>NW_023503017.1:0-600000 GCF_014461135.1 Mycena indigotica | reverse complement strand
TCAGACAGGACATAGGTACTTAGGCAAGTTTTATAATTGCTTCATTCCAGATGAGCATTTGTTGCCCTTGAGCAGAAAACTACTGTACTATTTTGATTAATTGTCTGCGTTACGCGTGACACGCGGTCCCGGCGCGGATACCTGCAGCCGCCATTACACGTTCAAATCCGATTTGCCATCAAATCCAGGCCTAAAAAGGCAATTTTTCGTTCCGGCTGATGCTGGACTTGCCTTTTATGGTAATCCAGACACCTTGTCCAGTGGACAATTTGCATTACGTGTTACATGCTGTGGACAATTAATCAAAATAGTACAGTAATACAAACATAATACATATCCTACATGAATGCCCCAGATACAACAAGTACCAACACATACTCCAAAAACAATCATATATGACATTGCACTCCCTCAGATTCTGGGAACACAGGGTTTCTAGAGGAATCAGGAGCATATACAAAGATGAGACACAAACAGAGAGCCTGAGAGGTCACCCTCCCCAACTGGGAAGAAGAGCTGGAGCCAGACCTTCCAGACAACAAGGAAGTCATGGGCAATGATGATCATAGATAGATTGGATCACAGCAGAGAGGAGAAACACAGCAAGAAACCCCTGCAACTTAGAAAGCTGGCACTCCTAGCAATGGCTAGATTGCAGAACCAATCCAAAGACACCACCTCTAATTACCCCCCAAAGCACAAAGGCTTTGCCAGGCAGATTGACATATATAGCTGCTCTCACAAGCACTATGCCTTTATAGCTGTAGTGTATTTGCCTGGGGAATAAAAATGTGATTAAAAAAACAGATCAAGTTATTTAAAAATACATAATCATACCTTAAAGCAAGGTGTTTAAGATGGCCACTTGGCCAGCAGCTAGTATAATATTTCACCTCATTGTTATTATATTATATTATGGATATATTATGCTGCACAGGTCCATATTATGATATTATTATATTATCATTATGCATTTAGCATAATAATATCATAATAGGCCAGCACTAGATCATGTAAGGAAACCATGATTGGGATCAAAATCTTAAATCAAGTTAGCGGGACGATCAAGCTTATTAGTTGACAGAACCCTACTCTGTTCCAGAGTCGGGGATAGGAGACATGTTTCTGCTCCAGTCATTATGTATCCTGCTCAATACCTCCCTATAGGTTTTCATATGCCATCATCATGATAGACTGAGCATAGTATAACCTTATAGATGTCATATTCTAGGCCATCTATGCCCTATGACTATTCTGGTCTACCAACCCTGTCTGACTCCTACAGGACTTGATAAGTGTTCGATAAAGTTGTTTTATTTTGCTCAGCTTTGGCTCAGCTTGACTTGACGGTTTGGACCCTCATTGTAGATCTGAGACTGAGTCCCAGGGTGACTGGCTTCTGAGAAAGGCTTCGAGATGAACCTTGGATTTATCTGGACTGCATTTTTCTGCTAGCCCCATATATTAGATCTAGTGCTCTGCCCGGGTCAGGCAGCCCGAGCCCGGCCCGGATCAGATCTTCTAAAAAGCTACCAGAAAGAGACCACTTTACTCCTGGTTCTGTATCTCATTTTATTGCCCCATATTCTGTCGCAAGCAAATTCATTCTTGCTCTATAACTTTTCCGATAGTTACTTGCCAAGACAAATGTAGTCTCGATTGTGAGATCTATAAGTATCTGTATAAGAGTAAAGAGTCAAGTATCTAATCCCGTCCGTAATACATGACCGCAAAGACAATGCCCCCCGCACTCAATAGGAATGCGAGCATGATCATCGCTGAGTACCACAGCACCTCGTTCTCCGACTCCTTACTCGGTGCAAGGCCCTTGGCGCGCTCGCCCATCTTCTCTCGTATCTTCTCAAACTGCCTCCTGCGTGTCATCTCCTGGTCGGCCTTCTCGGAGGCGACGAAGACCGCGCCGCGGGGGTCGCTCTGCTTCACTTGCATTCCACCGTTGGGCCCGCCAATGAGCACAAACGATGGGTATGCATGTTCGTGCCATTGCTCCAGCTTGCCGCAGGCCACGCTAAGCCGCATATAGCTCGGGTCGTGTGGCAGGGCGCGGGCGTGGATTTTGCGGGCGTAGTCGCGGAATATAAGGGAGACATCGCGGGGGTTGGTAGAGCGCATTATCAGCTGGTATACAGTAAGAAAAGACACGAAGGCACAAGAAAAAACAACGTACGTCAGCAGCCGCAGCCTTGCGTATCTTGACGTTCCTGACAAAAACACCGCGGTTCATGAAACAAAGCTCGAGGGTTGCCATGGCCATCGTCGCAGGTATGGCACAAAAGTTGAAGACGCTCTGGTTCTTCAGCAACCGTAAATACTCCAAGGCGTCCGTCGCATGCCTAAGGGCATCGACAACCATCGCGCTCTGAACCCACATTGCTTGCTCTGGCACATCCTCTTCTCGATTCGACGCAGGACACATGTCGGATGGAGTAGTGAAGCCATACGGGCCCCAAAACGCGCGGGGATAGAAATATCTTCGCTCGTCAGCGTCCTCCCTCAAGTCTCGAGTGATATTCGTCTTCTGAAGGAAAAGGCCTAGCGAGTTGCTGAGCACCAATTCGCGCGCAATGCTAGGGGCTTCTTTGCCCGACGCGGCAAACAGCAGAGACAACCCTTCTCCAACAAGCCCGGCGACATAATGGCAGTATAGGTCGTATTCTTCTTGCGTGTCCACTGTCGCGCCTAGTGGCCGCAGCGCAAAGTCTGCCATACCAGCGCCCATCTTGTCGGCAATGGTCAGGATGGCAGCACGGGCATCGGGAGGGAGGAGGAGGAGTTCGGTTACGACATCAGCATACTCGACAAGGAGTAGCCGGTCTTTCTCGTTGGGCCCAGAGTCGATGAAGTTCCAGCCAGGCGTGGCGCTATGGACATGGAATGAGCGCAGTAAAGTCTGTTTGCGCTGGGGGTCAAGCGTCATGTCATCTTCAATGGTGTCCAGGCCACGCAGTACAAGGTAGAACAGACATATCTGGTCTCGAAGTCAGCTCTCGTGGTCAGCAATGAGTTGGCGGACACACCGTTCGGGCCAAATCACCCTCCAGCTCTTTGATAACTGCGGCGAAGCTCCTGCTCGTAAGGTCGAGGTGTTTCCAACATGTGCGCATGCTCTCCCGCTCCCACCCACTCGTTGGGTCCCCAGGGAGGTCGCGCGACGGCTCGTAGTATATCTTGTACTGCACGA
This sequence comes from Mycena indigotica, assembly GCF_014461135.1. Taxonomy (NCBI): domain Eukaryota; kingdom Fungi; phylum Basidiomycota; class Agaricomycetes; order Agaricales; family Mycenaceae; genus Mycena; species Mycena indigotica. Next base: position 596,798 of record NW_023503017.1, on the reverse strand, counting down.
GAGTGCGGAACTCATTCGGGTGCGTGAGCAGAAGTAAGAGGTATGTTGCGAGCCCCATTGCGCGTGGAGAAGATGAAGGAGAGAGGGAAGGTGGGAATGTGCGAAGCGAGTGGCGCGACATCGTATCGTATGAGCTTTTTTTCGAGGTGGGACGATTTCCCAAGGGGGTAAAATGACGTGTTGATCCGCTGCTGATTCCATCACTGGTGTCACACTCACACTCAACTTCAAAATGGCCGTTCGAAGAAATACTTGTAAGCTGATATAAAGTTTCTGTTCCGAATGACAAACGTTCATGAAGCAACATATTTGTAGGCCCAAACCACATATTGCTTGGAAGTCCTCTCTTAGACTCTAGTGAGATTGAATTTTGAAAAGGTGCCGCAGTAGCCGCACATGCGGCGGGCAGAGAGAGATTTGAGGTTAGAACAATACTTAATTTCCAAGCTCAGCCGCCAGATCCGTGCCAGTCCCATAAATTATAAGAGAGCTGAGAGCCAACAGATACGCCAAAAGCTGGTGAGCGCATTCGCCAAGCTGTTTCATCCTGAGTCAGCCCGGCCGGACTCACCGAGCACAAAATTGAAACTCAAGCTTCTTACTGGCACCGAATCAACAAGAAACGAGTAGTGGTCCTTGTGACTTAGCTCTTGCTTCCCCACTTTGTAGCCCGGGCCAAACAAATTTTGATAAAATTGTCCTGATACAAGCGTATCTGCAATGACCGTGACAGCAACATGTCTATGTAGTGGACTAGACCCCCACGGTATTAATTTTACTCTCCTCTCCTCAATGTATTGCCGTCGTAACGGCGGTATGCGTGGCCGTGGTTGTTCCAGTGAAGAATATCGTCGAGCAAGGCAGACACCATACTACAGTCGCCGGATTAGAGCGGCTTCCGAGCCTCTCAGTTTCGTGGGCGGAAAACTTACATGTGGTGGTGAGCGTTCCGCTATTTTCGAAGGGGACAGTCTGGCACTGACATGTCGTCGTAAACGGGAGCGTGATGGTCGCGGCAGTCGCAGTGGGGGCGGGAGTAATGAGCGGGTCGGCGGGCTCAGGCTGCAGAGATGTCCCCAATCGTTTTAGAACAAGACCACTGGGAGCAAAGAAGTGGGACTGACAAGTGCGTTGGCCATGGTGCTGCCGCCCAGGAGAATGGCGAGGATGAGCTGTGAAGCGCTAGTAAAGCGAAGAGCCATTGTTGTTGAACGGATGACGGTGCTTCAAGTTGTCCTGGGCCTTCCAGGTTATAAACGGCAGTGCGGCATAGATGCCGTGCGGAAGTCGATGGTCTCGTGCAGTGGGATTGAATGAACTGGCAAAACCACGGAGGCGGGAGACGAGGCAGCGAAGACGAAGCTCTGCGGGTCCGACGCAAAACCGGAGACGGTTTGTAAGTGGCAGAGGATTACGGATACGATTGGCGGGGCTCGTCGGGCATCTGTTTGTCAGATGTCTGCAGCTGAATTCTGGAAGACTGGAGCGCCTAAGCCTTAAGGCCTTTTCAGTTGTGATCATCGGGATGTTTGACGTGGCTCGCACCATACGGTAGTACCAGGAGAAGGACCACAAGTATTTAACATTCTGCAGTCGCCGGCTCAAGAGTTAGTATAGAAGAATGGTAGATGCTGAGCATTGCTGACACTTACAACAGATATATCCATCGTGGCGGCTGGCGCAAGACATTACGGAGCCCAGAGATCTTTTCCGACTCTTTCTGCAGTCTGCAGTGGAGAGAGACAAAAACTGTGGACAGTGTGACCGAAGATCGTCACAGCCGCTGAGCTTGTTCTTCCGGTGCCGCCACCAGCTTTTCCTCCCATACAGTGCCGGTGTCCGTAGACTCAAGAGTGCCTTCGTTGGAATCTGCCAGCGAACACAACGGTGGCATGATCCCCCAAGAAAAGATTCAGTGAGTATGCCTTCATGTACATGTTCTCGTTCAATACAGCTTTCAAGTTTTCATTGACGCATGCCAGTGAACTAGGCGTCGATATATATCCGCGATGCAGAGCAAAGACAGCAAGACAATGCCCCGCCAATCTAATTGGGTAGTGCGCCGCTGAGGAGCTCCGTTTGAAGCGGCCTGTTGTCAAGCTCACAAGACAACTTCAAATTTGGAAACGGAGGCTAACGGAGGGTATACTCACGTTTGGATGGGGGAACGAATGTTTTCACGAGGCTCGGTGTGTTGTCGCTATTCATTCGGTTGTCTCACTAACCATAATCGTGCAGCTATGACTTTGAATATACTAGTATTGGTTCTGACGCACTGGCACTTGGTGAGCACCCAGCACCGGTAACTCTATGGGTTGGGTTGAGCTTGTCGTCCTTAATGGGGAGTCCGCATGGGTGTTGGTTGTGTGCTTTCGCTTCCTTGCATATCCACTTAGCCCCATCTCGGAGAGACGCGCACCCCTTCGAGAGCACGGATTTGCTTGGCCACCTTGTATAATGTTGTAAGCATAGTTGGGTTATCTCATCTACTTGTAATGCAGCTCAGGCGGTTACAGAACTTGACCCCTCTCCTCTACACCTACTAACGTTGTTGATAGCCTGTTATCAATTATACCTGAATCTCGATTCTCGACTATTTATCACCCAGCAAGCCATTCATTACCACTACGACGCTTTCCGAGGTTCGAAGACATTGTCTATATCGTTTCTAAAACACGTTCATCCCCATAAAAGAATGTTTGCGACGGCCTGCTTCAGCTAAGGGATGGATGTCTGAAAAAGGCAAGTGACCTACTTATTTCGGACTCTCGGATCCTATGAGCTCGGAGTTCATCACACGGGAAATTTGGGTACATGGCTGTCTCCAATGGGCTCCCTTCTTTTATCCAGTCGAATCTCCCCGCTGATGTCCTTCCAGGGGGCATAACTGTGGACCAGAACTCAACAATCTATCCTGAGAACATGATGTGAACTGGATTGTATTCTAAAAGCTTAAACTTGACGAAGCCACCAGATGCTTGGGAGCTGCTTCGCGCGCAAATGAAGACCCCCAGTTGTTGTTTGCGCTTCCACCAAATATACTCTCGCCAAATCAAGCCGACGCGGCTGCGTGCTTCGCGGAGATGATTACTAGTGGCAGTTGTGGATGGTGTGGGTTGCATCTCCTTCCTCATGATGCGGTGATTACCGTGGATTCTAGGTCTAATTCAAGCGAATTCTGTGTGTTTTGGATGGAATCCGTCCATATACACAGGTTATATTCTCGTGGCCCTGGCACATGGAGTATTCTTACTTTCCATAGGACATGTCGCCCTAGCGATGCAACATGGGTGTGTGCATGTGCATGTGGGCTTATTTTGCCCTGTTTGCAGGTCCAACCCGGTAACCCTCGCAATTCAAAGATCTGACGCGAATCTCAATACGGCCTTTCCGAGTCTTCTTCTGGACCTTCTCGAGCTTCAAGTTGGCATGTGCGCATCGACCCGCTCTGCGATGACACGCAGACCTAGGCCTCCGACCTGTGTGCGGATTTAATTTTTGACTTGTCCGCATCGCCGTCAGTGTTTTGTCTTGATATCTGGCAGACGGTTGATCCCTAAGTCAATCTCATCTTTTGCTCAATGCTACCTATCGATCGACGTCCGTTTGAATAGCAAATCAATTATACCGTGGCAAGCCGGCGCTGTCTTGCATTCTAACCCCCAACTTCTAGTTGTCGTCCGAGTCGCGGGTCCGGATTCCGGTGCGGACTCGGGATCATAATCGAAACTCCGGCTTTGTGGCCTCAAGACGACGGGTACGTGTCGAGCACGGGACGTGATTATAGCCTTAGCCTCAAATGGAGGTGAATGTCAGTTGTTGTTCTCTTGCATTCTTTGTTCTGAACTGGGGTAAGTTTCCCATTGCTTCCGCCTGATCAGACTTTCTGGTCTCCCATGCTTAACGGCTAACTGCTCCTGAGTCTTGCGGACCAGAACGTTCTTGTCGACCTCAAGCCATTGTCAAAGTCTCCCTCTCTCTAATCTGTCCATCTCTTGACCTGGCATCTTGGCTTGTTCCCTTATATGCGATGTCTGTTCGGCATGGTAAAATATATGGTTAACGGATCAGAGGTGCATCATATCCGAATGAACCTTCAATTATTTCTGTCAAACTTCGGAACAACAGCACATCCTCCGACGCATCAACGTCTTTTCTTGCGTTCTTCTTTCCCCTGGGTCGATTCCGCGCTGGACATAATTCGAGTTCAAGTTTTGTGATGACATCGAGGTGTGCTTGTTCTTCCTTCCCATTCTTCCTCACATGATTCCTTCTTTGATGTGTTTCTGCTTAGTTGTGCGCTCGCCGCTTGTCATGGCTATCCGCAGTGAACGGGTTTGAAATTCCAGTCAGAGTTCAAGCTATTGAAGGTGCCAGTAAGTATTCTGTACTAGGACCAGGTAAAAACGAACGAGAAACTTTCCGGCGCTTTAGCAGCCCGGTCACTCTGGGCTCGACGTGCTTCGGGTTCATGGGAATGCTGAGCTGGCTTGGGTACACAAATGAGAACGATTAGCTGATGAATAGAGAAAGCAAACTGAAGAAAAGGACCCAGAGCAAAAGTTTCTACAATATTGAGACATACACTTCACTTACACAGCTTGGCCGTGACCTGAGGTTTCAGCCAGATAGCTTCAAGTGGCTGTCAGTACGAGCACAGCGAAGCGAGGCGTCGGACTTTGGTCGGGTTGATGGCTGTTTTGGGCAGGGAACCAGGATAGAGGTAACGATTCTAATTGGCCGCACATCTCGATCGAATCTGGATGGATTGGTGATTGACGCTTATGTGAATGCATTAGCTAAGCCCCTTTTGGGCAGCCTGCTACCTGAATCTCTCTCCGTCTCTCTTTCTCCTCGACCACCACCAGCACTCCGGATCCGACCCACGGCTACGGCCTCGACCGATCCTCCCCCACCACGTTCATTATAAAAGCCGACCACCGACTTTCGAGCGATGCACTCTAATCCGCCCCCGCCTCTCGAGCTCGTCGACAGCGCCATTCACCATAACATGCTTGCTGTCCATTCTCAATACGGCCATGGCCATCAGCTTTATGCGCCTCTCCCTTCGCACCCATTGGACTACGTGTCCTCGTCCTCTTCTTGCGAGCCAACGCCTCCGCCATCGATGGGTCCCAAGCGGTATCGAAGCACACCTCCAAAGTTCCAATGTGTCGGTTATGGGGACTGCAGGATGATTTTCAGTCGAAGCGAGCATCTGGCAAGGCACATAAGGTGTGCACTCCTTTTATTTTTCTCTCTCTTTCTTTCTTTCCCGCTCCTTCCTATTCGACTGTGGTGTCTTGGTTAATGTACTTTCATTCCCTCCTGTCTCTTTATCCGCGCCTTTGTCTCTCCACCATCCCCTCTTTTTTGTGTTCTTCTTCGTATCTTCTTGGCAGAGTGCAGTCGGCATCATTCTTCCCGTCTTGACCTGTCGAGATTCTTTTCCATATGGTCCAACATACTTCGCCATTGACTTGTATTGACCGTCTTCCCCAGAAAACATACCGGTGAACGTCCTTTCACCTGTCACTGCGGCAAGCAGTTTTCTCGCCTCGACAATCTTCGCCAGCATGCCCAGGTGTGTCAAACTTGGACATGATCCTAATACCTGTTGACGCTCTATCAGACCGTCCACTCCGCCCCCGAGGACCGACCACTGAATGAGCGCATGATGCGAGCCCTTGCTGGTATTAATGCCAGCATGATGGCCGGTGTTCGACGTAGACGGTATGGCAACGGTGGCCCAGCGACAAGTCCCAGTTCGCCCTTGCCCATGATGTATTCGCCGGGCTACGCGAGCAGCTCCATGTCGTCTTCTCCAGGCCTTTCAAGCTCTGGCTCTTCTTGTGCCTCCCCTGCACTCAGCAATGCCCCTTTCCCATACGAACCCGAGTCAGGTCATGCCGTTTTTGCCGCCTACACTGCGGGGTACCCCTCTGGCTCGCATTCTTTGCCAGCCTCTCCTTCGTACCCGTCTTTCCAGTCACAGTACACGTCTCATTCCCCCTACCCTCCCCATCAACCCCAATCCGCCCCTGCTTTCGAAGTCGAGGCGAGCGATTATCTTGCCGCCGGCGCCATCGCTTCTCAAGTTCACGGTCATGCGATAGTCAAGCAAGAGGAGGTCGACCTTGGGTTAGACCTGGATGAGTTTTACCGTGCCGTCTGCGGCTCTCCATCGGACTTTGTCGCCGGTCCTGGATACGACTGCGATTCGTCATCAAGTCCAAGCCCGCCTCAAAGCCCCGAATACTACTCTAATCACCAAGAGCGGGAGATGACGAATGCGGAGTATTATCGTGCGGTCCAGGCCGAATACTATTCTCAACAACCTCAAGCGGCTTATGCCTTTGCTTCTTGATCTATTTATTATACTGGGGGTACTGCATCTGGGGCAAACTTGTGTGCGTACCTTTTTCACTTGTCCGCCTCCATGCACTAAGCTTTCAATGAAGAATCTTATCTTTCTGTACATCAAAACGACATCTTGGGCCACCGCCAATAGCAAAACGAATCGCCCATCTCACTCTCCCTTGGACCACATCACGCTCTCTTCTACATTATCGCTATTACTCCTTGGTTTACTGCTTGGTACACTATTCCTTCAGCGCTATTATCTCCACGGCATTACGCACATACTTATTCCTTTCGACGCCGGCGCTCGCTTTTTGTTACCTTACTTTCTTCGCGGGCGCAGCTTCTCTATCGGTTGTTTGTTACTTCTTTGGGGTTGTAGAATACTTGGCGGGGATAATTTCTTCAGGTTGGTTGGGTCCCGGTACTCCATTGAGGTTGGAGGACGTGTAATTATCTATGGACTCCCACTTGCGCTGAAGCGCATAACTTTGTACTTACTTACAAGACTCAAAACATGTGATATGGTCTATGCCTCCTTTGCCAGTCGTTCAGATTCGAGCGTTCCACAACGTGTCGAGTAAGCAACCTCGTATAAGCGGAGAAAAGGCTATGGGCATTGACGGTGGCGTCTGCAGTTAGACTACCTTTAGCTGCATCTAGCAAGTGTGCGACGCAACGGGCGCGAAAACGTCGCGCATCGGGATTTCAATACAACGTCGGCATATGGCAATTTGCGCACAGCCTCATAGACAATAAGCAATGGTTTCATCCAGCGGAGACTCAAGCTTTCTAAGTTCAATGAGTTCATACGAGTTTGAGTGTGGATGCAGAGCTACATTTTGACGTCCGATGATAAGACTGAAGAAGCTCGAGAAATGGGTAATTGGGAGAAGGTTGCTCTTAATCCAAATTATGGTTACTAAATGAGAGTGCTTTGCGATGCAAGACTGTCGTGCTCCGAACCGGCGGCGCGGCTACGCAAGGTAGGCACCCGAAGAAGAAGGCCGGAAGGCACGAAGCTTGAAGGTTGGACGAGCGTGACTGTGAGTCTGGGCCTGGAGACGGCGGTCGGAGACAGCTTGGGACCGATGCGGGCGGCAACGCGAAGAAGCAGGTTTACAGGGTCTTGCATAATGGAATGCAGTCCGATTTTTGATTTCTCGCCATTTTTGATTGATTTTTGGCATAAGTGTGCCATCGGCTGGCATTCCCGAGCCTTTCCGAGCCCCCTTATGCCTGATTTCAGCCCAAAACAGGTGGCAGATGTCACACAAATCCAAAATCACGACTGCACTCCATTATGCAAAAGTCTGTAGAATGCAAAACCCGACATAATGCGTCAACCAGAATGGAATCATTTCGGTATAAATCATGCTAATGTGGCGGCTTAATGAAGATGGGTTCATCTTGGTCAACCTGATATCAGTGGACTCAACGACGCAACTGTTGAATGAAGTGGGATGCAGCGAGAGTGGGGGAAAGGAAAAGCATCCATAACGACTAGACAATAATAATAATAATAATACGCACATAGACAAGAAAGCCGCTGTTTTCGTCTCTATGAGATCACTGAGCAGCCATAAAACTCCTTTGATTACCGATAGTTATAGATACTGTGCATGCTTACGATAACCTCAGAGCGAAGTTGAAGTTTGGCAGAGTTCACTTTTTTTCTTGGCTTGCTCGAGTTCGAGCTCCCTGATTCAAGTTCAAGGGCTCGACTTGCGCTGGAAGCTCGAGGTGGATCTAGAAACACTCTGGAGTCGGCGAGTAGGGAAGCAAAGATAGCCGCAGAGCCGATATCCGAGAGCAAAGATTTCCCAGGAGAGACACGAGACCACGCGGAGCGAAACAATCCGGCACCGAGCCGAGGCCTATAAGCAGAACGGTGTCCAAGTGGAGTGAGACTGCCAAGGGCGGACAGGGTCCGGGTGAAAAACTGTTGAGCCAATCTTTGACTTATGACGGCCGGAATGCACAGACACTGTGACACAGAGATGGCATACTTGGATGTGGAAGATATAGATTCGATGAGTCATAGTTGATTGGTGTATTGGAGATTATCCAACAGTCAACTCATATGGTGCAAGTTGTCCTTCTGACTCCTAAACTGGCCATGTTTAACACTAGGATCTGCTGCAACCTGCTGCAACGCGGGGAATGCTTGCGCAGAAATCAGGTGATTGTTAGGGGCTGCTGACATCTAGAGAATTACAGGGTCTGACATACTCTAAATGACTACTTTCAGCTACAATGGTTGGAAATCTTCAAGGGGAGCAAGAAACAAAAGATAACAGTCAGGCCAACTCTCATTTAAAAAGTGTGGATCCAGGAATAGGAAAATAATTAAATTTGAATGGAATTTCTCTACACTTTCTAATAGCAGGGTGAGGGTTACACTTTGTACTTGTTTGGCTTCAGATTCATTTTCCTCAGGTTGAATAACATATCAAGCCTCTGTGTGTTTCTTTTTTGCCTTTTTTCTTCTAGTCCTGGTTGATAAGACTGGACTAGAAGGAGACAGAATGGATGATAAGATGGTGAAGAATGATTAGATGTCGATCACACAGTAGTTGTATATAAATTCAGGCTGCAAAAATGAGTTAAAAAGGGTGTAAGGTAACCCTGGAGGCCTGAGATCAAGGTCCTAGCAGGGAGGAATCTAAAGGGAATAGGGCTTCGTTTTGAAGAGAATATTGTCATTAATAAATAGTTTGTAAAAAAAAATGTCAAAACCCTGTTTATAAAACAGTTTTTAGGTTTTACAAACACTTCAGGCCCACCAGCCTGATTGGCCTAGTGCCATATAGTTTTAATATATTTTCAAGATGAAATACTCAACTATTTTATTTATTTTGTTGGTCACATGTCACACCGTGGCTGATCTGACAATTTTTTTATTATTAGTTACAGGCAAAAGGCTGCAGACAGGACCAACAAAATAGCTTGGATGGATGGCATCATTGCCATCACTGGCTGGAGTGGGCCTGCGGGGCCTGGAGCTCCATACAACAAATTTTTCATCAGTCACGCAGGCGCTGCACAGCTGATGAAAGGTTTAGTTTTGTCACGGATAAGACCCGGCCCGTCCGCTCCGGCGCTGGTGTCGGGCCATCGCGGGCCCGTAGCACGCAGCACGTGACGATGGGGAACATGCGCCCCAGTAGGAGGAACGCACACGTGGGAAGCACGTGACCGAGAACGACGCGTCGAGCCGTCGCCAAGCCCAACTCGACACAAGGGGACTGGGGAGGAGTGCTAGGAGGTTAGGAGTAGCGCCTGGCCCGCAAGGGATGTACGATCGTCCCCTCTGCGGCCAGGAACGGGAGCGAGGAGGAGGAGGAGAGGCCAGGGTGTCCGATCACCCCTTTGCGGGCCCGCGTATATAAGGCGCGATAGTGTACCCTATACTCTATCACTTAGATCGTCTGAAGAACTACCTTACTCCGTGCGAGGAGACGATTATCGACTCATCGGGCCCGACACGACCCGATTCGAATCTTCGACCACCGACAGCGACAAGGGACCGAGTTCACGGGCCCTTTCGGTTTCAATCTACCCCGCCTGCCGTACTTGCGGGCCCGACTATTTGTCTGTTCTGTTCCGGGCGCGCGTTCTTAGGAGAGGTCCTTGCACGGCCCGACCCGCAGTCTGACAAGTTTGTCATTAATGTTAAAAGGTTCAGTTACTATCAATGACAAACTGATTGTTAGGCTAATATCGTCTATTCTCCGGGCTAACACCCATCTCTCGTGCTCCTCAGACCCTCTCGAAGTCGGATCCCCAATGCCCCGATACGGCCTGAGCCCGACGCTGACACTTCCCAGAATGCCTGCTTGTAAACAAGTAAAATACAGGTGTTTATAAACCCGTTCATAAACATCCCTATATGTATTATACACCAAGGCCTAAAAGGGTAGCAGCTTTGAAGGTGTGCCTGCTAGGTAGCTAAGTATTGAAAATATGGCAGAAAAGTGAGGAGTGATGAGAATAGTGGGACTGGGACTCTTCAAATGGGATTCAGTCCCACTTTGATCTGCCCAGTCCCATTTTGATGGTGTGAGTCCTACTTTCATGGTGCCAAGAATGCGTAGCCGAGCGCTAAACAAACAGTTAGAATAATATATCAACCAAAAAAAAAAATTAATGATGCTCCGCACAGCAGGCCTCTGTGGCGAGTGGCAGCCCGCGGCAGCGTGGGGTCCAGGGTGGAAAACCCCGGCCAGCGCTGCCACCCTATCAAACTTCAGCAGACAGAGCAAATAAACACATAAGGCACACCAGAAAGAACTTCCACGCTCCGCGCAGCGGGCCCCGCAGCAAGCGGATGCCCCCGGCAGGGTGGGTCCAGGGCGACACCCTGGTCGGGGTCCAGGGTGGAAGACCCCGGCCGGCGCCGCAACCCAGTTGATGTGACATGCGTCAATCCATCAAAGGGGGGTGATGTGTCATAATGAGTCCCACTCCGGGACTTCGGGAATGGGACTGGGATGGAGGAAAGTGGGACTCGAGTTCTATTGTACCAGTCCCACTTCCATTACTCTTGTATATACTCCTGCAGATACTAAAAATTACAGTAGTCATACTATTTCATGTTTGGGTGATTTACATAATACAACAATCTCCACTCTACCACTGCATACCTGTATACTCAGATAATAATAGTTTGATATCATCATACTTAAGTCTTCCATGTTTGGCAATGTCTGATGGTAAGCATATTACGTAGTCTGAAATTTCATTGAAATCGCAGTATGCATATATATTCCCCCCCCAAAAAATATAGATTTGTTCAAGAATAGTTCATTAGGTGTCAATAATATCATTTGTGAGAGAACCATCAACCTGTCCATAGATAAGAAACTCAGGTAGGGATGAGTTTATTTAGTTGATTTTTCTTTCTATTAACAATTGGGGCTCAGACACTGAAGCTTTATATATGTATATTGTGATTTTTGATTTTGGGTCAATATAAGGGCAACCCCAAAGGCCTGAGATCAAGGTCCTAGCAGGGGAGGATCCAAAAAGAAGAAACTCTAAGGGTCTGCCTGCTAGGTAGCTGACTATATACTGCTTGTCTGTGGCTGCTGCTGTTAGGCACAGAAGGCTTGGGCAGCATCGCAGGCCAGGTCCCAGGGCGACGCAGGGTTGGACTGGAATCAGAATCAGAATCAGACCAGAATTGGAATCGTCTCCGGCCGGGAGGCCAAAAAGGAGGATTCCCCTGACATTCAACTTGAATAGATAGATAAGCAGGGGAAGGCGGGATCATTGTGCTCCCCGCCACCAACAACCTTACAATGTTCTCTGGGGCAATTAGATCATGTACCTGCATGACTCGCCAAGCGACGAGAGGTGAGTACTGGCTTTAGTATTACTCAGAATACATTTGGTTCCACATAGATAAGCAGGGGGGTTCTCTAATTCTTGATACTACTTTGACAATCACTAGGCATACATCACAGCATGTTTGCTATGGTATACCATGAACAATCAGTCATAGAAATAAACATTAGATCCAATATCTAGATCAGTCATAAGAAATATGTAAGGACAACCCCAGAGGCCTGAGATCAAGGTCCTAACAGGGGAGTATCCAAAGAGAAGAAACTCTAAGGGTCTGCCTGCTAGGGTGCCAACTATATACTGGTCATCTGTAACTGCCGACGTAGAGTGTGGAAGGCCTAAGCGGTGTTACAGGCTCTGTCCCAAGGTGATCGTTGAGAGGGTCTTGACGGATCGGTGATTGTGCAGGTGAAGGAGGCTGTGGACAATGGTTGGGATGGGTCGGAGCGTCTGAGGGGGCACTAGTCGGATGTGCCTCAGATGCACTCAGAAGGTCCAAAGGAAGCTGAAGCAGGGATTCCCCTGACAGTTAGAAAGTCTTTTTCCAACCCTCTGGGGACCCCCCTCCCCCTCCTGCCAGATAAGGCAATATGTTCCCATGATTCGCGTCATGTGACCGCTAATGTAATCAAAAGTGGTGCAAAAAATTCAACATTTGTAAAACTTTTAAAATTATACCCAGAGCCTTCAAACACCATGCTAGACCATATTAGGTTTTTAGTAAATAGTCTTTGTCACAACATGATCACACCTTGTCACACAATGATCACACCTTGGATTTACAAGCTCATGGGCCTACATATTAAGTGATCTATGGATCTGGGGGCTAAGAACTACAGAAATTGGACTATTTAGACAGTGTTTTTAGTGTCCCCATCCCCATATGAGGCTTAAATCTTTTATCAGAAAAAGTCCTTTTTACCCTCCTACTATGTGCCTGGGCCCTGATAAGGATCTTGAACCCCCCTTGCAAATAGACTCAAATAAACATCATATGTGGAGCAGTTGATGCGTGCTCATGCTGGGGTCCAACCTAGGCAAGTTCTTGGCATGTTCTTAGGTCTTTGTCATAAAGGGAAAAATCAAGTTAGAATCAAGAATATATCTCGCACATGACTTCTAGTCACATGCCCTTTTGGCGAGTAATATTTACATAGTTCACAGATAAGTCTATTTGAGCTGCTTGCTGGCCTACCCCTTTACAAGCAGTAATTTGCACATTTTCTGACGTCTTCAGTAGCATGAACTTCCAAGTAAGGAGATCATACAAATTCAGATTTTTGTATATGATGTCATGCCAACAATGCCATTCAAAATAAGTAAAATAGTCTAGTACTGTATTATTTAAATTCCAAGTTGAATAGAGCGGACATGCATTACTGAACTCATTTTCATCATTGATCAAATTACCATAAGTAATAAAAAAATTAATCCTTCAGTCATGTTAGGTATTTGTGTTGTGTGTAACATGTCCTCTCAATTTATAGTTGGAATCTATAGACTTTTGCATTTGGTCAGAAGTCATGGTATGGATTTGAAGACACAATCAGCAGCTTATCTGGACCAAAATTCCTCGTCAAATGTGGAAGCTGGAAACCATTGAAAGCTTTTCCCACTCCTCTGCAAAACTCCCTCCAAATATCTTCTTGATCCTCCACAGTCAACACCACTGACAGTGGAATATCCTTGATCTGCCTCACAGAGGCAGAAAGGTGGAAATGCATCATCAAACTAGCCCAGTCTCGGTGGTGAACGGACGTTGGCGAGAATATTGGCAGCTGGCGCAGCGAGGGACGGAAGTAGTCCGGATTTCCGACGACGAAATTGAAGATGACGGTGAGCGTGTCCAGTGTTTCCGGTAGCGCATGAAGCGTCTCTGCGAGGCCAAGCGGAAGGTAATCGGCGTCGGTTGACAGATCTGTGTAGAGAACAAGCACCCGCAGGCAGGGCAGGGGTGGGAGCACCAGTGGCTTCCGCCGGACTAGGGAAAGTTAGTGTGGACCACCTTTGATAGGATGATCGTACTGCTGCTCGTGAGCTCGAGCTCTACGAGGCTGTGTGCAACACTTGTGATAACGGCGTTGTGCTGTACGTCCACCAAAAGGCCTACCACGCCCACGCGAAGCTCAGTCACATTAGCTAATTTTGCTGCGTGGGACGAGGACCACAGACGGGGACTATCCTGCAAGTCCCCGTCCAAGATAAGGCGCCGCAGGTGGACCATAGACCCGATGGGCACCTGTGGTATCTGCCTTGGCGCCTCGCCGTCAAGGCCTTTATAGACACACCAGATCAGTGCAAGCTCCTGGATGTTGCTTCCCGCCAGGACCCGAAACAGCTCGCGGGCAGGAAGTCCAAAGATATTCACCAGATGCAGCACCTGAAGCGTCGGCATCTGGATGAATCGAGCCACCACGTCCCAGCGCGGGTCGGAATTCGTCCCCTCCATGATAATCCGGCGGGGCTGGCTGTGCTGCAGGAGGGCCTCCAGGACGGGCCCGATATCCGGCTCGTCCAAAGAGTCCTTCAGAAATCGCAAGGTGAGAGAGGAGACCCCGGAAAGAAGATGCTGAGACGTAGGGAAGTCGGCAACGGTGGACCAGCTCTCTGGCGGCGGGCGGCGCAGCGTCAAGTGGCTGAAAAGCTTGCGTTGCGAGACGGCACCGAGCCTGCGATTGACAAGAGACAGTGACTTCAACGGCAGAGTTCTCTCGGCGAAGTGGTCGACTATAACGAGGAGCAGCTCGACTGGCAACGAGGTTAGAAAATCGCTCATGAGGGAAAGAACGAAGTGCTGTCCACGTTTACCGTGACTGACGTGTGAGAAAAATTCTCCGGGTTTCTCCCGCAAACTAATAAACTCACTCGCACAGCTTACTGAACGCTAGTGAACATGGTGGTACCGATTACTATTTTGTTTTTAGGCCTAGCAAACCAACAACAGCAAGAAAAAAAACGAGAGTACTAATCATTGTTTGCTTCACAGTCCCTTTAGCCAATGCAACTACACAACACCGATGATCTCTCCAACAACGCTCTTGAACGTCTTTTTCGGGTCGAACTTGGCCCGCACGGCCGCAAAGCGCTTAAGACTCTGCAGAAAGATGATCAGCCCCTTGAAAATGAAGGCAACAAATACGCACGTCGGGGGAGAGGTTCTTGACCGAGTTCTGGAAGATCGCACGCGTGTTCTTCGTCCAGTGGGGGCGGACGGGGAACTCGTCGACGAGGATCTTGGCGAGGTCAAGATACCACTGTTCGTTGAAGCGGTGGCGGTCGCCAGTGGTGGGTACGAATGAGGGGAAGTCAAACATCATGGCGCCCTATCACCAATGTTAGGCTGCAGCTATTGGGAGTAGACGAATAGCCTACCTTGGACCAATCAGCGGTGCGGTTCCCGATGCGCTCAGTTGTCTGGCCGAGGAAGCTGTCGAAGGGGCGGCCAAACTTGATGTTGATGCCGCTAAAGCACATAAGTTAAGCAAAAGAGAACCGGAATTATCACACCCACCTGCGGTAAGTCGAGGTAACGGCCTTGCCGTCGGCGGCACTCTGGTCGAGGAGTTGGCGAACGCGGCGAAGGAGAGCAGGGCCCTGGTCGACGGGGACAGCAAGCTCAAGGGTCTTTCCGTGCAGGTCGTACTCCCACTCGGGGCGTTGATTGGGGTAAAGTCCACCGATGAGCACATCGTATGCACGACCGATGACGGGCCAGATAAGGAGAGGCAAGTCCAAAACAGTTTCTAGACGCGACGAAAATGAGATAATATGCAAAGACTAGCGTCGCATCCATACCATGGAAATTGGGCAATGACCAAAGTCCGTAGAAGATGCCAGCGGAGAAGAAGTTGGCACTGCTGGAGTTCTGTCCGCCGTTGAGGAGGGAAAGAGCGAGATCGCCTTCGAGGGAAGTGACAGAGAATGTCGACTGTAAGCAGCTTCAGTACACGCAAAGGAGTAAAAAGTTAAAACATACTTGGAAAGCATTTCCAAAAGTCGAGACGGGGACAACACCGTACGTGCGCAAATGGAACTTCTTGACGCTGGGCCACCACTGGGAATACCACCAAGGTCAACATATTATACGAACTTGAGAGACAAATACGCACCCAGAGGTTGGCAGTGACATAGGGCGACACCAGCTTGTGAAGATCGCCGTTCAAGATCTGGTCTTCGTCGAAAGTGGTCTGGTTCGCCCAGACCTTGTAGTCGGCCAAAATGGAAATCTTGACGCGAGCAATGATGCCGAGTAGACCGAGCGAGGTCGTAGCCGCGAGCCAGTCGTCCGAGTTGGACTTTTCGACGTGGACAATGTCACCGTTGCCGTTGATGATGTCCATCGAGAGAGCAGCAGCGGAGACTTGTGACTCTTCACGCAGGGAGGAGCGATGGGCGCCCATGGCGATGGCACCGCCGAGGGTGATGTTCCAGTTGACTGGTCAAAATAAGTAAGCATGTCGGGGAAAGAAAACAGTAAACACACCAAGGGTATAACCAAGCGCAGCCTTGCGGTCTTGCAACCATTGGGCGCTGCTATGCGTAAGCAAGATGAACGGTAAGGGGATGCGCGACGCACACTTGGGGGAAAGTGGTACCGGCCTCAACGACAACCGAGCCAGTTGCACCGTTGAGCTGGAGGTCGGAGATGCGGTTGACGTATTCCGTCCTCACAATGATAGTCTTCGGGTCATCAGAGCACATGGTGTCGTCTACAACATGGTCAGTGACGAGCTCGTAGTCAAGGAAAGGGCCATACACCACATGTGTCCGTTCTACATTCATTAGCATGAGCAGAGTCAGAGAGGGTCAGACGGTGAACGCACCCCGCTAGCCCGAACGGGGATTCCGTTTGCACTCGCGTTTTTGACGATGGCGGCCATCTCGTCGACGGTGGTGGGGTAGTAAATCTTCGCGACATTGTTGCAGGCTGGGAAGCCGGGACCGTCAAAAGTATTATAGACCTCGCCTGTGGCGAGCTCAGTTAGCCTGCGCGCGCCAGAGTACCAGAGACCAAACCCTGGACGAGGCTGGCGACGCCGAGAATGACCGCGAGAGAGTGAACGGACAGCATAGCGAGCGACACCAAACGGGGCTCACCGCTGGGAGGAGGGGGATGAAGGCCCGACGGGGAGTTGCCAGGAGGTATATAACCAGTCTGACGCGAAGAGTGAGAATGCCGGGAGACGCATGTGCCAGGGCGAGCAGATGACGACGACGCCAAGAAAGAGACGCGAGTGATGCGAGATGCCAGTGTCACGCTTACGGGAACACCAACGGTCAACGGACACTACCAAATTCTGTGAGGGCCGTCTTGGGCCCGCCAGCCAGCCAATAGCAGCTAGAACCTAAGCTGGATATGGTCGACATTGCAGCAGCATATAGCTCGTCCCAGCTCCATTATTTTTGCCTTCGCAGATCCAGACGAAGCGAAACGCTCATCTTGTGCTGATCCCCCATGATTTTCACGCACCTGACGAGGCCACGCGCATTTCCCCACATTGAGAAGGGACTGATGCTGGCTCGGAGCCATGTGCACCGTTCCGCTCAATTGTGATGCGTGTCGTCGGCGTCCGCTGGATATTTTTTACTTGTCGCCTACTAGTACTAGTAGTACTTAGTCATGATCACTCAATTGCAAGTTCAATGGACTCTGACTCGCGGCCTTCGAGTTAACTGGTTTAACATGCCACAAGTACTAGTATTAAATTTCAGTTCCCACAATACTGGTATTCCACAATCAATCCCTAGCATAGCTGGGAAAGTCCCGACTCTCCCAGCACAGAAGTCCGGCCTCCACCCAGCGTTCAATAGCATAGTCCAGCTCCGCCTCAAACATCGACGCAAAGCTCGGGACCCACAGGAGCGTAAATGTGAACACTTGCCCAGGGCGCAGCCTTTGCATAATAAATCTGGACAACACCGGCTCGGCAAATGCCGCTTTGGAGGTGACCATCAGGCGGGCAAGACGCGGGACGAGCTGGCCCTGAGGCTGGGAGAGCGCGTGAAGGAGCTCGTCCGTGAAGAGGGCCGGAATATCGTCTCCGTCGTCCGGATCGTCACCCACGAAATCCGCGAAGGAAAGATCTTGCAGGATGGGGAGGCAGTGGAGGACAGCCAAAAGCTGCTGGGGAGACAAGCGGACATCTTGCAGCATTAAAGTGGTCAAGTTCTTTCCCGAGGAGCTCCCGAAAAACCCCAGGGCCGCGTCCTGCGGCCAAACAAGAGGAACAGGGGTTTGCGGTGCCGCAATCAGCTCAAATGAATCGAGATTGGGGAGGCGGAGGGATTGCAGGAGGAAGCCAACAGCGCTTCCGTCGGAGCACGCGATATAGTCCGGTGATTGATCATGAACGGCAGTGATTCGCAAGTTTTGCAAAGCACTGTCGACACGTTGCTGGAAATGCTGGCCTTCGAGATGGACTGCATTGCTTATATCATCTTCAAACCAGTCGACATGCAGCTCGACGTTGAGCTGGGAGCCTGGCCCCATTCGGGTGGCAATTTGCAGGAAGGCGGGGATATCGGCATACTGGGGACTGCATTGAAGATGCTCGAGTTGCTCGACGGGAATGTGGAGCAGTCCAACGCGGAGCGGGCCAGGAAAATTGACTTGAGTGAGACGAGGGGCAACCGAGAACCATGAAAGAGGTCTCTCGAGCGAAGATGCGAGGTCCTCTACATCGCCAAGGCATCGCACAATTGTGAGGTTTTCGAGGCGATGGAGATTTCCGTGAACAGCAAAGAGACCGTGGAGCATGACTGGGTGGATATAGAAGGTGGCATCGCGCCAACGGCCAGCGGATTGGGCGACTAGCTCGAGGAGCTGGATGGGATACAGATCGCGGGCCTGCACGAAGTTGATGGTGATTGGTGTGTCCTTCCCCAGTTCCAATACGCGCCTGACCAGGTTGATAATGACATTATAATCCGCCCTATACGCTTGATTCTTGTTTCCGTGGTATGGGTCGTCCGCCGAGATGTGTGTAAAACATCGCAAGTCGATGGTAATCGTCGACCACAAGCTTGGAGTGTCGCGAATGACGGTGGCGAATCCGCGACATACTTGCGAGAGAGTGGACAGGTCAGCACCTGCGATGGTGCGACAAGTCTCCGCAAAGGTCGGCGGAGTGGGGAGCATGACGGGTGAGCATTCTGCAGAACAGAACCGTAGAATGTCGACGATGGTCTCAACAGGAAGAGTGGCAAAAGGAGTAGACATGGCAGTGGGCTTTGGAGAAGTTGAAGGGGAAGCCGCCTTCATATACCGTGGCGGCGGGACCTTCGCCAATCCAAGTCCTTGTCTTCAAAGCACAACACCCACAGCGCTTTGTGGGCGTGCGCATTACGAGAAGCTTTGTCCACAAGGGCAGTCGAGTACCAGCACCGCAAGATCTAGAAGCACGGGGGTCTTTTGGGTTCTCCATTATAGGCGACGAATAACAGCCAGTGGCCCAGTGCGCAATAAGGTACGATAAGTAAAGTTAAGCAAGATGACGGTGTAGAGTGGCGCACCAGCGTCCTTCAAGCTGCACCCGAATCTAAGATGTATTGCCACTTCAAGTCGCAAGCCGATTTCTAAGAGTGGTCAACGAAGGAGAAGAGTAAGCGGGTCACGATAAGGTTACGTCACCGCCTACGGCTATAGCGCTCGCTGCCACAGGACATCAAAAATTCGAAGTGTATTGTACTTTACCATTCCATTTAGTACTACATCTGTATCATATGTGTTTCCTTCAGGCCAACAACACTCTCTAAATGACCTCAGGGATGCGCGCCTTGCGGTCCGAATCCCCGACGCTCACGTCATCCCGGTCGCCGATATGGACCGTAACGTCCTTCGCGTCTGTACCGGCGCTGCGGATCTCGCCGTCCTTGTCGACCTGCACGATGCGATGCACGTCTGCTGTCGCGTCAGCCACATGAAACAAAAATGATACCGCAACACCCACGGATGCCGCTGCCGAGCGTGTCCAGCCTTGTTCCGCGTTCGCGGTCACGCGCCCCGGAGGTGGCCATGCGTGAGCCGGAGAAGCTGAGGTGGTCATCGGAGCGCTCAGTAGAGTCCCCTGCGTCGCCCATGCGGCGGGTGAGCAGGTTGAAAAGCAGTGTGCAGCCGTAGAGGCGGCCCAGGAAGAAGCCTGACGCAAACGAAATAGTGGTGTTGGGCCAGACGAGGAACGTAAGCAGCACCACCGTTGCCACTAAGGATGTGGCGGTGCCTGTTTGGATCGCGCCGACGATGAGTCGGTGGATGACACTACACACAAGTCAGATATGGGAAAAAAGCAAAACGGGACACGCACGAGCGGGTGCGCTTGAACGAGCTCTTGAAGGAACGGAGTTGAACCACCAGCGCTACGGCGATGCCTATGTCGGTCACGACAGACGAAATGATCCACACCCTGGGTTACCGTCAGCCGCCGAAAGGTATAGGAATAAAAGGGACTCTACGTACATGGACAAGGGCCTGATAGTCCTCCGCATACTGTGCGTGGGGCTGCCATAAGCAATGGCAATTACTCCCGCAGCAAGCGCGCCGCCGAGCCCCACCAGCGCTGTAAACACCAGGGCGCTGCACACAAGATAGCCGTTCGACCGGCCCGAGTTTGCGGACAGAATTCCGTAGCGCCAGATTAGGTACAGCTGGACAGTGAACCCGCTGAGCCCCGAGGTGATGCACTGCAAGGGTCAGCCGCAGGGAAAATGAAGGCGGCCAGGAACATACATAGATACCACTGGGCCACGGATTCGTCGTGTTGAGCAAGAAGCCCAGGTCACCCCAGTGCGTGACGAGAAACTGCGGACCGGTCAGGGTGCAAAAGACAGGCTGTTGAAACGCACGATATAAGCATATGCCGAGGCGCCCATTGTCCCCACAGTGTCAATAAACAGCTGAAAGATGACCACCCAGCGCACGAGGGTGGTGTTTGCGCCAGGGGAGCGCACTGCCAAGGTATCAGCACGGACACTAGAGGAAAAACGACGGGCGCACGTTGTTTATTCGAAAAGAACCGGTAGGCGAGGACCAGCTCGAGCATGTAAACCATCGCGTTGAACCACGTGCCGAGCAGCACCGGCCTGCGCGTTGTTCAGCCATGAGCGCGGAGAGGGAGACTGGCCGCATACGCACGCGAAGATGTTCTCCAGGGAGGCAGCGACACTCGCCATGACACCAGCAACGCGATCCCACCCTCATGTCCAGTATATAAGGCCTCCCTTTCACAAGTCAGGGATCGTGACGCTCACGACATGCAGAACTTCTGCTGGAATGTATCCCCTGAGTGAAGCGCCAGGCGCCTGCCTGCCAATGCCTGGTCTGGGAGCGAGGGCCTAACGCAGTGGCTGCGCCTACCAGTGCTCAAAGGCGGCAAAACGGCCGAGCCCGTCGACGAGGCCGCCGTCTTGTCGCGCAGTAGCAGTTTTTGCGCAGGTGGACGAAAGGAGCAAGGGCCTCGCCCGGAGATCGACGGTGGCGGCGGCACTTCGCTGTCAGCGCCAGGCCGATCGATGATAGAGTGGCTTCGCGCCCACGTGAAAAGTGGAGAACAGCGCTGACAGGGTGAATATTAATTTTTCTTCGCAACTTGAAGCAGACTTCAGGGCTTAGGAGCACCATGTCAGTGAAAAAGAGAAGAGAAGGCCACGGATGTGAGACACATGCACAAAGTACGCGAACAGGTTTTTTCTTTCCGTTTTTTTTGCTCCTCCCGTTCAGATAGATGTCAATGACAGTTCGGCGTTGAGGTGCTCAGACTGGCATGCGAACCGGCTCCGAATGGAACGGACGTCCATGGACAGCTAGCGTCGTCAACAACAGGGGCACCTGCTGCATTCCGAAATACAAAACAGTGTCGATCACATAGGTTGAGGAAATGTTACTAGTCAATGGTCAAAGAAACTAACTAATTATGTTATCTACTTAATTTATGCAATTGATTTCAAGAATGCTGGAGCAAGTATTGTATATCACACCAGTGTTTCGGGCAAAAAAGAGGACTTTTGTGGGGCAGATACTGTAGCATTTTAATCAATTCAGTGCCCGAAATGCGTGTGACATTGGCGCCGAATTGAAATTTTCGGTGTCCAAGGCCTCCAAGTGTAACCGCCAAAAATGGTCCATTTACCAGGTGAAATCATGATCAGCGTTTGTCGCTGTTGCGTGTGGCCGCTGAAAAAATTTCGGCGTTTTAAGGGCGGTGTGATGTGTAACCGCCAAATTGATTAAAATGCTACAGTACAGGCTGAGGCTGATCTTTACATATATCCAAGGGTACGACGCAAAAAAATCCTAGACATCGGGTTGAAAAAAGTGAATTAAGCACCAGCCAGCCCTACCCTATTGACGTAAGCATGACTAAGCCATGTGACTTCCCAAAAAGGAAATTGTTTGTCATCAGTGTCTGTACAGGACACAGGACTGGGCTCATTGGATTCTATGCCAGGGCCATTTAAGATATACCATATGGGAAGAAAAGAAGAAGATGTAAATGACATGCTTATATGTCATTGTTTAGCACTGTACTTATCATCAAACTCTCCCAATTGGGATATAGGCCCTGAAACATTCCATGTTGTTTGGCAACAAGTCCTAAAAACATATAACTGTGCATTTCTGGCCCTCCTGGATGTCCATGAACCTTCCCCAGACACAAGTCCAAAAAGTGAAATTTCACCCCAGTGACCTACCCTACCCTATATGACATGTGTGATGTCATGTCACCAGCTGATGATCTGCGGTACCCTTGCATGTATCATGGGTCCAGATTTCCATACAAATGATGCAGAAGTTACATACCTTATCTGGTAACAAGCTTAATCGTCCTTGCCTGTGGCATGGAACATACTGACCCATTGTGATCAATTCAGCGGACATATGACCCATGACCATTTGACTGAATTTCGCGTGTCCTCTTACCCGATTAGGAAATTTGGCACCCCACAGGCATGGAAAATTTGAAAGTCTTCCTGATTGGGACACTTTAGGACCAAATTTGGCTGTGACCTGTGACCTGCTGAAATATTTCAGCCAACAAATCCGATGTGACCATGACTGGCCTAATTGAATGAAATGGGTCAGTAATAGAAGATTGTTGCAGCACCCATAAAGCTGCTGACTGTAAGGGCAACCCCAGAGGCCTGAAATCAGGATCCTAGCAGGGGAGGATCCAAAGAGAAGTGTCAGGGGAACCCACCTTTCGGCCCCTCGGAGACGTGTCTGACTCCGGTCCGATTCCGGTTCTGACTCCGGTCCGGCCCTCCATCTCACCCGCACAATCACCGATCCATCAACGCCCTCCCGACGGTCGCCCTGGGACCTCGCCTGCAACCCCGCTCAAGCCTTCTGTGCCCGACAGCGGCAGCTACGGACAAGCAGTATATAGTCAGCTCCCTAGCAGGCGGACCCTTAGAGTTCTTCTCTTTAGATCCTCCCCTGCTAGGTCAGCTTCATTTGTATTTGCTTACCAATGTTCACACGCTTTGGATCCTCCCCTGACAGGACCTTGATCTCAGGCCTCCGGGGTTGCCCTTACAAGAAGAAACTCTAAGGGTCCGCCTGCTAGGTAGCTGAACTATATAGTGCACTCTTGATGCGCCAAGTGTGATTGTTGCTCAGAGCAGTATGCCTGTGCCATGTCGCAAGCCAGGTCCCAGGGGGATCTCCAGGGCAGGGCGGTGATGTGTCCAATGGAGGCGATGATGCGATCACTGGAGTCGGAATCGTACCGGAATCAGGGTTGGAATCAGTGGGCCAAAGGGAAGGTTCCCCTGACACTCACCTGCAGCTTGCAGCTGGCCAGTGGTATCTAAGGGTGGTCACATGAAATTAACAGGCATCCATATGACCAACTCATGACTTTCTGTATTTGGTGACATTACTGTTGCCTTAAAAGCGGTCCTTCAACCAAACCCCCCCCTATTTGCATTTAACGGAGATCGCAAACATGGCCATACCTTCCTATATGCAGTCAAGACTTACAGTTGCAGACAAACAAAGTTGACAACTTTAATTAACAAGTCGATACTGTAACAATTTATGGAATTCGGCGCCTGAAAGTCCAGTGACATTGGCACTGAAATTAAAATTTTGGCACTGCCTGATATTCTGTGTGTGTCAGACTTCGGGTCAGGCCGTGCAAGGACTCCTCCTAAGAACGCGCGCCCAGAACAGAACAGACAGATGGTCGGGCCCGCAAGTACGGCGGGCGGGGTAGATCGAAACCAAAAGGGCCCATGAACTCGGTCCCTTGTCGCTGTCGGTGGTCAAAGGTTCGAATCGGGTCGTGTCGGGCCCGATGAGTCGATAATGCCTCCTTGCACCGTTGCACGGAGTAAGGTAGTTCTTTAGACGATCTAAGCGATAGAGTACAGGGTACACTATCGCGTCTTATATACGCGGGCCCGCAATGGGGGTGATCGGACACCCTGGCCTCTCCTCCTCCTCCTAGCTCCCGTTCCTGGCCGCAGAGGGGACGATCTTACATCCCTTGTGGGCCAGGCGCTACTCCTAACCTCCTAGCACTCCTCTCCAGTCCCCTTGTGTCGAGTTGGGCTCGGCGACAGCTCGACACATCGTTCTCGGTCACGTGCTTCCCACGTGTGTGTTCCTCCTACTGGGGCGCATGTTCCCCGTCGTCACGTGCTGCGTGCTACGGGCCCGCAATGGCCCGACACCAGCGCCGGAGCAGACGGGCCAGGTCTTATCCATGACAGTGTGACGGCCAAAATATTTTGGCATGTCTGGGCTGCTAGAAAAATTTTGATAGTCTTCTGTTGCTTTGATATTCAGCATCTGGTTGTGAGCCTGTGACATGCCAAAAATATTTCGGCGCAGGAGGGCTGGTGTGACACGTGACTGCCGAATTGAATAAATTGCTACAGTATGGATATGGAAAGTTCTATCCGTTCGTACAGATACTAGTAAAATCCGTGTATCTGCACGGGTTGCACCGATCTGTGCCATTTTCTAATCGAAATGGATCATTATTGTCAAAGTGCTCTCAGTCTGCATGTTGCAAAAACTTCAAAAGATATGGATTCTGATTCACGGTGTTTGTCAGGGGAACCTCCCTTTCGGCCCCTCGGAGACGATTCCGATTCCGGTCCGACTCCGGTTCCGACTCCGGCGATCGCATCACCGCCTCCGTCAGGCGCATCGCCGCCCCCGCCTGGCGATCCCCCTGGGACCTGGCCTGCGACATGGCGCAGGCATACTGCACGGAGCAACGATCAACCTTGGCGCGTCAAGAGCGCAGTATATAGTTCCGCTACCTAGCAGGCGGACCCTTAGAGTTTCTTCTCTTTGGATCCTCCCCTGCTAGGTCAGCCTCACTTGTATTTGCTTACTTCTATTCACTCTTTGGATCCTCCCCTGCTAGGACCTTGATCTCAGGCCTCCGGGGTTGCCCTTACAGCAGAAGAAACTCTCTACGGGATCAACCGGACAAGATTGCTAGGTTCGGCGCTGACTCAGGCTCGGAATACGAGTCCGTTCCGCCCTCGTCACCGCCCCTACCACTTGTCCCCTCCTCCTCTGTCACTCCTGTCGTCCCCGCACCTGTCATGCCTTCCGGAGCTACTCCTGACGCTGACACTCGGCTGGATGCACTCGAGGCGAAAATCGACCGCCTAACTGAGGCCCTTACTCTTCTCACCACCCAGGCTTCCGCTGCCGCTGCCGCCGCTAATACTGCTGGCGGACCCCAAACAACACCACCCCCGGAGACGTCGATTCCGACTCCGACTCCGGTTTAGGGCGATTTCGAGGCCCTCTTTGGCGACATCAACCTCGCCTCAAAATTGGTCTTACGACCAAACCCTCCGTTCACCTTCAACGGTGATCGGAAACGCGGCCGCGCGTTCCTCTATGCGGTCCGCACCTACGCCCGCCTTGCCCCTGAGGCCTTTGTGGTCAACGGAGAGGCGAGTGAGGAAAAGGCCGTCCGCTATGCCATGTCGTTTATGGCAGAAGGACCCGCTCAGCAATGGGCGGAGCGCCACGGAAGCAAAGCCCCGTTTCCGTTTCCGTCCTGGGGCTCGTTCGTTTCCGAGTTTCGACTCCGGTTCGTCGAGGAGAACGAGCAAGATCATGCTCTCTCCAAACTGGAGACTTCCGCCTATCACATGGGCACAAAGGATGTCTACCAGTACACCGACGACTTCGAGGACCTGATGGACCTCGCCGGATTCGAAGACGCGTTGGTCAAGGTGACCAAGTTCCGCCACGGACTTGACCCCCTGATCAACAACGGAATCACGTCCTCGAACGACCCCCGGACCTCCGGGACTACCTTAGCTGGCGCACCCGGGCCTTCCGTCAATACGAGGCCCTGGTCCGGGCCAAGCTGATCAAGTCAGCCGCCCCCAAGACGCCTGGCGGTTTAATTCGGACTCCGTTTCCGGTCAACCGCATCCCGGCTCCGGCCCCTTTCCGCCCGGTGGCTCCGGTCGTGCCACCCGCGGCCCGCGCCCCCCCGGTGCCTCCAGCTCCCGTCCCTATGGAGTTGGATCGCACCAGGGCTCGGGGTGCCCCTCGTCGCGCCTGCTTCAGGTGCGGCGACCCAAACCATCTCGCCCGGGATTGCCCCCCCCCGGGACGTCCGCTCAATGGACATCCTCGACGAGGTGATCCAACAACTCGGTGACGAGATGTTAGCGGAGTTGATCGCCCGCTACTCGGACACAGCTGCGCTGCCGGAAACAGCCGCGGAGTCGATGGCCGGAGAGGATTTTGTCCCGTGCCCTCGTTCGCGTCCGTAAATCGTTTCGCTTGTTTGTATGACGAATCAATTCCTTTGCCCTACAACGAGCCTGAAACGAAAGACATACCCTCCCCCCCCCCCCTTCGACTCCGTTTCCGACTCCGCCCGCGACTCCGGTCATCGTCCTTCGCCGCCTCACTGCCTGGGAAAAGAAATTGCCCAAGCAGTACACTGTCGCTGCTTCCCCTGGAGTGAACTCCCTCCACCTCCCGTTGGAGCTAGAGTCCACTACCAGCGCTTAAACTCTCGCTCTCTGGCCTGGTTGACTGTGGTGCCACCTCCGACTTTATCGACACGAACTATGTCGCCGGAATGGCATTCCGGTCCGCACCCTGGCGCAACCGATTCCGGTCTTTAACGTTGATGGCACCCCGAACGACGCCGGCTCCATCAACCAGATCGCGGACTTGGTCTTACGCTACAAAGGCCATTCCGAGCGTGTTCAACTTCGCCGTCACTCATCTTGGTAAACAAGACCTTATTCTGGGGTACTCCTGGCTGCGGAAGCATAACCCGGAAATCAATTGGGAAACCAAGGAGGTCAAGATGACACAGTGCCCCCGCGGCTGCTCCACTTGCCGTGAGGAAGAACGCGTTGAACGGACTGAGCTACGGCGACTCCGGCTGCTCCAGAAGCGACTCCGCTCCGGCCCGTTCCCCTCGATCTGCGCCATGGACCTCTCTGGGCCTGACGACGGAGACGATTCCGTCTCCGGTGACGACTCCGCCCTGCCTGATCTGATGCCGGACTCCGACGACGACGAAGGCGATGGTCAGCTTGAAGATGGTGACCGCATCTTCTACACCTCGTTCCGCCCCTCGGAGGAGATACGCGCTGGCAGTACTGTCTCACAGCGCCTGGCCGAAGCCTTCGCCAGGAACTCCGCCCCTCCGCCCTCCGAGATCCCGGACTGGGCTAAGGAGTTTCAGGACGTCTTCAACAAGGAGTCCTTCGACACGCTACCGGAGCGGAGAGCCTGGGACCACGCCATTGAACTCGTCCCCGACGCTAAGCCCACCAACTGCAAGGTGTACCCCATCTCGCCCCTCGAGCAACGCGAGGCTCGACGCGTTCATTGAGGAAGGGCTTTCGACGGGCCGGATTCGCCCCTCCAAGTCTCCGATGGCGTCTCCGGTCTTCTTCGTCAAGAAGAAGGACGGCGGACTCCGCTTCGTCCAGGACTACCGTGCTCTCAACGCGATGACTGTCAAAAACCGGTACCCCCTTCCGCTGATCAACGACCTCATCAACCGGCTCAAAGGCGCTCGTTACTTCACCAAACTCGGCGTCCGTTGGGGCTTCAACAACGTCCGGATCAAGGAAGGTGACGAGTGGAAAGCAGCTTTCCGGACTAACCGAGGCCTGTTCGAGCCCTTGGTGATGTATTTCGGCCTGACAAACTCTCCCTGACGTTCCAAACGATGATGAATGACATTTTCCAGGACCTCATCCTCTCCGGAGACGTCATGATCTACCTTGACGACATCCTGATCGCCCATTCCGACCTCCGGAAACACCGGCAGATCGTTCAGGAGGTCTTGCGGCGACTCCGAGAGCACAAGTTGTACCTCCGAGCGGAGAAGTGCGACTTTGAAAAATCGTCAATCGAGTACCTCGGAGTCATCATCTCCCACAACCACGTCGAAATGGACCCCGTCAAGGTCGCAGGCGTCTCCGCTTGGCCGACTCCGGAAAACAAGAAGGACATTCAGCAGTTCCTTGGGTTCGCTAATTTCTACCGCAGGTTCATTCGGGACTTCTCGACCCTTGCGCGCCCTCTTTTCGTGCTCACCAAGAAGGACCAGCAATGGACTTGGGGCGACGCGGAGGCCTCCGCGTTCCAAGCGATCAAGGACGCAGTCACCTCGGAACCGGTCCTGGCGATTCCGGACGACGCACGGCCTTTCCGACTCGAGGCGGACAGCTCTGATTATGCGACGGGGCCGGTTCTTTCACAATCCGCCCCGGACGGGAAGTGGCACCCTGTAGCATTCTATTCCAAAAGCTTAAATGATGTCCAGCGCAATTACGAAATCCACGACAAGGAGATGCTGGCGATCATCCGCGCACTCGAGGAGTATAGACACTTCCTCGAGGGCGCTGCGCATCCCGTCGAGATTTGGACTGACCATAAGAATCTGGAGTACTTCAGGAAGACGCAGCACCTCAACCGGAGACAGGCCCGCTGGTCCCTCTACCTCTCCCGGTTCGACTTCACGCTGCACCACAAGCCCGGCCGCGACATGGGCCGACCTGACGCCCTCTCTCGGAGACCCGACCACGGAATCGATTCCGACAACTCCGGCGTCGTCCTTCTGCGGCCCGAACTCTTCCATGTCCGCGCTCTCGGCGTTTCCGTTTCCGGCCCTGGTTCTGAACTCCTTCGCGACATCCGCGATGCCCTCTCCGGTGAGCCTGACCTGGAGGAGCCCGTCGCACTAGCGGCCCGGCAACTCCTAAAGGTCCAAGGTCAAGCTCGAGGCCCCCGCTCCTCGCGCTCCGACGAGTGGGCTGTCTCCGGTGGTCTTCTTCACTTTCGTGGGAAGATTGTCGTACCTAAGGATAAGGACCTCCGGAGACGCATCATCGAGCTCTGCCACGACACTCGAAGTTGCCGGACACGCTGGTCGCTTCAAGACCTTGGAGTTGGTCTCCCGGAACTACTGGTGGCCTCAGATGTCTCGCCATATTGGCCGGTGCGTCGCGACCTGTGACTTGTGCTGTCGCACCAAAGCACTCCGGAGACTGCCCCACGGAGAGCTGCACCCGACGGAAACGCCCCCAGAGCGTTGGCATACCGTCTCCGTCGACTTCATCGTCGAGCTTCCGGAGGCCCATGGGTACGACGATCATGGTCGTCGTCCGACACCCTTGGGAAGCGTGCCCACTTCTCGGAGTGTCACACCACGGTCGACACAGTAGGGGCGGCTCGCCTCTACTACCGGAATGTCTGGCGCCATCACGGGACTCCGGAGAAGTACGTCTCCGACCGCGGCTCGCAGTTCATCGCGGACTTCACCCGAGAACTTTGGCGTCTAATCGGCATCAAGCCAGCCACGTCCACCGCGTATCATCCACAGACGGACGGTCAGACAGAGCGCGTCAACCAGGAGTTGGAGCAATACCTGCGGATCTTCACCAACTATCAGCAGGACGACTGGGATGAGCTGATTCCGGCCGCGGAGTTCGCCTACAACAACCACGTTCACTCCTCCACGCAACAAGTCCCCTTCATGACGGACACGGGACGGCTCCCGCGCATGGGCTTCGAACCCGGAGTCCGTTCCGCCATGGAGTCAGTGAACGAGTTCCGCGACCAGATCGCCACTGGTGTTGCCGAAGCCAAGGCCGCGCTCACTAAGGCCAAAGAGGAGTACAAGCGCTACTACGACCGGAGACGCACTCCGTCTCCGGAGTTTAAGGTTGGCGACCGTGTTTGGCTGGATGCCTCTGACATCAGGACGACTCGCCCCTCGGAGAAGTTCTCCCACCGCCGCCTCGGACCGTTCAAGATAGTCGCGGAGATCAGCAAAGGTGCCTACAAGCTCGACCTCCCTCCGCGCTACTCGAAGCTCCACCCGGTCTTCCCCGTCGTCAAGCTCGAGCTCGCCCAAGATGACCCCTTCGACGGACGCCCCGGCTACGACCAGCCCCCTCCGGACCTCGAGGACGGAGTCCCGGAGTGGGAAGTAGAGGAAATCCTGGACGCAAGGGTGAGGTATAAACGGCTGAATTCCCCGTCAGATGGAAAGGCTACGACGCGTCGCACGACCAGTGGGTCCGCTTCGACCGCGTCTTCGCCCCGGAGAAAATCGCGGAGTTCTATCGTAAGTACCCTGGCAAACCACGGCACATCGCCTCTGCAACCTTCGACTCGATTCCATTCCGGTCTATGCGTCGGGACGCCGCATTCAAAGGGGGGGGTGATGTCAGGGGAACCTCCCTTTCGGCCCCTCGGAGACGATTCCGATTCCGGTCCGACTCCGGTTCCGACTCCGGCGATCGCATCACCGCCTCCGTCAGGCGCATCGCCGCCCCCCGCCTGGCGATCCCCCTGGGACCTGGCCTGCGACATGGCGCAGGCATACTGCACGGAGCAACGATCAACCTTGGCGCGTCAAGAG
The DNA here is from genome assembly GCF_014461135.1 of Mycena indigotica. Taxonomy (NCBI): domain Eukaryota; kingdom Fungi; phylum Basidiomycota; class Agaricomycetes; order Agaricales; family Mycenaceae; genus Mycena; species Mycena indigotica. Next base: position 566,205 of record NW_023503017.1, on the reverse strand, counting down.
CGCAGTATATAGTTCCGCTACCTAGCAGGCGGACCCTTAGAGTTTCTTCTCTTTGGATCCTCCCCTGCTAGGTCAGCCTCACTTGTATTTGCTTACTTCTATTCACTCTTTGGATCCTCCCCTGCTAGGACCTTGATCTCAGGCCTCCGGGGTTGCCCTTACAGTGTTTGCCCTAGGTGCCTTAATAAGGGGTCCTTCTTCTAAGCTTTAAGTAAGCCTAAGGCCTTATTAAGACCCCACTCTTAACCCCCTTAACTGTCATTTTAATATTTATTTTCAGAATGTTTTTAAGTATGGTGCAATATTATTTTTCTGCAGATAACTATGACCAAATTCTAACTTCAGAGTTATCAAAAGGCTATCACATAAGTTCATATTGTGACAGAATATGTTATTACCATCACTGACCAGCCAGTGATGGCTGAACATGTGACCGTTAAGGGCTTAATTACCCCCAGCCCACCATCTTAAGCCCACCTGAGGGGGCTTAGGGCGAACACTGATATTATTATTATGGTAGGGTGCAGTTTTTTGATCCAGTTTACAAACTGGTTTATAAACCAGTGTTTATAAACCCTGGTTTGGAAAGATTTCACAGGCCTCCTGGTTTATAAACCAGGCTAGTCACGTGACTTAAGTGATCTGACTACTGCCAGCTGATCAACATTATGAATTACAGGTCCTGTACATAATATATAGCAAATTATGACCTGTACCATAGGTGACTGAGAGAAAAGAGATATGAAGGTAACCCTTTCAGCTAGAATTTAGGACTAAATTTTTTTTATATTGTGACATCAAAATGTCACATGCTTGGTTGCCTGGTTTACAAACCAGTTTACAAACACCAGTTTGGGACACCAAAAATTATAAACCGTTTTTTAATACTCAAATCTTTAAAAACTGCACCCTATATTATGGAATGCAAGTCCCAGTGATTGTTGTCAACATCTCTAAGATGTTCCTTTTTTCAGTCATCCACGGGCATTGGTCTGGCGCTCACAGAGCTGAGGGCCAGTCCAGCAGCATTGGCGACCGTCGTTGCAAGACTCTAAACAAACTCAAATTGATAACGGTCTACTCGCACTTCTGCTCAGGCTCAGGCTTTCAAGTTTCAACTTCAAGCTTATTTCTGTCCTCAAATGCAAATTCAACGCTGAGCAACAGCTCTTGCGCAGAACGCAGCACCTGGCGGGAGCTACAGATAACGTCTCAATGCCGGTCTGACGGAGAAGCAAGCAGTGTCGGACATTCCTGAATCCTGAGGTATGACTTCATGCGCGGATTCCAGACTCGGAGATTGCAAAAAGCAAACAAATTAAAATTTCCAACCACAAAACCAAGTGTACTATACGACCACGGTCCACTAAAGCCGCTCAGAGGGTGATTGGGAGGCAGTTGATGGCGATGAGGCCGCCCCATTGCTGCTGAGGCGCCTGGCAAGTGACGGTGGTGCCTCCGCTGGAGGAAATTAAGCGACTGCTGCGCTGAACGACGAGGAAAACCTACCAGTTGTTGCCGATGACGGTGATCGGGGAGCAGCTGAGACCGACAGGGACGTTCAGTCCACCGAGGTCGATGCCCAAGAGACCGAGGATGGCTGAGGCAATGCTGGTGGTCGAAGAGACAACGCTGTTGCAGCATTGGGGGGAGTCGGATGGGGGCGGGTTAGTGCGCGACTCGAGGCCGTTAGGCGCGGCGGCAGCAAGGGTCTAGAAAGAGAGGTCAGTGCTTGACGCGCTGGTTAGTGAAGAGACTAACAGCGAGGGCCAGGACGGCGGTGTACTTGAGGTTGGCGAACATCTTTGTGAGGAGGCTGAGTTTACTTGAACGAGGTGAGTTCGAGTGAAGAATGCAGGCCGACCCTGGGCAGCTTTTATACAGTTTTCGGGCCCTTAGTGATTGGACATCTTTTTTCTTCTGGAAACTTGCACTTCGAATTTGGACAAGGCGCACGGTAGCAACGTCATTGGGATCATGACCTGCCAGATGGACGCATGGTGTGCTTATAATTGTCTGTCGGAGGCGGGAGCCAATGAGCGATCGTCTTTGCATGAAGATGCCGAGGACAAAGGGACGGCCAGCCTTGTTCGTCAGTTATTGCTCGCACGAACCCGGTGAAGCGCATAGGCTTGTATCGTTCCTCGTTGGGGTCTTCTGCATCAGCATTCAACTCCGAAAGGTCGGATGTGGTTCAAGTTGGCAGGAAAGGAAAGAGGAGGATATCCAGCACTGTTGATAGCACTGGCAGTTGTGTCGAAATGGGTTTGTTTCTGAGAAGACTGTCCTCGCAGGCCCGGGAATTCTTGCCACATCCCGACGGGCTGCATGCTGTTCGAAGTCGGCGGTGAGAAGCTGAGACCTTGAACGGGCAGGGAGACCACCGTAGACGGCGTAGACGGCGTTTGAGAGAGTCTTAATCCTGAGACGACACGATTGGTCGCAGGTGGTTGGTGCAACGACATTGGACAGAAGACTGGTGAGGGTCCGCGGTTTCTGATGACGCCCAACGTCGGTAATACCCCAGATGACAAGTTTCTGATATAATCCAGATAGTCTTGGCCAACTTCCACCGTATTGGGGGTGTACAGTTGGCGGCTGAAGTCTGAAGGGAGGAAGGAATGATGCGGCAGCGGTGACGTAGGTGGCGGTCAATATCGGACCCGGACCATGGCCTTCCGACTTGTTCCCGTACGATTTGGCTCGCGTCAAATGGCGGAGAAAAAGCTGGGTAGGTCGTAGGAATACTAGTAGATGTTGTGTTATCGTGAGGCAAAGAATGATTCAAGTTCGCCCGACTACCCCGCCTCCACATTCTTCGAGTTTGCGCATCAAGGAACGGCGTGTCGTGCGCGAAAGGCGGAATGAACGATGACAACGTCCGACAGCACAAGACAATTCCCTCTTTGAGGGATTCTCGCTATTACAGCACATGCTCTTGACACGTCCGCGAATCATCAGCGGCGTATGAATAGAACTGGCCACACGAATGCCGCAGCGTCGTCAATAGCAGCTAGCAATTCAGAGGGCGGTGGGTTTGGGAGCAGTATACGGCGCATTTCCCTGAGCGCGTTCTCTCCCTTGCGATTGTAAGGCCAGCATCATGAGCTATAATCCAACTTGATGTTACTGACACACCTTTCGCACACACACCCTATATTTCGAAGTGGGCCTCGAAATGCAGCTTCGCTTTCGTTGTGGCTGTCAGGCGCTGAACGCGAATGACAGAACGACTCAACGCAAAACATAATTCGCTCCACTCAGACGCGTGTCTCGGACCAATCAGTAGGCTCCTGGGCAAGTCGCGAGATGAACGTTCATTGGCTCCTGCAGACAATTAGCACAGAAATCTGGCATATTAGGATGACGTTGCTACCGTACGCCTCGTCCAGAAGGAAAGAAGCCCAAGCCATTGAAACAAGCACAGGATGGGCCAAAAACCACCGAAGCTGCAGGGACCGGAAATGCTATAAAAGCTGGCCGGCTTTGGCAGTATTCTTCACTCGAACCCACTCGTTCAAGCCTTCTCCCAAACAACATGTTCGCCAACATCAAGTACACCGCCGTCCTGGCTCTCGCTGTTAGTATAATCGCCAACGAGCGCGTCGACCACTGACCTTTTTTTTCTAGACCCTTGCTGCCGCCGCGCCTAACGGCCTCGAGTCACGCACCAACCCGCCCCCATCCGACTCCCCCCAATGCTGCAACAGCGTTGTCTCTTCGACCACCAGCATTGCCTCGGCTATCCTTGGTCTCTTGGGCATCGACCTCGGAGGACTCAACGTCCCCGTCGGTCTCAGCTGCTCCCCCATCACCGTCATCGGCAACAACTGGTAGGTTATTCCCTCCGCTATCGCCATCCTTGCTCATCGTTTTTAGCGGCGGCACCACCGTCACTTGCCAAGCTCCCCAACAGCAATGGGGCGGCCTCATTGCCATCAACTGCATTCCTATCACCCTTTGAATGGATGGAGGAAAGATATAATTGGGTGGCTTGGTCGTTTAGCGTCGCTTGTCATTGGTCATCGGTCAACTTTGAGCAGTATATGAAAGGGCCGGCATTCATGCATTCTTGAGTACGGAAGCTACAAGACTACGAGCTCGATGAAAATTACTGAGCGGAATGGCCGTGGTACGCACTGATCCAATGTCATTCTAACCGCAAGCGTCCGATTCAGTCCGAACCGCTTCAATCACCGCTTCAATCTCGACCGCGTCTCCTGCTTCCATAGAGTTTGTCGAACGAGCACCCTGCAGACTTCATGACTTTGCAGAACAATGGGAATAAGCAGGTTACACACTTTCAATGCGACTTGTCTTCTGTCAACCACGCTCCGGAATTCAGTCCGTCCATGGTTAGGCAGACCGCGGGAGTTTATTCAACGTCGACGTCGTAGTTCTTTCGAGAGCTTTATTGACTGCACAGGTCGGGGCTATGGAGGAAGAAGCAAACAATTGACCATGGAACTTGCTTTACTTGTGGCCTTGGTCACTCGTCTACGAAACGTATTGAACGTATTGTCAGCACCATTGCAACGCAAAATGCTGCAGAATATACTCACCAGACACCGCATAGAGGCGTAAGACTCCATCCCGTATGCAACAGCGACCTCCACTAACGCATTGAAATTGGCGTTCCATGCAGCAGTCAAAGAATCATTCAGTCAGAGACCCGTTTCGCCGAGCGATGCGTTGCGTAACTCGGTAGTATGCGGCACTTTCAACTTGCGAGGATGGAGATAAATCAACAGCATGAGTCTGGACGTGGATCAAGGAGAAAGTCAGAGGAAGAACGAAAGTCACATGTGACTTTAAATTTCTCCCCGAACTTGAAGTTGTCCTTGACCAACACCACGAATGTGGGCAGCCGGTGTCTTTCCCCTCGCTCCATACGACCTCAAACTACACTACTCATACCTTCTTGAGCCGTATCACCTCCTTCATCCCATAGTAGTTGATAGTCTGTCAAGCGAAACACACGACATTACCCGAACGTACACTCAAACGGTAATGGGGACACAATTAATGGCGATAATCCCACCCCACTCCTGCCGCGGCGCCTCACAAATAACAGCCGTACCTCCTCCACTCGCACTAAGCACCTCTCCCTTCAGCACCATGCGACATAATATCCGAAAAACATACCAATTGTTACCAAGGATGGTTATCGGAGAGCAGCTCAGGCCCACGGGGACATTAAGTCCGCTCAGGTCGGCACCAGCAACGGCTGCAGCGATAAGTGCGACTGCGCTGGTGGAGGGAACGACGCTTTGACAGCATTGCGGGGAGGTTGGCGGGTCGGTGCGTGGAGCCAGGGGGCTGCCGGCGTTGGGCATGGCGGCAGCAAGGGTCTGGAGAGTCGTCTGTTACTACTCGTGTGGGAGGATACGAAGGAGAGTTCTTACAGCAAGAGCGGCGAGCGCGAAAAGTGGGGAACGCATGGCAAAGGGTGAGTTGCCCTAGCTGTCGGACTACGATTATATTCTTTCTTGACGATGACAACAGGCATGTTCGCAAGCTCGTCAAGACTCAAGAGTCAAGATTGATATTGACTTCAAGTAGTTGGAATGCAATTGATGACGGAAGTGGCGCAAATCAAGACACCCACCTGAGACCTTCCCATTTCTCTGCCTTTCCTCCACGGATGGCTGCTGTTAACTCCAGCGGCCCAATAGCCTATGTCGTCGGCCCACATGTGCGCACTCTCTTCGATCCAAATTGTCGCTCGCTAAACCCGGGCATAGCTCGCGGGCTCATCCGTCGGAGCTTTGTTCACTGGCGTTATAGCACACCAATTCGTCAGATATCTCTCAGAGTACCCAGACGAGCCGGTGTATCGTCGGGCATATGTCTATATTGCTGTTCTCATTTCGATGGCAAGCGCTGCCCTCCAGTTGTTCGTGGCCTCCTCAGCCGCCATGCCTCGATCTAGGCTCACTACTTACAGCGCAATGTCCTGGGAGAAGATCATCAACGGAGTACAGCTCCTTGGCAACCCCGACTTGCCTATGACAGGCTCAAGCTGCATGATTGTCCTCGCTTGTTCTTTCATACCTCCCCAGAGTCGCTAATGCGACGCCAGGCTGCCTTCCTCGCCCTCTACGTGCAAGCATTCTATCTCCATCGACTATTCCTTTTGTCTTGCCGGAACTGGTGGCTTGTCGCCTTCCTCGGCACCATTCTCTTCCTCGCTTTCTTGTTGAGCCTCGTTGCTGTTCGCAGCAGTCACCACACTCAAAACAAAAATGTCTCATTTGCTATTTAGGTCGGCGTGCGGTTACGTCCTTCCGCTTCGAACGAAACGACCCTGCTCCTCTGTGCGTTCTCTACCCATATTGGCCCACCGCCTAATGCTGTGCCAGATAATGTCTATTTCTCGGTCCTTCTCGGTGCGCCTCAAGAGTCAAGGTTTCTTCTTCTCTTACCTGTCGCTGCTAGGAGGAGACATTTTGCTGACACTCATTACCGTCGGCTACCTCGTCTATTTCCGCAAGCAAGTCCTTCCGCAGAGCGCGGGGCTCTACAAGAGCGTCATTCTCGTCGTGTTTCAATCCGCCGCACCGGCTACCCTGTGGTCTGTCCTCGCCCATCAACTCTCCATCTTTCTCTAAGCCTGAGCCATAAATCCAGGATGTCTGTTCAGTACGCATTCTGCGTCGCTTTCCCCAACACGCCCTCGGCGCCGTTTGCGCGGGTGACAGCGACGCTGGGCATGAACCTCGTGCTCAATAAGTTGTGGGCGATATCACTGCTCGCCACGCTCAATTCGAGGCCTAAACGGACGAAAAGTGTTGACGAAGTCCTTTCCGAGTTACGGCACTAGGCTTGTGGTTACTAAAAATACACTTGTGTACAGTAGCTGTAGCTGACTTTTAAAGTAGGAATTGACGGAGCGCTGAATAGACGATCGGTCATGAAGCATATTTTTGGAACAAGTTCATTGGTTTTACATCTCGGTACTAGTTTCAAAGATACCCGTAAGTACAGGATAGGTACTACATGAATTCGAAGGTCAAACTTGAAGATATATAATGACGACACTACCAGCCTATGGGCGATTCCCTCCCGTTTGGCACCGCATACACGCTTTCGTGCAGAAGCTGGGACAATGACACGGACGACTCCGCCGAAGCTGGTGTGCGTGGGTCGCGATCTGTCACGCCATTTGTGCTCGTCGCTGCAGTTGTGCCTGTGGTGGCAGATACGAGCGGGTCCGTGGGGGAGCATAAGGACAAATCGGGGTAGGGCGTCCCGGCTGAGTAACGTGGACGGCTACCGATGGGTGGGGCGGCGGTGTAAGGGAGTTGTGGTGCAGGACCCGTGAGTGGAGGGTGGTATGTCGTTACTATGCGGGAAGGCGACGATGATGATGATAATGATGAGGGAGAGGTGGACTGGCTGGATTGGTTTGGGGAGGACATACTCGATGAGTCGTCAGGTCTGGAGAGGAGGAGCGTTGTGGACCAGCTGTCGTATGGGCTATCCATGTGCAAGTCGCCACTGTCGTAGTTAAAGGCGTTCATGGCTGGCACGGCAGTAATCAACTGAGCGCCGAGATGAGATGGTGGGTGTTGTGGGCTTCGCGAAGCGACGGGGGTCAGTTTCTTTTAAACAGACATGAAGCAAATATCAGCTGCTGGGCGGTGGCAGCTGCCGCAACAACCGTGCCCGAGCGCACCGCTTCCCGTTGTGTGTTTTCCCGTGTCCCCGCTCGGCGCTGTCATGTAACAGCAGTCAACAGCGTGAGCCCGATTACCGCGAAACCCGTGTCACAATGTCGTCCCCGCGCTGCTCGACCCGCTCAGTTGCGGACAGTAGCGGCTGCTGCCCGGGCTTGTGGATTCGCCTGTGTGGCGCCCGTGTTGCGATGGGCCAATGGGAAGCCGCAACGTCGTCTCCCTTTGGCTTTCTTCGCTCCCGGGCGCTCATTCTTGACTCCTGATTGGGAGAGCGCTTGCCGCAACCGGGCCATGGGAGTTGTCACGAGCGAGGTGTTTTCCGGTTTCGGGCTGCGCGGACGGATGTGGGCGGCGTTGAGCGCTGTTTTTGGTGGCGGACGTCGTCCTCTGATGCGATGATCCGCATCGGACAACCGGTCCGGTTCGGATCGGAGGGCGGCAACTGTCAGCAGATTGCCGCCCATCCAGCCCAGCGCCCAGCGCCCACGACATCGGGACGGACAAGAACAGTGATTCCTATGATTCCTTGAGGGAGACACGAGGAGCTGCGCAATGTGGCCCACACAATCACGATTCACCGTCAATTTAAATCATGCGACAGCTCCGTATCTACGGCCGTCGCCACTGACAAGTACAACTTGAAGGTGAAAGTACGAAGACATCTGGCGCTCCGCATCTAAAAAATGGGAAGACGGGCCGGCAATAATCAATTCATCAACATATATGTGTGGTATGCATGGGATCATGATCAGTAACCAATGCGCGGCGTCCAGCGGGAAAACCTGGTAAGCTTCAAAAGCAGCTGGCGAGTGAAATCGAGGGCTCAGAGCTACAGGGAAAGCCGACGCAAGTTAAATGGTGATGCTAAAAAGGAGCTAAAGGAACGTACATGCGATACAACCTTAGGAATTCGGAATAATTGAAGAATAATGATACTGTACCCCTGTCAACTCGTTGAAGGCATGAGTGTGTTGAGTCAGTGACTGGTGGTGGTGGTGGTGGTGATCGTCCATTCGGTCGCTTCTCCTCCTCTGTTTTCACGTCATCGAGTCCAGGAATGACACCGTCGATTGCCGGATGCTCCATCGCCAACGCCGCGCGAAGCCGTTCCTTGACCTTTTCGACCCGCTTCGCGTGGGCACCACCGATAGCGATGAACACCGCAGCGAGAAATGCCACAGAGGAACTTGAAGCTCGCAGGAATAAGAATGCGATCAGACCAACAAGTCCGCAAATGAACTAATCCAGTCAGAAGAGCATGTGCATCCCATGACGATAACAGAGTCAAGAGTCATTGGTGGGAGGTCTCTTGTGGAAGCGGCGCCCCGCAATTGATCTTTGAGAAATTGAGATATATAACTCGGATAACGAACTCTTACAGAGGAGAGTTCGACACAGGTAGTCCGAGACTCCGAGAAGCTAAGGCCGAATGTACACAGGCTGCTAATGTCGTGCGTCGATGTGTCTTTAGAGAGTCGAGGTTTGCGCGTGTTCTTGCCACTTGGTTGATGCACATGGCGCCGAGGTTTCCTTTTCGAGAAGTATCCCCCGTCGTACACCTCAACTTGCCCTCAACAACAGCAATTTATACGGCGAGCAAGGATTCAAAGTACGCGGCGCCGAGAGTTGGGATGTCTTGTCAGTTTTGTGCAATGGGTACGACTGAGTGGTTGCTGAGTGGCAGTAATGAAGGCAAAACGCCGCGACGGGAATGTTTGAGGGAGGGCACCAGGAGTGCTAGGCGGTGAGCTTCTGGACCACCATTTGTCTCTAGCAGTCAAATTGAAGCCAGAGAAAGCGACTGGAGAAAGTACATTGTGGCTGTGCAGCGGAGTCAATGGTCAAAATACGCAATGAAAGACGATTTTCGCGCACTTGGCTCTTTGCATAGCGGTCTAGCATGGCAAGAACGATGAGGAAGTGACTTGCGAACAGTCTCCGTCGCTTTTCATTCGATGACGGGTCGTTGGGCGAGGAGGAGAACGGAGTCGGGCTATCTTCCAGCTGCCAAATCGACGTTTCCACTTGGCTTCTGGCTGTCACGTGCAAAGATTCCGGCCAGCAGAGGGTCTTTTTGGGGGTCTCAGCCACTTGACGAGTCGTCGTTTTTCTCCTCCCACCACCACAAGCTCCCCTCAAGACAACACCCAATGGCCCGTACCAAGGTCCGTCGTGCCTGTAAACGCCCACACACGCCACGTACTCACCCTTGTCTTCCAGCAAACCGCTCGCAAGTCGACTGGAGGTCCGTCGCTCCCCTCGTCGTCATCGTGTGCCTCTCCTGACTCTTTTCCAGGCAAGGCCCCTCGTAAACAACTTGCCACCAAGGCCGCCCGCAAGACCGCACCTGTAAGCATTCCCATCTCCACTCCCATCACGGCCCGACACTTCCTCATCATCGCTGTCGGGCGTCGGTCATCGTCGCACAGCCACGCCGCCCTGTGACTGATGTGACACGAGTCAATGCTGACATCATCTTTTAGGGCCCGACAGGTGGTGTCAAGAAGCCCCATCGTTTCCGGCCTGGTACCGTCGCGCTCCGTGAAATTCGTCGCTACCAGAAGTCGACTGAGCTGCTCATCCGCAAGCTCCCCTTCCAGCGTCTTGTACGTGAGATCGCCCAGGACTTCAAGACGGACCTCCGTTTCCAGTCGAGCGCTGTCATGGCCCTCCAGGAGGCTGCCGAGGCGGTGTGTTGCTGTCTGTCTTCTGTGGAGGACATTGCTGATAGACCCCCAGTACCTTGTCTCGCTCTTCGAAGACACTAACCTCGCAGCCATCCACGCTAAGCGCGTCACCATCCAACCCAAGGGTGTGTCTATACTCCATTCTTCTTATCGCTCTAATGCGGGACCTCCTAGACCTCGCTCTTGCCCGCCGTCTCCGTGGCGAGCGCTCGTAAAGCACTCTTCCTTATACACCGCCGCCGAGATGGAATACCGTCCGGAAGCTTCTGTATTCTATGTACGCGACGGACAGTCTATTTGCTCTTCTTTATTTGTGTACTAGTATGATTCGTCGAGAAGTTCGACGAAGAGAGTGTAATGACATTCGTAATACAGTTTTACTTTTGAGCCTTGGATTCGATGAGCGTTGGCACTGGATGCATAGGTTCTTTTGTCGCCCGACACCTTGAGATATTGATGTCCAAGCTGACACTGATAATGAATCTGGTTACATGCGTTCTTACTAGGCTGGTTGAGAGATCCCCCCCTTGGGAAAGTTATAAGATAAAGTGAAGAGTAAATCCCAGAGTTATCTATCTATTTGTTCTGTCACAAAAATGATAAAACTGCCATATAAATGGTACCTTTTGACACAAAGAAAAATCTGTGGACAAAGCAGCAGCAGCAGCAGCCGCGCAGCCGCGCAGTGTTGTTGATAAGGGTCTTAATAAGGGTCAGCCTTCAAGCTAAGTACCTTATTAAGGGTTCCAATAAGAGTGTTTCCTTTTTTGGGAACCAACATAATTTCAGGCATTGGAATTACTATCAGAACCTTCTCACTCAGGCTCATACCCATCCGTCATTGCAAAGCGGCCAGATCCGAGAGCATAGTTTTCAGCTAAATATGTAATGATTTATCTAGCAGAAAAGAAGAAAAAGACCCTAGATCTTTCTTTCAGATAAATGTATAGATACATCCTAGCTTTGGCTCCAGATTCTTCCCTTGTGTAAATGTCAGCTTGAACAAGCAGCTAAATGTGACATCTAAGTATCTGACATTTTTACCTGCTAACTAAAGCACAGATTTATTTAGAAATTTTCTTTGTATGGAAATTTGCCACATTTATTTATTTTCATTTTTATTTTACTAATGCATAATCAAATATGTGCAGTTAACAAGGTTATCCCACATGATCATGTAAGGAGTAGAATGTGATACTAGGAGCTGTCACATGACCACGGAGACACTGTGGGGTATGGCCAAAGATTAGATAAGATGGTGACCACCCCATATATTTGCGCTGTACAGTAGAGCTGTCACAAACAACACCAATTCAGAGGATGCCAGTTGGCCAGTGAAGGCAAGCAAGAAGCACCGTGAAAGGATATCATCAAGATGATGGAATTCGAAGACTGGGGTACAAGACAAAATCTACTCTACTTATATACACTACTACCATGTGTTTACCATGCCTAATACAAGAGGCAATGACATCATACTTTAGCCATGCTTTTACATGCTGTTTGCCTCATGTCCAACTCCACGCTGTCAATCAACATCTTATGGCCAAAATAAAAGGTTTAAATGGCAAAGAAAAAGGTTTCTTGAACCCAGGGTTTGACAAGAGCTCAGAATAGAAATTTATGGTGTGGCAGCTGATGCTCTTGATGCTAGTTGTTCTTCCCTCAATAATGGAGACAACAAAAGGGACAGGTACTGTAGCATTTTATTCAGTTCGGCAGTCACGCGTCACACCCGGCCTCAAAATGCCGAAATTTTTTCGGCGGTCACACCCCCACAGCCCAGATGCCGAATTCCCTTGGCTGATTTACCATTTTTGGGTGGCGCGGCCCTGCGGGCCGCACCGTAATATGCCAAAATTTTTTCGGCAGTCACACTCGGAGCCGCCGGACGCCGAAAATTTCATTTCGGCGCCGATGTCACACCCAATTTGGGTGCCGAATTGAATAAAATACTACAGTAATGTATCAATTTTTTTTCAACAATAGCATACCAGATGTGACTGGAACTGTGACCACTACCATTCAGGGTTTTAGTATTGGTTTTAGCCATCTTCCCATGCCGACTATTTCAAAGAAACCCCAGGTTGCGCAGAATCATATTTGGGCACATCAAACCCTTGTAAAAGAGTGCTTAAAGACTTGGGATGGTGACTATAAGTCCAATGGTGAAGAATGTAAGTCCAAGCGCAGTGATGAGAAGGTGGTGGTCTGTAACCATCACAATAGCTTGCTGAATGCAAAGAGTGGTGCGAGAATAGTGACCTGTTCTCTCCCGCTGCTGTCAGCACTAGAGGGACATCCCGTTCAGCAACATGGCAGGAGAGGAACGGAAAAACAAAGAAATCTCAAGCAAAGTGGGGGGTGGAACCAATGGATCAGGTGCTCAAGGTGCACCAACTTTGCTGAATGCAAGGCTTTGTGTTGCTGACACAATTGTTAGAATATGGCATCAAGACCTTCAATAAATCTCTTCTCTCTTTGGCCCAAGTCCCACCCAGTCAACACTGATGCAGGCACTCAAATGGAAGGCATAGATGGAGCTTGCACAGATACTGTCCTCCCTGTTTGCATTGTACCCCCCGAGCCAATTATTGCTATTGATGCCTTTGAATCCGACGTGGAAATGAACGATGATATTGAAGTTCTCAATGGAAAAACGACGACAAGTATGGGTGACAAAGGGAGGGGAGACATTTTCAGAGTCGGAGAGTGAGACAGATATGGAAATGGAGAAGCTGGCGGCATTGCACGCCAAGGCTTAAAGCTCCTCACGAGTGTCAATACCTGTGAAAGTCATCACAGGTACCTGTGCTCAAATATCCGCAGGTATTACACCTGCAGGTACAAATACCTGTTTCCCACAGATAGCATGAGTACAGGTCTGCCTGAGATACTGACTGAATATTCTTGGCTATATTCTTTTAGTGGATTATGACCCATATATTTGAGGAATATAGCTATTGAGAGCATCTCATATAGTACTTATATAATATTTATGACCAGTATAACTACTAGACACACCGGGGATTCAGGCAAAAAGGGTGGCCCGAAGCTGTATTTATATGGCAGAGATTTGGTGCTAAAAATGGCCAGCTGATTGCCGCCAAATCAAGGCCCCCGATGTAAATGCACGTGACCGGCAAATTTCCAAATAAGGAGTGAGAAGGACTGAAGTTTCTGAACTGTCATCTTTTGAGATGGTGCACAAAGTGGTTGTGCCAATTCATAGAAATTTCCTTCACTAGCCAAGTCTGTAAGGGCAACACCAGAGGCCTGAGATCAAGGTCCTAGCAGGGGAGTATCCAAAGAGAAGAAACTCTAAGGGTCCGCCTGCTAGGGAGCTGACTATATACTGCTTGTCCATAGCTGCCGCTGTCGGGCACAGAAGGCTCGGGCGGTGTCGCAGACGAGGTCCCAGGGCGACCGTCGGGAGGGCGTTGACGCATCGGTGATTGTGCGGGCGAGATGGAGGGCCGGACCGGAGTCGGAACCGGAATCGGACCGGAATCGGGCGCGTCTCCGGGCCGAAAGGGAGGTTCCCCTGACATCACCCCCCCCTTTGAATGCGGCATCTCGACGCATAGACCGGAACGGAATCGAGTCGAAGGTCGCGGAGGCGATGTGTCAGGGCTTGCCAGGGTACTTATGATAGAACTCCGCAATTTTCTCCGGGGCAAAGACGCGGTCGAAGCGGACCCACTGGTCGTGCAATGCGTCGTAGCCTTTCCATCTGACGAAGTAGTCCAGCCGTTTATACCTCACCCTTGCGTCCAAGATTTCCTCTACTTCCCACTCCGGGACTCCGTCCTCGAGGTCCGGAGGGGGCTGGTCGTAGCCGGGGCGTCCATTGAAGGGGGTCGTCCTGGGCGAGCTCGAGCTTGACGACGGGGAAGACCGGGTGGAGCTTTGAGTAGCGCGGAGGGAGGTCGAGCTTGTAGGCACCTTTGCTGATCTCCACGACTATCTTGAATGGTCCGAGGCGGCGATGGGAGAACTTTTCCAAGGGGCGAGTCGTCCTGATGTCAGAGGCATCCAGCCAAACACGGGTGCCAACCTTAAACTCCGGAGACGGAGTGCGTCTCCGGTCGTAGTAGCGTTTGTACTCCTCTTTGGCCTTTGTGAGCGCAGCCTTGGCTTCAGCAGTGGCGATCCGGTCGCGGAACTCGTTCACAGACTCCATCGACTGTTGCCAGGTGTCACCAAGTACGAGTCCAGCAGAGTAGCAGTGCCATCGCAGTCTATCTACCATCATCCCCATCTACTTCCCGCACATCCAAACACCTTTTGGGACACGCCTCTTGCAGCTAGTGCAATGTGCAGCATCTGGGTTATAGCCCAAAAGTGCAATGCATGTCACGGATAAGACCCGGCCCGTCCGCTCCGGCGCTGGTGTCGGGCCATCGCGGGCCCGTAGCACGCAGCACGTGACGACGGGAACATGCGCCCCAGTAGGAGGAACGCACACGTGGGAAGCACGCATCAAGCCGTCGCCGAGCCCAACTCGACACAAGGGGACTGGTGAGGAGTGCTAGGAGGTCAGGAGTAGCGCCTGGCCCGCAAGGGACGTACGATTGTCCCCTCTGCAGCCAGGAACGGGAGCGAGGAGGAGGAGGAGAGGCCAGGGTGTCCGATCACCCCCTTTGCGGGCCCGCATATATAAGGCGCGATAGTGGACCCTGTACCCTATCGCTTAGATCGTCTGAAGAACTACCTTACTCCGTGCAAGGAGGCGTTATCTACTCATCGGGCCCGACATGACCCGATTCGAACCTTCGACCACCGACAGCGACCAGGGACCGAGTTCACGGGCCCTTACGGTTTCGATCTACCCCGCTTGCCGTCCTTGCGGGCCTGACAATCCGTCTGTTCTGTTCCCGGGCGCGTGTTCTTAGAAAAGGTCCTTGCACGGCCCGACCCGAAGTCTGACAATGCACAACATGTGGGCTATTCTTATATCTCGATATATTATATTAAGGGGAGATGATATGACTAATATAGGGTCATATATAAGAAGGTAAATCACCTTTTCTTCAGGCCAATGATTCGATATGTAATATTATGGACTTAATAGAGCAGAAAGAGAATATCAATATTAAATTGAGTGGGAGTGATGCAAGATCATACAGTCATCAAAATCAGTGATCTCTTGCAAAAATGGTTCCACACACAATAGATTACACAAGGACCATTGATCCCATCACTATATACATGGTATAAGACACCAAAACAGTTAAAAAAGATAAAAATGAAATAAAGTAATTTTTGTGTTGAAGGAGACTGGGTTAGATCGCACATGTTGTGCATTGCACTTTTGAGTTATAACCAAGATGTTGCGCATTGCACCAGGTGTTCCAGCTGCGGGACACCATCACAGTCTTCACAAGGGCTTTCGAGACCACCATCCATCGATCATCGACATGGCGCCATTCTGGGTCGACATTTATCACACTTGCCGTTTCGACATCCCGCACATCCAACTCAGCAGATTTTAGCAGATTTAGCAGTATAGTGGTTTATAGTTGGGTTTCTGTGGGCACTGGAGTTCAGCAGGCGACGAGGACGTCGCCATTTCAGAAGGGGGCACCTGTAGTAGGATTGATGTGGTAGCACGTGATACATCGATATGTTACCCCGAGCCACCACCTCCGTCCGCCCGACCCACTCCACCGCCCATTGCTGAGCGGGTCCTTCTGCCATAAACAACATGGCATAGCAGACGGCCTTTTCCTCGCTCGCCTCTCCGTTGACCACAAAGGCCTCGGGGGCAAGACGGGCGTAGGTGCGGACCGCGTAGAAGAATGCGCGGCCACGTTTCCGATCGCCATTGAAGGTGAATGGGGGGTTTGGTCGCAAGACCAATTTTGAGGCGAGGTTGATGTCGCCAAAAAGGGCTTTGGAGTCACCCTGGACCGGAGTCGGAATCAACATCTCCGGCGATGGTGTTTGGGGTCTGCCAACATTATTAGCAGCGGAAGCCTGGTTGGTGAGTAAAGCAAGGGCCTCAGTTAGACTATCAATTTTCGCCTTGAGTGAGTCCAGCCAGGCGTCTGCGGTAAGAGTGACTCCAGACGGCATGACAGGTGCAGGGACCACAGGAGTAGAGGAGGAGAGGACAAGTGGCAGGGGCGGTGACGAGGGCGGAACAGACTCGTACTCCGAGCCTGAGTCAGCGCCGAACCTGGCAATCTTGTCCGGTTGATCCCGTAGAGAGTTTCTTCTGGTTGTAAGGGCAACCCCGGAGGCCTGAGATCAAGGTCCTAGCAGGGGAGGATCCAAAGCGTGAACATTGGTAAGCGAATACAAATGAAGCTGACCTAGCAGGGAGGATCCAAAGAGAAGAAACTCTGAGGGTCCGCCTGCTAGGTAGCTGACTATATATGTACTGCTTGTCTGTAGCTGCTGCTATTGGGCACAGATTCTGATTCCAGAAGGCTTGGGCGTCGCAGGCAAGGTCCCAGGGCGACCGTTGAGAGGGTGTTGACGGATCGGTGATTGTGCGGGCGAGATGGAGGGCCGGACTGGAGTCGGAACTGGAATCGGACCGGAGTCGGACGCATCTCCGAGGGGCCGAAAGGGGGGTTCCCCTGACAAAGTCTGTCAAGTGGCTAGCTTCTTTGTTACATATAATAGCTGCCTTGTTAATAATCCAAGTAGCTACTGCTTCATTCTTGAGACTTTCATTTGTGATCACTGTGTCCAACAAATGGATAATGCCATCTCTTCCTAGATAAGTCTGTGAAACAGTTTTGATAATGGCACTTTCCCAACTGCCAAGAAACTTGTCCCAGAGTGTCTTAACACTATTTCAATCGACACTATTTGACACTTCTTTATGCACTGCAACTGTTACCAAGATGCATATTGACTTGGCCTGAATCCTAAATAAGTTGCATATGCTGTGAAAAAGTATTCATCCCATCGAAAGGCTCCCTGTGACATTTTAACTAACTTGAACATTATAAATAATGTATAAACATGCCAATATATCAATATAGAGATGTTTTTGAGCTATCCTATACCTTGGAGAAGACTCCCCAGCACTTTTTTGACTCATGCCGGGCCTTGCCAAACAACCTTCCCACGATGTTTCATTTTTTCAACACCTATAAATAAAAATGAAACCTTCCCCCATCCAGTGCCAGTGGATCAGCGGGAGCCTTATATATGTAGCATTCATTCCAAACTGTTTCCAAAGGCTTTGCAAGCTCATATAACATGTACTTTCAAAAGTTTTGTCAAGTGGGATTTATAACAGGACTGGCATTCAAGAAGTGCCTGTGGGCACTGTATACTACATCAATACCTCCTTCCTCTCCATCCAACTCAACAACTTTACCATCAACACTACAACGATCACCACCACTACCACCACCACCACAGTCTACCACCACCACCACACTTCCATCAACATTATCACTGTCATCAGTGATCCCATCACACTCACACCACTTTCACCACCTCAACTTGTTCATCATCATCTTCCTCTTATAGGTTACAGTATGGATGTACTTTCCACGGACTCTGGAGCCCTGAACACACAGACCTTGATTAGAGAGTTTGCGACATGCCACCGAGAGCCACCCGGTGGCCGAAATGTGTTGCAATCACCAGTGGTTCCAGTGGCTCCACAATGATATCATGCTGCTAGAATTGGGTGAATTTAGGTTAAATTAATGTGATCTCGCTACAATATCATACTAATCCACTTTAGTCACTAAAATCATCCCAGAATTAAATGAACCTATTTAAAACTTGAAACTCTCCACAAATTTCACTCAGAATTTGCATGAATTCACAGACTGACAGCCACCGGAGCCACCAGTGATCGCAATGCATTTCGGTTACCGGGTGGCTTCCAGTGGCCTCTTGCAAACTCTCTATTTGGGTGTTTTTGTTAGCGATTGGGTCTTGGCATGCGACAAGGACAAGGCATGTGCTTGATGCCGATCTGACAGATCGGGGCCGGGATGCCCGACCAGTCGCCAGGGTGGATGATGGGCGGTAACAAGTAACAGGTCTTTACGGTTTGCCTCTGTACTTCATCTATAGTACAAGGAGGTACAAACTACGACTATCTATGGGTCGGCTCTCGCGTAAGCCAGCAAGGAAGCGGGTTATCTTTAACAGTTTTGGTTGTTTGTGGAGTTGTTTCTGCCTTCACTATTGCTCTCATTGCACATGTTTCAGTGCTTCCCACATATGTGTTCCTCCCTACTAGGGTGCATGTTCCCTATCGTTACATGCTGCATGTTGCGGGCCTTTGTTGGCTAACACCAGCACTGGAGAGGGCGGGCTGAGTGACCAGTCTTATCTATGACACTAATTCAGCCTAGTAAGACTGCTTGTAACCAAATTCATTATTGGTGTCAGCTTGTATATATTAATGGTTGAATTTTGAGTATAATCAATTAAATACAATTATAATATGCCTCCTTCATAATCATCTATGGAGATATAATGATGGTTAAAATATGA
The DNA here is from genome assembly GCF_014461135.1 of Mycena indigotica. Taxonomy (NCBI): domain Eukaryota; kingdom Fungi; phylum Basidiomycota; class Agaricomycetes; order Agaricales; family Mycenaceae; genus Mycena; species Mycena indigotica. The sequence continues at coordinate 547,361 of NW_023503017.1, read as the reverse complement.
TTATAATTACATTGTGCCAATGTCATATTCAATTTTATGGTTACCGGCCATATTAACATATAATTTATGCTTAAGAAGTCCAATTTCAGCCAATTGACATGAATTTGGAGTGTTAAAAGTGGGCCTGAAATTAATCAATTACTGTAATATTTTACTTGTTTCAAATGTCACCTGTCACACTTGGCATATTATATAAATTTTTGGCATGTCAGGTTTGCAATTTTTGCATCTAAAAAGGGTAATTTTGCAATTTTTCCCAGCACCTAATGAGGAAATCATTCCATTTTTCATATGCAATGTCACAGCATTTTTGCCATTTGAATTGAGTAAAGTAGTATAGTATATTCTCAGTATAATCAAATATATACTCCATGCTTATGAGAATGATGTAATTATAGACAAAGACAATGATTATGATAGGGACATGAGTATATTATGAAGATTTCATAATTATATCTTATATTGATAATTGAACAGCACTACAGCTAAGATTCAAGTTGGCCGGAAGAAAACACCTTTGTTGAAAAGCAATAGCCCTATTGAATTGAATTACAGTTAGGCAATGGCATGGGTAAGACATACCCGCATGAGTATGGGTACTAGTATAGATTAGGAATTTCTAACCCGCCGACCCATGGGTGCATGACCCATAGGTAGATCAGATAAGATATGTCATGTCAATATCAATTACCCTGTGCAATCAATCATTACATCTTGGCTCTTGCTCAAAGTGTAACACTGTAAGCACTTGGTAGGTGCCACAGCAGAAAATTGAGTTAAACTAGCAAATATATCAGTTTTTTGGGGGAATTGACAGTACCCATGAGTAAAACCCATACCCATACCCATGACTACTCATACCTATACCCATGGGTACTAGTATGGGTATTGTGGCTGTGCAGGTACGAGTATGAGTAAGGCTCTGGATACCCAGGGGTTTACTGATAGTAGGCTTGCAAGTCCTTTTGTGTCCTTGTAAATAATAGATATTCAATTTAGACCATTACAAGTATAGCAAAAGGATGATATTGTAATTGTAAACATGTTAAAAGCATGATATTACAGTTATATTCCCTTTAAAATCATTAGGACTATATTACAACCTAGCTAAAGTGCTTTTACATAGGATATAAGTCCCTAAAAAGTCTGGGGAGTGCACTATAAGCACTTGTGGTACTCTATAAGTGCTTGACAGGCTATATCAGGATTATCTGATCTAACAGCGCTTACAATTGGTCCACTTTTTTCCTGATGTGGAGGGTACTGTAGCATTTTATTCAATTCGGCACCCAAAATGGGTGTGACATCGGCGCCGAAATGAAATTTTCGGCGTCTGGGGGCCACAAGTGTGACTGCCGAAAATTTTCGGCCGATTACAGCGCGGCCCCTACGGGCCGTGCCAGCCAAAAAGGGTAAATTAGCCAGGGGAATTTGGCGTCCGGCCGGTTGGGTGTGACCGCCGAAAAAATTTCAGCATTTTGAGGCCAGTGTGACGCGTGACCGCCGAATTGAATAAAATGCTACAGTACATGAGAATGGTGGGAGTGGGACTCATGCCAGTCCCACTCCCACCCAATCTGTGGGACTCCAAACATCTCAGTGGGACTCGTGGACAATCACGCATGCCAGGTTAATATCAAATCAAAGATGGGACCTTGCCGGCATCACGCAGAGCCTCTGCAGTGAAGCCCTGGCAATCTAGTCAACAAAAGCTTCAAGCTCCTTTAAAAACCTCAAAAAATCAAGAAAAAAAAATTGTATAGCTCTGGAGCAATGCCCCTGGCAGGGTAGGTCCAGGGCAACGCCCTGGTCGGGGTCCGGGGTGGAAAACCCCGGCTGCCGCGGCCAGCGCCGCGACCTGATCACTATAAGAAGGTGAGTTTATGATGCGCGAGTCCCACTGACGGAGCCATAGTCGATGTCAAACAGGTGCGGAGTGGGACTGGCGCAAGTCCCACTCCCACCAAACTCATATATACTCGGTTTACTGATGCCATTGCCTAAATTTACAGTACTTCCTTACTAGTATCGAGAGCAATTACATATTAACCTTGACATTATCTTGGGACTCGGAGGCAACTGCCAACCTTTCTTGGTACCCTTATCTATAACAGATCTAGAGCTCTGGAGGTTTAGACTAGGATGTGCATCACTGGCAGTGCTGGCCTTAGTGTTCTAGGGCCTAAGGATTTAAGGCCTATTAGGGCCCTAAGGTTATGCCCTAAATTGAACCAGGAATTTATTGGGGCCCTAGTCAGGCCTTATAAGGGCATCAAAATCTTATGTGACATCTTACCTTCCAATAAAAACTCCCTTACAGAAAAGGATATAATGATTTTGGGTTGCCAATATAATCAATAAAGAATTCTGTTATCAGCTGGTGGCTTTGAGATTATTATTAAATATAAAATAATATGCTAAGGAGGGTTGATATAATGCTAGCTGCCTACTACTACTAATGCCCTCTTAGAGCAGTAATTGATGGTTGAATACTATATTCATAACACAATCCTCAGAATGATAATAGAAATAAATTTCCTTTTTTGGATATTAGGCCCTACACAAGTGGGCCTAAATTAGGGCCCTAAGCCTAAATAGGCCCCAAACTATCCAAAAAAGTGCATTTAGGGGCCCTAAGGCCATCACTGCGCGCATGCAGGCCGGCCACCTCCAATGGACTGTCCTCCGACTCGGAGTCGGGAGTCACTGAATCCAAACATGATGATGATCTGCTCCCGTCAACTTAGGGTCCTTTTTGACAATGTTAATAGCTGGCAGTCAGTAACCATAGTCCTCTCCTGGCTTGTTTATTCAATTGCGTCCCTCGGGTTCTAGTTCTCAATAAAGACAGTACGACAGGCCCAGGAGCTGAATTCAATTACGCTACTCCCTGTGTTAGCTGAATGGCAACTCTACCCCGGCTCTCCGCACACTCCACCTGAACGTGCGCACTCCGCCCGCCTACAGTTCTTTTCAAAGTTCAGCCTGAGGTTCCAGTCATTAATCACGTGCGTCGTGCATTGCGCGCATCAACCGACGACTTGCGCATCATCTCTGGGGCCCCTGAGCGCGCTGTATTCTGATGATACCGCCACCGCCGATCTGCGGATCCCCCCCTCACCGGGCTCCTTTCACACCATGGATCGATGCGCAAAGACCGCTGCCTCTCGAGGCGGCGGGTATTCGCTTTTCCCGATTCCGCCCATCCTTCCGTCGAACATTTAATGTGTGATGTGTCTGCCAGTGGTGGGTGGGTGGGCAGGGAGTCGAGAGTACTAAGTAGGGTGGCAGCGGTAACGCTAACGGCAGGTTCCTGCAGTCAGGGGGCGTCACCGTCACGCCCAGAATGGGGAGGAAACCAGTATATAGGGCGGGGTCCCAACCTGGGCTGGGCGCCCTTGTCCCCCAGTATGAGCGACCGCGCCCTCGCAGCGTCGCTCGAGAACATCTTTGCGCCGCTGCTGCTCGGCACGTGGTTCAACTCGATGATGTTCATGCTCGAGCTGCTCCTCGCGTACCAGTACTTCTCGCACAAAAACTGTGTGTCTGGCGTTCATAGCTGTGTTTGTTGTTGGCTGATAGGCTTCGGTAGTGCGCTCCCCGGGCGCAAACTCGGCGGTCGTACGCGGCATCGTGGTGCTTCAGCTACTGAACGACACCGTTGGCACAATGGGGAATGCTGCGTATACGTACCTCTTCCTCGTGACCCACTGGGGCGACCCCGCCTTCCTGATGTGGAACCCATGGCCTGGGACCATCTACGTGCGTCATCCCAGTCTACGCTGGAACATTAACTTGAGCTGATTCGATTACTAGGCCCTCACCTCCGGCATTAGCGGCTTCATCGTCCAGCTGTACCTCACATGGCGATACGGCATCCTGTCGAAAAACTACTTCGTGTGTGTGCTCCTCGTGCTGAGCACGATGACTGCCTTCGCAGGCGCGCTAGGGACAATGGCGATGTCCATCATCCACAAGAGTGTCGCGGAGCGTAGCACGATTGTACCCATGTCCATGGTCTGGCTCATCTCCGCCGCCGTTACGGACATTGCCATCGCCGTAGCGCTCGTGCTGCAGCTGCGCTCCTACCAGAGCTCCTTCAAACGCACCCAATCGTGAGTTCCCTTATCGGTTCCTGTTTTCGATAACTCACGTGCCTAGTATCATCCGCCGTCTAAGCGTCGGCGCGATCCAAACTGGCAGCGCCACGGCAATCGTCGCCGCAATCATGCTTGTTCTCTTCGTTGTCTGGCCGCGAACTACCATTTCCCTCACGCCGGGCTTCTTCCTCGGCCGGCTGTACGGCTGCACCCTCTTGTTCAATCTCACCACGCGCCGAATGGGCAGCACGGGCGATTCTACGGACCCGGACGACCACATGAGCTTCTCGGGCTCGCGCGCGCCGGGACATGGGACGTCTGGCGGCGCACGTGACCGCGAGCGTGGTGGGACGAGGTTGGACACGTTTGGTGGGATACGTGAGTTCAAGTTGTCTCAGATGAACATTGTGAGTGTTGGCTGACTGGGAGCAGATGTGCAGGTGCAGGTCGACAAGGACAACGATGGCCGCGTACGCGACCGCGATGCCAAGCGTGGGACGGACGACCTCGATACCGCCGACGACGCCAGTATCAGTGAGCATAAGTCACATATGCCGGGCGTTATATAGGTAGTTTGGTTTTGGGATGATTATGTTGGGTATATTGGACACTGCTTGGACGCGAGAAACAAGGGGAGTGTAAGCTGTCAGTGTAGCCTGTGTGGGTGTCGAATGATACGATATTGACAAGTGGTCTTCACGGGGTCAATAGGAATGTCGATGAGCTTGCGAACCTTGTCAGCTTCAAGGGATATGAGGATCATATGAGGCGGCTCACCATTTGCTGTGCCTCTTCACTTTCCATGCTCGCATCCTCTCATACTCGAATAACCCTAGGCTTGCTGCCTCCATGGCGAGCCTTCCCAGCTACCGACCCATCCACCTTCCCGCAATGCTGCCGAAGCGTTCTTGTAGAATCGAGCTTCATATGCGAAGAGTGACTGGTCGGAGAATTGCCAGTGAGGACGTGAAACTGTTTCAAAAAGACAAGAGAAGCGCAGCTGAGTGAGTGTTCGATGAAGCGAGGGAGCAAAGCTCAGGATGGCCCATTCGTAGTGTTGGTCAAGGACAACTCTTGCGAGGAAGTGACCTGTGACATAATACATTCGTTCTTCTCCTTCCCTTCTAACTCCACCATGTCTCAAGTTGATGGCCACCCCGTTCTACAGCTAAACGTCGCGCATGCGACTGACTCACCAAATTTATCGCCGGGAGAAATGGAGCCTCTGACTCGGACTGCCGCACCGTCATGGAACTCGAATGCACGCGTTTTGAGGTCGCTATTTCAGGTTGTTACTTGTATGGGACGGGGTCTTGGGCATGCACGCGGTGTCTGGTGAGTCTATCCACTTGCTTTTCCGTAATTCCTTTGCTGACAGGTCGTTTCACAGACGAGTATATATTCCCTTGGTTTTTACTCGATTACATGGTCTTGGTCAGCCATTAGCTGGCCATGGAGACAGTACGTCGACTCTCCCTATGGCAATTAGTGAAGCATCAGCTTGGTGTTGTTTTACCGCGTGAAACGTTCGACCACGGTTGACCCCCACCCCTGGCTTGCTTGCCCAACGACATGGGCCAGTGCACCAAGCGAGCTAGCCAAAACACTACCACGTTGCCTGACCTCTGGCTATCGACACCGATACTATGTCAAGGAACCGAATGCTTTGCGGGGAGTGGTTAGAGGAGGGAAATGTGCTCTATTTCGAGCATCGAAAGTGCGTCGCTTGCATTTATTCATTATATCGCAACGACGCAAAACTAATTGAACCCGCAAGGCTCTCTTTATACAAAGCCTATCATCGCCCACTGTTGTATCTGCTGTCGTGAAAATCGCGCCCTATAGAGGGGTTCGTCGGTGGTGACGACGAATTAAGCTAATCAGTGTGTGTGCCAGAGCTATGGCTTTGTTCGACTCTCGTCGAGCTCAGGGTATCTGTTGTGCTCCGAGTCAATATGCGGTAAGCTCAGACCATTCCCGCCATTTCTCAACATAATCCAATCTGCATAGGACCTCTGGCAAAAGACAAGCAAGCGTATACGACCAATCCCCCGAGGCCCCGTTTGTTGCTTTCCTCCGTCCATTTAGAGAGTAATGGGAATGCAGTTGATAGCGATGAGACCGCCCCATTGCTGTTGGGGAGCTTGGCAAGTGACGGTGGTGCCGCCGCTAAAAACGATGAGCAAGGATGGCGATAGCGGGGGATAACCTACCAGTTGTTGCCGATGACGGTGATGGGGGAGCAGCTGAGACCGACGGGGACGTTGAGTCCTCCGAGGTCGATGCCCAGGAGACCAAGGATAGCCGAGGCAATGCCGGTGGTCGAAGAGACAACGCTGTTGCAGCATTGGGGGGAGTCAGATGGGGGCGGGTTGGTGCGCGACTCGAGGCCGTTAGGCGCGGCGGCAGCAAGGGTCTAGAAAAAAAAGGTCAGTGGTCGACGCGCTCGTTGGCGATTATACTAACAGCGAGAGCCAGGACGGCGGTGTACTTGATGTTGGCGAACATGTTGTTTGTGAGGAGGCTTGAACGAGTGGGTTCGAGTGAAGAATACTGCCAAAGCCGGCCAGCTTTTATAGCATTTCCAGTCCCTGCAGCCTCGGTGGCTTTTGGCCCATCCTGTGCTTGTTTCAATGTCTTGGGCTTCTTTCCTTCTGGACGAGGCGTACGGTAGCAACGTCATTCTCAAATGCCAGATGTCTGTGCTAATTGTCCGCAGGAGCCAATGAACGTCCGTCTGGCGACTTGCCCAGGAGAAAGGGACGGACTCGTGCTCACTGATTGGTTCGAGACACGCGTACAAGTGGAGCAGGTTATGTTTTGCGTTGAGTTGTTCTGTCATTCGCGTTCAGCGCCTGACAGCCGCAACGAAAGCGAAGCTGCATTTCGAGGCCCACTTCGAAATATAGGGTGTGTGTGTGTGTGCGAAAGGTGTGTCAGCAACAGCAACTTGGATGATAGCTCATCATGTTGGCCTTAGAGTCGCAGCGAGAAACACGCTGAGGCCAATGCCCCACAGACTACTTAACCCACCGCCGTTTGAATTCTTAGCTGCTATTGACGACGCCGCGGCGTTCGTGTGGCCAGTTCTATTCATACGCGCTGATGATTCGCGGAGGTGTCAAGAGCATGTGCTGTAATGGCGAGAATCCCTCAAAAGTTAACTGTCGAACGTTGTCATCGTTCATTCCGCCTTTCGCGCAGGACACGCCGTTCCTTGATGCGCAACTCGAGGAATATTGAAGGTGGGGTAGTAGTTGGGTGAATTATTCTTTGCCTCACTGGCAATAACACACAAAGTCTATTCCTAGGACCTACCCCACCTTTTTCTCCTCCTTTGACGCGAGCTGTGGTGCATCCCCTCACCCAATCAAGCGGGAACAAGTCGGAAGGCCGTGGTCCGACATTGACCGCCACCTACGTCACCGCTGCCGCATCATTCCTTCCTCCCTTCAGGCTTCAGCCGCGCCCCCAATATGGTGGAAGTTGGCCAAGACTCTCTTGGATTATATCAGAAACTTGTCATCTGGGGTATTATCGACGTCGGGCGTCATCACAAACCGCGGAGTCTTCTGTCCAATGTCGTTGCACCAACCACCTGCGACCAATCGTGTCGTCTCGGGATTGTGGCGACGATTCTCTCAAACGCCGTCTACGCCGTCTACGGTGGTCTCCCTGCCCGTTCAAGGTCTCAGCTTCTCACCGCCGACTTCGAACAGCATGCAGCCCGTCGGGATGTGGCAAGAATTCCCGTGCCTACGAGGACAGTCTTCTCAGAAACAAACCCATTTCGACACAACTGCTATCAACAGTCCTGGATATTCTACTCTTTCCTGCCAACCACAGTCGCCCTTCCGAAGTTGAACGCGGATGACAGAACACCCGAACGAGCCTGAGGCAAGTTCAAGACGATCCCTTATTGGCTCCCGCCTCCGACAGACAATTATAACTTTTTGTCCTCGGCAACTTCAAGCAAGACGATCGTTCATTGGCTCGCGCCTCCGACAGATAATTATAAGCCCACAACATGTGTCCATCTGGCAGGTCATGATCGCAATGACGTTGCTACCGTGCGCCTTGTCCAAATTCGAAGTGCGAGTTTCCAGAAGAAAAAGGACGTCCAATCAAGTCCGCAGGAGCCTCTAAGGGCCCGAAACTGTATAAAAGCTGCCCAGGGTCGGCCTGCATTCTGCACTCGAACCCACTCGTTCAAGTAAACTCAGCCTCCTCACAAACATGTTCGCCAACCTCAAGTACACCGCTGTCCTGGCCCTCGCTGTTCGTCTATTCACGAACCAGCGCGTCGAGCACTGACCTCTCTTTCTAGACCCTTGCTGCCGCCGCGCCGAACGGCCTCGAGTCGCGCACCAACCCGCCCCCATCCGACTCCCCCCCAGTGCTGCAACAGCGTCGTCTCCTCGACCACCAGCATTGCCTCGGCCATCCTCGGTCTCTTGGGCATCGACCTCGGCGGACTGAACGTCCCTGTCGGGCTCAGCTGCTCCCCCATCACTGTCATCGGCAACAACTGGTAGGTTCCCCTCGTCCCGAGTCGTTCAGAGCAGCAGTTGCTTAATCTTCTCCAGCGGAGGCACCACCGTCACCTGCGAGGCGCCGCAGCAGCAGTGGGGCGGCCTCATCGCCATCAACTGCCTCCCGATCACCCTCTGAACGGTCGGCAAGGTCTATTATCAGTGGAGCGTGGTCGTATAGTACTACTAGTAGTGCTTTGTGGTTTGGAAATCTCAGTTTTTTTTGCAATCTGGTGCGACACTCAGCGACTGAGTGAAGTCATACCTCAGGAATATCCGACACGGCCCTGCATGCTTCTCCGTCAGCCCAGCTTTGGCGCCCGCCAAGTATTGCGTTCTGCGCAATCAAAGGTGTCTCGAATTTTTATTTGAGAACATAGAAAGCTGCAGCAGAAGTGCGAGTAGTCGACCGTTATCGTGTTGAGTTTGTTAACAGTCGCGCACCGACGTTCGCCAATGGTCCCAGCCTGGTCCACACACTCAATGGCTGTCGGCCCCGGACCGGTGGATATATTATTACTAGATAACTGCAAAAGGAAATGGCTCCCTCTTCGCCCGTCCATGTGCACGACTTCACTCCTTCATACACCGCTCGCCGCACCGCGTCTCGTGCATCTCCCCTCCCTCCTCCAGCCAGAATCGGATACTAGTAACTGGCGTCGTCTCCGCCCAGTGGCCAGGGCCATGGCACCAGTCCACCCCCCAAAGGAGCGGAATATCCTACTAGTACAACTGGCGCACTGGCAGGAGAATGCCGTATGAGGAGCATGCCAGTTAGCAAATCTTCTCCGACCGCTACAGCAGGCAACAATGCGGGGTTCTGGTGCGTGCTGACTACGTCAATCGTAAGGAATGGTCCTAACGTCCATAATGGTGGTGTTTCGACCTGGCGGAAGAGTACATTTGCGGTCGGGGGTGTGCTTTGGGAGTCCTTTGGCGCGTGTCAGACTTTCTGCCTTCTTTGCCTCTGTCTTGACGGCTGCTCGACAGAACATTCCACAACTCCCAAACGACGCCGACTTCAACACCCAATCGAGCTCTCCTCTTAAGGCCTTTTGCGCCGCTTCAGCGGGCCCTTGCATAACTTCATTTCATTCTCCTTCCGACGAAACTTCCCTCTCCCTCGTATACCCACTCCACATAGTGTTGGAGCACGGAGGTTTTCATGTCGTTCCAAAGAGTGGAAATGCCATCCTTGCCATTGGAAACGTCGCTTTTTCGCCATGCTTTCATCATCTAATAGTTCAATCGACATGGTTCCCGGCCTTCAGCATCTCGTATATCGCCTCCCTTTTGATTCCCGTCCCCTCATCCTCTTCATCACCCGGGTTGTCCTCATCCCCTGGGGCATCTCCCCCGTCTCCATCCCCACCATCATTTTCATCATCTTCTGGAGTAGAAGAATAGAGCCAACTCCCGTCCTCTTGCTCCCCCGCGTCTTGGTCAATAAAGTCCTCGAAGTCCATGTTGGAAATGTCCAGGTTCGCAATCATGCCCCACGCCTTTTCATACGGAATGCGACATGCGCGGAACTCGTCCGTCATCCGCCCCTCATCCGCTCCCTCTTCGCCCCCGTCGTAAACCTGCTCACAAACAAGACATGTGGACGTTTCCAGGCCCTTCTGGTCGAGCACGGCCCAGTCCGCCACCGAAACGTCGATCTTCTCGAGCGCCGTGCTGTTTGCGCGCACAAACGCGTTGACTTGCGCAAGGGACATGCCCGCGAACTCGCTCGCCGATATGGCCGGGGTGATGGGCACCCGCGTGGGCCGGCGCGCCTTCGCCTTGGACGGCAGCGTCTTGGAGCTGAGCAGTATCCAGCCGTAGTCTGGCGGAAACGGGGAGTTCTCGAAGTCGTGCATGTATAGGAGTGCGCGGTTGAGTGTCTGCCAGGGAGGGTCAGGATTGCGGGGCCAAGGCAGGGGAGGCAGGGGCGCACCTTGGGTGGTGCCTGCGCTGCGGTCAGGAAGATGGCCCAGTTCGTCATGGTGGAAGGGAAGGAAGAGGGATGAAATGAGGAGATCGGCGGTCGCTGGTGATCCTATTGCCGTAGATCATCGGGCCCGATACTTGGCCGCGACGCCCGTCGGCAAGTCACCAGCGCTCGCGTCGGGACTTGGCGGTGAAGCTCTGGAGCAACAAGTCTGCTCAGGGGCCGATTACTCCTCAGCGCTCAGCTTCAACTTGAAGTTGAATTTTTTAAAAAAAAAAAAAATTGTACCGTGGCAGAGCTTTCCGAGGAGTTAGATAATCGCAACCCCAGTACGAAACAGACTAAAGCGATGCAACATTAATGCGATATAAGTAGTATGTAAGGATACAACTTGAACTTGCTCGAGCTACAGCCGAATGATACGAAACATCATGATGGACCAGAAGACAAAAATAAAGTCAGCAAACATCCAGCGCGACGTCGGCCTGCCACACATCCTCGAAGGTGTTGACGAGCGAGACGAGGTACATGTGCTTGAACTGCACGCAGGCGGGGGAGATCATCCACTCGGGCGATGTGGGCTGCTCGTACTGCGTCTTCTGCACCGTTTGTCAGTAAATTTCGGAGAGGGAAGGGCAAAGCGAACCTCAAACCAGCTCGCGAAGCTCGTGGCGATTTGAACAGCCAGCGCCACGCGCGTTATTGGCGCACCGCTTGGGCTGACAACGGGCATCGTGCGGCACCACTCAACGTGTCCGTACCCCGGCCACTGTCAATGAGAATAAGCAAGCTCAGTATATCCACAGGTAAAATCAGAGCGGCAACTGACGATGATGCGAAAAACGACCCGCTGGAGCCCGCTCGGCGCGAGGACCGGGTCTGCCGCGCCGAGCAGCGGCGTCGCGGTGCTCTTTAGCCGCAGGTCGCGCATGGAGACGCCCTGGCCGGGCCGGTGGCCCGCGTAGTCGAACGAAATTGGCGGGAGAACACGGTGGGACGCCGCGTTGGCGACCCGCCAGCCCTGTGCGGGGATATATGGCTGCGGGGGAACACGGCGTTTGGTGGGAGAGGCGAACGACATCGTTTTCGAGAGCAGAGCGCGGAATGAAGAGGCGGAGGAGTGTTGGTTGGAGTTGCCCGGGCTTGGGTGTTGGAGAATGGCATTGTCGGGAGCAGGTTATATACGTCGCTTGCTGGAGTCTTTGGGGAAAGCGGACTCGAAGCCGCCTTTCTTCGCGTACAATGGGCAGCAGAGTTGGTTGACGACGACGACGAGGCGCAACATAGGGATCATCGCGTCGGGGCGCTCTTTGTTTGCAGATGCGGTCATAGTTTGGTTACCGCACAAAGGAATGACTACCGCCGCTTCTTTCAAGTGACTCGTAATAGCTTGTTGCGAGTAAACTTTGAAGGGACAAGCTTGAAGTTGAAGCTTGAAGCAAGTATCTGGGTCCTTCAGCAGAGCACTTTGACAAGTTTCTCGACAAGCTTTCGTATGTTGAGAAAGACACTGGAGCGGAGTATGAAGACGCGCCTCATGTCCGTGATGGCGACAAGTGAATGAGGACAAAGGGAGCCACGTGGGACAAAGAGCATCGACAATCCAAGCAGACGGCGACTTAGAGCATGCGATACTTCAGCTCGCCGGCAAAGCGCGCACCAAAAATGACACACAGGTGGAAGATCATGACGTGGTCGCCGAGATACGAAAAGAACCGCTGAGTGACGTTGCGGGTCGTTGAGGAGCTTTGCGCTTCCGAGGTTAGGTAGCCGAGCCCAAGCCGTGTAAGTCCGGTTCGGAATGGAAGGTAATGACGAGACGGAGGAAGGTGAGTAAGTTGATATGAGACACGTGATCTAGATGTGACACGGCGATCATTTCATTTCGCGTGACGCGACGCGACGTGTTCTGGACTCAAGTTCCATCAGCAAACCTTCGACGAGCAATAAGTATTCCTGGAGTATTGCGCGCACTACAGCTTGGCGCAAACTTGAGTTTCAGCTGCTGTTGGCTTGGCTGAAGTGCTGTACTTATCTCAGAACTTGGAGGAACTTGGTCGCACTTGCCGCAAAAGTTGCGATATATTTAGCGAGGTGCTGTTGCTTCCCATCAAAGTCCTTCCTCGGAACAACGTCAAGCGTAGATCATCGAAAGATGGCGATCCTGCCTCAGTTTCAATTTGCGTTGGATACCTCAGCGTTCAGGCATACAGCTACGCTGTGGCACTAGCAGCAACCCAGGACGAGCCACTCGGAGTAATCGCAGGTCCAAGTTCCTCTAGCGAATAGGATCCAATCGCGTGAAGCGGCTCGTTCGCTATGAAGAAACGGGCTTTGCGAGAGCCCGGGATCAGCGCGCCTATCAGCGACACGCGAATCCGCACCGAGATATGCCCATGGACTGAATTGCGTGCCTCGCGCCGTGCATGGCTGTAGCCCCTTGGCAGTCCAAGCGAAGCCCATAAAAGCCAGGACGACAGCTCCCAGCCCCCGCCGCTTCCCTTCCCAACGCCATGTCGTCGTCCCTCAGCCCCCGCCCGTCCCCGTCGGCCGCGTCCGGCGCCAGCATCCCGATCCCCTCCGGCTGCGTCTCGCAGCCCCAGTCCGGCACGCTGACGAGCAGCTTCAACGGTGCGCCGTCCAGTCGCTTGTGCACGTGGCTCTCTCCCGCTGACATAAGTATGTTCCCAGGCTGCCGCACCGGCAACATCACCGCGACGGCCCTCTGCTGCGCCGGCGCCGGGAGCGCGCTCGTCGCCGCGAACGGCACGTGCGGGTGCGCGTTCGCCGGCGCGTTCCAGTACGACTCGCCGGCGATGCGCGCGTTCGAGCGCTGCGGAATCGACAGCGGGCCCGTGCTCTGCGTCGGGCCCGACCCGCACAAGAACGCAGCGGGAGGAACCACCGCGAATGCGAAGCTGGTCGGAGGCTTGGTGGCCATGTTACTGGTGGCGGGGTGGTTTACGTGAGAGGGAGGATGCGAAGTCGATGGTAATGACAACCTCGCCATACCGTTCATGGTCAAATAATCCTTTCAAACCGACAAACATGGCTATGTTCTGAATCATGCAAAACCGCATCTTAAACTCACGAGAGCTTGAATTCCACGCCCATCGTCGCAGCGACAAGGTTGAAGCAAGCGAGTACACCTGAAGCGGGTTCAGTCTTGAGTATGTTTCGGCGGCAGGAGGGATCCACACCGTCATCAACAACCAAAAGCATTTGTACCCTTCCCATTCCCACCCCTGATTCGCACAACCCCAAATTATAACCCATTCTGCCCTGTCAAGTAGAATAGGGCGACCTGAATCAAGTGGCCCGAGCTGTCACAGAGGGTTATTAGATAACAGTCATTCACAGCCTGAGGATACCGAGGGCTGCGCCCGCAGATTAGACGAGGCCGCTCTTAGAAAAGCACTTTCGTCCCATTCGTCTCCCACATTCACACCATTCGTCTCCACTGTAGATCATCGCTGGTGGCAGGATGCCAACGAGAAAAGAGGCTTTTCCGCAGAGCAGCAGGCTTGCCGGGGCGGCGTGTGTCTGCAGAAAGACCGGTCAGCAAGATACAATCGAGAAATTTCAGAGTGTACGCACTGCATGCCGGCTACAACTCAGTCTGATAGGTCCAGGTTTGGAGTCGCCAGTCTGGCCTGATAGAGTTGAGTGAGGACCCATGCGGGGGGCGAGCCAGCTTCTGCTTTTGTTATCCAATAACTTTTTTGCTTGCGCCATTATCGATGACCATAGTCTGGGCTAATAAAAGCGACGCTGGCCGGCTGGGAACAAGTTCCGCGGTATGTAACAGTGCTCTTGCCCTTTTGGACGCTGCTCTTCGGGCCGCGTTCGATAACTCTACGTGAAACGCGACCCGTTTTCCAGAACAGCTGCGGAGAGAATGTAAGAATAGAAAGCCAAAGCATATGGTGACAGGGAAGCGCGCCTTGCGGCCACTCGGCATGCAACGAGGCAGCATTCATTTCGCCCCAGGGCTCTCTCGCCGTTCTCCCTCTTCTTCTTAGCTTTCGACGACCACGGTAGCATGACCCCATCGACCCATCCACATGATGTCGACACCGAGTAGAAAGCGGCGTCAGAAGGAGACCGGGGCACGGGATCCGGCGGCGGGCGCGGGCGCGGGCGTCGCGGGGCTGGCGTTGTACGGGCTTCCGCGGCTGGGTGGTGCGACTGCCAACGACGGAAGCGGCGAGCAGCAGTGGTATGCGGGTAAGCAGTGTCGCAGTTGTCACACTCGTCGATCATCCTGCTTCCAACGCTCAACTCTTACTCCGTTTGCAGAATGCATCTTGCGCGCGCGGCGGAAAGCGAAGCCGGCCGGTGCGCCCGGCGAGTTCAGGCCTCACATCGATACCAGATGGGTGCGTGGCCAAGCCGAGACCACTCACTACTAGTACTGGGCTGATGACGACACAGGAATATTTTGTGAAGGTGCGCTGCCCCGCTTTCCCGGTACCATTGCTCAGCAAACGACAGTGGGCCGGCTTTGACGACAGCGAGAATACGTGAGGGGAGCGTCCAGCATCTCTGCTCTCCTGACGCGACCGTTCCAGGTGGGAGCCCGTGCAGAGTCTCAAAGCCTGCAAAGACCTCGTGCGGCGGTTCTGGGACAGCGTCAGCAGCCGTGACAGCCTATCGGAGTCCCCCTACTTCAGAACCCAGGCGGGCTTCGTCATCGTCGCCGGCGCCGAATGGATCGGTAGGTCTTGTACCCATTATATTCTCGGGCATTTACTCGGGCAGCGGACGAAAAGCTCAGATTTGCCAAGCATATATCGGATGACGAGGTGAAGCTGCAAAATGCGGACCCGAGGGTAAGCAGAAGATATACATCCGCCGCTTGCTGACATTGGATATAGAGGTACTGGCAAAACGGCACTGTGCAGCTTGACACCGACAATCCGGCGAGTTCCTAATGATGTCCGAACCACGCTCTGACACAGTGGGCAGCATGGAGACGACGACGGAGACGAGCCCGGGCCATCGCTCGTGGCCAACACTAGTACCACACCCATCGAAACGAGCCTCGACACGAAAACCTTGGCAGCAGTAAGCGTAGTCAATCCCTCCACCAAACGCGGGCTGAGCGTAGACAGATTGCAAACTCTCCTTCTCCCAGCGCCATTCCCATCTACGACGACAACCGCACGACGCCGGACGAGATTTTGGAGCAACATAATGCGGGTCTACAGCCGGGGCCAGCGGCAATTTCTGAGGAAATGCAAGTGGAGACGAACGGAATAGCAACGCCGATTATCTCAATTCCGGAGGACTATGGCCCGCTGAATTGTACCGCGGGCGTTGACCCGCCCGCCCAGACAGTGTCCGCCCTTCCTTCGACTTATGCTTCTTCATGGGGTATTCCGACGCTCTTGCTATCTACCTACGACCGGCTATCCCCCAGATCGAATGTCAACGTTGCCGCAAGACCCCCGGACGCGCAGCCCTTGCTGAATACGCTGGAGACTGATGTGGAAATGCCACCGGCTGATGATGCTCCGCCCGGCAACAGTGCCTCGAGCCATGCCTGGTCTTTCTCGGAGGATGCTGACCCTGGGCGGGGAGAACAAGGCGCGGTGGACGTTGCTATGGGCGCGCCAGCCACCATTGTTGTTGAGGCCGAAGAACCGCCTGAAACTCTGATGCAAACCGAAACAGCGACAGCGACGTCGCAACCCCGAACCGGGGAAATAGCGACGAATGACAAGGACGGCGCGCGGCCAGCACATCTGCCGACGCCCGACGCCACGCCTGCGCCGTCTGCAGCACAACCGCTCCCTGCCGGGCTTGCATTATCCACCCCGCGTCCGTCGCCGGCTCAACCAATAGTCCCATTGCCCCCTCCCGATCTCCGCGCTGCTCCGCTTTGTGCGCCGCCACCTTCAATTCCCCCAACAACTGTTAACACGGCACCTCCTCGCCAGCCGCAGCGACCCAAGGCGCCCCGCCACGGGCCGGGCATCAAGATCCTCGCCCTCCGTTGCGGTGCCGTCGGGAACGGAACGAAGCGGCGGGTGGAGGAGATGAGCTACGGTGCTCGGGGAGCGGCTGTCGTTACGGGGAATGTGGAAATGCCGATAGAGCCGAGGGCAAAGCGGGCGGGCGGGAGGAAACCGAATTCTCCGACCGCGCCGTCCCATGCTGCGGCGGCCCCCACTGGTCCAGCGATATCGGCCACGGTCGGAGCGGCGGAGGACCGAGGCTTAGCTCAAAAGTCAGATGCTTCGACCGCCACACCCAGAAAACAGGCGACAGCTAGAGAACACTGTTTGACGGCCCAACTTGGATCATCCTGCCTAGACCCGAGGAGCGCTGCGCCCTCGCAGCCGCTCGAAGGCCACGCGCAAGAGACCGGGGGAGGTATCGCTGCGAGCCGAAGGAAAGAGCATACGTTTGTGGACAGCGGGCTTGAGGAGCGGAGCACTAGCATGGGCCCCAACACAGGAAACAGCATAACAGGAAAGAATACTAGTAACAACTGCAACAAAGGCCCCCCCAGGGGTGGCTCCAGCGCGCACGAACTGAATCCAGCGCCGACCAGCGCCCATTGGCCGTGGTCCCTCAAAGATTTCCTTGACTGAACCCGCATGTATCATACTTGTTGACCCGCCGCTTTCTGCTTTGCAGCTTACTGTGCTGTGTTTTGTAGCCTGTGCCTCGTACTTGCCTCGTTGTATTGTATTGTAAAATGTAGATATGTCAATGATGGACGTGCCAGTACAAAGCTCGTCTTGGCCTCACGTAGCCTTATTCATAGTGTCGTGCAAGCCCAACTTCAGTAAGTTAAGAAATGATGATTCATGATGGGCACTGCCAGTGGTAATAGTGTTCAAAACACACAACGACGCAATTGAGGCTTCTCAGGCTGGTCCTCGTAGCAGCCATTATGTATGCCGAGCCCGATGACGTCGACATGGCAATGAGGTGAAAGATTGCGAGCGGAGGATAGTGGCAGTGGGGGGTAAAAAGCGAGTCAGTCAGGAGCCAAGAGTCCGAAAACAAGCCGCGCGTAAAACCGCTGGATAAGAATGAAGACAATAAAGACGCGTTTTCAGCGCGAATTCTGCTCCAACGAATCATCCCGTATAGTCAAGAGAGTGTATGGATATCCGAAACAACGTCCGTTTTGTCCGCACGGTTGTCCAGGCAACACCAAATGCGCGCATTCACGCTCGGCGACAAAACGAGGGATGTAAGAGGACTCGGGCCGCAGAACATCGTGGTATATTGCAGGCATAATGGGAGGACGTTTCTGTTCCTTGGAATAGGGTTTCCGTGGTGGATCCGGGGCAGAATGGCGAAACATTCAGTGCGGAGGAATTGGGGGAAGGATTTGCGGGCCAGGAAAAGGGCAGTCTCGGGTCTCATTGTGGCTGGGGCAGTGGAGGGAGGAGGAAGCAGAGGAATTTCGGTATATTCGGGTGATTATCGCCATCCAGATTCTCCGAATGTCGACGCTGAAGATGAGGGAGGCAAGAGGGCAGGACGTGCGAGGCATGCCAGTGTGAGGCTTTTTGTCAACGAGATCCTTGCATAACAATGAGAAGGGGATGTACAGCACCACGATAGAACGTACCTTGTTACAGCCTACTAGTACACAGGAAAGCAATCTGACTACGAACATCAATATTCAAGGGTTAGCGAAAGGCAGAGATGCGCACCAAGAGTGACCGGAAACCGAACTACGAGTGGTTGTCCTAGACTCGGACATCCTCCTCCTCCACATTTGTCTGGGTGCAAGTTGCTAGTACCGATGTTGCTCCACCCTGCCGTGTAGAAGAATCTTGACGAGGATCGCAGAAAAGGCGTCCAAAACACCAGTGAGATCCTGATGGTAATGGGCAACCACTGCTCTTCGTGGTCAGCCCAGCGCGTCAGCGGCCAAGGTCCCATGAGAATAGTTCTCAGACCCAGCGCGGCAAAAGCAGCTTGAGAGTGGTTTGCTGACGGGAAATAAGGACGCGACGAGCGTAAGAGAGGCGCAAAACGCACCTTTCTATCCCAAAATACCTTTCGATTCCAGATGTCTTTGGGCTCGGGGAAGACGTTCTTGCAGAATGCTGGAGCCTCCCGACCAAGGTGTTGTGTCGCCGGCCTCCAACCATTTCCGAGTGAAATTGAGATACGTCAAGATGCTTGGCCTCCTAGCCCGTCAGCGGAGGACGCTAAGAGCATGGTTGCGGAATGACAAGGAGGAGTAAAGGCAAGAAAGTTCTTCTGTGACCGTGATGACTAATGTCTTCCGTCCCGCGGTCATTTGAGACAACTTGACTCATTTTCTTCTCTGTTACTGGTGACTTTGTATGGGGGACATACTGTAAAAAAAGTATTTGATACATGTTTTAAACTGGATACAACTTTTTGAAGGTACAACTCACCTTTTTTAGAGTTTTTAGATACAACTTTGCAAATTAGATACAACTTTTCACCCTGTGTACATGTACAAGTCAACCTCAAAGACAGCTTTTCTGGTGACATGTTTTACTTTGACTGGTGACAAGTTTATACTTGATGACAACTTTTCTGGAGACATGTTCAACTTCTGCAAGTGCAACTTTTCTGACTGCTGATAACTCATAATAAGCAGACAACTTTTCCAGCAACATCTTCAACTTTCTTGAATACAACTTGGTTTTTCATTTTGAGTACAACTTTTTCAAGTGCAACTTTCTTTCTGAGGTACAACTTTTTCAAGTGCTACTTCAACCTAGACTAGAACAACTTTGTAAATCACAACTTCGCAAGATACATGTTGCCAAAGCCTCTGGTACAACTTTTCTGGGCCTACATACAACTTTTTCAGACAAGGTACAACTTCAGTTACTGCATCACTTGCCATCAGCGGCCATCAAAGGTGATCATAAAGGCAGTGGTAGAGCAAAGCATGTTTAATGTGTTTATCTGATCCGCTGATGATATCAGTGATGGCTGGCCAAAAAAGTTCAGATTGCATTCAAATAAACTGCATACAGAAATAAAGTTGTCCTAGGAAAAGTTGTCCAACTGGCTAGTTGTATGCCCAAAAAGTTGTACTCAGGAAAAGTTGCATTTTGGAAAGTTGTACATAATGACAGGTTGTCTTTGCCCAAGTTGGACTTGTCACAGCCAGACTCAAGTTGCCCCACCCAGGAAAAAGTTGTACCTGAATTAGGGCCAAAGATGTCTTATTAAAAGTTGTAGTTGTCTTTGGCCAAATGAAAAGTTGTTTCTGGACAAGTTGTGATTCTGGCAGTTGTACATGCTTCCAAAAAAGTTGTATCCCCCAAAGTTGTACATGCTCTCAAAAAAGTTGTCTCATGTTGGAAAGTTGTACTCAGACAAGTTGTACATGTTATTGGTGAAGTTGTATCTGACAAACATGTAGTTGTAGTTGATATAGAGTTGTATCATATTTTTAGCTGTATTTTACCTAAGTTGTCTCTAATCTTTTTTTACAGTATGTCTCCCATAACTTTGAATCCCGAGGTGTTGTGGTGTCCTTGCGAGTCTGGGTTGGTCGGCGCCCTTCACGGTGCTTGGGTTTCAAATGGCTCTCAAATATTCTGGCTTAGTGGTATGGCAGGCTCTGGAAAGTCTACTATTGCCTATACAATCTGCAAAGAACTAAAAGAACAGAAACGACTAGCTGCATCATTCTTCTGCTCCAGAACTGAGCCTATGTCAAGAACATTGGCCAATATCATTCCTACCATTGCTTGACAGCTTCTCCAAGAGTATGGGCCATATGCTCAAAGTCTCTCAAATATAAGTCTGGATACTATAGTCCCCTCTTCGAGTACACACGTCAAGGAATTGCTGGTAGAGCCCTGGAAGAAATCTACGCAACACCACTCGACAACACATCTTATTGTGATTGATGCTTTAGATGAAATTGAAGAGAACCAGGGATACAGGGTTCTTGAGCAATTGATGGAACAAATCAACCAGGAGTTCAAGGGTTTGAAGCTATTAATCACAAGCCGTCCAAAAAAATGAGATTGCTAGGCATGCAGAGAAACTCCGAGAAAACATTTACCATCTTGAGTGGATTCCGAAAAGCCAAGCAGCAGAGGATATCCAGAAGTATATTGATGCAGAATTACCTGAATTATCTAAGCTGGATAGACATTATATTGTTCAGCAGGCTCAAGGACTTTTTATTTATGCTGCCACAGTTGTTAGATACTTGAAGCCTTTACAATATACTTTGACACTACAAGAACAGCAGGTCAGAATGATGAGATTATACAATAGTGGAAAACTAGCCAGTCCAGATGCAGGAGTGGAGCTCCCAGCTGCCACCTTATATAAATATATCCTTCAGGAAGGACTGCCAACAGGCATACCAGAAATGGTTCAACGACAACATGTACTATATGCTATTGTGTCAGCCCGCCAACCCTATAGCATCAAAACTCTTGCTCTACTTATAATGGAGAGTACTTCAGATAAGCCAGATATAAAAGCTATTGAAAATACTGTTTTGGCTTTTGATGCAGTATTATATATCTCAGCAGCTGATCAGTGCATTTACTCTTATCACAAGTCATTTGATGACTTTGTTGTTGATTGGGCCAGATTACATCATGGAGATGAAGCTAATGATTATTTTCTTAACCGCACATGTACAGCATTGCAGGTTCTGGATAAAGAGCTGAAGTTCAATATCTGTGACTTGCCATCATCATACCAAAGAGATGGGGAGGATGTCAACTTACAATTAAAAATCAAGCAACGAATAGGGGTACAGCTTAGATACTCTTGCCAAAACTGGGGTGCACATCTGAAGTCAATTAGGCATGATAATCCAAGGGTGCTGGAAATTATCCAGTGTTTACAGAAGTTTGTGGAATTGAAGATATTATTTTGGATGGAGACCATGAATTTAATGAGAAAAGACTGCCGTATAGCGCTTGACCAGGCATTGAGTTGGGTCCATAAGGTAAACAAGAATTTGAAAAAGAATAGGGATATTAACAAGAGGGACAGGTCCAGGAAGCAGAGATGATAAGGAATTATTTATACAGGGCCCAATCTCTATAGACCTACTATATAAATGGACCGGGGTTCTTGTCAACTCCTCACTTATATATAACAGGTCTAGGAATGGAGTTAGGAAGGAGAAGAGGGCATCAAGTTTGGGAAAAGTACTTTCCTCATCTGATTAGAGTAAACTGTGAGAAGGTGGTTCAGGAGAAAGTCTTGGTGGCTATCAAGACTAACAACAGTGGTAGGAGTACAGTAGCATTCTCTCCGGATGGCACAAAGGTTGTTTCTGCTGGTGATGGTATAGTCAAGATCTGGAATGCAGCTACAGGAGGAGAAGAGCAGTGCTTCAGCTCTGGTTGGACACCCTCAGTAGCATTGTCTCCAGATGGAACACAGGTGGTCTCTGGCTCTTATGGGATAGTTAAGATTTGGAATGCAGGTACAGGCGAAGAGGAGCAGAGCTTCGATGGCCACTCTGGTTGGGTAACCTCTGTAGCATTCTCTCCAGATGGAACAAAGGTGGTCTCTGGCTCTGAGGATACAATAGTCAAGATCTGGAATGCAGCCACAGGAGAAGAAGAGCAGAGCTTCAATGGCCACTTTGATAAAGTAATCTCTGTAGCATTCTCTCCAGATGGTACACAGGTTGTTTCTGCTAGTGATAGAATGGTTAAGATCTGGAATACGGCTACAGGAGCAGAAGAGCAGAGCTTCAATGGCCACTTTAGTTCAGGAATCTCAGTAGCACTCTGTCTAGATGGAACAAAGATGGCATCTGGTTCTGATGACAATACAGTCAAGATCTGGAATGTAGCTACGGGAGCAGAAGAGCGGAGCTTCAATGGCCACTCTGCTAGAGTAACCTCAGTAGCATTCTCTCTAGATGGTACAAAGGTTATCTCAGGTTCTTATGATAAAACAGTCAAGGTCTGGAATATGGCTACAGGAGAAGAAGAGCAGAGCTTCGACGATCACTTTACTGAGGTAATCTCTGTAGCATTCTCTCCAGATAGCACTAAGATTGTTTCACGCTCTGATGATCAAACAATCAACATCTGGAATGCTGTTACAGGAGCAGAAGAGCAGAGCTTCAATGGCCACTCTGCTAGAGTAACCTCGGTAGCATTCTCTCTAGATGGCACAAAGGTTATCTCAGGTTCTTATGATAAAACAGTCAAAGTCTGGAATGCCACTACAGGAACAGAAGAGCAGAGCTTTAATGCTCACTTTCCTCGGGTAATCTCAGTAGCATTGTCTCCAGATGGCCCAAAGGTTGTCTCAGGTTCTGATGATACAACAGTCAAGATCTGGAATGCTGCTACAGGAGCAGAAGAGATGAGCTTTAATGGCCACTCTGGCTGGGTAACCTCAGCAGCATTCTCTTCAGATGGCACAAAGGTTGTCTCAGGTTCTAATGATAGAACAGTCAAGATCTGGAATGCAGCTACAGGCAAAGAGGAGCAGAGCTTCAATGGCCACTCTGCTTGGGTAATCTTAGTAGCATTCTCTCCAGATGGAACAAAGGTGGTCTCTAGCTCTAAGGACAATATAGTCAAGATCTGGAATGCAACTACAGGAGAAGAAGAGCAGAGCTTCAATGGCCACCCTGATCGTGTAACCTCAGTAACATTCTCTCCAGATGGCACACAGTTTATTTCAAGCTATTATAATAAAACAGTTAAGCAGTGGAATGCAGCTACAGGAGCAGAAGAGCAGAGCTTCAATGGCCACTTTAGTTGGGTAACCTCAGCAGCATTCTCTCCAGATGGTACAAAAGTAGTTTCTGGCTCTGATGACCATACAATTCGAATCTGGAATGCAAATCCCACCACTGTTGAACAATATTCTATAGGCAAGGATGGTTGGCTTATTGGCCCCTACCCTGCTGCCTCTCCTATCATTTGGTGTTCCCCTACTATACGCCAAACACTCAAGTTCCCACCCTGTACTCTTGTTATTTCCTCTAATGGCAGGGCAGATATTGATATTGATTTGGACTTTCTTGGTCCCAACTGGGCTAAATGTTACACCCCACCTGTGCCTTCCATATCAAGGTATATTGCTGCTCTCATCCTCATGTTCCTTCTGGTCACCATCAATGAGTTTTACTAAGCCATTTATAACAGTATGTTACCTTGTCACTATTTTACTAAGTCTAATCCCTCTTCAGTAACACTGTTTCCTATCAATTTGTAGCTATGCAGAGACACATGCATACATATACTGTTCATCCATATGCTGAATCCATTTTTGAGTTCTCATCTGACAAATTTTCATGTCCCTGACTCCCTACATTAGCTGATTGAGAAACAAGTAAGTAATCTGACCAAAGAAATTCTTTGTTACATAAGCACAACCACCACATTAACAGTTCTTATAGGGATTCTTATTTTATACTAAAGTAACCAACCAAATGACTACCCCTAACTAAGTAAACTAACTACAGAAAGTCCAGAGTATAATAGATAGATGTACATACATATAATCATGAGCCATGATTTCATCCTGAGGCCACGCAGCCCCTTGACGACGACGTTCATGCTTATGTTTCCTGCCCACTCGCCGCTCCAGCCTTTCTCGCTGCAGTGCATGGGCACAAGGTACTCACACTAGTTTGAATGAAGCGGTAGGGCATCGTCATTTATGTTTCGTGCATACATTTGGCTGAATTCTTTAGAAATCATTCATGTACCTAATCTACATATAATATATAGTAATATATAGAATATCTGAATAAAAGGTTGGACAAGGAGAAGGCAAGTTATCATCTACATGATCAGGCGGGATCGCCTCGCCGCCACTCATCTGCCAATCATCTGCCGCTCACCTGCTGCTTGCAGACTAATGTTGTCCTGGAAGAAATCTGGAAAAAAATCTAAGAAAAAACTTCAAGTTTTTGATTGAGTTTTTGCCTAGAAAAAATGAGAAGAAAAACTTGTAATTTTTCTCTTTGTTTTTTCCGGAAAAAAACTTAGAGTTTTTGCTTGTAAAAAATTAAGCAAAAAACTGATCATTTGTGCAACAAGCTTTTCTGAGCAAAAATTTGAACTATTTCCCTAGCAAAAATTTTTGAAAAAAAAAACCTTGAATTTTTGTTCTAATTTTTTTTTAGCAAAAACTAGCTGCAAAAACTCGAAATTTTTGTCCTAGTTTCTTCTCTGTATATAGTTAGATCTCTTTCTTAGTAATAATTAAGTCAAAAAAAATTAATTTTTTTTCTAACATTTTTCGGGCGAAGGTTGGCAAAAAAAGTTCAAATTTTGACTTGGAAAACAATTATTCAAAAATTTCAAATTTTTGACCTAACTTTTCACAGGGAAAAATTCTGGAAACAGCCCAGTGCTGGCATCCTTGATGCTACCCGCAAGGTCCAGGAGCTTGCGCTAGTGGTCCTGGTGGAGCATTGAGCCGCTCTGTTGTCTTTGGCTAATCGCCTGGTGCACGCTTCTTCTTTTCTTTACCTCGTGTCGGCCCTGAACGCCTCCAAGGTGGCCCTAAGAGCCAAATTGTTGTCTTTTGCTGAACTGCAGCCTCTCAGCAACATTATCTTCGACGTCCGCACGGGGTTGTATCGTGTGGAACCCAATCTGTCAGAGTCATTTGCCCAAACTTTTGCTGACATCAAGACCCTCTGCTCGGAAGTCATCACGCAAAACCGTATGGTTGGCGCGCACAAAACCACCATCCACGAACACGAGCACGCTGTTGCAGCTCATTTGGCTTCCTCTTGTGCCGAGCAACTTGCTCGACTTCAGTTTTTGGCTGATCTTGCTGATTGGACGGTAAGTCTTGCTGATTTTGCTCTTTTTATGTAGCTCATCGTTGTCTTAGACTTGTCGTCTTTTGAGGAGGCCTTTTCCGGTCAGCACTGCTCAAGAGGAGCTCTTCCACATACTGGTCAATGTGGCCAGTTGCGAAACCGGTACTGGCATGCATAGCTCCTTCAAACCGGGTAAGTATCAGGGGAACCCCCGCTTCGGCCTCCTTCAGACCGTCCGAGCGCATCCGAGGCGCATCCGACCGGCGCCCCCTCGGACGCTCCGACCCACCCCGACCATCGTCCACGGCCTCCTTTGCCTGCACAATCACCAATCTGTCAAGGCCCTCCCAACGATCACCTTGAGACAGAGCCTGCGACGCCACTCAGGCCCTCTGTGCTCTACGTCGGCAGTTACGGACAACCAGTATATAGTTGGCGCCCTAGCAGGTGGACCCTTAGAGTTTCTTCTCTTTGGATTCTCCTCTGCTAGGTCGGTCCCTCTGTGTATTTCCTCTAGCTTTTATTCACGCTTTGGATCCTCCCCTGTTAGGCTTTCGTCGGAGTCTCCAGGGTTGCCCTTACAGCAGAAGAAACTCTCTACGGGATTAACCGGTCAAGATTGCCAGGTTTGGCGCTGACTCAGGCTCAGAATAGAAGTCCGTACCCCCTTGTCACTGCCCCTGCCACTTGACCCCTCCTCCTCTGCTCTTGTCGTCCTTATGCCCCCTAGGTCTACCGGAGCTGCTTCAGACACTGACACGCACATGGACGCACTTGAGGCAAAACTAGACAACCTCACCAATATCCTCACCCACCTTGCTTCCCAGGCTTCCGCTGCCGCACCACCTTCGGCAGCTCCTGAACCAACTTCGGCATCTCCGAATGCCCCTGATGTGGATGCGTTATTTGGTGACATTACTGTTACCTCAAAACTGGTCTTACGATCAAACCCCCCCCCCTTTGCGTTTAACGGAGATCGCAAACACAGCCGCGCCTTCCTATACACAGTCAAGACTTATGCCCGGCTTGTCCCGGAGGCCTTTGTGGTCAACAGAGAGCGGAGCAAAGAGAAGTCCATGCACTGCGGCCCTAGCATAGGTGCATTCGGAGGATCCGACGGAGGATTTTATCACCGAGACGAGTGACTGGTGTGCCCTCGTTCTCGTCCGTAAATTGTTTCACTTGCTTGTATGATGAATCAACTCCCTTGTCCTACAACGAGCCCGAAATGAAAGACGCACCCCCTACCCCTCCGAAGCCCCCGTTCGGATTCGCCGACTTGCCTGGGAGAATAAGTTACCTCGCAGCTACACCATCTCTGCCGCGCCTGGGGCTAATTCGCTCCACTTCCCTCTAGAACTTGAGTCCACCGCAAACACGCTCAAGCTCTCCCTCTCGGGTCTGGTCGACTGCGGAGCTACTTCGGACCTTATCAACATACCACCGTATTTCCTATGCATTGGACTGAATGTGCATTGTAAATTTCTAGTTGCTTGTATTTATTTGGCCTTTGAATATCTATATCTGTTGACTGCTTTGGTGTATCGCTCATCTTGGACAACGCGTGAATCCAGGCACTTCAGGAAGCATCAGAAGGTATCGGGCTGGTCATCACGCATGCTTCTACTGGTTACTATTGCTCTTATAACCCTGGAATTTGGCAGGGCTCCATCACAGGCCCCCAATCATATATCATCAAATCATTGAAATTTTCCACAGGGTATAAGGTGTCCCTTCAAATTTCTTCCCAGATGGAAACTTTAGATGTCATTCATATAGCAATGGATTCATCATTGTATGCAGATCCAGATTGATGTAGAGATTCTGTCAGAACCAAGGCAGATAGAGGGTTAGTTTCTGTACAGGGCGGCGGCGGCATAGGTCAGAGGCTTCATATAGGCTCATGGATATAACTGACAACATAAAAGATATCTTGAGAACTTTGGATAGTAGGGAGCAAACTTAACAAGCATTGGTATATGCATCCTATACAACTATCCCCACGTTTTGAAGACAGTAAGTACACCTCACTCAAGCCCAAATATTTGTCAAAAAAATAGTGTCACATTATTACCACCCCAATTTGTTATATATAAGGGTGATTTGTCCCAAATAATGGCAATTTGCCACTTATTTGAAGTTATTTCTAATACATCAGGTACACTTTGGTGCTGTCCCTGACTATATATATATATGGTCTTATTTATATCTTGTGGCATATTTGGTGCATTTATTTGCTACAAAACGTAGCCATAAAATTGTCAGCCGATAATATTGGCGTTGAGTCAAGTCCAATCTGAGAGCTTAATATATGCCCGGTTTCTTACAAACAAGTCTACTTTCCTGGAGTTTTATTTGCTATCCTGTCCA
The DNA here is from genome assembly GCF_014461135.1 of Mycena indigotica. Classification (NCBI taxonomy): domain Eukaryota; kingdom Fungi; phylum Basidiomycota; class Agaricomycetes; order Agaricales; family Mycenaceae; genus Mycena; species Mycena indigotica. Next base: position 519,680 of record NW_023503017.1, on the reverse strand, counting down.
GGTCATTAAAATAAGTATACATTTTTTGTCCACTATTGATGATAAATAAATCCTACTTCAGGGCCCATTTTGGGCAGAAACCCTAGTGTGTGTGAGCACTCAATTTTTATTTAGCAGATATGTCCCTTAATTTTTTTTCTTCATTAGTTAAAGCTTATGATACAATATACCGCCCATAATACTGCCTATCATCCAAAATTACAGATATGATTGGCCAAGTGTAGATGCCGGATGTTTGATGCGCCATCACACGCAGGTTCCGCAACTGCGCGGCCCAAAGCAGGGGTGGGCTCGGGCAGCCCAGCCTTACTGGACTTGAACGCCACCGCCAGGAAATCGGCGGACAACCTAGGAAGGAGGTGCCGCAGTAAGACTGCTGGCGCAGTGCAGCACATAAGGCAGGCCGAGCACGCCAGCGGCCGCTTGACACAGGGCTACCCCGATCGGCACAGCCGATATGTACAACTGATGGCGGCCCAAGGCGCCAGACCTAGCTTAGGGCTGCGAGTAGCGCAGGCGGCGGCTCCTGTGGCTCTCTCTTTGGGAATACAACCTTTCGAAGAGCAGCCGGTGGCAGCCGTCTGGAACAATCTGGCGAAAGTCCGAGAAGTATTGGGAGTCGTTCACTTGATATGGTCACAGGGAATTGTGGACTCACCGGCGCCGCAGGTCGCGGACATTGCCCCTCCAGATGCTAGGCGAGTCGGCTAGGGGGGCGAGCATGTGCGGATTCTCCTTGGCACATGCACCCTGGGCGGCTTCCAGCAGTATAAATACGCAGGGGAAGAGGCAGACTGATATAGCATACCACAAGTTTCAACACACACACTCTGGTTCGTGCCCACCCCGCTCCTGCCCACCTCGCTCACGCCAGCCCCAGACATGCACTCCCCCACCACTGGCCGCGGCATCCTCGCTGCCCTTCTGCTCCTCGCGTCCTCCGCAAAGGGCGCCGGAGTGTACGTCTTCTGGCACGCCGGCGCGGACTGCACCGGCGGGCTCGTCGGCGCGCACTCAGGCTTCTGGGCGGACGACTGCCTGGCGCTCTCCAGGCCGGCCGCCGGGACCGCACGCAGCGTCTCGTGGGACGGCTTCTACGGGCGTCGAGGGCATCCACGGCATCCGCGCCCTTTAACGCCGGCAGCGGCCACGATGGCTGTGCCGGCGACTTCCAGCTCCGCAGCCCGAACATGACCGGGTGCCTCACAGCGCCGAGCATGCGTGTGCTGTGCTGTCTTAACCGTCCGCGTGGGAGCTGATCGCGACGTCCCGCAGGAAAAACTGGCAGAGCGTTAAGGCGACCCGCAGGATCCAGCCGAACTACCCGTGGGACGGCTAAGCGCCGAGACCAGCCATCCTCAGAGCCCCCCCACCGGGATCCCCACTCGTTACTGGCCCTTTGAATCACCACCACTGTCGTTACTTGTCCTCTATTGAATCGATCCTGTCTTGTCCATTTCTTGCCATGGTACCAAGTACCACCGGCCTTACTGGACCTGAACATCACCGCCAGTAAGGAGGCGCCGCAGTAAGACTGAGCAAGCAGCTGGCGCCGCGCCCGCGCATAAGGCAGGCCGGGCACGCCGGCGACCCACTTGACACAGGGCTACCCTGATCAGCCGCGCCGATAGGCCCAACTGATGGCGGCACAAGGCACCAATATAGAACTTGATCTTTTGTGAATCACTGGCAGATCCAATTTTTGCAACTCTTATTACATACCAATCAAAGCAGCAAAAGGGCCATTGTTTTAGACTATTATTTCTCATATATAAATCTTGCTTAGGGGGGGCTATTTTTTGGCTGAAACCCTGGTGTGAGTAGCTCCTGTGACCAGCCTATACTTGAATATGAAGAGCATATACATGCAGTCCCAGTGCTAGAGTTATTGAGCATTTTGGCAAAATGGTCACAGGTCACCGGCCTACTAGGATGATTGAAATGAGTCAGTATAAGTATTATGCTGCAGAAGACCATTTTATCATACTCTTATTATGCATTTGGCATAAAATGCTCAACTGACAGTGACCCCAGCCCTAAAACACCTAGCACCCTACGCATCACTTGTTTCAATGAGCTGCAAGGTACAGGGTCAAATAATTATTATTATTTTTTTTTTTTTCATGGCTCAAAAAAAAATTTGCAACCCTTATATGACATGGGAAAATTACGTAAATACTATATAGGGGTTTTCAGACCCGCTGAATCTGAATCTGAGCTCAGAATTCCCATAGCAGTAATGGTTGGCTCACAATTAAAAGTTTATTCACTTGTCAACTTTGATTGTCTGCAACTGTAATACCTTAGATGCTGTAGCATTTTAATCAATTTGGTGCCCAAATGTCAGGGGAACCTCCCTTTCGGCCCCTCGGAGACGCCTCCGATTCCGGTCCGACTCCGGTTCCGTCTCCGGTCCGGCCCTCCATCTCGCCCGCACAATCACCGATCCGTCAACGCCCTCCCGACGGTCGCCCTGGGACCTCGCCTGCGACGCCGCCCAAGCCTTCTGTGCCCGACAGCGGCAGCTACGGACAAGCAGTATATAGTCAGCTACCTAGCAGGCGGACCCTTAGAGTTTCTTCTCTTTGGATCCTCCCCTGCTAGGTCAGCTTCATTTGTATTCGCTTACCAATGTTCACGCTTTTGGATCCTCCCCTGCTAGGACCTTGAACTCAGGCCTCCGGGGTTGCCCTTACACCAAAATGTGTGTGACATTGACACTGAATTGAAATTTTCAGCATCCGAGGCCTCCCAGCATGTTATGACAAGTCAATTTTCTAGATAAATTTAGTGTTTGTCACTGTTGCATGTAACCACTGAAAGAGTTTCAGTGTTTTAATAGCGGTGTGATACAGGACCGCCAAATTAATCAAAATGCTACAGTATTATCTACCATGTTTTACTTTATGGACCTAAACAGTAGTTTGGTGCTCCAAGCTTGACAAAATACTGAAAATTTATATAAACCAAGGTAGATGCCTTAGTTAAAATATGACTCTCAACTGTCCTATATACACAATTTCTAACATTGCTTTAACCTTTAAATAAATCTCTCTATTAGTCAATTCCATTTATAAATAAGAAATAAAAATGTCTTATAATTGCTATATTAGTGTCTTTTGTCAGGGGAACCCCCGCTTCGGCCTCCTTCGGACCGTCCGAGTGCATCCGAGGTGCATCCGACCGGCGCCCCCTCGGACGCTCTGACCTACCCCAACCCTTGTCCTTGGCCCCCTTCGCCCGCACAATCACCGATCCGTCAAGACCCTCTAAACAATCACCTTGGGACAGAGCCTGTGACGCTGCGCTCAGGCCCTCTGCGCTCTACATTGGCAGTTATGGACAACCAGTATATAGTTGGCGCCCTAGCAGGCGGACCCTTAGAGTTTCTTCTCTTTGGATCCTCCCCTGCTAGGTCGGTTCCTCCATGTATTTCTGTAGCTTTATTCACACTTTGGATCCTCCCCTGCTAGGCTTTCGTCAGAGTCTCCAGGGTTGCCCTTACACTTTTAAAATTGCAGTGATTAGAGCTTATTAGCAGTCTGAAACTAAACAAAGTTTACAGCATAGATCCAATGGCAATATTTTTCTTTTGCAAAGTGGAGTAGTGAAACATGCTCTCAAGGACTTGGCTGCTCAAAAACTAGTGGCTGAGACTTGGAGTTGCTGTTTTGGATGCCAGTGTTGCCAGTGTTGGGCTTGGGCCATCTCGAATTGTTGGGACATCTGACTATAAAGAGATAGGCTGTGAATAGACTGTCAGACTGCGGGTCAGGCCGTGCAAGGACTTCTCCAAAGAACACGCGCCCGGAACAGAACAGACGGATCATTGGGCCCGCAAATACGGCGAGCGGGGTAGATTGAAACTGAAAGGGCCCGTCAAAACAGCTCAAACAAAGAATAAAATGAAACAAAGTAATATTTCTTAAAATTCCCCTGGGTTATAACCCATAACTTGTGCATTGTACCCTTGGGATATATCCCTTTACTGGTGCATTGTATGTGGGGTTCCAGCTGCCCATCAAGTGATATCACCCCCTCCCTAGGAACAACTTATCTCGAGTCGGCGTTGGAGTGGGGGAGTTCCGAGTGGGACTGGAGGTGATGGCTCGGAACAAGACTCGATAATCACGTGCTAGCTACCTAAACAGGAATGTGCTCCGGACCTCCCACTATAGGTGCCCCACTGAAAAAATGGTGATGTCCCCGTCGCCTGCAGCACCCATGAGGACCTCCCACTACAGCATGGCTCAGTCGCCCCGGTTTCTCGGATTCTGACTTTAGCTCATCCTTCTAATCGCAATTTCCATCCCACCCATAAGCTTAAGCTAAGCTTTGGCTGCGCGTTTTAATCTCCCGCAGCTTCTGCCGCCTCATCTGCAGATTGCTTCTTCCTGTCCATCAAATGTTTCACCGCGGTCACGTGCACTGAAGTCCTGACATTTGCTATTCATTTGCATGTCCTTTGTCTGTATTTGTTGTTGTATGGCTGTGCTGTGCGCCTCCGGTAGGTTTGATATAGAACATGTTCATTCTTTCATATAAGGCCCGAGCATTCTTCAGTCCGGATTGCATCCTCTCTCTATGACTTCCCCCAACATATATTGTCCCGGGCTTTTGCCCTCACTTGGTTCGCAGATGGTCGCTCCTTCCTTGGAGCCTGGTCAACTGTTTGTGCAGTTCACGTTGATGTCCATTGTTCAATTCCCTTCCTTTTGGCCTACTGTGCAGGGGCAAGACCCATTGTACCGGGATTCACTCTTATCCGTGACACTCAGTGGCCCAACACCAGTACGTACCTGAGCAGATGAACTAGCGATGGCCAGGTCCGGTTCGGGATTTTGGTTCAAACCCAAACTGAACCGGACTGAACGCGCATTCGGCATTCAGGTTCAGCAAATGCCGTTTCCGAAACGAACCTGGCCCTCGGTTTGGCCAGGTTGGGCCATTTTGGGCCAAAAAGTGCCGGTTCAAGGCTGGTTCGAACTGCCGTTCGGCCAAAATCCGATTTTGAACCAAACCGGACTTGGCCATCACTAAGATTGACTGGGTCTTATCTGTGACATTCTTTTGCGACAGCACCAGAGGCATGGCCCCACTTTTATAAGGCTAAGTGATCAACTCAAAATCGTGTTTGGGATGCAGGTGTTATTTCTGTCTCTGATGCCCACCAAAGCATTCACTTACTACCGGAATTTGGCCCTGTTGCCCCTGAATAGGCAACTGCACGGGTAGGCCAAACCCGCGCGGGTAGGCGGGTTTTACCCGCGGGGGTACGGGTATGGGTCAGCGAGGTGGATACCTGTAGCCTAATGACTTAGCTGGTTCTACTCCTGGAGATTGCTGCTGAGGTCCTCGGTTCAACTCACACTGTATTTGTGCTTTTCATCACATATTATGGCTTTGACTCACCTTGTACCTCTGACACATCTTTATCAGTGACCGGTGGTGACCCATGGGTAAACCCCCTACCTGTACCCGCGGGCACGGGTGTGGTGGCTGTGTGGGTAAGGGTATGAGTAACGCCTCGGATACCCATGGGTTTACCCGTGCAGTTGCCTACCCCCGAAGACTAATAGCGAATGGCCTACCAACAATGTTCTTAAGTTATATCCAACATTTTTTGTGAATGGCCATGTAGACTGTCATATTTTTGCAACTTTATTTTAGTATCTACTATCATATAATATTGCCTTGGCTCTCAATTCTGTAGAATGTCATAGCTGGTGACAACTTGAAGTTATTTGAGTTATGTGACATTATAATAACCTTGAATCTTTAAGTAGTTGTCAATGGTCAGCTGAATTTTTTATATTTTATTTTATTCATTTATTTTATACATCACAGGCTTATGTGGATACAGAATCCACTATCAAAACATTTTTGAATTTTTTTAGATAATACGAAGCATTGCCAAATGTCACTAGTAATGTAGCTATTTTATTTTATAAGATATTATTTTGATCAATATTGTTTGACAATATTATTTGGACTCAAAGAAGATGCTCTACTTACTATGTATCATCCTCTCAACGATAATCAGGAAGGAACCCTGCCCGGGTCAATTGCGGGAAATCACAAGAGTCATCAAGCTCTTTTCGCGGTCAAGACCTTGATAAAGAAACAGCTTTGTGTAACCATGGTAACATCCAGGCAGATTAAATGGCGCTCATAAGTTTACTTCTATCTTGAAGGATGGGCGCCTTTTCACAGCTTCCGATCGAGCTCATTCTGCTCTTGCCCTCTGACCTCCCGACTACCTCGCTCAACGCCCTTGTGAGCTCCTGTCACCGACTACACGACGTTCTGCAGCCTTCGTTGGACACGCGGATCGCCGAGAACGCCGCGGCCACGCTTCTATGGGCTGCTGCAGACGAAACGCGCACGCCGATTCTCCGGCGGCTACTATCCGCGCCGCATTCGGTCAGGCCTGACCAAGGCTTCGAGGGCTTCGAGCTGCGTCCGCTTCACGCTGCCGTAGAGGCAGGGAACCTTACTGGGGCGCGGCTGCTTCTCGAGGCGGGAGCGGAGATGCATTGGGCATGGTTCGACGACGACAGCTACGAGCCGCTGCATCTAGCCGCGCAATGGAAAGACCTTGAGATGGTGGCGCTGCTGGCGGATCACGGTGCCGACGTTGACAGCCAATGGGGTGCCGACGGAGGCACCCAATCGGCGCTGCACTTCGCGTGCTCCTTCCCGAACAAATTTGATCTGATCGACCTCCTTCTTGCCAAGGGCGCCGATCTCGATGCGAAGGGCCACTGGGGCAACGCCCTTGGGTTCGCAGCCAAGTTCGAGCAGGTAGACGTCGCGCGCTACCTCCTCGCGTGTGGCGCCAGTCCGGACACCGAAACGGCGCTATTCGTGCAGCTGCAAGGCAACCGGCCGCATCCGCATCGGGCACCACTCTTATACGATCTCATCAGGCCGCCACATCCCAAATTTCATCGCTCACTACATCAGCCGACCGATAAGCTTGAGCATATCTCGAAGAAGTGGCTCCCCCTGCCGCTAAAGGGGACTCGAGGCCAGCTCCTAGCGCTGTTGCTGGCATACGGTGCGCACACCGCACCGACAATGGCGCTGATCCGCGAATTTGCACTGGGTTTGGCGCACGCGGCGGGATACATTCCTCCGCCGGTACCGGGCGAAAGCAACTTCGAGAGAGCGGCCCGCGAGGAGGCCGGGAAGCAGCAGTATCTTAACCTTATCGAGCATGTTTTGAAAGTTGCAAAGGCTGCCAGTCGGACGATCAAGGTTGTTTTCAAGAGTGATCCTGACTGGGAGGATCCTGGAGAGTTGCCTACTAGTGAATAATCACCAAATATCCTGTATGTACTTGATAGGATTTCATCACTGGACATTTTTTTATTACAGACTTTAGAGAAAAGTTCAAGTTTGTTTTGCCATGCCATGGTAGAAAATCTCTATACTTACTTATCGAAATTGAAATGATTGGCCTTAAGTATTGCCATTCACATAACTGAAGTCCTCATTTTGTATTTCATATTGAAATTCTAGTATATTATTATTCTACAGACTGTCTACAGTATAAGTATAAGTAGACTTGATCTAGAAACAATTTGTAGGGCTGTGCTGGATTTACTTACTTTTGCCTTGAATGCCTTCCCCACAAGTGAAAAAGAAACCCTAGGGTGCCAACTTTTCTACAACCCCCCCTCATGCCAACATCTTGGAGCACTTTGAATTATAACTGCAACAGCATAGAAATTGCCAATGGTAACCGAGCTGAAAGCATATCAGGACTCTGTGGTAAGCCAACGATACAATTGGACAGCGTATTAGATACAGACGTGGAGCAAAACAGATACAACAGGAAAATATAGGAAATTTTCAGCTAGCAAGCATAGCAATCGAAAGCAGCGCGTCGTCGCAGCCAGACATGCGCGGACTCCCCGCGGGTTTCCTGACGGTGTCCATCGGCCCGCCCCACTCGCCCGGCCAGCTCCGGACTACGGTTTTTTCTTTTGACACGTCTGGCTTCGCCACCGTGCTGCTCCGGCGGAAGGCGCGCGGTAGCCGCTCGCTGGGGTCGACGGGGATGGCGCGCTGGGTCATGCGGCTGCGCCATCCGTGTGGGCTGACGAGAAGCTTGACGACGGTGAGGCGGCTAGGGAGTAACAACGATGGCAGGCGGGACAGCGCGGCATCAAGGGCGTCCCACGGTAACGCAGTCACGATGGTGTCGGAGTCGTTGATGTAAGGCACGGCGAAGGCTAGAGATAGCGTGGTAATGTGGCTGGTCGCGAGGTGGGCGAGCGTGTGCAGGAGGACAAGGCCGGCGAGGGTGTGGTCTGCTTGGATGTGTAAGGAATGGACGGGTGCCGACAGCGGGAGCGCGTGAGCAAGGAATGCTTCTGTTTTTTTGAAAGTCAGAGTTGGCTGGAAACATCTGATAATAATAACGCGCCTGCGACCTCTACGTCCACCAGAACCAGGTCAAGAACCTGCAAATTGAGCAGCTTTCCTAGCACAACCAGCGCCCCGACAGTCTCCGGCTTTGAGACCTCCACCCTTAGCTGGCAAATGACCGAATCGCTGTGGACGATCCACTGGAGAAGTAACGGATCGTCTACATCGACAACCCTCAACAACCTCGAGGGCTGAAATAGCTCTACATCAAGAGCAAAGTCGTCTCCCATCCCTGTCTCATGTGTAACCTTCAAGCTTTCCAACCTGCGGAAGCCCGCAATGAGCGCATCAATGCGACATCCCGCGCGAGGGCTGTAGACGTTGTTGAGCTCGAGGCGCGTTATCGAATAGGCAAACGCGACGGGGAGTGGCCGCCGCGGAATTCCACCAAAGAGCGCGAGGGTGGTGAGGCTGGGCAGCATTGGTAGGATATTTGGCAGCACATCCGACGTCCAGAGGTCCGCGGCAAGCTTCTCGTCAAGCTCGACCGCTCGTACATGCGGGGCAAATGTCGGGGTGGGTGTGGGGGTATTATTGGAAGGGGGCAGGGCGAGGGATATGGGGAACGACTTGCGTCGTCGTTGGGCCCAGCTTCCGCCTCCATCGCTGGGTTGGACCCCGCTGAAAAAGCGGCCAAAACGGTCCGCATTGCGTAGCTCCAGCGACACGCGCTGAAAGAGGTGTTTTCGAGCTGGTGCAAGCCAGGCCGCGCAGACGACGCTGCAGCTGGATAGATTCGAGGAGTCGACAAAGGAGATGAGAAGGAGAAGGAGTTCAGGCGGAAGTTTGGAGATGGGTCCTTCTTCGCGTGTTTGTGTCTTTGTCTTTGTCTTTGTCGGTTTGCTAACGGGTAAAGGAAACCGCGCAGAGAGGGCTGAGCGTGTGGTGGTCGTCGCGGCAGACACCCGGCGCCTAAGGTTTAGCCAGCGTTCGCGTGCATCCATGGGCAGGGTAGTGGTGGGGAGAAGAAAGAAGGAAAGAAACTCATTTGGCTTGTCGATCTCGTCATCACCAAGACGACTGTCATTCCTCACACGTTGTGGGAGAGAAAGTAATCTATCCTTTCTATCTTTACACGTATAGCCTACATGTACCCATAACGAGCCACAGCAGCTGTGAGGTCCCGAACAACACACCCGAGATGGTAACCTACAGTAGCCGTGGCTGGGGAGAGGGATGATATGACGCGTTAGACAGCTTCCCTTTCGCTACTCCAGCTTCTCCAGCGCTTCGAGCCGTGCAAGGACAACGTCCTTGCTCGTCTCCTCGATCTCTCCAGCAAGAAAGATTTCGTCCAGAATAGCGTATACCTGACTGTCTTTAGCCACCAGTCAAAACAGAATATGTACATGTGAAGGGAGGAAAGATGGCAAGGGAGAAAGAGACAGAACGCACCTTGTAGAAATTAAACACCAAATCCAGCTCGCAGACGTTGTCAAAGAACGTATCTGCCCTCCATTCCATTTCCCGGACATGGCAGCAAGGACTACGCACCGAGGACCTCGACAAAGAAGTGGATCGCCTCCAGATGCGCGAGCTCGTTGTCATTCGCGTCTACACAGACGCAGAAAAACAGCCCCGCGTAGCGACGGTAAACGATCTTGTAGTTGCGGAACTGGGACAGAATCAGCAGTGGCAAGCGGTGGGGGGCATAGAAACGCACCTCAACAAAGTTGGATTGGTACTTCTGGTCGCGCGGCGCAACCAGCCGGTGGACCTCCCCGCGCAGTCGCACCTACTCGGTCTTTAGGAGGATTATCTACACAACGGTGGCAGCGCACCTTCTCGTCGTCGTCATACGGCACATACCACTTCGAAAGCCGCGTCTTCCCCTGTCGGTTCTGCACGAGGATGAACCGAATCATCGAGGCTGACGGAGGAAAGGACCGAGCGGAAGAGGGATCAAAGAGGGATGAGGTGATGCGTCACGCGTCACGTCGCGGATGCCCGAGGTCACGTGTAAGTATTTGTATCCGAGATGGAAGCATTATGGAAGGAGAAGGTCCCTAGAAAGACTTAGAAAGATTGTCGGCAAAGATCATCATATGTATATCTCACTCTCCAAATCATTGTAAATTTTCAAGGCTCAAACGTGGGTTAGATATGACTGACCAATTAGTTGCACATCAATCAGCGCATCTGGGCCAGGCCCATCAAATGTGACTCGTTACTTTAGGTACCCTCGCAGTCATCATAAGTCACAGTGACTCTGAGGCTCTTCTGCATTGCTATGCCTTAGTACCCATCATCTCTGCGCATGGGCCAGTGAACCATAACGCTGACCGGCTACCGCGGTACTTGAATTCGCAACGGGCAGTGCGGCGTCGGGCAGATATCGCTCCGTGCTTCTGGTGGCTCACTTCCACGCCAGAGTTACTCACGATGAGCCACTGCAACGCGCTCAAGTGCCGAATAGAAACGAAGCATGCGTGTCGATTTCGCCACAGGGGCGGTCGGCTGTTGCATAGCAGGATCCAGGCCACTGTCGGGCAAGGCGAGCCAGAGCAAGGAGGCAGAGGACACAGACACAAACGTCGCGCATATGTTGCCAAGGCCCAAATTTTCAGTTCATTCGGGTGCCAAGCACACAACCACCTTACTGTTTTATTTTTGGCCGGCCCGCGCGATTGACAGTTGCTCGTTGCCGGCTGATGCCATTATCATGCTGTGCCCCTCGACGTGCTATAAATACAGCCGCTTCTTCTCCGCATCCCTGTTTTTAACCACCACTACCACTACCGCACTACCACCACTCACACAATGGGCCTTTTCCACCACCACGAGTCTGACGAGGCCAAAGCCTACGAGGAGGTCTGTTGTTCGCGTTGGCGATGACGCCATCGATGGGCTATCGCTCACTTGAGCACGGATCGCTGACGCCCTCGTAGGTTACCCAGGCCCCGCACAAGGCTGCCCTCTCCCACGAACTCATCGCCGCTGCCGCTTCCTACGAGGTATGTTCTCCGAGTCCCTTGGGCCTTTCTCCTCTACCGATGATGGCTGACCGATCGATTAGGCCGCGAAGGCGTACGAGAAGCACGTCGCTGCCAACGGCAAGCCCGACAACCACGCCAAAGCGAAGGAGCTCCTAGCCGCTTTCTCTGGCGCCTTCGTGGACCACATCGTCGAGACCAAGGGCGTAAGTCCGACTGCCTTCAATCTTGTTCTTTTGCCTTCCCCATTTTCCCATTCCCCATGCTGCATGATCCTGTTCCCTGTCGCTGCGTCGTCACGGCGTCATCCCGATCAGCTATCTCGTCTTCACATGCCGCGATCTGACCCGTCCAAATCAATCGACACTAACCTTATTACAGCTTGACTTCGTTGACAAGGAGAAGGCTAAGCATGAGGGTGCGCTCATACGACTGTTTCCTATCCGATCGCTTTACTGACATGTCCACAGCCAAGAAGAAGCACAACGAGGTCTTCACGGAGGAGGTCTATGTTGAGACATACTGAAAAAAGTGAATGCTTGTAGTGTATTAGTTGAAACTGTAAATGAACAATGTGAATGTGGAGTAGAAAAATGGAAATCTGCATCGTGGTGTTGAATGACATGGCAAGCTCGAGACTAAGCAACACTGGCACATTCCAATTTCTAAATAGTGCATCACGCTTAGTATGAACCGTGAGCTTTTAAAGTGGCTTTTCAAGTTGGGGTCCACTGGGCTTGTGTGCTAGATCTTGTCAAGGGGTGTGTGCAAAAAAATACCCGACATTGGATTGAAAAAGTGCAATAAGGAATTTTGGACCCTCCCTACCCTATTTACATAAGCCATGTGACATCCAAAAAAGGAAATTTTCTTAATACTTAATTTTTAAACTTTTTTTTTCTCAGATGGAAGCTCTACTGTCTAGGACACGAGAATGATGGGAGTGGGACTCGTGCTAGTCCCACTCCCACCCAATTTGTGGGACTGAGCATGTTCCAGTGGGATTTGTTGATGATGTTGATCATTAAATCATTATTTAATAACAATGGAGACCAATTCTTAGCTCTGTGCAGCAGGCCTCCCGGGTAAAGCTGAGCACAAGTGTCAATACCTCTAGTCTCGTTCTCAGACGTTCAGCGAGGCTTTTCCGCATCACCATCCTAGTAGATAGAACCAGGCTAATGGTATATCATCAAAATCTGTCAATCTCAAGTGATATCAAAAATTGTTGTGAAAGTGTGATGCGGGAAAAGCCTCTATAACGTCTGGGGCATTTCGTACAGGCGACTGAGGGTCTGTCACAGCCCTCTATTTTCAGCCTTCTTGTGCTCCTTCAGCCCCAGAATGGCATGGAGTGTGGCATTGGGAGGCTTCCACAGCCACTGGAACTCGATTTGCATGAAAAAAATGTGGGATTTGTGGTACATTTGAGGTGAACTTTGTGGGGTCTATATGGGCCTTTTCAGCCATTTTTCTTCGTGATAATGATGCATATTGGGTACTGATATCATCCAGCCATGCATAACGCAGTCCTCACTAGCGCAAACCTGCTAGAAGGAGGGAAAGACGGATTTATTGGCCTGTGACAGTACGTGACATTGTGACAGATCCTCGGCCTACGGTACGAAATGCCCCAGACGTTCCAGTGGACTTCCCGTCGCCCGATCTTACCCGAAATTTTTGATATCATTGATGCTTGTTCCGAAATTTCCCTGCGGAGATTTTCGAAGTCCACTGGAATGTCTGGGGACGAGACTACAATACCTCCAGAGTTGCCCTTACAGCTACCTACAATTATATTATGCCAGAATATATTCTGAGTATAATCAACTAAATATAATTATACTGTAGGATTTCAATTAATTAATTATGATTGGGATTTTTGGCCAAATTTTATCTGCCTATCACAGGTCAGAGCACGTTTCTTTTGTCCCAAAAGGGTAATTTCCATGCCTCATGCAGCACTGCCATATAAGGCAGGAAGTCAAATTTGGCCCTTGGCTGAATTGCACATTTCTGTCATATGTATTACAAGTTACAGGGCTGCATGTCAAACCCTGGGTTCAAAAACCCTTTTTCTTCGCCCTTTAAACCTTTTATTTTGGCCCCGGTTGATAAGATAAGACAAGGAGGAGATAAGATGGACGATAAGATGGTGATTGGATCATCATATGTCGATGCTGATGTTGATTGACAGCGTGGAGTTGAACATGAGGCAAACAGCACGTAAAGGCATGGCCAAAGTATGACGTCATTGCCTCTTGTCTTAGGCATGGTAAACACATGGTAGTAGTGTATATAAGTAGAGTAGATTTCGTTTTGTACCCCAGTCTTCGAATTCCATCATCTTTACGATATCTTTTCACGGTGCTTCTTGCTTGCCTTCACTGGCCAACTGGCATCCTCTGAATTGGTGTTGTTTGTAACACTGCACAATTGATTAAAATACCATAGCTTCTTCATGATAATCCAGGAAAATATGATTATAAGTAAATAAATAAACTAGATTTTAATTAAATTATGTCAAGGTTATATTTATGCCATATTTTTGATGGTATCAGGCCCATTAGCTCCTAACAAATCAATCTTTTTGAGGTATTTTTTCTACCTATTATAGAAATTCAAGATATGAGAATGAAGCCTGTTAGTGGTATCGGGAAGGACGGACGCGCAGTGATGTGTGGTCCCGCATGTGATTGCGGCCGGCTGGAGCCCGGGTTAGGGCAGTGCCGGAGAAGCACTATAAGTAGCGGCATCTGCGTGCCTGTAGGGCACACTTTTATCTCCTTCTACGTTTCCTTTGTACCCTCGGGTAGTGGTCAAGCTACGCGTCTGTGGCACTCGATCGGGAGCGTGCGGCGTGGTCTTATAGCACCAATTTCTGATAAAGCCTGTTGCTATTCTCCAGTGAAATAGAAGCAGTTCCAGGCAAATTTAGTCAGGCTGGTAGGATTCCATGAGATTATGTTATCATGACTCCATGAGCTCAATTCACACATCATGATTGGTTTTATAGATACCAGCCATTCTAATATATCATATACTTATACCTAATAAGTCTAATATCAGTCAATTGACACAAGGGGGGTTCAAGATCCTTATCAGGCACATGGGGTAGGGGGGAGGGGGGGGGTCCCTGGGGGGTAAAAAAAACTTTTTGTATATAAAAGATTTGGGCCTTATATGGGTATAAAGACACTGAAAATATAGTGTATACCTTCTAATTTCTATAGTTCAGCACTCTCATTACTTATATCTATATACTTTCAGGCCCATGCACTTGGATAGCCCACTCTGTCGGAGGCCCATGCATCAGGTAATTGATGAGAGGTGAACATGTTGGAGTGTTGATATGGCCTGCCATGTGTGTGTTGGAAGGCTCTAGGTACATACATACCTACACATATACACATACACATGTATAAATTTTTTACAAAAAAAAGTTTCACAAAGATTGAATTTTTTATCCCACTTTTTGATCGCATCAGTGGTCACATGACGCTGATCGTGAGAATATATTACTATATATGGCAGGAGGGGGGGAGGGGAGGGTCCCGGGGGGGTCGGAAAAAAACTTTCCGACCCTATATCCGTGATTCGAACTTTGAACCCCCCTTGAATTGACATAATGAATATTAATGAGTATTCCACTGGCAAGTGGGCCTGAAAATAACCGATTATATTTTGAGTATAATTAAATATACATATACTCAATGATTATGAGTAGTATGATATGGTTATGAACAAAGACTATGATTATCTTATGAATATGAGTATTTTATGAAGATTTCATAATTGAACGGCACTAGACTTAAACCATTTTTAAATTTGGCAGCTGAATCCAAAACACTTGGAATTCATTTGAATCATCTCAGCAATTCCATGCTGCACCCTGACATCATGCTTCACACAGCTAATATTAGATTCATAATCACAGGGCTAGTAGACTGCTAGTAACGACTGGTACTGTACTCTTATTATTGCCAGTCGGGCAAGTAGCCGCATGCGTCTGCGCCTAGTCGCGGGATGGACCGTCGTTCTCGGCAAAATACTCGTAATTGTCCCCATTTCGGGCGCTGCACGGAGGTCAGTCAGACGCGGTGGGAGATGGGGCACGACGTACGCTTTGCGGGGGTCGCGGGCCGCGAGGGTCAGGGAGGCGTCTTTGCCGGACGCATAAACATCCGTTGCGGCCAGCTTGTTGAAGTTGGACGCAGCGTTGAGGAGCAGGCCGCCCTGGGAGGTCGTGCCCGCCACGGGTGCTACGCTGAAGAAGCGGGGGCAGACGTCGATGACGAAGTTCACTGGGGTTGGAGAACCCCATGAGTTTCACGAAAGTGGCCCATGAATGCCACAATTCATGGGTCAAATGGGTGAATCCAAATTCACACTATTCGGATTTCACAGTGTCAATTCACAGACTGTTCTTAAGCTGTCCTTAGCTCCGTGAAATTCACCAACTTTCTCCGTAACCAGAAGTCTGTGAAATTCATAGTATGATATTGTACATGATTTGTAGTCCACGGAAAATCTACGGTAATTTCAGATTTATTCTCGTCGATAGCCAAGTCTCCGAGTAACGCGCCCGTCGCGCACTGGTGTTGGTAACAATGGTGTATCGAGTGTCGCGTTGGTTAGGTGTGGGGACAGTAGCAAATCGGCAAGTCCAGGAGCTCACGGGAGCGCGAAGAGGGTGAGTCATCGGCTGATGTCATATGTGACGTCACTCCACTCGCCTTGGACTTGACCACCACCACTACGTCGATATCGCCCTCAAACCCTCCTCCAATGGCCCACGGCTGCCCGACTCCACCCACTCCACTTTCTAAGCGACACCACAGACACTCATAAGGCGGCCGCCCTTGGTATGTGCTCCCCAACTTCCCGAAACCCAATGGCTAACCACAAATCAAAAGATCGTCGTTCTGAGCAGGACGAGAACCGCCCCGCTGGTCGCAAAGACCGCCACAAGTCGAAGGGAAGCAAGACAACGAGCGGTAACCAGGGCCTGGCTCCGCTTCAAGAGCGCAACGGGGATGCTGCCGCTGCTCGCATCCAGGAGTTGGAAGGTGTGTGGTGCGCTCTCGCTCAGTTCCCTCCCTTCATTCTTTACAGCCCAGCTCGCGGCATCCCAGGCAGACAACGAGCAACTCCGTGCAGAGCAAGCACAGCCGCCTACTGCCACAAACGACCTCATTCCACGGCCACAGAATGTGTCCAAGGCTAAGATGTCGGGCATGCAGCAGCAACTCGGCATGAGTCGTGCACGCTGGCTAGCCTTCAGGGTGCGTCGTCTGCATCACCCATGCTGTCTTCGCTGACTTCTTCTCTCTAGGGTGCCATTCGTGAAGGCATATTTGCTGCGCGACTTGACAGAAGCAAGTCGTGGCATGCACAGAGCGACAAGAGAATCCTTAAGATGGTTAATGTGGTGCGTGCTCGAACACTTTCTCATATGGCCTACACTGACTTGCCGCTCAGGTTCGAGCTGATTTTCCCGAAGCCAACCGCTTTGACAATGCATGGGGCATCAAGCGAATCGCCTCCGAGTCCTTCAGCAACCATAAGTCATACGGACGGTGTGTTGATGACCATAACACATACCGAGGGCGCAAGCGACTGGAGCGGCGGGAAAACCGGGCCAATAGCGATGAAGAAGAAGATAGTCCAACTGTCAATGGCGAGTCCCGCGGGTCATCTCAGCCATCGTCTCGTTCGCCATCGCCAAGTCCATCCACAGTCCCCCAACACCGAACTGCTTCGACTCGCTCGGACGACGAGGACGACGAGGATGATCTGATCAGCTTTGACGATGGGAACGGCGAGCCGCCGCTGAAGCGGCTACACCGAAGGGAGTAAATTTAATTATTCAGAAATCATGTATTTTCCCTCTAGTTTATCAAGTATTTTTCATCTATCTATTTCATGAATTTAAGAAAATCCTGAGTGGGCAACAACAATGTGAAATATATATTCATGTATAGACTAGATACATTCCATAGAGTAACACTGTGAACCAACCCTGTGGAACGTTCCACTCACAGGGCTGAAGTCTATGAAAGTGGCTCCATGAAATCCACTATTGCTAGGTGGATTTCATGGCATATCCCTGTGATCTTCGTGCACCAAGCCCGTGACTGAGTTTCGTGAAAGTCACAGGCCGCTACGACCACAGTGGTTGTCGGGGTTATTGACGCCCACGAAGTTGATTTCGCTGTTGCACCCGCAGTTGTACTGGGGGCGGGTCAGCAAGCCAATCGTGGAGAACTTGAAGGGGGGAGCGACGTGCGGTGAACGACCCGAAGTGTGCCTGGGCGATCTTGCGGAAGTTGGCGAGCACGTTGTCGTGGTTGCCCTTGTCGTAGGTGCCAAACCAAGCCTTGTAGCGCCCAGTGTCGCCGGTGGTCTCGAGATAGTTCACTGCGGTGTCGGCGTAGCGCTGGGCCTGGGCAACGGCAGTGACGAGCGTCGCCTTCTGCTCTTCAGAGCAGCCCCAGTATTCAACGCGCTTCTCGAGGCTATTCTCTGCTCCCCGTGTCAACCGCCGGGAAAGGGCGAAAAACTGCGTGGCAGCTCACCGGGGACTGTCAATGCCGTCGCTGAGAGCGCAGCGCAAGCGATAGCGAGAAGGGTGGTGGCCAACATGGTGAGTCGATTGATTGAAGTAGCTTCAAGATGAACCCACCTCAAGGTAGAGACTGTTTTTATATGGATGATCATCGTCGATGCCGTGACGCGGCGTGACCTCGTATGGCCTGCCAGGCTGCGCTTAGATGGCGTTGAGCGCGCGAGGTACCTCAAAAGGAAGAGACCAGTCCGGGTCCCGCCAGGGTCCGAGAATCGGAATTCAGTGTCAAAGAGATCATTCCGGGTCCCGCCAGGGTCTGAGAATCGGAATTCAGTGTCAACGAGTCAGTTACTATGTAGTACTTGATCTTCCAGTCTATGTTATTCCGACGTTCTTCAGACTGAGAGCTTGTACGGAGCGATAGGCACTCACTAAGTATGCGCTCTAGAGCCTTCGAAGTTCAAGTTGCTGGGTCTGGAGCAATAAGGCAAGCACTCATTCCACTGCATGCCTGCGCATGAGCGCGCCGCTCTGTCGTGGCAGCATAAAGCTGTGTTAAAACTGGTCCAGAGACTGGTTCAGGAATCGGCGCACTCGAACTTGTTTCACTGCCCGGAGCGAGCAACACTCTGACCGCATGTCGGTATTATGGTATCATCTACAAAGCACTTGGTATGTCAGTGGATTCAAGTTACCGGTAAAATTTGGGAGACGCCGCCTAGCCGTTGCCAAGAGCAGAGGAAAGGAATACAAGTAATATCATTCAGGTTTACCAGTGCAGGCGATGGGTCGGGCATTGGTACCCGTTGGGGTTATTAAACAGGTAGAGCTGGTGGTACTCCTCCGCATCCCACCACGGCCCGGCCTCCTGGATCTGCGTGACGATGGCGGTGCCCTGCGGGAAGTGGTATGGGAGGAGCATGGAGGCGAGACGGCGGGAAAGACTGACGTTTGGTGCGAAATGCTTCGCTTGGACCTCCTCCGTCACGCGCTTGGCGGTGGCGGCCTGCTCGGCGGTGGTGGTGAAGATAGCGCTGCGGTATTCTGAGAAAGAAAGCGAGTTAGCAGGAAGTACTCGGAGTGGGTCAACAACGCACGCGTGCCGACATCTGGCCCCTGCTTGTTCTCTGTCGTCGGGTCGTGGGTGCGGTAGAAGAACTCTACCAACTCGGCGTAGCTGACGAGATTTGGGTCAAACTCGATGCGGACAGCCTCGGCGTGGCCTGTTGCGCCGCTGCAGACGGTGCGGTAGTCTGGATTTGTGGAAGTCTCCTTCCCGCCCGTGTACCCGACCGTTGTCTTGAGTATGCCCTTGGCGGGCGGGAAATGCTTCACGAAGATGTGCTCGGTGCCCCAGAAACAGCCCGAGGCAAAGATGGTGACTTCAGTCGTTGCTGGAGGTGATATCAAGAGAAAAAGCTATCCGACCAGCACCGTCCGGAGCCGGCCCGACAGGTCGCCCGTTCGAGTCTCCTCAGAAAATGTATTTTCGACTTGTTAAATAAATCTTGACGCGTCCGGGCACGACCAGGGCCCGCAAATGTTCCACAACACATCCCGGTTCGCCATCCATGGCAGCCACTTCATTGCTGCATCATCAATCTCAATATCCAAGAGGTGTCAAATTCGGGCGTCCAGCCTACCCGAAATCAAACGTAAAGTTGATGGCGGCCGGGGCCGGCAGGCTCGATTTGGGGCCACCGGTCCACCGGAGCTCAACAAGAAATGACATTGTTTGGATTACCCATTGGAGGAGACAAAAACAAGGCACTAATGGTTGAACAGTCAACATGTCCATAATTTAGACTAACTCACATATTTCTGGTTGCTTCAATAAATTTTTGGCTGGCGCGGCCCTGCGGGCCGCGCCGAAATCTGCCTAAAATTTTCGGCGGTCACACTTGGAGCTGCCGGACGCCGAAAATTTCATTTCGGCGCCGATGTCACACCGATTTCGGGCGCCGAATTGAATAAAATGCTACAGTAACTGGTGTGGTGGGCCGGCGATGGATGGCAGTGCGCCGGAGCTGCCAATCAAATTTATGTTTGATCTCGGGTAGGCTGGACGCCCGAATTTGACACCTCTTGCTCTGCACTATATGTATGGTTGCTGCCTCTGTGCAGGTGACTCACAGGGTTCAGCAGCCTAAGACAGCAGTGACTGATTCTGGTTCAAGTGTCTGCACTACAGAATCAGAGCACATATATATATTGAGTTGTACAATGGAATCATAGGTACTATATATAATAATATAGTCAGGAAGCTCCTGTGGATTTGGACTGACCATAAGAACTTGGAGTACTTCCGAAAGGCGCAGCACCTCAACCGTTGGCAAGCCCGATGGTCCAGGTCACTGTACCTCTCTCGTTTCGACTTCACGCTACACCATGTCCCCAGTCACCAGATGGGCCGCCCTGATGCCCTCTCCCGTCGGCCTGATCGCGGCATCTCCAAGGACAACTCAGAGGTCACCCTCTTCCGCGACATCAAGGAAGTGCTATCCGGTGAGCCTGACCTAGAGGAGCCTGTCGCGCTTGCAGCCTGGCAACTCTTGAAGGTCCGAGGTCAAGTTCGGGGCCCCCGCTCATCATGTTCGGACGAATGGGCTGTCTCGGGTGATTTTTTGTACTTCTGCGGCAAGATCGTAGTCCCCAAGGACAAGGACCTCATCATTGAGCTCTGCCACGATACGTGAGTCGCCAGACATGCCGGGCGGTTCAAGACCTTAGAACTGGTTTCGGGCAACTACTGGTGGCCACAGATGTCCCGCCATATTGGACACTACGTTGCGACTTGCGACTTATGCTGCCGCATGAAGGCCCTCCGAACACCCTTGGCAGTAATCTGAAGGCTTCACATGTGGAGCTGTCCAGCCAATTTGATTGCTTTCCCACTGGCCGCTCCACCCCGCCTGGAGGGGCCAGCGCAAAAGGCTTCACCCTCGCTTGGGACAGCCAGCCAGTGCCAAGATCCATCGCGGGCTCAATCATTCGGGACACAGATTTTATTCGGGCGCCGCACCTAGCCGCGAAAAAAAAAAAAAAAACATGTTTTAGACATATAAAATAAACAAAATTATTATTTTTATTCCACGCCTTCCCTCGCCCGCACCTGCGCCCTCGTCGCGTATCGCGGTGTCGCGTTTACTTCTGTTTCTCCCCCCACCCTCTCAGGCGGGACGGTCTCCTCCGTGCCTATATCCAATTCCAATATCTCTTCTGCCGTTCCCTCCAGCAGTCCCCGCAAAAGATCTGGACTCTGAGCCGCTGCAATCGCTCCCAGTGCCGGTTGACTCCAACTAGCAAAAAACGACTCCCCCACGGCCTTGTATAGAGCCATCTGGCTTTGCGCGTAAGCCTTCAAGCCTGAAGCCAATCCTACGTCGACCCCACTTCGTTCTTCCATCCTATTCCGCCAATCGCGCTGAATTGTCGCCAAGCTGCGTAAAACACGCTTCATTTCTTCCCGTAACAATGCAACTTCTTCCCGCCACCGGTCTCGGCGAGCTCTGGCCTTGCTCCAATCCACTCGTACGGCTGTGTGACCTTCAGAATCAAGACCGACCAAAACACAAGAAGAAACCTACAATCGTGCAGAGCTTGATCGACTCCTCCCTGTACAGTCCAAATCCACGATGTTGTTGCATTCAGCGCTCCCTGAGTCGGCTCGTTTCGCGAGGCACGTCCCGATTCTGCAGCTCGCAGTTTCTTCATTGCTTGAATATCCTTCTCCACCTCCGCGCGCTTATTAATGTCGCCCGGTTCCAGCTTTCGGAATTGCGGCGCGAAGTCCACGCCTTTCAGTGCAACCAGAGCCTCGTAAGCTCTTCGATACTTGGCCGAGACCCTCCTAATTCTCTCTCCCACTCTTGCCAACAGTGTTGCCGACCGCGTGGACTGTTTTTGGCCCACCGAATTCGCATTTCGCCAATAGACTAGATGCGCTTGCGTGTATAGATACCCGCGCAGACTTGTGAGAGCATCTGCACACTGCCCCATACGAAGTTTTGCCTCTGCTTCGATAACACCCCGTGCGCAAATGACATTTCGCTGTGGCAGCACAATGTCGGATGGGAAGTAGAGCTTCGTCAATTCGGCTTTCGGTGGAGCGACTTCGGCCGGTCGACGATTGTCCTCTGCTATCCGTAACTCCTCTGCTCCGGGCATATAGCTGAGTTGCAACTGCTCCCACGATTTTAGCTTCTTCAAAAGCGCAAATCGTTGTTCTTGAATTGCTCCAGAACGATCTGCTGACAGAAGTGTTTTTGATTCCAGTTCGGCCAAAATCCGGCGTCTGAAATCAAAGCAAATCAGCATGAAACGACAGGCTATCTGCCAGCGACTTACTGAGACTCCTCAATTACCAGCCCATTTTTCACAAACGCAGCAGCCGTCATTTTCCCCCCCTCCATCATGGGAATGAGCCCAGCCCTGACGTCTTCCAGCTCGGCTGCCTTCAAATCAGCCAGTATGTCGCGTTCAGAGGGTCCAGCTAACACACAGGATAAGCAAGCTTTCCAAGCCTTCATTTCGTTCTCACCTTCTGTCCCCCCAACGACAAGGTAAGGGTTGGGCTTCGAATGGTCTGCTTCCCACTCGTTTACAGTCGCCTCCCAGTTTTTGAGGGTGTCCGAGGCCACGTTTTCACACATCTCCGCGAATTCCTCGTCTTGAGTAGCCGATTCCGCCAGGGCCACGATGAGCTTTCGCATGAGGGTACTGCCTATCCAAAAATTAGTTTTGTCTTCGTCACCCCGTAACAATAATCGCATTTACTCACCTAAACCAATATTCTTCCCGAAATTTAGGTGGTCGATCTTATCCTCAATTGTGTCTTGTTGCCCACCCGGCCCCATTTCCTTCGTTGACCAGCTGATTGGATTTAGAAGGGACCAAGTCCTCTCGATGCCTTCTCCGTCTGTTTTCCCCACACCCCATGCGTACTTCAACGTATTGTTCGAGCGGCAAGATGTTTCGTGAGCCGATGCATGCCAAACAGGCAGAGCATATTGGATGGTGATGGCTGAGAGGTCGACCTGGATGTCTCCGCGCTGGATAATGCGCTTAGCTCAAGTCGGCCAGAGCACTTGCCATTGGCAAACCACATCATATGAGATGGTAACGCTGGTGATCGTTTCGCCTTCCAAGGTTGCGAGCACAATGAAATCCATGTTTGCATATCTGTTAAAACCGTTAGCAATGAGAAGAATGGGGCCTCATAACCAGACATACCGTTCGCCTTTCTGCAAGTCTCCGATGCCTCGACGTCGAACCAGACCATGACGAGCACAAATAACCCCTCCCACACCTGAAACCCGGAGCCCAGTGGTAAGTTTCGTGTCCTTCTGCATCAGCGCGGCGAAAGCAGCACAAGTAGTCACCTAACATCCTTGTCAATAACTCATTCCCGTTAAGAGTCGAATGCTTACGTCTTTTTCAGCCACATAGTCCTTAAGATGTCGATGATACGCCTCGTTCTCCACAAAATAACTTTGACCTCTTCCTAAAGCCGGGTCACTTCGTTGGTTCTTGCGCAAACGATTTTTCAGTCGGAAGTTGGCGTCAACAGACAACATGAGCTTGTAAAGATAACTGCAAAAAAAGAGTCTCAGAATTTTAGTTCTTTGCGCCTTCTGCAACATACCTTTGTCCACTTTTCACGTTCTGCCACCCCACAGGAAGATTTCGCCCATCATGGGGACAAGCCCAGCACTCTACGTATAAGCCGCCTTTCGGAGTTAGCTCAAGGCCATTCTCTTCATGTCCGCGACCGGCGCGCTTGGCTTGCATGAGATACGCATGCTGTCGAGCGCAAAGAAGAAAAGATTTATATCGGTCCTGTGCACGATCTTCAGTTTCGTCCTCCACTTGCCAAAAAGAGAAACCTACGGGTGTAGTCTCCACTCTCGCAGGATCGTTTAAGCACTCCAAACTTCCTACGAAATCGTGTGCGTTGACATTCCCGACTACCTTGAGAAGACGAAATAGCTCGAGCGCCTCCAGGGTTACGCAGGTGGCTGGGTCCGTAGTCGTTGCTGGATACCAGCCATGTGCAATAAGTTGCTGCAGGATATTGCGCCGCTGGCCAATATTGCAATTGCAGCTTTGCGTCGCCAAGGTAAAGACGCCACGGACATCTACGATGACCATGCGTTTTATGGTTCCGGGATTTGCGCACGGGAAACCATGATGCCCGAGTTGGAATACCATTCCCAGTCCCTTCTCTCCTTCGGGACCTCGCAACGGCGAATGCAGCAAAGTTCGCGACCAGAATTCTCCGTTCCATTCCTAGGCGCAGTATGTTAGTCGCTTCATCGGGGGTAGGCCCTCGAAAACGTACCTTGACAACATGCAGAGGTTGTCTCATATGCTGAGTGACGACACAGTTGTGGCATTGCAAGTATTCCCCGCAGTGCTTGCACTTGAAAAGGCGCACATCTGGTGTACCATATTTAGCGGGACAAAAGGCGCATTTGGGGTGGTGAATGAAGTCGCCGAGACCCTCTCGACGGATCAGCTCGTCCAGAAACAGAGGCGCATGGGGCAGCCAGACAGAAAGAGGGTCGTCCTATGGGCAAGCAATAAGTAAAACAGCGATATCCCTGACTACCACTCACAGAGCTGGCATATCTTTTTCTTTTTTCCGTCGCGGCTCCCTCCTCGTCATCCGGATGTGTGTCGTATGATGAGACGGTCTGCGCTATGACGCGCAAGTCAGACCCAGTTGGCGCGAGAAGAGGGGTCCAGCCAGCTAGACGGATGTCCTCTTCCGCTAGCTCGTCAACCCCAAAGCCTGTGCCGTTATTCACCAGCGAGACCTTTTGCGTATAGGCTCTGGCTCCATCTTCAGAAACGTGCACCTGGTGGTCGCCAGGTGGGACGCTCATCAGCGGTATGTCGTATATAACATCGCCCAAGTTCTCCAACACGCTGCGGCGACCTCGACGAGCCATGTCAGCAAGGGTTGTGATGGTCAGGAACAGCAGGACGCCTTACCGGCATCATTTCCTCCACCACACCCGACTCCTCAAGGAGGACACTTGAGTGAAAAATGTCCAGTCACACATGTCACACGACCGGATGGATTTTTTTGGCTAGGCCACAAAACACAAGTCGTACTAAACTATTACTGAGGATTGCATGCAAAAACGAGGGGGGGGCGAATGTAATGTAAATGTAAGAGCGACAAATCAAAGGAATGTAAAAAACGAGGTAGGGCGGCGCGAATGTAGATGTATGAGCGATAAATCAGAGAAACAGAAGTCAAATATTGTGGGGGCGACGGGTGGCATTGTGATTTGAAATCCTCTCGATCCAACGAGCTCGCTTTGCCTCCCACTGACAAGCCAGGTCATATGTGATGATGGGAGGCAAAGGGCATTCGCAGCCGCGAGCTTCGAGGACGAATTCACCCCAAGGAGACGGCATGAGCGACTTTTTCGTGCCCGCTGAAGGGTTGGGACAGGTACCCATAACGCTTGAATGCCCTTCTTGATAGATGTATCCAAGATGAGCGATTGGTATGCGCTGCCAGCCACGAAGTTTCCGAATCCCATTCCTGACAGAGTACTTAGTGCGACTAGTCAATTGCATTCGAGGGCCTCACCTCGACAAAACCGTGCGTGGGCTGATGTTCGTGGGCCAGTAATGTACAAGAGTCGCAGGCATATAGGCCGCGCATGCAAGCCTCTTTCGCGGCACAGCGGAAAAGCTTGATGTCGCCAGAAATTGCGGACATGCGCCAGGTACATTCAAGAGGTTCGGCCCCCAATGACTGTTGGCGTGCAAGTCGAGACGTCCAGTGTTCCTCATGTGAAAGACTACGTTGCTGATAACGAATGGCATCGCAGGCCAACCGGCCGTCGTCGCTGGTATCGTCGCTGGCCCGGCTGTCGTCGTCAGAATCGGAGTGGGACTCAGAGGCAGCGTCGCGACCACGAGTGTTGCCTGGGGTGTTGCAAGGAAGGTTCAGCCAAAACTAAGCACTCAAGTGGTTAGCTCTGCGTTTATATCAAGTTAAGAGAAAAAAAAACCTCGAAGTCCACGTTCCGGCGGTCCAGTGTGAGGTGCGTCCATGAGTTCGACATCACCGTCGGAGTCCTCTGCAGGGATTGTCGCTGCCGCGTGGGATTCCTTGTAAAAAATCAGAGTGCGTATGGTTATGAATGCGCGAGATACCTGAGCGCTTTTTTGACGAACAGGGAAGTATGCGGTAATTTGTCGTTGACGAGGAGTAGCCATAAAAGAGGGGGGAGGAGTGGACCATCGGGGACTTTTATGACCTTTGGTGTCGTCGGCTAAACGCGAGACGAAACCATGGAACATATTAGAACGACTTGGCAAGAGAAAAGATGGGTCGTCACGAGTCCGATAGATACGCCCGGCGTCACGGGTAATATGCCGTGCCTCACTCAATCATCACGCATGTACACGCAAGGCGATATCAAAACTTTAGCGAAAATTTGGGGGAGTTCGAGACCAACCACTCTCGTTTCTTTCTTCCCTCCCCCCCCTTCCAGCCCTCTTCACGGAATGACTTCCGACTTTTCTGCACTCAGCCTGAGACTGCTGCCCGTGGGGTTACATCCGGAGCTCTGCGACGATCGCGCTGTAAGTTACAGACGCGCAGGTCGGGTGGGTCACGGTCTTGCCGCTGTCGACGACAGAGACTGACCACAGACTTAGCCTTTGGTGGGTGTATGGATGTTTTTCGACAATCAAGACACGCCGAAGTACCGAGTGTATCCCACTGGCCCTCCGTTGCCTGTCTCTGCGCATCGTGGAGCACCCCGTCGACCACCTCGCCCTCACTTGGCCGTCGACCTGCGACAGGAGCCCCTCCTCGCCACTCACAACGTCCTCGATACATCCTTCCCTGGTGACTTGGACCTGACGAGTTGTGTTCACTGCCAGCATCACTGTGCTGCCTCGATCGAGGACACGACGGCCCTGCAAATGCAAATATTCGAAAATGCTCGTGCCATCTACGTGGTCCTCCCGATTTGTCCTCATGGTGACCGTGCCGAATTCCGCCATCGCAACCGCGCCGTCCAGGCCATCCTCGAAAGGGAGGACTTGAAATCGCTTTGCGAGTCTTTAAGCTTGGTCACCAGCGGCCTGCGAACCTGCTTGGGTACCGTGGGTGTAGTCCAGCTTGCGCACCCCGTCGCCCACCTGTTCCCGTCCGAGTCGGAGCTCGAGGACGAGGAGGACATGATGCGGCTGCGCAACATTGGACAGACCGACTATCCCGCATTGCTAAGGACTTTGCAATCGATGCCTTACTCGAAGGAGGGGAAGGAAGACGCGCAACGGGTCGTCTTACTCTGGCTCTCACAGTGTCGCAACGACGAATCAGGGGCGGCCTATCTAGTGTAGAAATTTTGTGATTTACCACTTGAAGTCGTGTCAATGATGATGTCCATTTGTTGTCGGGGAAAAAAAAAATAACAAGTCCTCACTTGGCAACTAAGGCACGCGCGGGGTAGATTTCGCTGGGATATCAAATGGGGGTACACTCGATCTCGATCTTGGACGACAGCACTTGCCTAAATCCGCGCCGTCTATTCATTCCTTTCCTGTCCTGCCCCCAACATCACTGCGGACCGAGCATGGGGTCTTCGTCGTCTCCTTTGCTGCCGGGTAGGTTCAGCTCGAACAAGTTGTAGCTCTTCTCAGCTAATCGACATCCAGGTCTCTACATTGACGCTGAATGCTCTGATTGTGGGCTGGGGACTTGTTCGGTCGCAAGCTGAGCCAAAATTATTTCACAGATTCGCCCATTGTATTTGCTGAAGATATTCGCCGCCGAGAACTTGAAGCATCCTCACGTCGACGCGCTAAGTTGGATTCTCAGCGACAACCAGTGAAGAGCAAGCCAAAGAATCCAGGTACCGTCCAATTTGTTTGTCTTCACCATCCGCCAACGACTGACGGACTCCTAGTGAAAAAATCAGGTCTGTTTGTTATGGGAATCTAAAGTATGACCAGCTCACGTTTTCGAGTAGGCATTCGCTTGGTTTCGCCTATCCTGACCGAGGGTCATCGCGATGACGTTGCGTTGCAATGGACCGAAGCGCAGGCATATGCATCAGCAGCGAGACCTCCGCCCAGTCCATCTAGGCGCAATCCCACTCATTGCTGCAACATGTGCCAAAACTTGCTCTGTGCCCCCGTCATGTAAGTTTTCTTTGCGGTGTTAGAACTTGAAGATCATTCATCTCCCTCTCCAGCAATCGTTGTGGCCATATCTACTGTTTCGTGTGCATCCGCAAGCACTTTCAAACGAGCTTTAGATGCCCCGTGCCAACGTGCATGCAGATGACTCTGCGTTTTCCTCCCGCAAGCGTTGCCGTCTGTGATGCACTTCTGCAAGCCGCCTATGCAGCGGAGTACCCGGAGTGGAACAATGAGAGCAAAGTAGTGGTGAGCTGGAGGGGAATGACCTTCCCTGTGCGAGATTCATCGTTTGGGTTAGCGCCAATGGGCGACAATACTCCTGCGGCTTCGACTTCGAATAGTATCATGTAGTTTATGATGTTTGTTTTTCGGGCGACGCCAAAAAGAAAATGGACAGCATTCGATATGTTTCATTCGGCCTAATGTTAATTGAGAGTTCACTGAGAGTTTGAAGTGAGAGACTTGGTTTTGTAGGCGCTTA
Source organism: Mycena indigotica (assembly GCF_014461135.1). Taxonomy (NCBI): domain Eukaryota; kingdom Fungi; phylum Basidiomycota; class Agaricomycetes; order Agaricales; family Mycenaceae; genus Mycena; species Mycena indigotica. The sequence continues at coordinate 491,083 of NW_023503017.1, read as the reverse complement.
TCTGCCTGGCGATCGTTTCGATTGACCGTGATCCCGGGTTGGCCTCTCCGTGACGCCGCCTCATTAACAGTAGCGAGTGGCTTCTAGGTCAGACACCAGGTAGTTTAAGCCAAGGAAACCAGCCAGTCATGTCCTCTAGGTCTCTCTGCATGTCCCTTTTTTTTAAATACATTTTTCCGGATTTTATTGTAGGATAGAGTCGCAGGTCTTCACGCTCGAGTAGACAACTGATGTTTGCGCCAAATTTCGTTTGTGAAGTACCACACAACCCAAAATTTTGAGAAGGACAGTGGTCAAAGTTGTTGACAAAATGGAATATGAGCACCCAGAAGCATCTGCCCGAAGCTACACTGGCTTGCAGAGGCTTATGCGAGTAATCTTTGCGGCCTTTTGCAGCTTCATCAGCGTGACATCACCCACAGATCTTTTCTTTTTACCTACTATGTCGACCCACACTCGCTCTCGCTGCCTCCCTGGCAAGTCACAGATTGCGCGCCATCCCTCAACCATTCTAGCTCGACGCCAAGCTTCTGCCAGGTATCGGGCGCGTAATCATCCGGAAGAATCTGCTGAGGGTGCAGCGCACGGCAAACCACGGTATACACACTCACTCGTACTGCCCTGCTATACTCATCCAATGTACGTTAGGCGACGGGCGCAAATGTCAGGCGAAGAGCATAGCAAGGCAGAAGAGCGTCGACAGTCGCGAGAACGCAGTCACATCTATCGAGAGAAGTAGCTATGTGGCCGTTCCTCGAAACACCACTGACGTGCGAGAAGGCATTCCGCAGAAATCGCCGAACGCAAGCGCGAGGCACCGGGCAAGAAAATACGTGGAAACATATGGCCTTGAAGCATGGCTTGAGCGCGACAGGCGGCGCCGCGCGAGCGAAAGCAACTGATCGAGGCCGACGAGGAGCTGCGGGCTTGGGGAGAGGAATGGGAGAGGATGAAATCGGTCAAGGTTCGACATCGAGAGGCTGCCAAGTCCCTGCTACAGGTGTCGCGCTCTGTGGTTTAGTGGTTTAGGTTTCTGCTCTCGCTGTTTGTCCCTTTTGCTGTCGTTCCCTTTTTTCTTGCAATGTATTTTGTATGTATTATTCAACGTCTACTACGAGAACCAGCTGGGATACGTTGTTCGTAGACCTCACCCCGCTGGCGTGCTCCCAGGAACTCCTCCAATGCATCTTCAAGTGTAGAACGGCGGTCGTGGTGCGAGTTTTTGATACCAGCAGTATTCAGCACAGTCTCAAGACTATGGTCAGAAAGTCAGTGGATTGGACCAAAAGCGTGATTCCTGGCACGCACTAAGTCGGAAAGACTCCAGGGTGAACCCCTCGGTAGACAATATACCAAGGTTCATTGGGCACACGTGCCTCAAGGCGATCCGGGCTGATTGTGTCCGTCGCACTGGCCATGCCTCGCGGTGTCCGTTCGATGGGCATGGGGAGTACCCCACGCGGTCGGGGGCGTCGTCGTTGTGTAGCCCAAACGAACTGCGCAGGCAAATACCCGCTGTGCAATCGTCGGATCCACATATGACTTGTAAACGGCTAAACGGAAACCGGTAGTTGAGAGTTCGACACGCCTCCTGCGTTGTGGTTAGCTGCAGTGGTGAGTTTAATTGCCATCGTACCAAACGTCGAAAACACCCACTACTCGACCACAAAATACCACCCAACAGCCAGGAATGGCGACGGGCGGCAACGACCTCCGCTCGTCCACGCGTTGGACCCGGCCTCCCGAAACACCTTGGCTGGCGTCAGCAGCTTGGGACCTGAGCATTAATCACGTTGCGTGGAGACCTGATGAGAATCATAAGATGGCTTACCAGTGAGTGGTCCAACGCGGCTGAGTAGTAGGTGTGGAGTATACATACTCGCGAACAGGCTCGCGGCGCGCCTGAATGGCACTCTCCGGAAGAATAGAGGGCTCGTTGGTGGTCGGGGGCACTTGTTCATCGTCGTCAGAAATGGTTATCGCTGATTCCGCGTCGCTCAGGCTATTGCTGATTGCCGATTCTGCGTCGCTCAGGCTATTGCTGTCACTGGGATCCAAGGAGACGTCAGCAGATTCAGTATCACTGTCCAAACTGGGCAATGACGCGAATCTCACGCGGGCGCGCCGTGAGCCTGCGAGTATCGTGGTGTGAGGTTGCCTCTGTCGCATCATGAGGTGAGCCTTGCTTTCCTAATCAGGACAGACATTCAAACAAAGACGGACCTTCAGCCAAGAATGGATCCGCGGGAGAGCGTCGGGCCGCTGAACGAGAGGTGTATGCGAATGTGTGCCGTCAGGACGGCCTGAGCTTCGACATGATGGACCTGGATTAGGCTTCGGCGGGTCGTTGGTCGTCTTTCGGCGACATCGGCCGGAGTTCCCCGTCTACTCGGGTCTCGGCGTTCGGGTATCCCCGTCCTTTCGTTGGCTGTTGTCGTTCGCGCGCCTTGTCAAGTCGGCCCCTCCCGTAGGACTTCCCCGTGGTGGTTCGGACTACGTCTTGTTTCTTGTTTCGTTCGTGTTTTTTTGTATTTTTTTTTTTTGCAATCAACCAGTCGTCTTGCGCTCGTTCGTCATGTGGTGGGTAAAAACAGGAGATTTTATTATTAGGGGCCCGAGGGCCCCGCCAAAGGTTAAAATAGAGCAGATTATGAGAGGAATAAGGATGGCCCCCAGGGCCTTCATACGGAGGGAGGTGTGCCTCATTTCATCAGGCAGAGTGTGCCGGTGGCCCGGGGCGGTCCGAGACGATTTGGATCGGGGGTCCGGCCGTACGCGGGGAGGGGCGGTGAGTTGTTGAGGCGTCGACGCTTTGTGGCGGGCCCGGCACCCTGGGCCGGGCAGGCGTGTTCCATGTGCCGATGGTGCTCGTCCAGGGAGACCCGCCTAGGGGTGCCCCACTTCAGAGCGGGCTCCTTTCTCCCGTAGAGGACGCGGTTGAAGACCACGGGTTGGGCTTCGAGGGTGCGCCCGTATAGGTAGGCAAGGGAGGCGATGACGATAGCCACTATCGTAGCCCACGCCGGGAGTGCGATGACGGTGGTAGTGTCCATTCTGTTGCGGGTGTAGGGGGATCGCTTAGATTCTGTCAGACTGCGGGTCGGGCCGTGCAAGGACTTCTCCTAAGAACGCGCGCCCGGAACAGAACAGACGGATAGTCGGGCCCGCAAGTACGGCGGGCGGTGTAGATCGAAACCGAAAGGGCCCGTGAACTCGGTCCCTTGTCGTAGTTGGTGGTCGATGGTTCGAATCGGGTCGTGTCGGGCCCGATGAGTCGATAGCGTCTCCTCACACGGAGTAAGGTAGTTCTTCAGACGATCTAAGCGATAGAGTACAGGGTACACTATCGCTCCTTATATACGCGGGCCCGCAAAGGGGGTGATCGGACACCCTGGCCTCTCCTCCTCCTCCTCGCTCCGGTTCCTGGCCGCAGAGGGGACGATCGCACATCCCTTGCGGGCCAGGCGCTACTCCTGACCTCCTAGCACTCCTCCCCAGTCCCCTGGTGTCGAGTTGGGCTCGGCGACGGCTCGACGCGTCGTTCTCGGTCACGTGCTTCCCACGTGTGCGTTCCTCCTACTGGGGCGCATGTTCCCCGTCGTCACGTGCTGCGTGTTACGGGCCCGCAATGGCCTGACACCAGCGCCGGAGCGGACGGGCCGGGTCTTATCCGTGACAAACACATCACCACTGTTCAACTACTTGCTACTTGGTCAGGCACTTCCCTGCTTGACAAGGAGTGAATGTTTAGGGAAAAAAAATTGTATTTCCAAACAGTGTGTGTACCTATAGTATATTGCAATTTTGGCCCCCAAATCGAAGAATTTATCAAAGTTTTCACGCCTTCAGTGCTCACTAACACTAGTGTATGTCAGCTTCAAGTTGCACAATAGTATTATACCAATTCTAATAGCTTTTTGACCACATATGGCTTGATATATTCATATCTCTATTAAAAAAACTGCTACTGTACTATTTCAATCAATTAGTCCTGTCACGGTCACCTTGACTTTTTTGGCCGAAAATTTTCTGCCTGTCACAGGTCACAGCAAGTTTCTTTGGCCCTAAACCATCCCAAAATGGTAATTTTTAAAAGTTTCCGCGCCTACGGCGCGCAGAACTTCCATATAAGGCAGGAGGTCACACCAAATTCACCCCTTGGCTGAATTGCACATTTCTGCCACATGTGTCACAGGTCACAGGCCCGCAGAATTGAATGAAATAGTACAGTACTCTCAGCCTAGGTCCTACATCCTGTCCAACCCCCACCTCCATTGTTGTTGCCGCTATACACAGGATGTCATGATTGACATCGGGTCTTCTCGCATCAGACACGGATGCAAACCCATGCCCATATTTGGACATAGGCCACCACAGGCACTGTCCATGAGCCTCTCTACACCTTATACTGCCTTTCAACTGAAATTGCCTTTTTTGGCAAGCCTCAATGATCTGTTAGCTTGATATTTATAGTAGATATTGCAGTGTAGGTTGCCAACTTAGCATTCAAGTCTTAGGCCCCAGAATTATTACATTTATTGCAACTTTAAACTCTATTTATTGCTGCATGGGCCCAGGGCCATTTACAGAAACATTTCTAGTTAGAATGCACACTGCACTGTAGCATACATTCTAACTACAAGGGAGATGTGGGATTAACAGGTGGACCTGCTTTGCAGCAAATCATCTTCAAGTTGACAAGCATCATCTCTCCCCCTTGCTCTAAACCACAACCTTCACGCCAATCAGAACATGGTTAGCCTTCATAAATGAGTCATAGGCTAAGTAACCATCGTCCTCGTCTCGTCAACAGGTCCGGACAAAACAGCAGTCGTGCTACCGTGACAACAGGCGGCGCCCCCGCAGAGCTTTCTTTTCCCGTCCGTCGTTAACATTTTCCCTCTACCTGTTCATTGACCAGGTACAGATCCCACTAAGCTGACTCTCCGCCGACTGGCCCGGCGCGGCGGAGTCAGACGGCTGGCCACCCTGATCTACACAGACATGCGCGAGGTATTGCGGGTATTCCTACAGCGAATTGTGAAAGATGCAGCATTGTATGCGGGGCATGGCTACCGGTAGGTCAAGCTTCTTTTGCATTGCCAACGGTCTGAGGGGTTCGTGAAGCAAAACTGTCACGGCATTGGATGTTCAATACGCGCTGAAGCGGAATGGGAGGGTGGTGTATGGGTTTGGCCTCTAGAACAGATCATGGGTGTTTCTTTGTATTATCGAACACGACAACATGAATGTGGTTAGACCCTATGCGAGATGAAGGCGTTCTTGGACCAGTTAGCATTTGGAGTCGATGAAATGTATACTCAGAAGACATACCTTCTTCTCCTCGTCATGCACCCAGCCCCCACAGCAGCATACATCCTCAAATCCCGGTATCCGCCCACAACAGAACTTCATCTTAGCCCCAACAGCCACATACTCCCGGAATAGTATCCACCAGTCGTCCCTCGTCCTCGCTGCTCCCGCCACCTCCTTGCTGAATGCAAAGACTTTTTGTTTTGTCGCAACGTGTCCGGCGGAAAACGATAGCCCCGGGACAAAGCGGGCCATATATGAGATCCTGCCGGTTCCGTAATATTCATCGCCTAGCTCAATCCTCCCTTGCACGCAGGCATCTGGGTAACTCTCCGTGAAGTCGTTCGAGTCCTCTCGCAGGATAGTCAGTTCACGTGGCTCCTTCAGGCTTACGCCTAGAACGTCGAAGCGCTTGCTGACGGGCAGCCGGCCAGGTCCCTGCGTGACCGCGACGCCCTTGTGGCAAAGCCAGACATCAAGGACGTACTCCCGTTCGCGGTGCGGCGCGGTCTGCAGACCCAGAGCCCCTACAAAAGCATTCTTGAGAGAGTCTGAGTAGAACCTGATCCACTCCATGAAGTCCGCGTAGCCTGACTCAATTCCCGACGCGGTTTTGACCTCTGCGATCCGATATTTGGTGGCCTTGCATTCGACCTTGTGGCGACCCCAGTCGGCCGTCTGACATTCTTTACTCTGGGAAGCCTGAGCGGCTACAGCCTGGAGCATGACACGAGACTCACACAGTAAAACGCGATGGAGCAGCCTCCACACCGCAAGAGTTTCGCGCCGCTCGCGCAACTGCCTCGCTGGAAGACGTAGCATTTGTCGCAGCTTGAGTGGGTGTGGACAGGCATTACCCCTTCCAAAAACAGTGGTAGGTTATGTGTAACGTGTGCAATGGCCGCCATTAGAGAGAGAGATTGTCGCAAGAGACAAAAGCTAGGCCGATCTTGTGTCCACGTGACAGGATTATATGTAGAAACAGGATAATTCAAGACAAGAGGGACTACAGGCCAACTGCGGGGACTGTCCGGACATATACCAGAATACAAAAAAAAAACCATGGTCTAGTAGTCTTCTCGCTGCACGAACGTCATCTCGTTCTTGTGTACATCGAAGGTAACGACGACATTGTGCAAAAAGACATCGCCCCTGGGGAGAGTAAGCAATTGACCCACAACAACCAAAGAAAAGGCCTTACAAAACGAACATATTCCCCTCGACATCATCGCCCCCATCCTGCGTGCCGCTAAGGCAAATGTCCTTCCCGTTGTCGTCTACTCCCGCATGGACAACCTGATCCTTGGGATCAATCGCGAACGCCTTGCCGCTAATCTCGACAGCGAACGGCGGGGCAACCTCGTCGCAGTCGACAAACCACGCTCCGCTCTCCCAATTGGAACTCTTCCACAGCGCGTTATACGCCTGGGCAACGGACGACGGAAGGAAGTTGAGTGTGGTCCCGCTGTCGATGATGGTTCTGTTGTTGGCGCTGGAGATGCCCGACGAGTTGGGGAAAACGAAAGAAGAGAGGTCGACAGTGTAGAAGAAATAGGAAGAATTGGATGATGAATTGGCTGCGTTCTGTCCATCGAATGTGAACGCTTGGATCGGAACGGTGACTAAAGTCCCTGCTATGACCGCAACCGGGGCTATACCCCCAAAAGAGAGATATCCAAGATTTGGGTCAATGCCCTTGCTGTCTTCCGGGCCCCGATTTAAAGCCAGGGAGAAATCTACGTGAAGCGTCAGTTGCTGTAACGCGATATAGCGTAAACGACGGACAGCTATGTGAGACCTTGTTCTCTTTCACAGCCGTGAAGAAGAATGGGTCGTAGATAATGTGTTTTCCATGAGTGCTCTTGACGCTCGTCAGGTTGGGATATGCCAAGCCCAGTAGACCGGTGTTAATTCCATCGCCTGTCCATGCTGCTTTGGTAGCGAGCCCGAAGGCTTGCTGAGTGACTGAAGAATGGTCAAAGGGTGTATAGGAGAAAGAAATGATTGATACTCACCAGCCAAGCCAGACACATTAAGCGTCTCCTTCCCCGCAACACCATCCTACGCTTCGTTAATAACGGGAAAAGAAGCAGTGCCATCACACACCAAGAATTCACCATCGCCATAGGCAATCGAGAACTTCGTGTCTGGGTAGGATTTGAATGTGTGCGACAGCTTTTGGTCGAAGCCATGCGTCCCAAATGCACATGTGTCTTGCGAGACTGGACGACCAGAAAGGTCGAGACACTTGAATCCCTTTTTCGCAACCCAGGTATCCCAGCTATGTCTTGTCAGTAGCTACCACGGACCAGGAGCTAGGAAAAGACGTGCCTCCCGGTGTCAACAATAACTTTGAACTTCTGTCCGCCGACGGTTATATCGACCAAGTACTCGTTGTCGTATAGAGCTCCATCCAGGACCGCCAATTGTGCTGTATTAGGTTTGCCATTGGAGCGGAACGAATGCAGTTGTGCAGTCTTTGACTTCTTTCGAGGCGCTTTGGAGACGATGGGGGCGGAGAATGGCGCTGGTGGAAGTGAATGTGGAGGGGTGGTTTTCAAGAGATCATGGGTCGATGGAAGTAGGTCGACAGATACGGCTGTTGCTAGGCCTATGAAAGACACAAAAAAGACAGTCAACGCTCGGGAAACCATAGAGGAAGGGGAGAAAAAAAGGCTGACTGTCTGTCTTAAGTATGCGTGGCGTGAAGAGTACGTATCAAGCAGCAACCAGAAGCCACGATTACTTCCTCAAACGCTCAGCATGGCACTGTGTCGAAGCCAAACAGCTAATACGCCCGCGGATGTCGGGTCTCACTGCTGAAAAGGGTTGAGTGAGCGAGCAAGAAGGACGAAGCTTTGGAACAGACGAAATTTCCAGCGGTGTCGCTGTCGGCGGCTTCTTAGAGACACGTTGGAGAGGGGTCGGCTTGCTGCTCGGGGAGTCCTGCAACCTTTGGCATCGAAACGAGGCGCGGCTGGATGGGCTGTCGTGGAGCAGACAGAAGAAGTGTGGCGTGACTTCAGATTCTCCCCCACTTCGAATCCAAATGATAATCGTCGAGTTTTGGTCAAGGCAATTCTATGGCTTCCTTGCTTTTCCTCTGAGCGACTCTATTCTGCGCGAAATTTTGTGCATTGCAAGTGCATTGCATCAGGCTAGCACAATTTAGAGTCATCTTGGACCGGACCGTCATGTCCGAAACTACTCAACAGATTGAAGGTCAGTCTCCAGTTGCCTCCACCCCTCAGGCAATGGCACACGAGCCTTACTTGGCGTCTAGAACTGGCTTCCCCGTTCTCCCATGTTCTTCAAACCAACTACATCCCAACGGATTCAGAATGCGCGACAATCCGCCAATTCCTGGAAGCGCCCAAGGCCCGCCTCAACGAAATCCTCGCGGAAATGAGACGGTTACAGGCGCTTTTCAAGACACTTGCGGCCAAGAAAGACCGGCTGAAGAAGTTTGTTGACGTGCACTCAGCGCTGGTATCGCCAATGCGGAGGATGCCGCCAGAGCTGCTCCAAAACATCTTTCTCCAGACCCTCCCACAGAGCCGCAACTGTGCTATCACAGACAAGGAAGGGCCGCTGCTCCTTAGCTCGGTGTGCAAATCATGGCGCGCATTGGTTCTTGCGACACCGCGTTTGTGGACATCTGTCCATATTGTTGTGCCCCCATCTTCCCATATCGATGCTTTCTCCGCGTGGCTCAAGCGGGTATGGCTGCCTCGCTCTGGAATACAGCCTCTGTCGTTCTCTGTGGCCCACTCTACCTCACTTCTCACGCCGGATAGCGTCTCGCTGCGCTTGGTGTATGATTTACTCGTAAACGATGCCCACCGGTGGCGACACGTCGAACTCGCGCTCCACAGTATCAGCGACATTGAATATGTCTCCACCGCACTCTCCGGTACCTCTCTTCCAAACCTTCAGTCCTTAAAACTGTCCCCTCCCCTTCGCCAGCTCTTTATGCCGCAGCCGCCCACTGGGGACATGCTGGCCTTTCTTGACAATGCACCTAACATCCAACGTCTCTGGCTACCCGACCTTCAACTACTCTATACCACCCGGTCACTCTCTTCCACTGTTCTGTCCACTGTCGTTGACCTCAAAATCGAGGCAACACGACTGAGCCGTGGTCTAGACTACGTCCACCTTTGGGAAACTCTGCGGCACTGTACCGTCCTTGAGCGCTGCCAAATTGTCAGCAATCCGCAGGAAGATGCTGCTGTAGATCCACCAGAGCCATTCTCACTACCGTCCCTCCATACATTGGCAATCACACATGGTCGAGCACCCACTACCACCATGAACTTCTTCGCTTTTTTGGACCTCCCGAACCTGCGCACTCTCACATGTGAGACACACGGCCCGTGGCTCACTATCGGCGTTGCGGAGCTCGTTGACCTCCTTCCATCCCCCTCCTCCCTGCTCCGTGTCGAGACTTTGACCCTGGGCATCAATCTGATGGAGACACAAAAGCTGCTGACCGCGCTCGTGTTATTCCCCGCTCTGACCAAGCTCATCCTGAAGCACGAGCCCAAGGGCACGATCACCGACACCGGCCTCTTTGGCACCAATCTCATTCTCGGTTCAGAGGCGCCGAGCGGTGACGGCACTTTCCTCAACAAGCTGGGAGAAGGGCTGTTGGGCGACGAAACGACCGACCCACCCAGGGGCCGACTACTCCCGTCGTTGCAACATATTTCTTTGGGGGACCTTGAGGCCACGTCGGATGAGGCGCTCGTTGCCTTCGTGCGCGCATCTGCGGCGAGGCAAATGCGTAAAATTGAGTGCTCTTTCGCGCGACCCCGGCAACGAGATGTTACCCCCGATCTGAAAAACATTATCCGCGACCTGGTGCCTCCAATGCAGGTGCAACTCCGGTACTCGAAACGTGGGGTTATGAGTGGGTATTCGCCCTTCACCGGGCTCAGGGATGCCAATACACATAGGACTGGCGGATAGTTTTCATTCTACGACGTCGTAACACTCGAGCTATTCAGACAAATTGTTTTCAATATAGTCCTTGTAGTCCAATAGCGTAGGTTACGACAAGAGTCGACATGAAAATATATTTGCGAGGGGTAGTATAAGACTCTAACTCGCAACTAGGATGCAGTTGATAACAATGAGGTTAACTGGGCGAATCGTGAATCAGCATATGACGTTAAGGTTGGCGTATGGACATACGGAGATTGACGGTTGGTGGTGCGCAAGTAACGGAGAGATCGCCGCTGCAAAGCCGTCAGACGATTTGATCAACTGGAAAACAACTCACCATCCGTTAAGGATGCTGAGAGGCGAGCACCCGAGGCCGACAGGGACCGTGATGTTGCCCAGACTAAGGCCGAGGTCCGCTAACAGCTCCGTGACAATGAACTCGTCTGAGCGGATGACCGTCTTGCAGCACTGGGGGGAGGTGGGCGGATCCACCGGAATGACGGTGGTGGCGGCAGCAAGGGTCTGGCGTTAGGCATGAGCTACATAAGCAAGAACAAGGAAGATACTCCTACAAAAATAGCGGAGAGGGCGGCAATGCGGAGCTTGGAGAGCATCATATTGGTTGGGGACGGACGACGCGTTGGGGTTCGTGGTGGCGGCAAGAAAGAACAGGTGGGATTATAACCTTGTCCAATGTAGACGTTGCGGTCATCCTATGACGACACAGAACTGAGCGAGTGATAACGAGGACAGGATGCATGGTCAAGGGTGGGAAGTCGAAAACTTGAACGGGCAGCGCCAACAGCGCGTAGAAGAAACGCTCCCCGTTTTCGGCGCGAACGGCGTCTGAGGGAGCCTCTGTGCCACAAATCCGGGACGACACGATTGGCTGCAGCCGGTTGGTGCAACGACATTGGACGCAAGGCGCCTAGTTCCGCGGCCTACGATGAGCGCCGACGCGCATGACAAGTTTCTGATGTAATCCAAGAGTCTTGGTCAACTTCGACGATATGGGGGCGGGGAGGTGAGTTGGCGGGTGAAGGGAGGAAGGAATGATATGACACTGGCAGCCCTGACGTAGGTGGCGGTCAAGCACCGGATCATCAACCCTCCGAATTGTTCCTCCTCGTTCTTCAAGTTGCAAGGTAGGGAGGCTAGATATGTAGAGTTTGACGAGGCAGTCAGTCTTGTACGATTGCCATAATCGCTGGCTGCACTGCCGCGGAAGTTGCTTTATGCAGCGCGTATTTCTGTTGAAGTTTTTTTGAATCAAGGAACAAATGGTGGCGGTAGAAGGACGGCATGAACGATTCTCTGCCAACGCGTCAGAAAGCACGAGCGAATTGACTTAGAATTGACTTACAATTCACACTCGCCGTTGCAGCACACGTCCGCGAATCATTGGTCATATGAATGGAACTTGGAAGTTGGCCTCCTGGATACCGCGGTTGGTGGAGGTATTCGGTTTAGCGACTCAATCGACGGAGACAATGGCAATGAAATGATATTCCCTGCTAGGAACGGTGAGCTGAACAAAAAGAAGTAGTAAATGCTCAGGACTTTGCAATTGGTACCTCAGTGGGTAAATCTGGCACTGTGTTGCAACCACCAACCAGTCTTTCGCATCGCGGGTCTGATTCCATAATTATTTCGAACTCTTGTCAGCCGTGTTTGCTGAATGATAGATAGAAGGTTGACGATAGAGTTGCAGGAGATCTGCTTCCATAACGCGCTCCACTTGTACGTGGCGGAGGCGTCCCCTTGTCCTAGGCAGGCTGTAAGGTGGCCGCTCATTGGCTCCTGCAGACATGCGACAAGTATCTGGCAGATTAGGATGACGTTGTGGCTTTGTCAACTATATTTTTCCAGAATTTGAAGTTGCGGAGAGCAGTATACCATTGAAACAAGCGCAGGATGTGCCAAAACCACGGGGCTGCGAGGGACTGGAAAGTGTATAAAAGCTGCCCAGGGTCGGCCTGTATTCTTCACTCGAACCCACTCGTTCTAGTAAACCAAGCCTCCTCACAAAGATGTTCGCCAACCTCAAGTACACCGCCGTCCTGGCCCTCGCTGTTAGTCTCTTCACCAACCAGCACGTCGAGCACTGACCTCTTTTCTAGACCCTTGCTGCCGCCGCGCCTAACGGCCTCGAGTCGCGCACCAACCCGCCCCCATCCGACTCCCCCCAATGCTGCAACAGCGTCGTCTCCTCGGCCACCGGCATTGCCTCTGCCATTATCGGCCTCTTGGGCATCGACCTCGGCGGACTTGTTGTCCCTGTCGGCCTCAGCTGCTCCCCTATCACCGTCGTTGGCAACAACTGGTGGGTTCTCCATCGCCCAAGACAACAGTCGCTGATTGTTTTCTAGCGGCGGCACCACCGTCACTTGCCAAGCTCCTCAGCAGCAATGGGGCGGCCTCATTGCCATCAACTGCATTCCCATTACTCTCTAAACGGATGGACGAGGGAATCAGCTGGGTTTATTGGTCGTACACGCTTGTTTCTTTCATAGTTTGATTGATGTTACAACACGGCGAACAATAGTTGAAGTGCGTCAGTTGGTACAGAGGTATACTGTGGCTGGGTAAGGTTTCTGGGAAGAAGTAAGAACGTGGTAACGCACTTGTTAAATTTAAACCGTTTCCAACTTCAACGGAGCGCGGATCTTCCCATCGCGTTCGATTTCGAGCACCTCCACTTCCACCGGTGCCTCTCCATCATCGTTATCGACTTCCCTGCTCTTCCACCATAACCACGCGATGGAATAGCTTGATAGCACCAAGGCCACGCCCAAGACCACACCGTATAAGGTCCCACGGACGAGAAATGCGGTGAACCCGTGGATGCGAAGCGGCGCCTCAGGGGATACGAGCTTCAGGCGAAGAAGCTCATACCAGACTAGCGCGGAGGCGACGAAGAGAATCATCAGTTTGTTGACAACATCGGTGGCGCTGAGGCCACGCTCGAAAGCTGACCACCGGTGCCGAGGGGGAGACTCGCTTGTAGTGTTCGGCGCTTCGTCTTCCACCAAAGGTGGCACACCACTATGCGCCGCGAAATACATCGGAGGTTGCCACATGTCCCGGATGTGAAGGACAACAACAAGCCCGTCCTTGACAATGGCTACCGCCATTCCGATGGCGACACAGAAGGAAAAGGCCGCCCCAGCCTGCGTTAATGCGTCTCTGCTCCATACAATCCAGCGGAGAATCGTGGAGTCGGGTGTTGTTCGGGAAATGAGGTCCGGCAGGAACACAAGGGTAAAAAGGCAGGAAAGAGTGACGATGAAGGCTCCGTGCGACATGGTCATGATATGCATGAGCTGAAGGGGGGCACTTGGCGGCCAGAGCATGGCATATTGAGGAGAGAGTCGAGACCTTCATCGGCTGTTCGGACATGAAACAGCTGACCAAGCATGTGATTAGTGTTGGTGATCCGGGAGGATGGATTTCGACGAATTTCACGAAACGGCGAAAATTCATCTCAATATTTTTTTGGCGGGAACTTGAATAGCACCATCATCGGGTCCCACTGCCACTGGCACATACAAGTCGGCTTCTACGCTCATAAGTTCTCATATATATACTTATGGTAATACTAGACAGGGCTGGGGCATAGCCCCAGCCTTAAACTTGAATATTGCTAAAATAACATAATTTTTTAAAATTAAGAACATTGCCACTAACTACAGAATGGCACACACATGCCCAATGGCCTTCTTATCTGTTGCTAGTATATATTGAGTGCAACCCAAGTCACTAACATTTGTGTACTTATTTCTCACTTTGTGGGCAATTTGAGAACATTTACTTGTAAATCACCTTAGATACAACTTGTTCACAGGACTGGGTGCAAGTCATCACTTACAGCTTTATGTCCCAATTAGGATTAGTCCCATTTTACAGCTCTTCTTACCAATTTAGGACTTTAACAGCAGTGACCCCAAAAATGGAAGTGTGGAGCAAATCAATTATTAAAGCCAATGCCAAACATGTGCATACATTCACACGACATCTGCTTAATATGAGAGTAATGGCCAGTCATGGCCATTGGCAGCCAAGTAAGACTTGGTACAAGTAGTACAGTATAAGTAAGTTCTACCAAGGTGTAGGACACACTGGCAGTAGGGATTCACAATGAACTTGAACTCTTCCAAGATGGATCAATCTTTTGAGTACATGTGTAACGATTATTATTATTATTATTATCATTTATTAAACCCATCTGGTCGACTATAGTAAACGAGTTGGTTTCAAGACTATGCATACTTACCAAGCCGTTCCTCGTCAGCCACTGGCACTCGAAACCTCGCTGATTTGCACCATCACGGTCCTTTAACAATGACAAGACTTCAGCTAGTGATTCTTATACTACTAGCAAGTTATGCCGACCTCGACAGTCAGCACGTTTTTAAATCGCGGCCAGTGCTACTGGCTTTTCTCTTCCTCGGAGATAAATGCTTCCACTTCCCGTACGGCTCCGCTTCCCAGGTCCAAGTAAATTCGCGGGCCATAACGGTGCCCCGCTGCAGGCTCAGGCTCAGCACGACACAAGCTGATATCTCTGAGTTATGACAACTCACTGGTCACAAATTGCTCAGCAATGCCGCACACACAAGCTGCCTCGAAGACTATTGCCATTTCAATAACAGAAATAAAGGGCCGAGCGATCGCTCTATATATTCCGCGATTCCACATTGAGTACTTTCAAGTTGGGAAGTCGCAACTGTCGACCAAGGGGGTCCCAAGATCCTTATCACGGACATGGGGTAGGGGGGGGTCCCAGGGGGTGGTGAAAAAAACTTTTGCTATACAAAAGTTTGGGGGGGGTTCTGGCAGGCCTGAGGTTGGCTTTGTACTACATTTGTAGTATTTTAGCATGGAATACTATGTAGGCATATAATATGCTTGCAACTTTCCTATGGGAAGGCCTACAACACCTTGGTTAGGCTGCACTGTGACTACAGTGTGACTGGTGTCATGAATATGTCATTGCTCATTGATTACAAATAGCCATGGATGGTCTACTAGTGACTCTATAAGGCCTCAAGACCTATATATTACTCATAAGTAAGAGGAGATTACTGAATGTGACTCAAAATGTGTATTTTATCGGCGCTTTTGATCGCATCAACAGGTCACATGATGTGCAATCATGGGAATATATTACCCGATATGGTAAGGGGGGAGGGGGGGGGGGTCCCAGATGGCCTGAAAAAAACTTTTCGACGGTATATCCGATTTTCGAAAGTTGGGACCCCCTTGCTGTCGACCGTTGATTGTTATGAATAACGATATTAACAGAGGTGGAAATTACTACCTGGTATGGGAGCATCCTATTGACCGCAGGGAAGACGACCGCGTTCATTCAATGTGGCCTCATGTTCTGCCAAAGCCATCTTTGTTTTGCAAACCCGAGCCGACCGAGCGTATAAATTGGAAGTCGTGGTCTTGAGAAGAGAGCAACTTTTCCTTCCCTTGTCGCCCTTTTCTATCTCGGACCTGGTGTCCCTTCAAGTTCGCATTCCCTTTTCCATATCTGTGACGGAACCATAGACCAAGACTCGGAATGAGACTCGCCTTCTTCACCGCCGCCGCTCTTGCATCCTCTGTATTGGCTGGTACCAATGCTCTCCTCACATCAAGCTCATCCGAACTCAATTCTCCAGGTCCAGTCAGGCTACGCATCGCTGCCGACTCCGCTCCCAAAAGCAGTCTGAGCAACGACCTCGCCCCTGACGGGCACTTTGTCGTTGAGTGTACCGGGCTGGACAACGTGGTCTCGAACGCGCAGATTCAGTTGGCGAAAATCGACCCATTGTGAGCATTTTGGAGTTGAATGAAACACTATTGAAACGACCCCAGCGTCGGAATCCCGGATGCGAAGCCCATATTCCAGGCCCAGCTGGCGTTGATCGACGCGTCCACAGTCGAAGGCGGGACACCCCAGGCGCTTGCTGACGCGCGGAATTTCGTGGGCCAGGTCACTGTCGATACAAGTGCGAATGGGTATGTGGCCGTTCTTGATGTCGGTTTCATGCACTGAGTTTCGTCTACCGCAGGTCAAGGAACGGAGGGGCTGGGAAGACTGCAAAGAACAACGCCGCTCGGGTAAAGAACGCGCAAGGTCTGCTCGACCAGGCCCTTGCGCTCACCCAGAAATGTTTGGCAGCTGGTGTCGGGAGCGACGAGTTGTTGAGTACTGAAGCAAGTGCATCTAGTTCGACGCCAGCGGCCGCATCAGCTACTTTGCCTGCAGCGTAAATCAGATGGAGACCATGCCAGTGGGAGCAGGAGCGTGAAGAAGGAAGATGGTTGATTCAAGTTGGTGGTTAATATGCACAGAAAATGTAGTGCCATATGTAAGACACTCTTTCCTAGAACCAGTTTGAGTGGCAACAAGTGTGGAATGGACCTGAAATTCTCAGAAGCCGGTAAGTAGGAGTTCCAAAGACACCTTACTTAGTTGTGGTCAAGAAGACATGAGTCATCACGGTCACACAAGAACTTTTTGCTTTCACTCCTCCTCGTCATTTCGCAGCCATGCTCAAATAGAAGCCAAACACCTTCACGCATCTCAGGCTCACTCGGAAACGGCCAGAGGCTGGCGATCCCGGGAGGCTCCAGCATCCTCTATTGAAGAAGGTCCTCCCTGAGCCCAAAGACATCTGGAATTGAAAGGTCGTTTGGGACGGTGCGGCTTCCGCCTCTCTTCCGCTCGCCGCGTCCTTACTTTTCGTTGGCAAAACCACCCCTGCTTTCGCTGCGATGGGATTGAGAACCATTCTAATGGGACCTTCGCCGCTTACGATATCACACGAGCTGACCATGGAAAGCAGGACTGGTGATTGCCAATGCCCATCAGTATGTCGCTGGTGTTTCCGAGTCGAATGCCTTTTCTGCGGTTCTCGTCAAGGTTCCTTCTCCAGGTTGCTGCACTGGCGCAACAACGGTACTATGTATTAAGCTTCAACTCGGAGCAATTGTGGAGGAGTGGCATCCGCAGGACGAGCCCTCGTTGCTGGACGGATGCAATGGTTCCCGGTCACTTTTGGTGCGTCTCTCCCTCTTTCGCTAACCCTGAATATTGACGTTCGTAGTCAAACTGCTTCCTTGTGTATGACTGCGCTGAAGTAAGTTGTTTATGATGCTCTTAATCTTCATCTTCTAACCGTTGTCCAAGCCTGCGAAACGATAACCTTTCGTCGTTGACAAAAAGCACCACATGCCTCGCACGTCTTTCCCACATGCCCTCATTTTCAGCGTCTACATTCGGGGAAACCGGATTTCGAAACTCGCCCCAATATACTGAAATTTTCTACGCCCTCCGCTTCCAGCCACAGCGAGAGCCTTGGGCGATATACCCTATAAATTTTCTCTCGGCAAATCATGTGATCCCGTTACTGTCACACCTTCTCCCAATCCCTCCGCCCCGAATTTTTCGCTATTCTGCCACGAATCCACCACGAAAGCCCTCTTTTGAGGAAGAGGAATGCCCTCCCATTATTCCTGCAATATATCAAGACCTTCTACCGCCGGAGGCCTCTTATATCCCTTGTTTTGTCGGCGAGGGTGAAATCCGCGCAATCGTCGTTGCCTGGATAACCGCGCGACAAAATGGACGTCGTTTCGGATATCCATACTATCTCTCGACTATATGGGACGATCTATTGGAGCAGAATTGACGCTGAAACGCGTCTTTACTGTCTGCATTCCTATCCAGCGGTTTTACGTGCGGCCTGTTTTGGGGCTCTTGGGTCCTGCGCTCTACGCCAAGCGCCACTCTCCTCTGCTCGCAATCTTTCACCTCATTGTCGATATCATCGGGCTCGGCATACATAATGGCTGATACGATGACCAGCCTGAGTAACCTTAATTGCGTCGTTGTGTGGCTTGAAAAGGATACAAGGGCTGGAGCTCGCTAGCCATACCATCGCGCTCTGAACCTGACGAGTAGGGACGGACCCTCGATTGGACCTATCGACTTGTGCGAAGCGGGCGATCGACTTCAGCGCGTGTAGCGCAAGAACTACGGTGTCGTGTTGCCTATGGGGGGATATGCGGGACTTCCGGAATCGGAGGAGGGTACACCATAGTGGTGTCCGTCGTTCATCGAGAATGACAAGGCTTTTATCGCATCGTTATGAGCTATCCTTCTTCCACTCTTCCTCATGAACACTTTATATCGCCCGTGTCAGGTTATTATAAGATCATGACAAGCAACCGCTCTTTCACTTGCATTCTAAATTTGTTCCTCGTAATGAATGTTACCGGGCTTCGCGGCCGGCCCGGATATCACGGCGTTGCTGGCTTACAGATTACCATCGCCTTCGCTGTCGACGGCGTCAGCAACGGCTGCGGCTTTCTCATCTCCGCCCGTGACCCCGTACTATATCTTCCCCCGCTTCGTCTATCATCAACAATACTTTCAAGCCCCAGCATGACCTGTACGCGGCCGACTTATCTGTTCTCCGATTGTTGATATCGCCTTCAGCAACGACTGAAGTTGCTATCTTTGCCTCGGGCTGCTTCTGGGGCACTGAGCACATTTTCGTGAAGCACTTCCCGCCCGCGAAGGGCATACTCAAGACAACAGTTGGGTACACGGGCGGGAAGGAGACTTCCACGAATCCAGACTACCGCACTGTCTGCAGCGGCGCGACAGGTCACGCCGAGGCTGTCCGCATCGAGTTTAACCCAAATCTCGTCAGCTACGCGGAGCTGGTAGAGTTCTTCTACCGCACCCACGACCCGACAACGGAGAACAAGCAAGGGCCAGATGTCGGCACGCGTGCGTTGTCGACCCACTCCGAGTATCCTACTAATTTTGCCAGAATACCGCAGCGCCATCTTCACCACGACCGCTGAACAGGCCGCCACCGCCAAGCGCGTGACGGAGGAGGTCCAGGCGAAGCACTTTGCGCCAAACGTCAGTCTTTCCCGCCGTCTTGTCTCCATGCTCCTCCCATACCACTTCCCGCAGGGCACCGCCATCGTCACGCAGATCCAGGAGGCCGGGCCGTGGTGGGATGCGGAGGAGTACCACCAGCTCTACCTGTTTAATAACCCCAACGGGTACCAATGCCCGACCCATCGTCTGCACTGGTAGAACTTGAATATCAGTGGCATTATATCACTGTGGTCTTTTCCTCTGCGCTTCAGGCGGCGGCGTCTCCCACTGCAAATCAAGTTTACTGGTACTCCACCATTCCAAGTGCTTTGTCTCTGGGCTTGCTGCGGGTGCAGTGAAACAAGTTGGAGTCCGCCGATTCTGGAACCAGTGTCGAACTTCGATGAACACAGCTTTAATGCTGCTTTATGCAAGCTTTATGTGGCCACGACACACTGGCGGCGGCGCGCTAAAGCGCAGGCATGGAATGAGTGCTTAATGCTCCTGAGAAGCTATCCAGCGACTTGAAAGACATGTAGTGACTCGTGAGTGCCTATCGCTCCATACAACTTGAAGCTCTCAGCTTAAAAACCTCAAATTGGAAGCACCTGAACCGGAACATCAACTGACTTGTTGACACTGAATTCCGATTCTAGCCCGGACTCGTCTCTTCTTCTGACGTACCTCAGGGTACCTCGCACGGTCAACGTCGTCTAAGCACAGGCAGCAGCGGACGACTCGGCAGCGAAGCTCACCCTGCCCAAGGGCATCTGTAATGCTGTTACGGCATCGCATCGATCGTGACGATGATCATCCACGCCGGTATATAAACAGTCTCTACGTTGAGGTGAGGCCCCAACCTTCAATCGACTCACTAATTATGTTGGCCACCACCCTTCTCGCTATCGCTTGCGCTGCGCTCTCAGTCACCGCATTGACAGTCGGCCCGGGTGAGCTGGTTGTTTGCCTTTTCCCAGCGCCGGTTGACACGGGTAGCAGAGAATAGCCTCGAAAAGCGCGTTGAATACTGGGGCTGCTCTGAACAGCAGAAGGGGAAGCTGGTCATCGCGGTTGCGCAGGCCCAGCGCTACGCCGACACTGCAGTGAACTATCTCGAGACCACCGGCGACACCGCGCGCTTCAAGGCCTGGTTCGGAAACTACGATCAGGGCCACCACGACAACGTCCTCGCCAACTTCCGCAAGGTCGCCCAGGCCCACTTCGGGTCGTTCACCGCACGTCGCTTCCCCTTCCCCACAATTGCCAGGCTTGCTGACCCGCCCCCAGTACAACTGCGGGTGCAACAGCGAAATCAACTTCGTGGGCGTGAATAACCCAGACAACTTTGTCATCGACGTCTGCCCCCGCTTCTTCAGCGTAGCGCCTGTGAATGGCTCCTACTCCCAGGGCGGCCTGCTCGTCAACGCTGCGTCCAACTTCAACAGCCTCGCCGCAACGGATGTCTATGCGTCTGGCAAAGACGCCTCGCTAACCCTCGCTGCCCGCGACCCCTTCAAAGCGTATGTCATGCCGCATCTCCCACCGCGTCTGACTGACCTCCGCGCAGCGCCAGAAATGGGGACAGTTACGAGTACTTTGCCGAGAACGACGGTCCGACGCGCAACTAGGCGCAGACCCCTCGACTGGCCATAATAATAGTACAGTACCAGTCGTCACTACTAGTAGTAGTTAGCCCTGTGATTATGAATTCGATATTAATGTCGCAAAATAGGCAAAAGACCTATAGCAACTTATTAGTAGTCTGGATAGGCACTGATAGGCTGTCAATAGCTTGTCTATGGCCTAGGCCGCCCAACTATAGATAGGCTAGCAGCAGCCTATAAGCAGTATATGCTCATGATAGGCTTGGCCAACTTTCTTATATCAAATAATTATCATAAAGCCCAAGTCCCTGATAGCCTCAATATACACTTACTAGTAACCAATATAGTAATATTTTAATCAGTTCACATGTCACACATCACACTGACTTTATAATACTTTGTTGCTTTATAATACTTTTTTTGCAGATTAGACTATAATGTTTGAATTAACATCCAAAAAGTGCATTTTCTGAGATCTTGAGGTATCTCTACCGTTAAAATTTCCTATAAAGTGTCATGATATCCAAGTTAATTAAAATATAATAATATCTTATTTTATTAATTATAATAATATATAATAACAGATATATCTAATGATTGTGGTTAATAGAATGACTAAATCAACAACTCTATTCTGATTGCTCCTATAAGTGATGATTAGGCAAGCTATTATACTCTGGTATTACTAAATGATTAAAGAACATTGTTTTCTCTGAATATATAATATATGTTTATTTATGGCTAATTGATGATTTTACAAATGATTTCCTTTTTGGGACATAAGGCCTGCTCTAGGCCCTAAGCAGCCTAAGGCCCAACCCTTAACCTAAGCCCTCAGGTCTTAGGGCAAACACTGATAATAGGCCATTACAAGCAATATAGTTAGGTAGTTATTATATTATAAAATAGATACCTGGTGTAAGTTAACTATCATATCTAGGCTGGCAGTCTTGTTGCCTCAGTTGTAATAAACAGAATTACAGCCCTGGATATTGAGAAAGAATCATTGTAATAATGCCTATATTTAGGCTGACTCTCATAATCTGTCTAGTTGTGTAGCTCCGCTGTTCTTCTCAGTTTATATTTGGTTTATAAAGTTAACTGTTCAAATCCTACTCAATAGTGTAAGATTCCATAGTGTAAGTAATATACTACTAGGAGAGTTGAAACTACTGGTAATAGAGGGTAGACCAGAGGAAGAAGTTGTCAGAAATTTTTAGAAAAACTTATGAGCATCACTTATAGTAGCCTATCATGGTCTATCCTGATTATCAGCACCTATCTTAGCTATAGCTAGGATAGGCCTTTATATAAGTAACTATAGGTTTCTTCAAAGGCTATGGGTAACCCGAAATTTTATAGGCCAGTAGGTGACTATAGCCAGCTAGAACTGATTATAGTCAAATTCTGGATTTTGTGACATAGCAGTTAGCTGTGTGAAGCACTGGCATGATAACTTGAAGTTGATAACATAGCTGGAATTGCATGACAATGTGTAGTTCAAACTTCTAAGTGCTTGGAATTCTTGAGCAATTAAAAACCGCTGTTGAATTTAGCTGCCAAAATGGCTTAAGTCTGATGATTTTGCATCCTGAAAGTAATGTTTTTGGTAGTACATACTAAAGGTCATTTTAATTTTGGCAAAACACCTAAATTAAAAAACTTCTGAGTTTACTATGATTTTGACTCCCAAAAGTTGATTCAAAAAGTACTAGTTTTTGTACAAAAAATATTTTTACAGAACACAAATAGTTCCGCAAGAGGAAAACTTTATACAAACTGGTTTCCTATTGGTTTCCTGTAAAAAGATTTTTGTGCAAAAAAGTAGTACTTTTTTCAATTTGGAATCAACTTTTGGAAGTAAAAATCATGCTAAACTCCAGAGTGTCTATACACATGTACATGAGGGTTTGCTCTGCAGCGGCGCTTTGAAATTTCAAATTACGCGTCACTAGTGTCAGTAACGGGCATGCATCACAAGTAGTCACGGGCGTCACATGCAGTGTTCCTTCTGATTGGTTACGTCGATCTCAGGTGATGCTCGCAAGCGCCGGGGCTCTATATAGCGCTGCTCGCAGCCTTGCTGTAAATGCTCTTCCTCCTCGCCTACGCCTCGGCTAGTGCCCACTCCCGCTCCGGTCACTGGCAGACGGCACTAGCAGATGAATGCACCGACATTAACAACTGCCGCCGGCTCTTCGACATCGTGTGGGGCTGCCTGGCCACCATATTCCTGTGCATCTGGGTGTCCGTGCACCCGAACATTCCTCCTCCGACAGCCGCGAGACCCGAACGCGGAGCTGGGTTTTGGAGGCGAGCGAAATGGCAACTCGTCACTACCAACGGACCGTTGCTGCAGCGGGTAAAGCTCATGGCCGCGGCGCTCATCGCGCCTGAGATTATTGTTGGTATGGCGGCGAAGCAGGCCATCATGGCCCAATCTTTTGCTCGAGGTAAGCACCAGGTCCCTTCAGGCTTCCAAGTTGCAGGCTGATATGACTAGCAGAGTTCCATATATCGCTCACCCATGGCTTCTTCCTCGTCATGGGCGGGTTCGCCGACGCCGACGGCCACCCCATCGTCACAGTGAAACAGCTCATGACCGGAGATGTGGTGCAGGAAATTCACGCTACTCGCGAATCGGACATCGCAGACAAGAGCAAAGGCGATGTGCTGTCCAAGGGCATCGCGCTATGCCAAGGCATTTGGTTCATTGCCCAATGTGTTGCCCGGGCGGGCGCAGAACCTCCCTCTCACCACACTCGAAGTCGCCACACTGGCCTTCGCGACGCTCAACGGGCTCACGTGGCTGCTCTGGCTCCCGAAGCCGCTCGATGTCCGCAATCCGATCCAGCTCTCTGCTACTACTATGCAGAATGAGGTCGTGCCCGTCAAGATACACCCTCCCAGCATATCGTGGTCCAGCCGGTTCACTTCCGTCTTCATGAACCTCTACGAGCCCCACGTGTACGATCCTCTCTCTGCCACATCTGTCCCGACCTTCTGGTGCACAACATACACGGACTACGAGCGCCTCTCCGAGCACGTGCTCACGCTCCGCACCGTAGTCTTCTCCGAGCTCCTCTGCGGGTCCCTCTTTGGCGCAGTCCACTGTCCTCCGTTGTCGAAATGTGGCTCTGGCGCGCTTCGGCGCTGACGATCGTCATCGCCCCAGCAGTCTTTGTGGGCTTCGCAATGGTTGACAATTCGGCTGTCCACACCAACTGGGGTCTGGCCGTAACTGTCGCTAGTTTCTACTCTGTCACCCGCGGCATTCTTCTCGTTCTTCCATTGATAATGTTGCGGTCGCTCCCCGGCGCCGCATTTGTAGATGTTAACTGGAGCGCATTCATGCCTCACTGGTAGCGGCACAAGCTTGTAAATCTGATGAATTCCAATCAAATACTAATCGTACAGAGGACAGCCGGTCGGGGGTTCTTCCGTCCAAGGCAATGGGTCTGTCGCTGTGCGCGCTTGGAAGACAGTCATGATTGGTGTTCGCACCGTGAACTCCGCGTGGGGGTCGAGCCTCCTGGAGGTTGTGGAAGAGAGCTGTCACGACGGTGAGAGCTGTCACGACGGTGACCGTCAAAGGTTTATTCTCGACAGACCGCGCCAAACATTTGACATAACTTGGATTTTCTGTTACTGTGCTGGTGACTTTGAATCCCGAGTTGTTGCGGGGTTCATCCGAGTCCAGACTGGTCCGGCGCCGACTCTTCACGGTGCCTGGTTTGCTGTCTTGAAGTTTCAGTCCAAATTTTCGTGAAATTTCCCGCGAAGCTGAGGCCGTCCTTTCTCACACTGTAGTTCTCGCAAGCTTGACCCAGCGATTGCAAAAAGTGAACTACAGCATGACGAAAAACACACCTTCAAGTTGCGTGCGATCATATAGCATGTGGCTGGCTGGATCAACTTCCCCACTTCTTTTTGTGATATATTTCTCATGTCAAGGATAGCAATGCGGCTGCCTCATGGTAGCATCGCTGCCTGCTTGCACTTGACCCCCACCACCATGTCCCAGACCTACATTCTCCGCAGTGAGCCTCCATCTATGTAGCCCTCAACAATGCTGATCTTTGTAAAGTCAATCCATGGCCAGCACAAGACTCAAACAACTTGAACGGAAAAGCAGGGAAGATTATGAAGCTCTATGCTGTTGTCCGCCTGGGAAGCCCAACTGGGAAAATCCTCATTGAAACAAAGAAGAGCAAGAGCATCCCAACTACTCAGTGGAGTATCAGAGAAGAAATGTGAGTGGAATACCACTAGTGTACTCAAAGTTGACTGAAAAACTATATAATAGTGTGATTGAATCAAAAGATGTGAAACTGAATTTTGCAATTCTCCACTCACACAAATGGGGCAAAGATGATTTTCTTGTCCAGCATGCTTATACAGTCCAGGAATTGCTAGACAAGAGTGCCACTGGAGATTGTAAGTGCTCTACTTCTGGTAAGTAGTAAGTAAATTACTTATCATTATAGTTCTTCCATTGGAAGCTTTGAACAAAGGAGATGGAAGCTTCCAGGTATTTCTTACACTACAGCAACTGGATGATGAGGTGCAACTGCAGGTAGTAACTGGGATTTTTATCAATGGTTATTCTAAATGCAAGAGTTATAGACACAACCCTTCTGGAAGAAGATTATTTATGAAAAGGTTCAAGGCACTTTGAAGGGACTATCAGCTATTATGGAAGTTGTGGAGCCAATGATCCCTCCTCCATTTAGTGCTCCTTTGCAGGTTTTAAATATTGTGTTTGGTTTGATTATTGTATATCTGGATGTCGTATTATCATGGATCTAATATATTTATAGGAATATCAGGATAATAAGGAGAGCTTGGAGAGCTTGGTTATGAGGCTCACAGGCAAGCTGGAAAAGATCAATCACCAAATTACTGAAGGGGACAAATACAATCCTATTGTCATTAAAAGCAGCCAAAGCTTGGCACAGTATGTATTCAGGCTGCTAGCTATTAATATCAAGATCTCACAATAATTTAGATTACTCACCAGACAAGCTGTGAGATTGCGGAACTTGAACCAGTTCAAAATCCAGAACTTCATACAACCCAATGACTTTGCTAAGGATATTCGAGCATGTATTGATGAGCTGACTATTGGCCTGGATGAGCATAGGGTGATTTGGGGATACAGTATTGGAATTTGATACAGTTAAACTGACAATTTTTTTCTAACAGGATGCGATGACTCGATCAATTGCACAAGATATAACCAAAACAATGAAATTTACAATGGTATAACAAATCCTCACAATATTTCACACTTCACAATATATCATTAGGCTGAGAAGCTACCTTTTGCATCAAAAGCATTATTTAATGCTGATCAAGAATTGGATACCTCAAGAAATTTATGTACTTCAGGAACCCGAGAAGATATACTGAGAATACTTGAAACCTGGATTGAGGACCCAAATAGCTCTCAAATATTCTGGCTTAGTGGTATGGCAGGCTCTGGAAAGTCAACTATTGCCTATACAATCTGCAAAGAACTAAAAGAACAGAAGCGACTGGCTGCATCATTCTTCTGCTCCAGAACTGAACCTATGTCAAGAACATTAGCCAATATTATCCCTACCATTGCTCGACAGCTTCTCCAGGAGTATGGGCCATATGCTCAAAGTCTGTCTGATATAACTCTGGATACTATAGTTCCCTCTTCAGGTACACATGTCAAATTACTGGTAGACCCCTGGAAGAAATCTATGCAACACCAATCTATCACACATCTTATTGTGATTGATGCTTTAGATGAGATTGAATGGGACCAGGGACATAATATTCTTGAGCAATTGATAGAACAAATCAATCAGGACTTCAGGGGTTTAAAGCTATTAGTCACCAGCCACCCACATCCTGAAATTGCTAGACTTGCTGTCAGACTGCGGGTCGGTCCGTGCAAGGACTTCTCCTAAGAACGCGCACCCGGAACAGAACAGACGGGTAGTCAGGCCCGCAAGTATGGCGGGCGGGGTAGATCGAAACCGAAAGGGCCCGTGAACTCGGTCCCTTGCCGTAGTCGGTGGTCGAAGGTTCGAATCGGGTTGTGTCGGGCCCGATGAGTCGATAGCGTCTCCTCGCACGGAGTAAGGTAGTTCTTCAGACGATCTAAGCGATAGAGTACAGGGTACACTATCGCGCCTTATATACGCGGGCCCGCAAAGGGGGTGATCGGACACCCTGGCCTCTCCTCCTCCTCCTCGCTCCCGTTCCTGGCCGCAGAGGGGACGATCGTACATCCCTTGCGGGCCAGGCGCTACTCCTGACCTCCTAGCACTCCTCCCCAGTCCCCTTGTGTCGAGTTGGGCTCGGCGACGGCTCGACGCGTCGTTCTCGGTCACGTGCTTCCCACGTGTGCGTTCCTCCTACTGGGGCGCATGTTCCCTGTCGTCACGTGCTGCGTGTTGCGGGCCCGCAATGGCCCGACACCAGCGCCGGAGCGGACGGGCCGGGTCTTATCCGTGACACTTGCAGAGGAACTCCGAGAAAATATTTCAAAAGGCAGGCCGAAGGGGATATTCAGAAGTATATTGATACAGAATTGCCTGAATTATCTAGGCAGGATAAACATTATATTGTCCAGCAGGCTCAAGGACTTTTCATTTATGCTGCCACAGTTGTTAGATACTTGAAGCCTTTACAATATGCTCTGACACTGCAAGAACAGCATATTAGAGTGATGAGATTATATCAGAGCGGAAAACTAACTAGTCCAGATACAGGAGTGGAGCTTCAAACTGCCGCCTTATA
The DNA here is from genome assembly GCF_014461135.1 of Mycena indigotica. Lineage (NCBI taxonomy): Eukaryota > Fungi > Basidiomycota > Agaricomycetes > Agaricales > Mycenaceae > Mycena > Mycena indigotica. The sequence continues at coordinate 463,552 of NW_023503017.1, read as the reverse complement.
TAAATACATTCTCCAGGAAGGGCTACCAACAGGTACATCAGAAATTGTTCAGCGACGGCATGTACTATATGCTGTTGTGTCAGCCCGCCAACCCCATAGCATTAAAACTCTGGCTCCCCTTATCATGGAGAGTACTTCAGATAAGCCAGATATGAAAGCTATTGAAAATAGTGTTATGGCTTTTAGTGCAGTATTATATATCTCAGCAGCTGATCAATGCATTTACTCTTATCACAAGTCATTTGATGACTTTGTTATTGATTGGGCAAGATCAAAACATGGAGATGAAGCTAATGATTATTTTATCAACCGCACATATACAGTATTCAAGGTTCTGGATGAAAAGCTGAAGTTTAATATCTGTGACTTGTCATCATCATACCAAACAGATGAGGAGGATGTTAACTTACAGTCAAAAATCAAGCAACAAATAGGGGTAGAGCTTAGATACTCTTGCCGGAACTGGGGTGCACATCTGAAGTCAATTAGACATGATAATCCAAGGGTGCTGGAGATTATCCAGTATCTACAGAAATTTGTGGAAGTTAAGATATTATTTTGGATGGAGACCATGCATTTGATAGAGAAAGACTGTCGTGTAGCACTTGACCAGGCATTGAGTTGGATTCATAAGGTCAATATTAGAAGAGCTCAAAGGCAAGGAGTATTGACAAAAGCTTTAGGTTCAGAAAGCAGATATAATAAAAGATTGTCTATACAGGGCCCAATCTCTATGGATCTACCATATAAATGGACCAGGGCTGATGTCAACTCCTCACTTATATATAACAGGTCTAGCAATAGAGTTAGCCACAAGGAGAGGGTACCAAGTTTGGAGAAAATACTTTCCTCATCTGATCAGAGTGAACTGTGACACAATGGTTCATGATGAAGTCTTAGTAAATATTAAGGATAAGTACAATCTACGCATTACTGCAGTAGCATTCTCTCCAGATGGCACAAAGGTCGCTTCAGCTTCTGATCATGGAACTATTAAGATATGGAATGCAGCTACAGGAGCAGAAGAGCAGAGCTTTGAGAACTGCTCTCACTTTGTAGAATTTTCTCCAGATAGCACCAAGGTTGTTTTAGCTTCTTGGGATGCAACAGTCAAGATCTGGAATATAGCTACAGGAGTAGAGAAGCAGAGCTTGGATGGCCACTATAATTGGGTAACCTCTGCAGTATTCTCTCCAGATGGCACCAAGGTTGTTTCAAGTTCACATGATAAAATAATTAAAATCTGGAATGCAGCGACAGGAGCAGAAGAGCAGAGCTTGAATGGCCACTCTGATTAGGTAAACTCAGTAGCATTCTCTCCAGATGGCACCAAGGTTGTTTCAAGCTCATGTGATAAAACAATTAAAATCTGGAATGCAGCTACAGGAGCAGAAGAGCAGAGCTTTGATAGCCACTCTCATTATATAACCTCTGTAGCATTCTGTCCAGATGGCACCAGGATTGTTTCAGGTTCTTGTGATACAACAGTTAAGATCTGGAATGCAGCTACAGGAGCAGAAGTGCAGAGCTTCAATGGCCACACTGATTGGATAACCTCTGTAGCCTTCTCTGTTGATGGCACAAAAGTAGTTTCTGGCTCCTGTGACCATACAATTCGAATCTGGAATACAGATGCCAACATTCCACAATATTCTATTGATACAGATGGCTGGCTTATTGGCCCCTTCCCTGCCACCTCTCCTATCATCTGGTGTTCCCCTCTTATACAAGGCATACTGAAGTTCCAACCCTGTACTCTTGTCATATCCCGTAATGGCAGGGCAGATATTGATATTGATTTGAACTTTCTTGGTGCCAACTGGGCTAAATGTTACACCCCACCTATGCCTTCCATATCAAGATACATTGGTGCTATTGTTCTCATGTTGCTTCTGGTCGCCATCAACGAGTTTTACTAAGCCATTTATAACAGTATGTCACTTTGTCACTATTTTACTAAGTCTAATTAATTACTCTTCGGTCAGCGTATGTTTAATCAAGGATTGAAATGGATCACTTAAGTAGACAGATGAACAGTAGGCTCATGTATACATATACTGTCCAATTCTAGTTATGTCAAATTTATACTGGGGTTCTCTTTTTCCCAGATCCCTGGATTGATTGATTGTCACTCATCTTACTGAGCAGCAACCAAAATATTAAAAACCCTTATTGAGATTATAGTATGCTAAAGTTACTAACCAAACAACTACCACTAACTAAGTGAACTAACTACAGAAAGTCCAGATTACAACAGATAAGCCAATACACACATACACATAATCATGAACCATTATTTCATCTTGAGGCCACGCAGCCCCTTGACAACGTCGTCCATGCTCATGTTCCCCGCCCACTCGCCGCTCCAGCCCTTCTCGCTGCGGTGCGTGGGCACAAGGTACTCGCGCGAGTGCTGGGACCCCGACGAAGCGTTGCTGTGGCTGTGACTCGACATGGAAGTGTATGAGCGCTGCGAGTCGTTTGACAGACGCGGCGCAGTTGGAGTGGGTGACGGCGGGCGGAGCATGGTGGTGGTGTTGTGCCTCGGAGAGGGCATGACGACGTCGGGCACCTGACTCGTCAATGTGCTTGCCCGCCGGCGGGACTTCACTGTCTGAGGAGTTGGACTGGATTCGGGGAACACGAGTGCGGGCGGGACGTTCTCGCCCAGTGTCCGCATGACCTTGGCGAGCTTGCGTCGGCGGGCGGCATCGCTGGTGGGGGAGACATCGTCGGCGGGCGGGGTGAGCGGCGAGGCGGGGGCCAAGTCGGGGTTCAGCATCGCGAGTGAGGTCGGCGACATTAGCGTTGCCGAGGGGACATCGATCACGAGCATAGGCCGGCCAGCGACAGCGACAGACTCTTGCTGGGCACGTCTGGAAGAGTGGACTCGCCGGAGCGAGGATGTCCGCTCATTGGGCGTGTACATCTTGGGCAGCGGGGCAGCGGAAAAGGAGCGCGAGTGGTGGCCAGGAGAAGTTGATTCAAGCACAACGTAGGGCGTCTCGCCAAGGACCGCCTCAAGCTTGTGCATCGAGCGCATCAGGCGCTGGCGCTGGGCATGGGGCAAGGAAGGTGCAGTGGCTGTCGTCGTTATGGACATCGGGAGAGATCGTCAGCGGGATCGATGGAGGGCGGGAAAGAAGAAGAGTGGAAGCAAGCTCGTCAAGAGCTGTCTTTTAGCAACGGGGGATGAAGGAAAGATTCAAAGAAGGCTGCTGTGCCTGCCAGCCAAGCGATATATGAGTCTTGACGACGGGAGGAACAAGCTGACAACTCCCGACACACAGCCCCATGCCAGCCAATTGCCAGCTGTCAAATTCAAGCGCGATGATCGCCATATCGAGTCGCCGTCCAGCCTCGGTTCGGGGCCGGCCGTGGTGCGGGAGAGACCGGGGCCGGGGCTAGACTACCTCGGAAGGTCGCAACGTCCATTCCGAACGATAATGCAGCAAACTTGAAAGTAACAGAAATTTGCTATACTAGTACTGACATTTTGCAAATTCTTCAATTCATACTGGCGCGACTACAAAACTGCTGGAGTTGGCCACACTAAAAAGCCCGAATGAGTTCATTTAAAAATTCTTCAAGCTGTCTCTCCATCATCCGTCCAGCCTTTCGCCTGCCCCGACCCTCCAGACATACCCGATTTGTATTGCGGCCGCGCCTGCGTCGAATCCGATGCAGAATCACGAACCACCAGCGACGTCGTCTCTGTCTGTATCCGAATTTTCGATTCCCTTTGGAGATTGCGCATCCCACCGCGGCTAACGTACACCTGGCTGTTGATGTTGTCCCCGTTGGACACGGTCGTTGGGTTGTGCGGCTTCTCTTTCGGCCGCGAGTTGAGCGTGCCGAGGAGCGAGATCGCCCACAGTTTCGCGAGCACGAGGTTCATCCCGATGGCTGCGGACACGCGTGCAAACGGAACGGAAGGCGGGTTGGGGTACGCGATGGAGAATGCGAACTCGACGATGATCCTTGGCCAGGGTTTTAGCTGCATCGAGAGGCTGTACTTACTACTGTTACTCACCACAAAGTTGCAGGGGCAGCAGATTGGAACGTGATAAGAATGAGGCTCATGAAGAGCCCGGCACTACTGGGAAGAACCTTCTTGCGGTAGTACACAAGGTACCCAACCGTCGTCGACGACAACAAGATGTCTCCGGCTGGAACAGGTCAAGCGAGGCTCCACGATGGTCAATGGATACGCACTGAGAATGAATGCGAGATGGACATTGTCTGAGTTGTTTCAAATCAGAGAGAAGGCAAGAAAGTTTAGCGCTCGGACGCACATAGAAGCAGACTTGTTGCGTTGTCCGTGGGCCTGGGAACTAAGCGTCGGCCGACCTACACAGAAAAATAAGCAGTCCACAAAAGTTGGCTCGGTGTAGCCACTCACAGCCGCCAGACTAAGAGCGAAGGCCGTGACGAGGATAGTGCCTAGGAAGGTGACAAGATACCAGTTGCGCTTAGACAGGAGGAATAGTCTGTGGAGATAGAAGCTTTGCACGTAGATAGCGAGGAAGGCGGTCTGGGAGCTGCGTCAACTACTGAATGATGCGTGTAGGGGAGAAGGAGTACAATCATCGAGCCCGACCCGGTCATGGGCAGGTCGGGATAGCCAAAGAACTCCGCGCCAAGGATGATCCTCTCCCAAGACGTCGCACTTGGGTACAGTGAATGAGCGGGTCGGGAGGAGGGAAGGAAACGCACAACTCGAGGCCGGAGGTCCCTACTGTGACGAAAACGGCGATGTAAACGTATATGCGGCGGTACAGCGGCTCATCCGTGGAATAGGTCAGGTACTTGGTGAATTGGTGGAGGAGCACGCCGGTAAACAGAGCTGCGACAGACGCCCCGGCGAGCTGAAAAGGCGGCTATCGTCAGCGCTGCGCTGCAAAGTGTGGATGCGCATACGCACATGAGGCCCAAGACTGTAGTCGATGATCCCTTTGGGAATGGCGAAGGTGGACATGGCGGAAGGGGCGAGAAAACGCGCGGCGAGGCGGATGTTTGAGGTGTGCGGGGTGGCGTGACTTTTATCGTCCACCAAGGGGCGGAAGTCGTTTGAGACATAGGCCCCGGGCCCATAGACTCAGAGCGGATGGCAGATACGTTCTTGGAGGTGGTCGTTGAGGAAAAATGTCAAGCGATTACGTGAGCAGTTGATGCTAATCACAGGCACACGGAAAGCCAGATTCGACGTTGAAATACTGCGAGATATAACGTCCGACGTTGAGGAAAACTGCCCTATCGGTGTGTTTGAATCGGAGTCAGCGCTTGGCAGTAATTGCGCCGTTGATGATTGACAGTTGCCGACACTCTTCTTCTCTCCTCCACCACGGTCCACTATGAGCTTGGGCACATTCCCTCCCGAGCTCGATGACCTCTTCATCCAGCATCTCAAGGGCGACGTCCCCTCCCTCGCAGCATGTGGCCTGGTAAACAGGGGTTGGCTTGCGCTAAGCCGCCCACTCCTGTTTGGCGAAGTGGTGCTGCGCGACCAGAACTCTGGGTCTTTTGTTGAGCTGCTTGCCAGCTCGAAATCCCTCACTTTTCTCCCGCACCTGCATACACTATCGATAGCCCGGCCCGACACGGACCTTGACTCGGTGCACGCCTTCCGCAACTTGGTACCACAGCTGGCCGCGCTGTCGCGTGTACGCAATCTTCGTCTCTTCTTCGTGTCTTGGGTCGGCGTGTCGGCTGAGACCTTTGACACGTTTGCCGCCGTCTTCTCGAATCTTAGAAACCTGGCAGCAGTGTATACTACCTTTGGCTCTCCCGCCGATTTTACTGCGCTGGCCGGCCGACTGCCGCATTTGGAGGAAGTCGCTGTGCAAGGGGCTTTCCTGACCGACGGTGACGACAGCGCTGCGCCACATCTACCGCCACCCACAACCCTTACCGTCGTCCGGATGAAGATATACTCCAATGATGGCAATCCCTTTGGGCATATTGCGCGCTGGCTTGCTGCTGCTCCGCCAACGGCCTTCCGCACCCTCGAGGCCGGTACTCTCTGGCCTACAGCTTTACCAGCAGCTGGCGCACTGCTCGCCGCAGTTGGGCCCAACCTCCGGCAACTTGACTTCGCGCTGCTGAACCACGTTACTGATGAGGAGGTGCGCACGTATCTCCCGCTAGCGGCCCACGCGCCACAGCTTGCCGATTTGACGCTGCACATTGGCCTTCGCCGCTTCCACGCACCGACCCCGGGCCGCACCCGCCTGCACGCGCCATGGGTACTGCTCGCAAGCGCAACGAACTCTCTTCAAACGCTGACGCTCGTTCTCACGATTGATTACATGTACATGCTCGACGCGCTCGACTGGGCACACCTCAATGGGGAGCTCCGCCGGCTGGAAAGGCTGCAGAAGCTGTACTTCTTGGTGCACTGTCACAACACGGTCGCCGACTCGGAGAAACTCGTTCCGCCGAATATCCGGGGACGCATGGACACTGAAGTCACAGTAAGGGTGAAGATTGATGTAGAGGTGGTGCTGTCTGCACGGATGTTTACAAGGCTGCATAATTGAGTCACGGTGCAGCAATGGACTGCACACACAAATACTAGTATTCATCGAGCACAACATTAATATATCCCAAAATAATATAGGGACAGATGGATGAACATATATATCCCAAACTTCCTCAAACAGCCGAACTTTCGCAGCCGCAACAGTCAGAGTTTCAACAAGTCCTATAAGTCTATAAATACTAGTTGAGTTCCTAGACGGTGCTTCCCGAAAAAGATATGATCCTATGCACTGGTCGGATCCTAGATGTCATAAAATCAGCATTCGGGATGCCACGTTGTATATACACAGTAAAACCCAGACCGCCTCCGATCGTATCGCAGTTGGTGGGTTTCGCGATATGATGCACTTCCTTCGAGCTACATAAGGCCTCCGTGCCAGAGCACTTGAAGTTGACATTTTCCCTCTGACCTGGTGTCAGCACTATCATTCGGCCGTTCTTTGCGCTCCTTACCTTTCCTCTTCAACCCAAGGCCTTCCTCGACCAACTCAATCATGAACTTCCACCTGCTTTGTGTTGTAATGGCATTATCCGCTGTCGGTTTTGCAGGTCGGCGCTTGTAGCAGCCTCCATGTGGAATTTGAGCTGACGAGATAACTATCTAGTGCCCCTCCACCAGCGTGCGGTGGGCAACAACTCTTGCAAATTCCCTCCAACCATTGGCGAGGCAGTTGGCGCCGCACAGGGACCCTTGGCTACAATTGATGCATCGTCAGTGGACTCTCCACGATTGAATTAGGAAAAGACTGACCTGATCGTAGAAGGGATCTGACGAACGGAAAGCATCTTCTCGTCGCGCAGGCCCACCTGTTCGACGCGAACAACTTGACAGACATCATCTCCACTCACCTTCTGCCCGGCGGTTTCTCCGCCGCGCTAGAAAAAGCACTGCACTTCAGCACAGACGCGCCGAAGCTCCTGCTGCAGAGCCTCCAGGACGCCCAATCCGAGCTGAACCAGGTCTTGCTGTGGGTCCCACAAGTTATTCTGTTCGATTGCCAGTGAATGCTTACTGTACTACATCGCCAGGTTCCCGGAATTCGCAAGTAATGCCACAATTAAGGCGTTTCAGACCGCAAATTCGTCTGTTGCCGATGCAGTCAGCGTGGGCTTGCAATTTTTACCAAATTGTACCTTGGTGGCTTGATCTGTATATGGGTTGATAAGGCAGCGGCGCAGCGCGTGCGTGTGGCGGACAAGACCCGGTATACCGTTCATGTAGAAGCCCGCCGATTCCCGAATTCCATGCAAACGAGCAACAAATGAGCTTTGACTTTTTTGATGAGATTCAGTGAAGTTGAAGGAGACGGGCTTTCCTGGGTATGACAGCAGGACATACCTTGGTGGAGGCGAGTCCAAGGCAGCGTGGAGGTGGAAGTCAAAAGCAAAAGAACCACATCAGTGATGTCACACGGCGGTCACAGATCATGATCGCATTCCCACCCAACGTCAATGACCTTTTTTTCCAGCGCTAGCACGATTGCTAGCGGTTGTTCGGGCTTACAACCTGCTGCCTTGGGACTGCGAGCTTGACTGCGAGGCTTTTGTGGCGTGCCGAGGCATCGCCGAGCGGCCAACTTCTAAGCAGGACCTGAAACGCTTGGAAAGGTGAACACACACAGACACTAAAAGAGAAACACAAAACCACACAAAACCCAACTCCAACACAAACACAGACAACAAACACACACAACACAACACACAACCTATTCGGGACCTAAACCACCTATGCCGAGCTTCGGATCAGTCGGATCAATCGGATCACGTCGGAGTTTGATTTGGGGTAGTTTGGTTTTTCACAAGCGCGCAAGTTCGGGGGCTCCTACTAAAGTATATAGCAGTTGCAATTCAGACAACAATTTCGGGTCGATTATGTAATTGGGCGCAATGCAGGCGATTAGGTAATCTTGAACTTTGAGGCACGGGATCGAACACGGTCACAAGACTTGAAGCGGAACGGAGGGGACGACGGCGGAACAATACAACGGGGAGACGGACTTAACGGACCAGACGGCGATAACGGAGACGATCGTAGACAGCGGCGATAACGGAGACAACGTAACGGAACCAAAACACAACCCCGCGAGGGCCCGGGGCAAGCCAAACTTCACTACTGTACTAGTACAATGCATGCCCAATTTATATTACAAGGTGCCCAGCATTGGTCAGCGTCCAAACCATCGGGGGTGGCCCCGACAATCGGGCACCTCCTTAATTTGTCTCCTTGATCCTCCTTGGTACGCTCCCCGAGACGCGACCCCGTGATCGGCCCCCGCGTTCGGCCAGCGCAGCCTCTTCTCCATTTTACCCCAGAATGGAGCCCCTTGACGCGTCTCCTTGACGCGCCAACGCCCCATTCCTACCTCCTTGACACACTGCTCTCCATTTCAGGGGCTTAATGCTCCCCTTGAAGCACCCAATTCGTCCCAAGGGGACCTCCTTGAAGCGCTGAGTTGAGGCGGAAGCACCGCCGGCCCGGCCCCTTGATCGGCCTCCGTGATCGGCCTACGCCGCAGCGCCGTCGCTCGGTCACGTGTCCACCGACGCGCGCTCTTGTCGCGCTCGTTCCCGCCATCTGACGCGCGTCATACGCGTCCTTATCGCTCCACACGGGTGCTACACACCCACCCTTCCATCCTCGCTGTCTTGCGCGTTAACGGCACTGCCCAATCGCTGGCAGTTCCAGCGCCTCCATCAGTCAGCGGCGAACACGTTCGCCCCGGCCTAGGCTTCCCCGCGCTCCACCGGTCGTTCTCGCGCCGGTCCGCACCGCATCTCCGGGTCACGCGCCGCTAACGCGGTGTCGTGCTTCCAAAAGATGCCCCTCGTGGGCATCTTGGCTGATTCCAAGGGCGCGCGAATCACGCGCTCTTCATCTCCCCCCAAAATAAATCTTGAGTGTCCTCACTCAATTCAAAAGGTACGCTTCTTGACCATCTTTCTTTTAGAAATTCTGATTGATGTGATTTGACTTTGCTGCGCCGCCGCCAGCTGGCATTTATAGGCGGCCTCTTGCTGGCCTTGACTTTCAGCCCCCACTTTCAGCTTGCTTTCTTGCTCGTTCCCGCCGAATGCTAATGGTGTATCCCACTTATTTCGACTCCACGTTCTTCGTCTCCGACCCCTCATCCTTCTGCGACAGCCCGGTCTACTCCTCGGCTGTAGATTCTCAAGTCCCGGCGACCTCCGTTCCTCTGGAGATGTCGACCGGCCCCAACGGCGAGCGAGTCTTCCCGCGCGTTCACGAACATGCGCGCGCTGCCAACACACCTGACGTCTACCGCGCTATCCACTCTCGTGGCACGGTGCGTGCACATTTCGCATTTTCTCCATCTTCTTTGCTAACCTTTGTGTTCAGGCCCTCGCCAAGTGCGCGTATTGCGTTGCCAACAGTCTCCCTTGCCGCTTCCGCTCCAACGGTATCCCTTGCGCAAACTGCGTCTTCGGATGCAAGGACGACTGCTCGTTCGTCAACGCCGACTTGTTCCTTCTCTCGCTTCAAGAGTGGCGCCACGAAGAGGTAGTGGGGCTTTGGACTGAACTGGAGAACCAAGTCTCCGATGCAGACCAGCTTGGTAGGTCCCTGTTTCTTCGACTACCACTTCCACTAATCCTTAACAGCTATCTGTCGCAACTACGCTCTCGATCTTGTAGAGCAAACTGTCCAGGGCGCGATCGCACTGTTCGAGGTGTGGATTATGCTGCTCATTTTGTTCCAGCTGACCCTTCTCTAGTTTCTTTCCTCTTTGCTCTCGTCGTTCGGCAACGAGGGCTACACAGACCTCGCGTCGTTGTCGAGCGAATCCGACCACCTGGCCCGCGTCATATGCCTTGCTCTGGATTCGCGTTTCGAATCTTAACCGCGCCATCGTTGATACTTGCTGCTCATTGCTCATGTTGTTATTTTTGTATTTAAATTATGTTGCATGATATTATGCCTTCTGTTTTGAACCCAGCGCGTCCGAATAAGACCGATTAGGCCGAAATCCGCCGCCGGTCTTCCTGACCACGCGCCGGCCCGCGTCCGGTGTGACAGTTACCCAAAGTCGTAGGTCTTCCTTGTTGATTAACTTTTTGACAGATGACACTTCCGCTTCTTCTCGAGATCGCCACTGAGTGGGTCTTTTCACTTAAACAGGTGAGTGGATCGCTCCTCCCTTGCTTCCCTTCCCCCATGCCATTCTGTCTGCCTCTGTGGTCGCGTCCGGCGCCCCCAGTCATCACGCCGTTCCCAGCCACTTGCGAACGGCTGTATCGTCAGCCTACTCAACATGCGGATGCCACCATTGCCTCGTCCTACCTCACCACCCGGCCAACGACTTCCCCATCGTCCTCTCCGGCCTCTAAGGCGCGTGCTCGACCGCCGCCGGCGCTGCCGCTTAGCGTACTGGTTTCTGGTCTCTCCAGCGCGCCATCTTCGCCGTTGATCTCGCCTGGGGTGCATATCCCTTCGGGCTGGCTGGCGTCCTCGCCGACGTTCCCTCGGTCCTGTTACCGCCATATACTCCCGATTTCGACCCTGTTGACTCGTCCTTTCGCTTCCCGTTCCCACCACCCGGCTTTGCCCCTTGCACAGTTGATGGCCTAGGCAACATCGTTCTTCCTCAGGTTTCTAAATTCCGCGAACGCGCTATACGATCGACGACGTCGAGTCAGCACTTAATTTCTGTCCCCCGGTGCGTCGCCTTTGCTTATATTTTGTCAAATTCCTGATTTTCCGACCAGAAATTTTCTTCTTGCGCCAACTGCGCACTTCTTGGCCTTCATTGCTATCGCTATGGCGTTGGTGATGCCTGCGCTTTCTGTCTGCTTAATCCAGGCAAACCCTGCTGCTACACCACTCCCGACCGCTTACTCGAGCTCATGGCCGAGTTCCGTCATGACGAGCTGGTTGCTTTTCGGACTACTCTGTCGTGCTCAGTTATGTCTTCTAACATGACTCTCCTGGATGCTGGTGAGTTTCAGCTCTGTATTTTTCTTCTTCTTTCTCCTGACTCTTGTTCTAGCCAAGCAATGGCAGTCCAAGATTTCTGCACTGGAAAATGCTATTCAAGTGGTGTTTGACCAGTTCCAGGTTTGTTTGTTTTCTTGGGTTGCTTCTTTTCTCTGATTTTCCTTCAGTCCTCTCTAGCTTCTCCCAAGTGCTCCCCTTTTGCTGCTATTCACCATGCCCTTATTAATTCCAAAACTCCTTCTCTTCCTCTTGCTGTTATAGATCACTTTTCCATTCTAGATCCTGTTTTTGGTGACTTGCATTCCCTAGCTCTTTCTCATCTCTCCAAGCTTAGAAATGGTCAAGTCTGACCCAGATTCTCCCTGTACTATCTAAAATTATTTGTTGAATTTTCTTGAATTTAACTTAATTTTTCTTGAATATTTTGGCAAAATTTCCTTTTTCGGACTTATTTCTGGTGATTTATGTCGTCCATTATTTTGTTTATTGGATTGCTTGTTCCAGTGAATACCTGTGCCTTTCTTCTAGTTGATATCACAGATAAGAACTTGACTTTTTGAGTTTTTGTTTATCAGTTTTCATTTTGATATCTTTTGGAAGAATTGGCGCTCTTCCATCTTATCAGATGCCCTAGAATCCAATTTCTTCTTATCATTTTGTTGCTGGAGGGCAGCCGCCACCCAGCTGTGCTTGATTATCGCGCACCGGGCTCTTCCACATCGGGCACCGGTCGGTCCGGCCGGCCGGTCGGTTCCCATATAAAAGCCATCCGAGATCTACCCGGTCGCTCCATTCAATCTCTCGTCACTGCCGCAGATCTTCACACGCTTTACTCTTTGCCTCCAACCACCACCATGCCTGTTTTCTCTCGTCCTTCCCGCCTTACCAACAAGCAGATCGAGGGCCTTCTGGAGGCCTACTGGCGCGTTCAAGAGCTCGCGGTCCGCGACCCGCTTGAGCATCGCGCGGCTGTGCTTTCCCTCGCGAATCGGCTGGTGCGTCACAGCCGATTCTGTGTGTCGTTGTGCTAACCTGTTCTTCTAGCTTGCCTTGCGCGGACGCGCTCTCTCGTTCTCCGAGTTGCCTCCCATCGGCAACATACTCTTTGAAGTACGCAACGCGTTCTACCGCGTCGAACCCAACACCTCCGAGACGTTCGAACGAACCTTCCACGACATTCGCGCCCTCTGCGCCGACGTCATGCAGCAGAATCAAACCGTCCGCGAGCAGCGCGCGTATGTGCGCCAACTCATGCGCTCTCGCGACGCTCGTCTCGCCGCCACGCGTCAAGAAGAGCAAGACTTGCTCGATTTTCGCCAGAATCTAGTCGAATGGGAGGTGCGTCTCCCGTTTCTTCTTCTTTTGCTGTTGCTGACCTTCCTTGTAACTAGAACGCGGTGGCTTTCGACGTAGCCGCCGCTCGTATTGCTGCTAACAACGCTGCCGCGTCGACTGCCAATGCCGACCGCCTTTTCGCGCTCGCCGACGCATCGCTCAGCGCTCCCACTCTCGTCAACGCGGACCATAGCGCGGCCAATGTAGCCGGTCCATCCACTCAGGGTACGTCCTGTCTCTCATCTTGCTGTCGTTCTCATGCAAACGCTGAGTCCAGTAGGTCCTACCCCGTTCTCTCGCCTTTCTCCCGAGCTGCAGCATTTAATTCATTCGCTGATTGCGTCTAGCTCTCTGTCCCAGGTGAGTTTTCTTTTCTATCTTCCGTCTTGCTTTTGATTTTGACTGCTTTCCAGGGCTCCTCGAATGCTTCCTCGTCGATAGCAACCCCAGCAAGCCCTCAAATGCGAAACTTCTCCCAGCTGGAGCCCGTCCGCGCCCCCGCTCTGTTCGTAACGGCACCCGACGCACCCGCCGTGGCCGACGCAACCGCAAGTCTGTCGCCAAACGCGGCCGTGCCGCTGCCAACTCGCAGTGTGACTCCCCTCAACCATCTGGCTCTTCCATTCCAGGTGCGTTGTTTTTCGTGATTCCTGTTGTGCTGCTCTAATCCATCTTGCAGCCCCGAACTCACCCTCTTCCGAGCATTCCTTCGGTGCTGGTAACCCCACCGATGGAGGACGAGTCGACTCTCATAACGGCGACCCCAATGATGCCGCCGACCAGTTTCTTGCCGCTCTCTTCGGATCTTCATAACATCGAGGCCAACCAACGCTGCATCGAATGGCAGTTCAGCGTCCTCGACTGCAGCGAGCCCCTCTGGAGACCCTCCTCGCCTTCGCAGGTCGACCAAGCAAATTAAGGCCCGTACTCGTTTCAAGTAAGTCTTCAATTTTGAACTTTGACTTGTGCTGATTTATTCCAGCAATCCTCCCAGAACCTGTGACCTCTGTCACTCGAACCAGCACTTGGTTCGCGACTGCCCAGTTCGCTATACTCAGTAAATATTCTGTTTTTCCTATCTGACCACCTGTATTATTTATCTGTGCTGAATTATATTTATCATTGCTGATCATCTTCTGAATAATTTGTTCTTTTGTTGACAGATTTAGCCTTTTAAGCTTGGAATGATGCCAGAGTGCTTCTTCCATCTATCTTTTGCTGCTTATCTTTTCTTGCATTCTTGATGATCTAAGTCAGATAATCAATTTCCACTTGTGGTATTCCCCTCCATTTATAAATCTCCACTCCTGTGGAGTCAATTCATCCTTCCCTTTCGCCCATCAATTTTCACTCATGTCCTCCCCTTCAACTTTACCCCTACATCTTCAAACACAGATTAAAACCCTATTTGTTCCAACCTGGGTTCCATTCCTGTTATCTCTGGCAGAGAAATTTCCTGTTGTCTTTGTTGCCACTGCTCTCTCAGCAGAGAGTTTTGTTTGCTTTTCCATTCTTCCAGCCTTGGTGAAATATTGAATTATCTTCAATTTCACATTTTGACATATTTTCCCAGATGTCAGCATCCAACAAACTCTTGTGGCTTGCCAATCCAGATTCTACTGGTCTTATGCCTGGAGAATTACTTGTCAAGGCACTTGACTTTTTGCAGACTCCTCCTTTTCTACAGGGTGGTGAATATTTTCACCAAGCCGAAGTTGTTCGCGGAATTGCCCAGAATTTCAAAGATCATATCGCCTTGAAGAAACAAGCCGCTCGTAAGGCTCGCGGAAGACGTTCCGGTTATCGTATGGTAATATTTTCGAATAATTCCCCCAAAATTGCTGAAAACCAATTTCGTAGTCTTGTGGACCTAAGCCTCCACCATTCTCACATCTCATAGCTAGACCCCTTCCTGATGGATCTATTGGTCCCAATTCTTTTGTGGCTGTTGAGTTTGAGACTCCAGCTGGTAGTTCTTCTGCAGTTCGTGTGGGTTCGCAATCTCGTGCTTCGAATACAGCATATTCGCAGGGTGAGGTGTGACAGTTCAACTTGGTCACACTTTCTGATGGAGTCAGTTTTGAATCAACCACACCTAGTCCCACCACCAGCACATCTCACTCTACCCGTTTTGACTTTTCCTCCACCAGCTAGACCTCAACCTCCTCCTCCAGTTCCATATATGGCTCCTTTGCAAATTCCAACTTTTTCTCCTCTGAATGTTCAAAGAGCTCCTCCTCCACCTCTACTTCCTGGTTTCCATGCTATTTATAATGCTTCTTGGGCTAGATCAGCCAATATTGGCAATGTTTCCCCTGTTCAAGGTCCTGTCGAACGTCGCACTGGAGATTTGATTTACGATATTCGTGTTGCTGAGGCTGCCCAGTTCAGAGCCAAGGCCAATGCTCGTCGTGCCCAACCCAACTCTCTCTGGGTCACCAGTTCCTTGGATTTGTGGGACAGTATTTGCTCTAATTTTGATCATCCTAGACCAGGTCCCAACCCTACTCAGTCCATTGAGCATTACCCAGGATTCTCCCTGTAATTTAACCGTCGATCGAATATTTATATAACCTGTATTTTTGCATATTAAATTATTTTGAGGATTGGTTAAGTCCAAATTTGGAAAATCTTGAGTTCGACTCCAGCTGAATCCATTGTCGCTCTCTCGGTTTTCGGTCACGTTTTGAACGTCTAAGTCCTCCTTCCTCTTCAGGATCATCAGGGTCATCCTCCAATAATTCAGGGATTTCTTCTTCATCAGAAAACTCTTCTTCCACTTGAGTATCTCCAGTGTTGTTTTCTGTTCTGATATTGATCCCATCAAACTGATAGTCAGGTCCCTGATACTCCAGATCCTCTTCATCTTCAGCTTCTAACTGGTCCAGAGTTGCCTTAGAGATATCCACTAACTCCTCTATAGGTCTAGGCAAGGTCAGTTTCCTCCTCTGTTCATATGGCACCACTCTGAATTTCCCAATCTTCTTCTGCCATACTACACCATTCATGTCTGCCACAATGTAGGCACCTCCCTGTGTCCTTCTGACAATGATCATAGGTCCCCACCATCTTTCCCTATTTCTGGCACTTGGAGAATCTTCATCAACAGTGTTTCTGACTAAGACAATATCAGCCGGCCCAAAATGGAAATCTTTGATGACATGTTGATATTTCTTGGAATATTCTGCTGCTGACTTGATCCTTTCCTTCAGCATTCTATCCTTCATTTCTTCCACATGTGTGACATGCTTGGCCAATGCTTTTGCCCTGAGTCCAACTAAATCATCTGTAGAAATAATGGCATCTGGATATTCTGCTAGCCAGGTTGCTTCTGCTAAATCCAGAGGTAATGTTGGGTGCGCTCCAGTAACTGCAAAATAAGGGGAACACCCCATGCCTCTTCTGGCTGTGATTCTATCTGCCCAGAGAACTTGACGGAAGAACCAATACCATTTCTTCAGATCTCCTCCAGTAGCTTTGAATAATGACTGTCTCAAGTCCCAGTGCCCTCTTTCCACAATTCCATTAGCTTGAGAGTTGTAGGGCGCAATTTTGATGCCTTTGATGCCATACTTGGCCTCCAACCATTTGACTGCAGCAACAAAAGGAGAGCCATTATCTGTGATTAGCCATGCAGGGCATCCCCATCTGCATATGATGTCTTCAAGTAAGAATAGCCCAATTGACTTAGCATTTTGCTCCCTGATTGGTCTTCCCTCAATATATCTTGACAAAGCACATCTAGCATCCACCACATAGTTGAACCCATATGACTTCTCAGCCATATACATCACATCTGCATGGACCTTCTGAAATATTCCTGGTACTTTTGCAACCACAGGCGGAGCTCTCATCAAGCTCTGCTTCCTAATCTGGCAAAAGTGACAAGTCTTGACATACCACCTCACATCTCCATCCATGTCAGGCCACCAAAATCTCAACTCTAGCAAGGCCTTAGTTGCAAAGCCTCCCCTATGTCCTAGGGCATCATGAGCAGCTCTCATCATATACATCCTGTGCTCTTTCTCCACTACCAATTTGTGCATGGAGTCTTTTCCAATTCTGTACAATTTGCCATTCTTGCCTAAGAAGAATTTTGTTGCAAACTTGATAAACCGGTTGTACTTCTGGTCATCTTCCATATCATCTGGCCGCTCCAAAGGGTTCTTCAGCCATTCTCCCACGGTTGATAATTTGTCATCCTGTTGCTGAACTCCCTTATGTCTGTGTTCTTCATCATACGGCTCTCTCTCAGCCTCATCAATCTTCAGTGCTTCATCTGGTAGCAATAGATCTTCAGAGGTGTCATACTGCAAATAGACAGGCATTTCTAGTCCTTCAGCGTCATAAGCTGTTTTGACCATTTGGTATACAGCCTTATTTTCTTGTTGAGCTGACTCCAACTCCTGCTGAAAGTCCTGAATAATGTTTGCCAGACCTGTCCAATCTTGCATATAGCCTCCTCTGGTGTCAATGTCGGTCTTGAAGTCTTCAAATTCCAATGGCTGTTCTGCAAAATAATCCCATTCTTCATGCATTTCTGGTGGAACTGTTGGCTCCAAGCCATCTTCATCATCTGGCCACACTTCATCTCCTGGTTGAGGTTCTCTCCTAGATAGTCCATCAGGTGGGAAAGTTGCTCCCTTCACATGCTTGAGCTTGAACTTGAACATCAAGATCTGTTCAATCCATCTGTTGATTGTTGCATTTGGACCCATTCCTGGATTGTTCAGCATGCCCTGAATATACTTTGCATCTGTCTCAATGACCAATCTCCTGCACCCTAACAACCAATATCTCATGGCATCCAGAGCTCTTTTGAGACCATATAGCTCCCTTTTTGGCTGTGAGAATTCTGCTTCCCTCTTGTTCAGTGGTATTGATGCAAACTTGGCATAGTAGCGCTTCTTTGGGTCATCTGGATCACATTGGTAAATCTGAATGCCAACTGCCATCCAAGAGGTGTCAACAGCCATGACAATGTCTGAGTCCCATTCATAGTTGAGAGGTTTGAGACTTGGAGCATTTATCAGAGCTTGCTTCAACCTGTCCATAGCTTTCTCCTGTGCTTCACCCCATTCAAATTCTACATCTTGCCTGGTGAGTTTCTGGATTGGTCTTGCAATCAAAGCATAGTCCTTGATGAACATCCTCAAAACTCCCACGGTTCCTACGAATTGCCTAACAGCAGAGACATCCTTCAAAGGTCCCCATCTGGCAATAACTCCAACTCTATCAGCATCTGCAGTTCTTCCTTCAAAAGAGCAGAGGTGCCCCACAACATGGAACTTTTCAGCACATAACACTGATTTTGCCCCATTGAAAGTCCCTCCACAATATTTCATCCTCTGTAAGATCCTATTCAAATTTTGAAAGTGCTCCCAGATAAATCTGCGAATGCCAGGATTTTCTGGGATTGTTTCAGGTGTTCCATCTGGTAGCAAATATCTTGATCCAGGTCCCCTTAGTGGTACATCATCAATATATGGTTGAGTGACATGTGGAATCTCATCCTCTAGAATATAAGTCACATCATCATGAAAAATAGGAACACTATTGGTCCACCCCATTGGGAGTTTGACAAGTCTCATAGCTCCAAAAGGTGTCTGGAAAGTAGTGAAATCCCTTGAACTTTCTGCAATGTCCCTGGCATCATAGCCAGAATAGAGGTCTAAACATCCACCACAAGCTCTCCCTGCAAAGTGATTGGCTAGTTCTTCAGTTGCTGGTGGAATTCCTGAATGAGCAATAGTAACAGCATTCAGAGGTTCCAGAGCATGAACCAGTCTAATACTTTTCCCATCTTTCTTGATAACTCCAAAGAACTTGCTCCTATATGATGCATTTGATGGCTCATAGACTCCTGCATCAATTTTCTTCTTGATCACCTTGCAAAATTCCTCCAACTGTCCCCTTGGAATTGGAATGGTCTTTTCCACCCAAGTCTCATGTTCAATCACTGGAAATTCCACTGGTGGAAAGAAGTCATGTCTGAAGTCTCCCCTCTCATTTTCTGTCCAGGCGAAAGCATATTCTTGATTGCTGACTAATTCGTGCAATGCTTTCATTTCTTCAGGTTGCAAGAAGTCCGAATGCCGTTTATGCAGATCTTCCATTCGCTCCCGAGTATATCGCTTCCTATCCCGGTACTCCGGGTTTGGATTTAAAGGTGGCATTTCGGCTAACGGATCACCCGTAATCTTCCTTCGAATTCGGTACCGGTCCGGCAATTCAGTATACACCGGTCGAACCTTCAACCCCACAGGCTTATACTTCTTCCCCGCAAAGACAGACTTCGGTTCCTGATCTTGATCCCCGATCAATTCATTCGCTTCTGACGTCTTCGGGTCTTCTGGCGGATCAATGAAGTCAATGCTCTGACAGCATACACATCTCTCTCCCCTGTCCCTATGCTCTAACTTGTTATCCTTGGGGTCCACCAAAACATTTGCCAGAACTGTATGCGGTACTCCAGTTGAATTGTCGATTTTGCCTTGCATAAATT
This sequence comes from Mycena indigotica, assembly GCF_014461135.1. Classification (NCBI taxonomy): domain Eukaryota; kingdom Fungi; phylum Basidiomycota; class Agaricomycetes; order Agaricales; family Mycenaceae; genus Mycena; species Mycena indigotica. The sequence goes on along the minus strand of NW_023503017.1, from coordinate 444,218 downwards.
CTTCAAATATTTTTGTGGCATTTTCGTCATTTCCGAATCCAGCCAACTTATTTTTCGATGCCAATAAATACGACTCCACAATTTTCCTGGTTGTCATTTGCCCTCCAACAGGTTGGTACAGTTCTTCTATGCGAGGATTTCCTTTTTCATCAAATCCTATAAGGACCGCAGCTTCTTCTCCTTGTCCCATTTGGCCCAATTCATCGAAGACGTGTGAAAATCCTGTTCTTCCTCTAGATTTTGGAGAGGAACCCTAGTCCTGTTGCTATTTGAACCATTACCCTGTTTGGAAGATCCTGGTTTGACCCGATCCTGAGTTGGAACAGCCCAATGTCGACCAGTGTTTGGATCAATAACAGTCAAAATTTGGTTATCGCCTTCATGATCAGTTCGACTCTTAGTCAGCACATCGAAGGGTCGTCCCAATAGAACTTTGTAGGCAGGTCCGCGGATCACATGAACTTGAAGGAATAGAGTCAACTCTCCCCATCTAAACTTTACATTCTTCGCCATTCCCACAGACTTCTCCAGCTGTCCATTTGCACTCTGCATAAATATGTTAATAGAAGGGTCCCACATAAGTCCACAAGCCTGCGCTGTTTCCAGCGACATAGATACAATCTGCGATCCAGAGTCCAAAACACACTCCACAGGTCCAACTGAATTAATATGAGGGAAGGTAACCCTCAGAGGTACTGAATCTTGAGCCACATAAATTTGTTTGGGTCTTTCATCTTCATCAAGATTTTCCAGATACTGCAGATAAGGGTCTTGTGCCACCATAGATCCAGCAGGAATACCATCAAGATCAGTATTCACCACAAATACCCCAGCCACACTTGGCAATTGACTGACTTCCACAGCATCCACATCTAACTTGAAGGGTTCAGGTTCAGACACCAGTTGAGCAGCATTTGATGCCAATGAAACTGTTGGCACTTCTTGAATAGTGTCCACTGGCTGCCTGACTCTGGTCAACCTAAGTCTTTCCTGTTCCCTAAGATCCCTGCTGAGCCCAAATAAATCTCCTAGTCTGATAGTGACTTCTGTATCGTTGATGCGCTCCAGTATTTCATCTGTCAGACCTTCCCTCTGAATGGGTGCCCTTAATTTAAATGCTCTCCCATCTTCCTCTTTGTCTTGCCTTGGAGTTGCCTTATTGGGTAGTGGCTGAGTTCGAGCCCCACTCTTCCCAATTTTGACAAACTTGTATGGCAATTCCTTCAGCACTTCTTCTACCACTTCCTTCTCTTTAGAAACTTCTCTCCTCTCTTTCTCCTTGTTTTTGGCATTTTCTGTTGAATTTTTATCGGATGGTTCTCTCTCAGGCGGCTTATTCCTAGACTTGGCCTCCTTCATCGAGATATTTAAAAATCCGACCCAGACGAATTAGCTCCATTGCGACCCCGAGTTTGAACATATTGCTCAGGTAATTCATCTTGATAGTTGATAAAATTCAATACTGCCCTCCCAATTGCCTCAACATCATTATTCCCATTCTGAACAGGCCTAGCATTGTGAATTGAAGAAACCTGAGAATTAGCAGCAAGATAAGAAGGGTGAACATTGGATGGATGATAACCACTATTTGGTGCTGGTTTCATCTTGTCAGAGAGTTGACTGAGTTTGACATGGATAGTTCTGACTTCATCCCTGAGGAGGTCAAATTCATCATCAGTCACTGCTGGTCCCTCCATATACATATGTTGCTCCATGGTGTTCTTCTTCTGCCAGTACTCTTCCACTCTATTTGATGCAGGCATTGGTCCTCTTGGTATTGCACTTCCATCTGCCATCTTCTGTCTTCCATCTTCCACTACAATCCATCCTTTGGCAAGGTGACTATGCTTGACTGGGCAGTCCCTGGCAAAATGATCTGGCTGTTCACAATAGTAACATCCCCCTCCATTGTTGTTGTTGTTTCTTTGATTTCCCCAACCATTTCCACCATAATTCCCGCGGTTAGGTTGACGTTCTTGTTGCCCATAGGAGTTCTGAGCTGATTGCCTATGTTCATAATCATCCCTAGGTGGTGGTGCATTTCTTTGGTTCTGGAAAGTCTTGACCAACTCATCAATAGAAGCCTGTGTCTGCTTCTGTCCTACAACCACAGCATCTCTAAGACCAGACACTTGTCCTTCAAGGTCATCCAACCTCACATCTCTTTCTTCAAGTTTGACCCTTGGAAATCTTTCAGACCTTTTGATCTCTGGAGCCTCTGTATTGAAGGAAGTATCACTTCCACCAGAGCGTGAGAACTTTTCTGCCATTTCAATTAGGTCCTTTAATTTGATTGGGTCCTCCCTCCTATCATTTGGCTGAGCAGCACCAGCAGCAGGTGGTGCAGCAGGTTGTGCAGCAGTATCTTCCTTCAAGAGGTTCCTAGTGTTCATAGCCAATCTAAGTGACTGTGCAAAACCTCTCTCCAATGTTGCCAGATACTTGGTGCAAGCTTCCTTGTTCAAGATGATTGCTGGTGGCTTAGACAATTTGATCACCATAGCCTTGAACTTCATGCCAAACCTAGCCAGTCTTCCTTCTTCAGTATACCTAATACCCCTATACTCTGCACACAACTCCTCTAACTCCTCCAGAGAACCTATATCTTCTTCATCTGCCTCTGGGTATACTTTCATAACTGCCTTTCTGAAGTCTTCATAGGTTTTGTTGACATCATTATACTCTGGCAGTTCCCTCCACACTGTTCTCTTCTTGGCTCCTAAGTATCCTGTCAATAACTTCTTCTTCTCAGCATTATCTGTAATGCTAGCCAAATCAAAGATTTGTTCCACATGATCTATAAAGTCCAACAGATCTTCCTTGTTGTCTGATGTGAACTTAGGAGCACTGGTCTCCCAAGCTCTTGGAATTTTGAAAGGTGAAACTTGTGGATTAGCTGGTGGATTGGCCATATTATTCTGGTTCTGAGATTTCTTTGGAGTAGAAGTTTGAAAGAACTCTGGTGTAACTGGACGTAAACGGAAAGACCAGTCGAAAAGATATGAATCGTCCGAATGATAGTCAAGCTCTTGTTGTTCAAGCTCTTCTTCAGACAATAAAGGTTGATCGGATACGGAAAGGGATGGTGATCTTGAATATGAAGGTTCAAAATCCTCTAAGATCGGTAATAGACTCGACAGTTTGATAGATCAAGTCACGTTTGGGTGCCTTCCTAATTTGGCAGGTAGGCGTGGGAATAGACACAAAAGTTGTTTAATCTGAATGAACCCCCTCGCGGTGGGCTCCAGATGAAACGCTTGGAAAGGTGAACACACACAGACACTAAAAGAGAAACACAAAACCACACAAAACCCAACTCCAACACAAACACAGACAACAAACACACACAACACAACACACAACCTATTCGGGACCTAAACCACCTATGCCGAGCTTCGGATCAGTCGGATCAATCGGATCACGTCGGAGTTTGATTTGGGGTAGTTTGGTTTTTCACAAGCGCGCAAGTTCGGGGCTCCTACTAAAGTATATAGCAGTTGCAATTCAGACAACAATTTCGGGTCGATTATGTAATTGGGCGCAATGCAGGCGATTAGGTAATCTTGAACTTTGAGGCACGGGATCGAACACGGTCACAAGACTTGAAGCGGAACGGAGGGGACGACGGCGGAACAATACAACGGCGGAGACGGACTTAACGGACCAGACGGCGATAACGGAGACGATCGTAGACAGCGGCGATAACGGAGACAACGTAACGGAACCAAAACACAACCCCGCGAGGGCCCGGGGCAAGCCAAACTTCACTACTGTACTAGTACAATGCATGCCCAATTTATATTACAAGGTGCCCAGCATTGGTCAGCGTCCAAACCATCGGGGGTGGCCCCGACAATCGGGCACCTCCTTAATTTGTCTCCTTGATCCTCCTTGGTACGCTCCCCGAGACGCGACCCCGTGATCGGCCCCCGCGTTCGGCCAGCGCAGCCTCTTCTCCATTTTACCCCAGAATGGAGCCCCTTGACGCGTCTCCTTGACGCGCCAACGCTCCATTCCTACCTCCTTGACACACTGCTCTCCATTTCAGGGGCTTAATGCTCCCCTTGAAGCACCCAATTCGTCCCAAGGGGACCTCCTTGAAGCGCTGAGTTGAGGCGGAAGCACCGCCGGCCCGGCCCCTTGATCGGCCTCCGTGATCGGCCTACGCCGCAGCGCCGTCGCTCGGTCACGTGTCCACCGACGCGCGCTCTTGTCGCGCTCGTTCCCGCCATCTGACGCGCGTCATACGCGTCCTTATCGCTCCACACGGGTGCTACACACCCACCCTTCCATCCTCGCTGTCTTGCGCGTTAACGGCACTGCCCAATCGCTGGCAGTTCCAGCGCCTCCATCAGTCAGCGGCGAACACGTTCGCCCCGGCCTAGGCTTCCCCGCGCTCCACCGGTCGTTCTCGCGCCGGTCCGCACCGCATCTCCGGGTCACGCGCCGCTAACGCGGTGTCGTGCTTCCAAAAGATGCCCCTCGTGGGCATCTTGGCCGATTCCAAGGGCGCGCGAATCACGCGCTCTTCAGACCCTCTCTGCGCGTTCTGCCCGGGGATGCCCGCCGAGCTCAGTCAGAGTGCTCCCATGAGCCAATATTAGGGCAGAGCGTATAAAGTAAGTCCCCATTCTCGTTCAATGCAGCATATTTACAAACAACAGTAAAGCATATCTAACCACAATGTCCACCGCAAGTAAACAACTCATCCTCGTCATTGGCGCGACAGGCGCACAGGGCCAGGCCGTCATCCACGCTCTTCTCTCGCCTTCGGAGTCGGGCACCCCTTCTCCCTACGCGGTCCGCGCCTTAACTCGTGATCCGACAAGTAAACAAGCCCTCGCACTGTCGGCGCGGGGCGTCGAATGCGTTACTGGGTCTTTCCAGGACATTGCATCGGTCGCGCGGGCAATGGATGGCATCTACGGCGTATATGTCAACACCGATGGCTTCACCGTTGGAGAAATAGAGGAAATAGTGAGTTTATATATGATAATTGGAGACTGGAGCCACTTACTAGTATGCCTTGGTAGTATGCGGGCATTCGGATTTTCGAGACAGCCAAACGTGTCCCAACCCTGCGGCACTACGTCTATAGTGGGCTTATCTACGCGCTGAAAGTCAGTAGCCTACATCGGCTCGTTTCATTGCTTACCTGTGGTCACATTATAATTAGGCTATGGATTTTGACCCGGACTACAAAGTCGATCATCTTGACGGCAAAGGGCGGGTTTCGGAGTATCTGCGCTCCCAGCCGTCCGTTGTGTCCGATACGGCGCTGTCTTGGAGTATAATCAACACTGGCCCCTACATGGAGCTGCTCTACGCGGTGGGTTATCGCTTACTACTCGAAAATCCGAACGCTAAAAGTTACCGAGGGACTATTTGACCCCATAAAAGTGCGACCGGACGGAACCGTGGTCTTCGCATCCCCTGTTGGCGACGGTGCGGTACCGATGATCGCGCTCAAAGACCTCGGATGGTGGGCCCGCTACATCTTCGACCATCGCGCAGACACATCCGCGAAAGAGCTTGGTGTCACTTCTGAGCTCGTCACCTGGGACCACCTTGTCGAGGCGCGTGTCGATTCTACATCGAGTCCGCGCCACTGACACGAGCTGCAGACATTCACGAAGGTCACGGGCAAGCCCGCTGTCTACCTCCGCCAAACGCTCGACGAGTACTGGGCCAACTTCGACGACAGAATCAACAGCCCGTTAGCCATGGCCAGCTCGGGTCCAGGCACCACTGCGAAGGCCAACTTCTCGGGTTTCTGGCGCGTGCTGCGGGACAATGTGTGGAAGAAAGACGTCGAGTGGGTGAAGAGCGTGCATCCAGAAACATACTCGCTCGAGCGGTGGATGCGGGAGAATGGATACGCAGGCAGGGCGACGCCCGTGATGAAGAACAGTCAGGAGGGGAAACGCGGGTGGGGACTGAATGAGGATGTCGTCGACACGCTGTAGCATTGATTTTATTCTTTCCCGCTGAAAAAAAATTAATTTTGTTCGCAACTTCTAGGAAGAGACAATTAATTAGGGCTAGGACTTGCTAGACTTAACTTGAGTGCATGACTGCCGAGTTTTAGGAATAATTCTGCATAACAGATTAATCCCGAGCTCACTTCAGAATGACGCGTAGAATTTATCCAAGGCAGATTAATCTTGCAGTTGAGACAATACTGTGAGATTGTATCCAATTCGAATGGCCCCCGGGGCCGTTGATGTCCGAAAAGATTTGTATGATCTTCCCCCACTTGGTAATTTACCGCGCCAAAAGCCCGGGAATCCTACAAACTAAAATCTTACAGTAAATATCATTCGAAATTTAGAATGTGGTTATTTATCTAAACAATATAGGAGTATGGGGGACATAAGTACTGTAAAAAAAAAAAATAGAGATAACTTGGGTAAAATACAACTAAACATATGGTCACACCGGGGGTTTCAGCTGAAAAATAGGATTTATATATAGGAAATAATTGTCACAAACAACACCAAATCAGAGGATGTCAGTTGGCTAGTGAAGGCAAGCAAGAAGCACCGTGAAAAGATATCGTAAACGTGATGGAATTCGAAGACTGGGGTACAAGACGAAATCTACTCTACTTATATACGCTACTACCATGTGTTTACCATGCCTAATACGAGAGGCAATACTGTAGCGTTTTATTCAGTTCGTATGTCACGTGTCACAGTAGCTATAAAATTCGAAATTTTTTCGTATGTCACACAATTTTGCTCAAAATCCTCTCCCAAAAAGGCAATTTATGACATTTCCGGGCCGCCTCCGGCGCCAAGAGTTTCCTAATTAGGAAATAATTCGAATTGATATTTTCGTATTGAATGTCACACCACTTTTGGCATTCGAATTGAATAAAATACAACAGTAACATCATACTTTATAGGGCCTGGTTTTTATTGGGGTGTTTCGAAACCGGTTTTAAAACACCCCTGTTTTATTTGTTTATAAACACTCTCTCCCAGGATGCCCTGTTTTTAATGTTTGTATTAGTCAGCACCAAAAGGGAGATGGGACCCAAGAACAATACTTTTGACAATGTTTATGGCCAAATCAGAACCAATTGTCCTGATTTGGTTTAAATGTTAAAAACTTCAACATGTAAGACAAGCAGCAGGTGCTATCTGCTGCTGTTGATACAATCAAATAACTATCAGAACTATCAAACTTTGACACTTGATGAAAATAACCTTTGGATAGTATGTTGTAGGCTATAAAGCAGATATTTGGGCAAAAACCTAACTTAAAATGGCAAATTTGGTTCATTTCGGCGATCTTGGCCAAGCTGTTTATAAACTTAAAAACGGTTTAAAAACAGGGGTCTGAGGAGGTTTTTTATAAAACAGGTTTGATAACCTAGAGACTTTTAAAAAACCAGGCCCTAATACTTTAGCCATGCCTTTATGTGCTGTTTGCCTCATGTCCAACTCCATGCTGTCAATCAACATCAGCATCAACATCTGATAATCCAATCACCATCTTATCGTCCATCTTATCTCCTCCTTGTCTTCTCTTATCAGCCAGGGCCAAAATAAAGGTTTAAAAGGTGAAGAAAAAGGTTTCTTGAACCCAGGGTTTGACAATAATGGTCCAAAATGTTGGCCTTTTTTGCCACTTTGATTGATGTGCAATAAAAGCTGCAAAAATTGTATCTGATTTACAAGAAATCAAGTTCTATATCATGGTATTAAATATCACATACATAATGACTACCCCATTCCAAACCATATTTTTGTAAACAATAAGTGCACATTATTCAAGCTCAAATATTTCTCAAAGAAATAGTGTCACATTATTATTACCCCAATTTGTCATATATAAGGGTGATTTGTCATATATAATGGCAATTTGTCACTTATTTCTGATATATTAGGCACACTTTGGTGCTGGCCCAGATTTTTTGATATGTATGGTCTTATATCTTGTAACATATTTGGTGCATTTATTTGTTGCAAATCATTGCAACAAGATTGTCAGCTGATATTAGCTCTGAGTTCAGTCCAATCTGATGACTTAATATATGTGCTAATTCTTTACAAATCAAGTTTATTTTTCTGGAGTTTTATTTATTATTGTTCTAAGTTGTGAAAATATACATTTTTTGTCCACTATTTATTGTGAATTAATCCTACTTCAGGGCCTATTTTTTGGCAGAAACCCTTGTGTGATTAGTAGTCAGTGCTATTCATAAGAGACCGGTCACATGACTCACATCAGCCCATCTTGAGAAAGACCATGTCATGGTTGTTAGTACTATCATTCTGTGGCAAAAGTCAACTAAGTATCCTTTGCAGCAAAACAACCCACCTCTGTATCTGCCGCAACAATCCATTGTTCATCCATCACCACCATCCCGTATAACTTTATATTGACTACAACATGTTTGTCAAATGCAACTTACAACTTGTCTGAGTACAACTTTCCAACATGAGACGGTCTCTGGGCCTGTACACCCATCATCGGCTGATCGGACGTCCGGCACGTTCGGCATGTCCGTTTTAGGTAGTCATTGACATATTCTGTCTCCGCCTGTCATGTCGCGGTCCCATTGTCCCTCGGCTAGTGAGAATAATGCACGGGCCTCACGCCCCCATTGAACTTTGTACCTGCTTCAAGTTGCCACCATCCACAACACCACGCGCCATCCCGCCTCATATGCCCACCGGAAATGCCTGGCAAACCCAAGGACCGGACTCTACCACCAAATGGCATCCCACGCCTCGATGCCAGCGATCTCAAAACCCAGATTTATTACAACAAGCTTATTGTTTCCGCTGCCACCGCCGCTGTCATTTCGGAATACTATACAACCGTGATTTATGATGTTGTTTACGACCACACTGCGGATCCCTCAGCCGGCATTGAGTCTAGGGCTCCAACCATTTCCGTGTACAAATGTTTGTACACGGTAATAACCGTTTTTATTTTCATTTAGTTTACCATAGTATGTAAATAGTAAATAAATGAAAACAAATGGTTTAAATGGTTATCCTCTAATAACAATAGCTGACAGGCTCATAACCATGTTACTACTAGGAATATGTCTGGTTACCACATGCATACTAGTGTAGAACATACATCCTACATGAATATGGATAGTTGCGGCATTCATAGGCCTCCTCTTCCAGGAGTCCATCACATGATCCAGCATCAAATAAGTCAAAGGCAATGAATCTTGACCTACATGCCCATTTAGAACAGTATTACAAGTGAGAAAATGACATCCTTCACTTAAATAAACCTTATAAACTCAAGTACGTACCATAAAATTGTTAATTATTCTATGTGATTATATTAGCATTTTTAACTGTTTTTAAATGGTAATAAACATTTACTAAATGTTTTCTTACCATTTCCGTTTAGTTTACCTGGAGATGTAAACGAAAACTAAATAGTTGGAGCCCTAATTGAGTCTGAAGAGCTGCTCTTGTCTCTTGGGGTCCACCATGATGACTTGACAAGAGACACCCTTTCTCCCAAAAAAGGGACGGCTTCTGCCGCCGTCACCCGAGAAATCTCAAAAACGAAAGGATTCACACTCTGTAGTTTAGATTAGATATGTATATACAATCTATTTGCCTCAAATATCTGACTGTGTCATTATCTGATACGTCTGAGGACAACAATGAGCCCTCGGGCACTCGGTCAACGTCTGAGAAGTGTCAAATAGCCGATGACATGCCGGACCTGCCGTGACATGATGGGTGTACAAGCCAAATTACCACATGAGACAACTTTTGTAAGAGTATGTACAACTTTAGGGGGATACCACTTTCTTGGAACCATGTACAACTTTTCCAGAAACAACTTTTTATTGGGCCAAAGACAACTACAACTTCTAATATACAGCAATAAAGTTGTACTAGGAAAAGTTGTTCAACTGGCTAGTTGTACCCCAAAAAAGTTGCACTCAAGAAAAGTTGCATTTTGGAAAGTCATATGCAATGACAGGTTGTCTTTGCCCAAGTTGGACTTGTCATAGCCAGACTCAAGTTGCCTTACCTATGAAAAAGTTACACCTGAATTAGAGCTAAAGATGTCTTATTAGAAGTTGTAGTTGTCTTTGGCCAAATGAAAAGTTGTTTCTGGAAAAGTTGTACATAGTTCCAAGAAAAAGTTGTCTCATGTTGGAAACTTGTACTCAGACAAGTTGTATATGTTATCGGTAATGTTGTAAGTATTTGACAAACATGTAGGTGTAGTCAATATAAAGTTGTACCATATTTTTATTTCTATTTTACCCAAGTTGTCTCTAATCTTTTTTTACAATATATCTTCCATATGTCTCCCATACTCCCATAAACATCTTCCTCACTAGTAGATTCATACTCAATCCTGCCTATAATATATATACAAGGACCCATATAGTCACCAACATTTTTAGACAGAATACCAGCTACTAGTATGCTGTATAGCCTACCTTAGTTATAACTGTTCCTAGCCTACAATTATTAATTTGTTTGGGCTGATATCACTGTTGATTTGTACTCTGGGCTAATGCGGCAGACAATAAGCTGTTGTACTGGGGCGTCCCCAGACCAGCTGAATTGAAAGTCAGTGCACGGAAGGATGAAAGATTTAGTGCACCACCCACTAAGTGCATCCCAGCCGGCAATCGCGTCAAACGCTGGTGTCGTTTCAGGGTCACAGAAAAACCCCGAGTTGTGGCCTGTTGTGACATCCCCAAATGTCTTCTGATTGGCATATAACCACGGATTGAGAAAGCCCAGTACGGGTTTGCCTTTCGCAAGGAGCTGGTCGTTCAGGAGCGCAATCATTCCCGCAAAAGCCGGTGTGGAAGCACTCGTTCCGCCGCTTGTATCGGGCTCGCCCGCGACAACAACTTGATAGTTCCATGCTTGCAGCGCCACGTCCGGGTAGCCTCGCCCGCTCCGGTTGAAGGTCCCGCCAAAGTCGGCCGGCACGGTATCGAGGAATGCAGCTACCTGCGCCGTCTGATATGACGGAGCAGAGAAGTAATTGGAAAACCCCCCACCAGTGAAATTAATCGCCTTCTCGTTCGGCGGGAGACCGATCGTGCCGCCGACGGTTGTGACGAAGGGGCAGGACGCAGGAAAAGTGGCTTCGAATGTGTTGTTGGCACAGGCAGCGCGACCGACGTGGTTACCGCGAACCCCAGCATCACCTGAACCGAAAATGACCGACATGCCACGAGCGCCCAGCGCCATATAACCATTGCAAATACGACTGTGGAGATATGTAAGACATAAAACTAGCCACAAGTTTGGCACATACGTAGCCAAACTTCTCCCGAAATCGGTTTCGCTTTGAGCATATGAAGTCGACATGACGGTAGGAAGCTTGTTGTCAGGCACACCCTCCAGGAAGGTGATAGTGTCGACTAAAGCTGTGTCGTTGAAGATACCGCCGACAGAAAGGAAGATTGTTGGTATTCCGGTCGCGATACCTGACAACTTGAATGAGATGACTGTACAGGACATAGTGTTTCCGCCCACCAATAGTATACTCGACGTCCATATCCGCCTCTCCCCTCGCAAAATCAGGGCCTTGTGGATTGGTACCACCCGCCGTAGTCTGAAGAGTGAACGTGGTGTTTGAGGGAATGTCGGGGCGCACCAACGCAAGGAATTGCTGTACATCGAGTCAATACTGCTACAACTCTCGTCACCAGTCTAAATTTTAAAACTCACCGCAACATCGGCATCCTGGGCCCATTGGTCTTCATATCCTGGGACCAAAATACTGTTTCCTTGCTGTGTTGCTGGCGCAATGGGAATGCCATACAAATCTTGCAAGCATTTGGGCGTAATGACACCAGTCGGAATGGAAGCGTCGCAGCTGGGATCAACAGCCTGAGCCCCCCTCTTGATAACCCGTGATTGACTCTGCTTGTTCACCGGAACAAACGATGGCAGACGTTGTTTCGGCTTAGGAACCGCGAACTGGGTCGTTGGGTGAATAACTTCGACGTGGCCGACTAGTTCCGCGGGCAGCGAAACGCTCAGGGTACGGATAATAGGCGCGGGCAGGTCTGGATGTGTGAAGGAGTGGAAGTTGGCGGCAAAGAGGGAATTGGCTTGTGCGATGGGGAGTGTAATCGATGCCCAGTCGCCGTTGGGCGATATGTTTGAAGTAGTAAGACCGTGGGTAGAGAGGAATGATTCGAATGCCGCAAGGGACTGTGATGACGGCTGGGCGTAGGACTTGACCTGATGCTCAAGATAAGAAACCAGTCAAGACGAAGGGGAAAGGCCACGCACTTCATCAGCCGACAACCACTTTCTGAAATTCTCGTCGTTTGGTGTCGATATACTCAAGAGTTTCGCCTGCAGGCCCTCAATGTTGTTTGGCGCCAGGCCGAAGCGGAGGGTAACGTCTACGGCGGAGGGCGCTGGGCCGAGAGAACGAAAGCCTTGCGGTACGGCTGAACGCTGTTCGAGCAAGACCTGGTGGAAAGCTGTGGCCAGTGGGAGGAGGAGCGAGCAGAAGGTAAGAACGCGCAGTGCCATGGAAGGACAGGGAAGAGATGAATACTAGTATAGTCGCCTCACATGGGAACTGGGCTTATAGAGTGCCGTGAAAAGGGTTGCAAGGTGGTCGGGGTGGATCAGCGTTATTCGCGAGGTTGGCGACGACTTGATTGCCGAGGAGGAGATGACCTCATCTCAGGACGACTGGGCCGAAACTTACCCCGGACAACTTGAAGTCCTGGAAATCTTTCGATTAGAAACGGGCAGGATTCGAAGAGCGACGACGACTGTCTTCAGGACCCCGAATCCGCCGACGCCTTGCACAGTGGTAGTGAGTGGATGAGAAAGAACACATGAGTAATCAGTGACATATGGTGTCACATGCACACATGACTTGATTAACATGCACCGCTTCACGATGGCAATCACGCTGACTTCTCTCCAAATCTACCACCACCCATGTCAGGCCCCGCGAAACAGCGAGGGTGGACAAAGTTCACCCAAGGGCTGTCGACGCTGGTGCGGCGCCCCAAGTCCCTACTAGCACCGACTGGCGGAATCGTGTTAACGTTGGGGGTTTCCGAAGAGCTGACAATGGAAAAAGGGCCGATTTATGACCTCCCTTCCGACATCTTACTAGAGATCATCTCGCGCGTCGAAGTACGGCTGCTCCCAATTTGCAGCCTCGTGTGCACGGACTGGGTTGCTCCCGCCCACCACCACCTCTTCCACCGCATCTCTCTCTCGGCCCGCAACGCCGAGCGCTTCAGCCTCTTACTCGTTCCTGCCAAGGGTATGACTCAGTCAAGCCCTACATTTACTACGCACGTCAGGGCTATTGAGCTGGACTGTGATGAGCGCCTGCCAGCAGTAACGATCGGCAAACCATGGCTCCCCGACATGCTGCTCAGCATATTGCGTCTTCTCCCCAATGTCACAACTCTGTGTCTGTCTGGAATCCTGCCCAGTTTAGAGCCGACGGAATATCTACCTAGTGCCTTCCTCCATCGAATAACACACCTTGAAATTGAATCAGCGTATAGCATCAACCCCGTCTCTGGCCTCCTTGCGCTGCTGGCGCAGTTCCCCAGTGTCGAATACCTTTGCGTGAAACAAGGCCCGCTGGTATCTGAATGGGAATATTGCACGATGGACCCGCCAGAGCAGTTTTCTGTCCCGCAAAACCTGCGCGCTGTCGATACAGACACCCTCCCCGTTCTCGACTGGATCGCGACTAGTAGCCGGCGGGCGGAATCCAAAGTGGGTGCAGTGCGATTGGAAGTATTGACCCCGGAACGAGCTGCAGCAAGCTTCAAGACGCTTGCCAAGCTATCTGCGTTGCAAAACTTGAATTTGCACTTGGTGATTTCGGACAAGAACTCCCCAGGTGCGTTGACGTTCCTTCATCTGGACTTGCATTAATTCTATGTTCTTCCCAACCAGCGGAGTTCGTGAGACATCCCCTTCCTCCGATGTCCCTGCGTTCGCTCTGCATCCAGGTGGACCACACACTTGTGGGCCAGGTAGTCCGCTACATACTCGCTACCCTCCAACCCACCACCCGCCGCTCTCTCTCTAAATTTCTGATTGCATATACGGTACCATATACCAACCCAGACGAGTACGATCTTGACTCTACCGTGTTCGCCTTCCCGTGGGCCCAACTCTCCGAGTACGTCCTCGATAACAGGTCACTCGCGATCACTGCTTTCCAGCTACTCGTAGACTCCGTGGACTACATGTGGGTCTCAATTCGGCCGCTCATGGGCAGCCGCAGGGCTTTCCTTCGTCGGGTTGCCGCGCCACTAGATACAATCACAAACGAGCGCAGCGCCTGGGCGTGGAGCTGGGAGGACACGCTTCATAATGTCGCAAAGAGGGCGGCGGGCGGCAGCCGCACCTTCATGGGGAGCACCTTCTTTTTGGCTGAGGAGAACCTGTAGGTCAAGTAAGTAAGTACTTGCTCAGTGATGATCTTGCGAGAGCCCGTTTATGGTGGCCTTAATACTTATTGATTTGGCAACAGTGTATTTCGCAATTCGCATCTTTTTCTCTCAAAATCCACTGGCACTTTCAGGGTAAATGAAGACATGTGCATATCTACGGAGCTTTTTGTACAATTCCATTACCTACTAGTAAAATCTACTTTTTGCGGAAAAATCTATAGATCGTCAGGACTCAGTTCCGAAACGAACAAATGAAAACACCCACCCGAACTCTGCTAAACTCCCGTCCAGTGTCGTGGGATGGCTCCACCTCGCGCACGATATGAACCTTGACGCCCTCCGCGCCACAGCCAAGGCGCGAGCGCGATGATTGGTCGTCATCAACAACGAACTGAAGCGAGTTCATGGCGTGGCTGCCTGGAGCCGCTCCAGCGGCTGGGGCGGACCCCTTGCGCTCCCGAGTGCCTGAGCGGATTGGGTCAATGGCCCTGTTATTGAAGACGGCAACGAGGCAGTTGGTGTATCTGAGGAGGTGTTCAGCACCGGTACCGGTCAAGTCAGTGGATAAGCTCACAGCTTTCCGATGATGGCCGTCCTCGATAGTGAATTAGTTAACATAATGAGCAGAGTATGCTGTCTCACGGTGGCACTACCAGAGTAGGGCGTTGCTGTTGCCGTAGAGCTTAGACCTGGTATCCTGCAGGGGGGATAACGCACCGGAACGCCCCAGAATATAATCAGCGATAGCACCGCAAACCCGGCTACATACACAGTGAAAAAGTTAGCGTCCTTTCTTTGCTGGAGGGGAACATACCAGTGAGCGCATTGGTCTCCACTGTCATCCTGATCACACGGGAGATGAGGCTTCTGGTATGAGGCAATGTGGCCGCTCGCTGGTACAGCAACTGCGGGGATATGATTAACATAACTGCGACCACTTTGGAAAGCTTACGGCCCAGGCGAGCGTCCCAGCAATGGCAACATCGGCAACAGCGTTAGCAACAAGCCACGTCTATAGAGAGATACGTTCAGTTGTGTTCATGAGATAGTAAAAAGCGCTCACCGTCTGTTGGATCACGCCCGTACGAATGAGGGAGAGACGGCCAAGGTTGTAGGCCTGAATTGCATTAGTCCAAGTTTGCACCTGAAAGTGGGAAAACTCACTCGGATAGCGGTCGCGATTCCGCCAGCACAGCCCGTAATCGATATCTGACAAGACAAACTTGAGTACTTTGTGTTATGCTATTCCGAGCCGAGCAACGCAGCACCTACCAGGAATATACCAAAGGGGACGATGATCTTCTTGCGGATAAAATAGATGCGCCAGCAGTAGAACCCTTGGACGACGAGCGCGATGATCGAATCGATGAATGGGACGTCCCAGGAGTTGAGAAAGACGTCGTCTAGTTGGTTCATGTTGCCGAAACCAAAGCTATCGAGGGTAGCATTAGCAGCAGTGAGCGGACAACGAGCGGCAGCACGCACCAGAACCAGTGGAAAGCGTCGGCCGTCACCATTAACGTCTGAGCCAGATCTACCAGCGCCAGGCCGTACACTTGTTCCGTCAACTTATCCATACTGCGACGCGCAGCCAGTGGGCCACTCACCCAAAGCCTTGACAGCGGGGCGGTCACTCGGAAAATGGACATGGTAAAAGTCTGGGTGAGAGAATTAGAGATGCGACAACTCGGATAAGGGCATTTAATTTTCCACCACACGCACAGGTCTGGGTGGCTAAGACCCCCATCAGGCACCAATTCAGACAAATGCCCAGCATCTGCACTTTTCGCGTCGGCTGAAAACTCTGAATACAACCCTTGCTCACCGTCGGTCCTGTTCTGTTGCACCAGAGTGAGCTAGAATACCGCGAGAAAAAGGACAGAAACGCGCATGAAGGCGATATCGGATGGGATGCCTGAAGGTCCAGACATGCTTGAATAGTGGTTGTGGAGTGGAGTGGGGTACTAGGCGCCAGCGGAGGGTCAACGCCGATCTGCACTTATATATTATCCTCGCCGTATATCCAATGATGACGAAAACTCACTCGGGGCAAGCGACCTGTTGAGCGGTACCCTCAGCTTCAGTGATAACGCCGCATCGTTGATTCTTCGCGAACCTACGAAGCGCTCCTGGTCCTAAGGACGGAATATAGGAATAGCAAACAACCACTAGTACTTGGGTGGTCCACTGTTACCCAATGAAACTTGAGCCTGAGGTCGCCTAGAGCAGCGAGTATTCAATTGAAACTCCGATGTCGCCTTACCCTCGATTAAGTCAAGTTTGTAACGTGCAGCTTGCCACGTGGGGAAAGCTATGCTGGGCTTCAAGATACTAGGTCCGTGGTGTTAAATTGGTTGTCGGCAAGTCAGTACTCAACTGTGCACAACACCAAAGTTCAGGCTGTCTGTTGCCAGCACCCTTCGACTAAGAGGTCCCATGCAGAGCAGCGAGCCATGCAAGATCCCAAGTTGCACGATATTGGAAAATCGAACGTTTTGGGACAAGCTTCGCAACACGCACAGGGTCAACCCCAAACGAGATGTTCTTGTCCGATGCCATCGTCAAACCCACATTGGCGCAGTTACAACCTAAAGTGGTACGTTACTCTCCCCACAAGGCACAGAAACATCGTACTTCTAGATCAGTATACAGCTCAGTAAGGCGGCAGATACCTAAATAAACAATCAGTCGTAGCACTGAATAACAACAACGTCCAGTAGAAGGCAAGTCAGGTATGAGAGAAAAGCCGGATATGATATCATCCAAAAGAACTCCCCGAGTGCCACAAAGCAGCGGCTCGCGAGCGTCAAATGGCCCCGGCGGGTTTCTTCATTCCGGAAACAAGTTGAAAAAAAAACTCACCAATGCTACGGCTCGGAGTCAGGGAACTCTTCCTCCTCATCAGTCAACTCTTCGCCTCTCTTTATACCAGCATGCCCTTGTTCGTAACCCTCTCTACGTGCCCATGACCAGCCGTCTGTGTAGGGATGTACTCGCATGGGAAGGAGCAGGGAGTATAGCGGGTATGGCGCTGGAGATGGTGAGTGTTTGCCTATCACAGCAAAGTCAGACTCTATCGGGAATGAAACCAAAGCATACCAATAGCGACATTGAAGAAGAGAGCAATGTTCCGCAGCCCACTCCCGAGGTCGTACGAGTTGACAAACGCCTCAGCGCGCTGTTCCGCGACTTTGCGATAGACTTCGTTGTCCTGACCCTCAACCGTTGTCTCCCCATTCGCAATAGTGCGCAGATGGAAGGCCAGCATGATGCCCACCGCGAGCGACATGACTGCGGCGAGAATGTAGATGAGGAGGAAGATTGTCGAAGGAATGGTGTAATCCCAATTCTACTGTTTTTGTCAGTTAAGACACACAAAAAACGAAAAAAAGGGGCAGACCGTCCACTCCACGCCAAATCCCAAGACACCCAGACCTATCTCCCAGCTAGTATAGCAGAAGGCCACACATCCAACAACAAGGTAGGCCATAAAGAGAACGAAATGGCGTTCGTTGTGGAGCCCGACACATTGGTTTATCCCTGGTGGACTGTGAGCTGGGAAGAAGGGACAATGCGGGAGACGGACACTGAGACGAGGCATGAGACCACGAAAACGAGGAGGAAGCACACCAACAGGGCAGTGATGGTCGTATTTGAGCACGCAACGATTGCATATCCGGCAATGGTGGGCTCGCTGTCCATTTGAGTAAACAAACCAAGGCAAGTGAGCCACGTACTTCTGGCCTTATTACAGCACATCTCTTGCATCTCGTCGTCGCCGCCCTCGTCACTCGTGCCTCTCCTCCGCTGGTGTTTGCGTGTGGTGGTAGAGCCCATAAAAAGGCGCTGTCTTCTATCCGCCCTCGACTTTGTGGTTGCTGTGTTGGTGAAATGCCCACTGGGGGTGGTGGTGGTGGGCCAACGAAGCCTGGGCGAACGCGTGTGACGAGGAAGTAGTGGCCGTGCATATTGAGGGCAATGAGGATGCATAGCGGGGTGGTGAGGAGCGGGTATGAGAGGGTAGGGAGTAGAATCGTGACTGGGGAAGGTCAGTTGCGAGACGGAGCACAGGAAAGACATACAGAAACAGGCCGAGCCGAGCCCCGTAAGTATGACTGCAAACGCGACGAAGAATGGGCCAGCGGCGCCAGTTATGCGGTCTCCTAGCCGCTCGAAGGTTTTAAAACATCGGAAAACGAGTCTTGCCCCGAGCATTGAAGCTTTCAAGTGACGATGGGTGCTTCCGGGCCGTCTCGCCCGTAGACTGGGTAGAAAGTGTGGAGGATGGTCCAGAGGTGTGGCGCAGGTGATGAGTCAGCCATGAAGACACGACATGTGGACGGCGAAAACAAAACTTGGTCGAACCCTGTTCATTGCAATCATAGACTGTTGTACAGTGCTTAAACGTATTGAAATTTCAGTAGCCAGTCCGAATATGGGCTTCATTCTGAGTCCCTCTCCCATTACTTGTCCCCGAAATCCTTTTTCCCGAAATCGAAGTCTTCCGTCGCGAGTTGAGCGTGGCTAGAAGCGATATCGCCCAGAGCTTATTGAGGACCAAATTCATCCCAAGCGTCGCTGTTACACGTGCGAACGGGGCAAAAGGCCGATTGGGAAAAGCAACGCAGAAGGCAAACTCGATAACGATCCTGCACCATGGGGCGTCAGTGAATTTGGAGCAAAAGGCGCAGCAGCTGACCAAAACGTCGCCGGCGCAGCAGACTGGAAAACGACAATGATGAGGCTCTTAAAGAGGCCTGCACTCTGCGGGAGGACTTTCTTGCGGTAATAAACAAGGTACCCGACAGTGGTAAGCGTGAGCAGGAGGTCTCCCACTAGAGAAAACAGCGTTGAGAGGACGAAGCAAAGGTGCATTTATGAGTGAAGCGCACCAAGAATGACTGCGAAATGGATGTTGTCTAGCATTGTGAATCAGACACAAACATGGGTAAGTGATACTACGCAGAGGACCACGCACAAAGAAGCAAAGTCGTTGGGGTATCACTTGCGTCTGACGCGGCTGGGCGCAACCGCACACCAACCTAATAATCAAGTTATGAGAGCAGCTAGAGAACAGAGTACACACAGCGGCAAGACTGAGAGCGAAAGCGAGGAGAAGAACGGTGCCGAGAAAGGCAACGAGGTACCAGTTCCGCTTCGACAGCATGAATAGCCTATGCAGGTAAAAGCTTTGCACATAGATGGCAATGAAGGCGGCCTGGAAGGTCATCCATTAGCCAACAGCAAGATGACAGAGCAGACATTGAGGACACTCATTGAGCTTGTTCCTGTCATTTGCAGGTCGGGGTCCCCCAGAAATTCCTTCGCAAGGATAATCTTTTCCCATGACATTGCGCTATAATTAAGATTAATCAGTACAGACACGGCTGAACGAAACACGCACAATTCGAGCGCGGCGCTCCCTGTAGTCAAAAACACGGCAATGCAGACATACACCCGACGATATAGCGGCTCGTCTGAGCAGCTCGAAAGGTATTTGGAGAACTGGTGGAAGACAACACCAAGGAAGACGGCGCCAACGGATGCACCCGCGAGCTGTGATTGAGGTTTAATGAGTCAACAGAAAAGAAGCAAAACAAAGCTAACGTGTGGCCCGACAAGGTAAGAAAAGATATTGGTGGGGATGGCGGCAGCCATGACTGGAGGAAGGAAGGGCGACTCGGAAAAGGAGACTCATGTGCGGATGTTTCGGTTGGCGTTCCCCGGGACAACGTGTCAATATCGCCGCATGTTTCATTGGATGCCGTCTAGAGGATAGAGCAGGTGAGGGGCTCCGGGCGAAGGGGATTGAAAAAAAATATCGATGACGTGACCACATGTCGCACGATGTCGGTGTTCGATGATTCCTGTCCGAATTATATGCAGCGCCGATTCTCTACCTGATTACCCGCGAATACTTGCAAAGAATAAGACATGTCAGCGGTGCTGCGATAAAAGTCTGGAATGGAACCTGTAGGAGGAGTGAAAAAAAAGGAAGCGAAGAAGAAAAAAAAGAAAGAAAGAAAGAAAGCCTACCACAATCATAGTGATGATTCGATGAAGGGTAGAGTTGATCGCCTCTTTTCTGCTAAAATATATGGTGATTGTGCTGTGCAGTGTTTCAGCATCTGCAAATTTCCTGGTCAATTTGCGAGAGTAACTCACCCTCATTCTCCGCTCAGCGCAGGTTAGCAGCGGGCCTAGAGACACTTTTCGGTTCCGTGCCGATATATATCTGGCAGAGAGGACGCATTATGAGGCAATGAGCGCTCTGGCTGCTGTATTCGTCAGTGAATGTTTTCATGGTCGGAATGGAAGAAGGAAGGCAGAGAAACATAGCAACGGGAAACGAACAAGGCCAGAGTCGAAAGGGATAAAAGCCAGCCTCTTCGTCCTTCATTCTGCACTCGAACTCATTCGTCCAAAGCACCCTCCCGAACAAGAAGATGTTCTCCAAACTCGTCGCTGCCTTCGCCTTCGCCGTAAGTATTCAAATCCAAAGGAACGGTGGCCCAGCACTCACAATATCAGGCCCTTGCTGCCGCCAGCACCCCCGCCGCCCGCACCGACTCGCCGCAATGCTGCGCCAGTATCGTCTCTTCGAGCAGCGGTGTCGCTTCTTCTGTCGCGGCGCTCGTCGGGCTCGACCTTAGCGGGTTGTTGGATATTCCAGTCGGCCTCAGCTGCTCCCCCATCACAGTTCTGGGCAACAACTGGTGTGTATAGACCAGTCCTGCGAGTTGTAGAGGTACTGATGCGTCCTAGCGGCGGCACGGAAGTCGTCTGCGAGGCGCCCAAGGAGCAGTGGGGCAGTCTCATTGCGATCAACTGTATCCCGATCACTCTGTGAACAGGGACAAAAAACGCCTTGCTGCATAACATCCGCGTCGTCCGCGTCGGCGTCATATACCACTTGAAATTTGTTGATTAAATCTGTTAATTAATCGTTTCCCGAGGTATCGGGATGTGTTCCGCTTTCATCCGAAGCCCGTCGACGGATGGGTTGCTCCTGTAGAGTAATCATTCGGCGAGGCTCTCGAAAACATGACCGGTAACTCGTTACCCGACCAATGCTAATTTTAGAGACGATCGCAGAACGGCCGACTGCCCAGCCAATGACGTCGCCTGTGTCATGACCAGAATAAATCGCATGGCTGGCAGCTGGCAGCCGCGAAAGGCGGAATGAAAGATGCGAAGGTCGATCAACACTGAGGCTCACTGACGATGCTTCTGTGGGTGACGTGCATGGCCGCAAATCATGGAGGATATGAATAGTTCAGTGGCGAGCTTCAAGTGTGTCAGAGGCCTTGGCTTCCCGGATGGCCAAAGCTCAGTTGAATGCCCGCCGGCGATTACACTGTTGAAGAGAGTTCAAAACAGGTCTATTGAGGTGAAGTGGATGAAACTACTTCGCATATCACCGTTCTACACACGCACCATCCTGGTCGATTCAGTTTGGTCAACAGCCGTCAAGCTTTCGTGTCGCCGCGCCGACAACAGTGCATTCTTGGACATAATATGCTCCACTTGAGCATGGCGGGGGCGGAGGCCGGGCCAACTAGCGTCCGCGGGCCCCGTCCCTTTGTTCCAGACCCGCTCGTCATTGGCTCCTGTGGACGAATCAGCACATGTATCTCTGGCAGATGGGGATGTCCTGTGAACGTGCAGCTGGTCAGCACTTGTGTTTCCAGAATCCAAGAAAAATAGAAACAGGCGGGAGATAGCACAAAGCCGAGGTGCCAGGGAGGGGGAGAAACATATAAAAGGCACCTGGTTTCGACCTGCACTCCTCACTCGAGCTCACCAGTTCAAGTAAACACTCAAACAACAAGATGTTCGCCAACCTCAAGTACACCGCCGTCCTGGCTCTCGCTGTGAGTGGGCTTGGGCGCTAGGGTTTGTGACGAGCTCACCAATGCTGCAGACCCTTGCTGTCGCCGTCCCCAACTCGGGCCTGCAATCTCGCAACGACCCTCCACCCTCCGACTCTCCCCAGTGCTGCAACAGTGTTGTTTCGTCGACCAGCAGCGTTGTATCGGGACTTCTTGCCCTTCTTGGCATCGATCTCGGGGGAGCAAACATCCCCATCGGTCTCAGCTGCTCCCCCATTACCGTTATCGGCAACAACTGGTCGGTTTTTCTCCTTGGTTTTCGAATGTCGCTCAATTTATTTCAGCGGAGGCACAACCGTCACCTGCGAGGCTCCCCAGAAGGAGTGGGCTGGCCTCATTGCCATTAACTGCCTCCCTATTACTCTTTAAGCAGAGGAAAACTTGAAGCAGGAGAGAACACGGATTTACATACCTGTCCACTCGTTTCCGAATTCCTTGTTTTCTTTGCAACACATTGGTATTCTGGCCTGGAATGATCATGCTCGAGATGTTACTGTCTGCACGGTTGACGCCTGTGCCGCTAAGAACCACTGGCACCTGGTGGCATATCAAAACTTTGAGTTTGGGCTAAGCATAGTAGTTCACCTTGGGTCCGGCCACGGGCAGTCACAGCTAGAAAAGCGAACGTGATTCAATCTGTCATAGCCATTGAACGGCCCACATATGTCTTCACGGTAAAGTTTGCATTATGAGGATGGGTCGGACGTTCGACAATTTGGAAGGCTTGACTCTTGGAACACAAGGGACGCCGACAAAAGAAAAAGGCCAGTATCGGGCCTAATATTTTGTTAGTGTCTGAGTTGTATTGAAGAATCAAATTCATACCGATGCATACAGAGAGTAAATCAACTACAATGGCGCTTGATTTGGTTAAGGACAAGGACAAGCCGCTGTCACACATGTCACACGCACATAAATTTTCTTTTCCCTGGCTTCTCCACGAACTCGAATAAGCCTCACCAGTACCGCATACGCAACGCGATGCATCTCTATTCACCCCCTCGCCGCTCAAGACGGGCACAATGATCACCTCGAAAAATACTAGGCTTTGAGCCACACACGACAACCCAGAACGACGCTTCCTTGACTATGCGTACTTCTCAAGCCCTTGGTGGTGTAGTGGAAAGCGTGACATACAACTGCTGGGAGGAATGCTAGGTACGTCGTTGTTCCCCTAGCCTCACACGCTAATTCACCGAATAAGCGGTCGTCTTCAGTGCTCTATACGGACTATACCTCACTACGGCTGCAACCGTACACAAAAACGAGCAGGCCATGGATGCGTACACAAACATTGCGAAAGTCTTCGACCAGTCAAAAACGTCTTTTCATCGCCTTCCCCCTCAGCCCCGAAAAGAACGCGAGCACAGACTAGGACCCGCTCGCTCTGAATCGGGCCGTTCATCCCTTCCCTTCACGTCTCCTCTCCGCCGCCCCATCTTCGCATCCTGATCATATCCGCTCCTCTTCCCGACGATTACCAGCCCACTTGTTATTTCGTGTACTCGATTGGCCTATATGGTCTCCGACTTCACACTGGACATAGCCTCATCTGTCTACTCCGTCGGTCTTGCTTCCATGACCGCACCACTATCTCCCCTTCGTTCTCTCAATGAGAGACTGTCTATCAGGGGAATGCAGCGACCACCAGGACAGCAACCAATGATTGCATGCTTTCCGTGCACTAATCAATCGACCTCCCATCCATTGCTCGCCCAGCTTGCTTTCCAGCGGCACATCCGGGACACGCCATAGCGCTAAAATGTCGCGTTCTTCCATTCGCATGAAGAAACGAGGGGGGGGCGAGTGTTGGTTAGACCCACAACATTCTGTCTGGGCCCTTTTTCTGACATCCACTGCCTGTTATCCGTTACCCCTCACTTCAGTTGATACCACTCCTTATTCTCTCAGTTCCTTTTTTGTTAGAAGCTGCCTCATAACACTTCTCCTGCCTACTATCCACTCCTACACGCACGTTACTTCAGTTGATTCTTTGCCCATACCACTTCATACGTATCTCCACCCATACCTGGCTGATACCTTGCTTTGTAGAACTAGGTGGTGGAACTAGTTGACGGACGCTTTCGATATCATTCCACCTCCTTTCCCGTTGACTTCTTTCTCTCAGTACTACCATCTCCGAGTAAGGCAGTCGACCTGCCTTTCACAGTCGGATCCGCGAAAGATGCCGCCTTCGCGATTGTCTTCGTGTCTCTACGGAACACTACATTCAATACGCCTGTCCTGTGCCACAGCAAAAGCCCAGCCAATCAATTACGAGGCGGCGACACTTTCCATTTGTGGTCATGGCCTCCGCTGGCTCCGATCATAAACCGCATATTGGAGATGCTGATTGCTGGTCTGCGTGGATGGCAAGAACTTGGCGTAAAATGGAGGTGCTTCCTCCGGATTGTCATTGCCACCCGTTACTTGTTGCGCTGACTGCAGGGCGGACATCGGAATCGTCGGATAAGGCATGACGCCTCGAGCTCGTAGTCGTGCGATCACGGACCGACCGGTTTATTTTGGTTGCAAGGATAATTCTCTGGTGGCTAACGTTGTCTTCGATGGGCTCCGACGAGAGGAGAGGCTGCATCGCTTCTAGCTGACGCTGCAAATCTGATGTCGGGGCAGAGTGGGTTCGTCTGTGCGGGGCTCGGGCCCGAAACACCCGATTTTGAAAACTGATGTCGAATGGCGATGAGCACTCCTTGCTGGTTGCCCACCAAATGCGGTTTCGCTTTCTTCGTTGCTGCGAGCTAACTCGATCACAAAACTAATCGATAATTGATCTGGACGAGATTTCACGACATTGCCTCCCGTGGCCATACTTTACTGGACACGGTGTGCTGCGGAATCGATGACTTCCAGAGTCTCGACAGCGATTGACGTGCGCGCCAAGCGGGTTTCCCAGCAAGCGCCCAACGCCATCAGTGATCTTCGGGAGGGCGATCACTTTTGAGGGACGGGAATCAAAAACTGGCGGCCCATTGGTCAGACGGTGTGTCATATCTGCTTTGTACCACCGTCGATCATCGTTTGGGGTGTGCGACCTGACCGTGGAGGCAGACGCCAATGGTTGCGCGAGACCATGGATAAAAGGGCACCCTACAGCAGGTGGGTCGGCACACGATGCGCTACACATCACGCCCCAAACCGGATTTTGTCTCCTCCCCCTCCTCCGCAAGCGCTTCACCGCCGTCCTCGTCTGACGCGGGCTCCCGTTCAACAACGCCGGCCCTCCCGCCGAGGCCCCCATCAACCACGGCTTCCCGCGTGATACGGTCAAAGCCGACTAGCGGAGAGCACAAAGAGAAGCTTCCACGCAGCAAAATTGCGTGCATGAACTGCAGACATCTGAAAGCCAGGGTAAGGACGCGTTTCTGCTGGCATCCAAGGGATTGCTAATCACGCGCAGTGTGTGCCAACGGAGCAGAAGGCCTGCACGCGCTGCAAAATCCGCAAGCTCAACTGCCAGTATCCAGTGCCCACTGTAATTCAAGTCCTCAGCTATTACCCGCCGAGCGCCGGGTACCACGAGCTTCCGCCGGTGGAGCCCTCAGGCTGGAGGAGCTTTTCACCCGGGCCCGTCAGCATGCCGATGTCAGTCGCAGGTAGGAATAGCGCGAGAGCAAATGCCCAGCCCGTTCCGAGCCTCCCATATACTCTCTCCCCCGCCACCAAACTCCCGGCCGCGATATTCGGGCAACGCCTACCCGCCACTGACGCTTCATGAGCCTGAGCATTATGGGCAGGACTATGCGAGTCCCGGCTCGGACAACACCCTCGCGTCGTGGATCGACGAAGATGCTTGTCCAGGGATGTTTTTGGAGGAGGACAGCGGGACCAAGCTTGGTTTCGAGTTCACAAGCGAAGACTTCCCCAGTTCAGAGTCATTGTTTTATTCCGGCGGTGGAGGCCAGATGGACCACTGGGACATTTGAAAGATATTGACGGTGGATGGAATTGGGGTCTAGGTCCACACAGTTTGGGTGCTTTCTTGTACGATAGATGAATAAATTCAGCAGAACAAGCTTCGTGGGAATCGGTGGAGGTGCTTCGAAACCAACTGTGTCAGTCAATACAGTGTTGCAACCAGATCCGAGTGAAAGCAGGTCAGTACAGGAGTACAGTCCACGGACACAGTGACTTACAACATTTACCTTAGCACTCACATGCTTTACATTCGCTTGGGATCGCTGCATTGGGCTCAGTTTAAGTATTTGATTCCGTTGCTGGCGACTTGCTGCCGTGAGTTCGAGGCTTGCTTGCCCTTGCGAGTTCTGAAGGGAGGATTAAGTGGAGGCGCGTGAGTATACTGTCACCATATACTTACTGGCAATAGCTGGAGTATCGTCCAATGCCAGTTCGTCGACCGACGCCGAGGGCCGAAGATCCGCATGTCCTTCCCGATCTGTCGATCATGATTTGCCTATCGCCTTGACGACGGCGAAGCCTTCATATAATCGGTGAAGTGGAAAATCTCTGCCCGGTACAAGTCGCGAAACGGGTCGAGGGGTCGAAATGGCGAGCCACCAGCCCGGGCATGGACGCGTCATAACTCAGCGTGCGTCCCCACACTTGCTGCCCTAACACGAGACAACTTGCTGCAGAGCCGAAACCGATGCCACCAATGGGCTACGACTCCCTTCCGTCCAAAACCCCGGCTCGCCAAGCCGCCGACCGCGCGCTCACCGTGGTCTCCTGCCCGTGCCGGACCCCTGTCTGTTTCGCCGACTTCTGCGTGCATTCCGCGGCCATGGGGCTCACATCACAGTTCGCTGCTGGCGGTATCGACTCTGTCATCAGCGATGAGCGCCGGAGCCGCGGATGTTGCACTGCGCTGGTGGATATGGCGTGCTGCAACTGCACGTGCGTTCCTGAGGCATGTTTCGACCCGCAGACGGACCTCGTAAACCGGAACTGGGAGGGTTATGACGGGGGCAAACACCGTATCGGGCTTGAGGCGGCGGAGTGGTGGTGCACTGAGTTGCAATCGAAGAGCGGGTGTGTCCATTGGACGATGCTGATAGGCTGCGCGCCGTGCTTGATTCCGGTCTGTTTGGTGGCGAGGGGATGTATGTGTTGTCTCTGCAGGCTTTGAAGCAGAACTGGATGATCTTGATCCTTCTCTTCTTGTTTTTGTCGATACGCATTGCCCGCATTACTAGCTACCAGAATGGAGCTTGTCCTGTTAACTCCTCTCCGAGTCGTTTTCTTGAAGTACGAAAGTTAAGTTCTGGACCGGGGGCGATTGTCCCTAGTATCAAGTCTTAGACTAAGAAGACAAGTTGACCAGGCTACCGAGCGAGAAAAAGATGGCAGGAGGAGCATGCTAACGTGTTTCCGAGTGACGACAGCGTGACTGACCGCCAGTTGACAGAAATGGATCGGACGAGGAAAGCATCGTCGTGGGGGGGTATTGGAAAGAGGAAGTTAAAATTACGCAGGGCACCAAAATAGTGAATTATAGGGATTCTGGTGGAAGAGCGCACGTATCGGCCTTGGGATGAAGAGATTTGAACTTGGTCGACGTACTAGTATGCCACCCAGCAGCGCACTGCCCCTTTCATTTTCATATAGAGCTCCGAGTCCATCGACAGTCACTGTCGCAAACAGCATATCAACGTCTTCATTACGCGTACAACCACCGACAGCAAGACATAGCGAGTCTGTGGTTGAGTACTGAGTAGAACTACACTGAATGGAAAGGGTCACCGGTGAGCTTGTTACAACTACGGGAAACCATTGACACGCACTGGCGCTCAGGCTGAATCTGGTTTTTGAGATCAAAGTCTCCTCTTCGTGGCTATCCAGAACGGTTGCTGGAGTGTCGGTGTGGAATGCCGGTTCGGTAGTTGGGAACCAGAACGCGAGCATGATCATGGACTCGGAGGTCAAGACCGAGAAATCATTTTCCTAAGTTGGCACCAGAAAGGTTGACACCTCCTTTCTGTTCTCCTTCATTCTATACTGCGTCTCACTCGGCCACGTCTCACTCGCATCCAATGCAGGCATGCGATTCATTTCGCCCTGAAAAAGCGACGGTCACAGCGTTCCGCACTTGCTCCCGACGGTCACTATGGCCATAACCGCGCCTCCCCGCCGCCCTCATCTGGCGGAAGAGACATGGGACCAATGTTGGGCCTTCGTCCCCCGCCGACTTGAGCTGCACCAGCTCAGTCTCGTCTGCCGCCAATTTCGGCGCCTCTGTCAGGCCCGCCTTTTCCGCTCAATCTACATCCACCATGTCGAATTCGAGGCGGCCCGGGCGAATGGCTCTGGCTCACGACGAGAGGCAATACTACTTGTACGGCAAATCGAGTTCACCAAGGCGCTGGCGACGAGCAAGCATGCGAATTCGGTGCGGGAGCTTTCGTTGGGGGACCCAAGGAGATTACGTGGGGTCGCGGATGTTTTGGCGGAGAAACACACCGAGTTCGTCAATGCATTCGTCTCCACACTCGGGAACTACACTAATCTCGTTGCGCTGTCCCTTGCGGGGCTGGAAATCACTATTCCGTTACGGGAAGCCCTTGCTTCCCTAGTCCATTTAGAGAACCTCGCTCTTTCGGGGTGTCATTCAACGGACGCCAATGCTCCATGTACCCTGACGTTGTCTTCCCTGTCGATTACATTCGACCACGGCGACTTCAAGTTAATGCCACTCCTGTCTCTTGTTGACACAAGCAAATTGCAGCGTCTCGCTTTAGAATGCACGGAAGGCGGTTCACCACATCCTCTCTGTTCCACCCACTTCCCAAACCTCACCTCACTTTCCATATCGCACATAGAATGGCCGCCTACCCAAATCAAGACCCTCCTCGAGTACTGTCCGTGCTTGGAAGACATCATGCTCGACATTGACGGCGAAGACGTGGACGACTACCGCAAGATGCTTGATACCATATCTCCAACGACTACTCCTAATCTCAAAACTGTCCAATGTCGCGCAGAACTTGTCCCGCCGCTGGTGCAAGGCCGGCCCGTGGACCATATCGTCATTCTCCTCAATCTACATGCGCTGGCCCCGCCGGGGACCGCTGCTGAGTCACAGGCCCAGCTTGACATCAGCTCCGTTCTGGCTGCAATACGGGCAGGAGCGCTGGCAAGCACACCCTCTGTCCGTCATCTAGAAATTGCACATCTCGTGCCGCTCGAGGAAGAGCCTCTGGCCGAGTTGTTCACCACTTTACGCCAGAGCGCTCCCCAATTACAAAGTCTCTCCGTGGACATGCTCGACTTTGGACGGAATTTACGGTGGACAGGGGATTCTGGGGGTACGTTCTTCCATTACGGCGCTGCATCCTCTCATGCGTTGACAGCGACAGAAGGGGTCATCGAGGCGAGTCATCATTTTGTGTGTATATGTCCTTACTGAGTATACTTCCAGCTCCTGGCCCGACTAGCCGCCACAGGAAAGATCACCCTCCCGGACAGCGTTCACACTCTACGCTTCAACTGCTTCCAGCCGTTCTGCCAAATCACGGTCCGCGAGGAACACATCGCGCTTGCGGCGCTGGAGGCGACTATGCCCTCCTTGCGAGTGCTCTCGCTCTGCGACTGCCACGCAAAGATGAAAGGGCACGACGCGGTCGAGTCGTGGTCGTGGGTGAGGGACGGCAACAAGTGGGCGAAGCGCATTGCCCCGGAGGAGGACTGTGTGCACCGCACTGCGGACGAGGAGTGGGCGGAGGGGTTCGTGTCGAAGGTGTGGAGAGAGGATGGGACAAGGATGGCCTGATCGCAACTGGGAATTCGCAATGCACCTAGCGGATGTTACTCAGTTTGCTTTCACAAACGGAAATCATGCCCAAAAAAATTCCACCAATAAGGAACCACAGTGATATCTTGCATTGCTTTACTCCATGTGAGTGTAGGTTATCGTCGTGAGTTGGGCATCTTAGCCCGCGTCACATGTAGCAAACACTGTGACTTGTATGTGCCATCTGAAGCAGTGCAGAATGAGGTGGATAACATTACACCACACCACGCGGCTCAACGTCTGGGTCCGTGATTTGTGCTTCCGCTCTGTGGTCAGGATTGACCCCCGTACGACTCGACGAGTGGGTATCAATATTGGCGATACAATTTGTTTCTGCTTTTTTCCCCCCTCAAACAGGACTCAGGAGTGAACCCGCGGCCGTGCAGTGTTTCCCTTGTCTGACTTATCATTATGTACTGCATGTTCCGGGCCCTTGTGCCCCAGCATGTGCACCAGTAACTCAAGAGGGCAGATGATATAAAGTAAACTCTTCCACGGGGTTCTCACTCTTCTTCCTAACGCTAGGGTTCCACCCGAGAAAAGGGTCTGAAGCTCCCCAAGAGGTGCCGACGGAAGCTGCTACGGTATTCGCCGACCAAATGAAGGAGGCATGGGCCGACGCAGCCGAAGCCATGAGGGAAGCTCAAGAAACGATGAAGAAGTACTACGATCAGAAGCATACCCCGGACCCAAACTACTCCGAGGGTGACAAGGTGTACCTACAAGGAACAAACCTCACCAGCGATCGGCCTTCGAGACAAGAGATTCAGGCCGTTCGAAGTCAAGCGGAAAGTCGGCAATACCTCCTATGAGCTGGTCCTACCCCCGACATGGTGCGTTAGTCCCGTATTCCACACCGCGCTTTTACGACCCTGGAACGCCCTAGTAGCGGATCACCAACGGGCTGTTCCGCCGCCTCCGGCCGAGATGCGGGACGGGGAACCCCACTACGAGGTAGAGGCTATCTCCCTCGTTCGCAAACAAGGGCGACATCGCCTGAAATATTTGATCCAATGGAAGGGCTATCCTCAGGAAGAGTGGACGTGGGAATTGCGGGATAAGCTGGAAGGTGCGGAGGAGGCACTCAAAGAATTCTACACACTCAACCCGTTCGTGCCCTGTGAGGAACTCGTAAATGGATGATGGAAGATTCGCAAAGAAGATCAGAGCGCGCACACCCATAGGGCGTCGAGATGCCGCCCACAACGGAGGGGGTGATGTCACGGTTCGGGTTGGGCTGCCGGGCCACGGGGCCGTTCGGGGGCCGATCGGGCCCGCGTAGGCCCGCACAACCTCCATACTCCTCAACGCTCCCCCCATTCTTCTAACCCCTTCCCTTCACCCCTGCGGCCCTACGCAGCGCCCATCCGATCCGCCCTGGGACCTAGCGCCCATCCGATCCATCCCTAATCTCTTAGCGTATAAAAACTGTACTTACAGGATGTAGTCGCTAGGCTAATATCAATATCATCTATTCTCCGGGCTTAAACCCCACTTTTGTGCTCCCCAGACCTACTTGCAGTCGGACCACCTGACGACCTGATACGGCTAGAGCCCAACGCGAACAGTAAGTGTACTTGTTGACCTCGGAAAGACTAAACTACTATATAAAAAGGTTAGGTATTCAAGTAATGTAAAGAGATGATGTCATAGTAGGGACCATGTGAATATAATCAGCTCATCATGGAGCAGCGACGCGCCAAAAGTGCAACTCTGGCGGAATCCAGGGCCTTACAATAGGACTCAGTCCCATAGGATAGGACTTAGCCCCCTTAATTATAGCACTATGCCAACAATTAAATCAATCAACAAAGGTTATCAACAGCAATCAATAATTGTATCATACTCACTACTAATATTTATTACTCTCTAACCATCCTTACCCCTTCTCCAAACCCTAACAAGGTATAGCATTAACTCAGCACTTTCCCCAACAGCATATATATATACATCTCTTGCCCTTACCCAAACCCTAACTAATCAACCCTAACCAACACTAGCCAACACTAGCCAACACTAAACCACATGTGCCTGTAGACTTTTCAAAGGACCCCTGGTTATAGCCAGCGGATCCGTTTGAAAAATCCCCGGGCCCAACCAGGGGCTGCTTCCATCTGCCACATGGAAACAGCTTCAGGCAGGTGACTGATTTATCAAATCACAGAGCCACAGGCTATCATAAGATCACCACGGCATGTCAAGACCGACCAAAGCTCAGCCAAAACTGACTTGTTATGTCCTACTTTAGGTTAAAATCTGCTTTGCCTCCCAAAGTGACCCAGTTGACCGGCTGTGTCATGTCATAAGCCTGATGCGCCAACGGCGTTGGCGCATCACATATTTTTTAGACTACAAGTAGCCTAGACTTTGTGGTAAAACTAAAGTAGTATTAACGCTCTGCTTGCATTTTTCTAACAAATCAGAAGGACAAACCAGGCACGGTGATGAGCGTAGATGAGCGCGGGCTTGACTCTTGCTTGACTGAGTGGCTTAGCATTGCCACGATCTACACCAGCAGTGCAATAAGCATGCGTAACAACAATCATAGATGTCATTCAGCTGTGCGATGTTCCCTCGTTCCACTCCAACTCAGCCATTCCACTGCCGACCAAAGCAGAAGATGCCCCCTCCAGTGTTGCCTGGAGGATTCCCACATCCTCCGCAATGGAGTCTTTGACCGTAGCGGACAGTTTTTTGCTCTATGTGGCAAAGAATGTCTCAGCAATTCTTTGATGGGTCTGGACCTGACGGGCGTGCGTAAGCCTTCATTCCCGTGGCTGTCATTGGATCGAGGTCATCCCGCTTCCTTTCATCCCGCTCTGTCCACTGGCCCTGTTCCCAATGCAGGAACCGCAGCACTCTTTTCATCTCCTCTTGCAACAGCTCCACCTCCTCGTTCCATCGCTCTTTTCTTGCCCGGGCTTTGCACCATTCGACACGGACCACTGATCGACATCGATAACGGCTAAACGGGACGAAAAGAAGCACGTACAGTCATGCACTTCCACTGCATTTGCTAAACCACCCACACTCCAGATCCACAACACTTCCTTTGGTCCCCGTCTCGTATTCGCCGCTGTACGAGCGGCCTGAGACCCATCCGCATTTTTGAGCTTGCAAGATGCCTCTGCATCGCTCTCAAGGTCCCAATGTGTGTTGACGTTCTTGTCCTCCAGTTTACGAAACTGAGGCACATAAGCAGACCCTTTCAGAGTGATTAGCGCTGCCTGCGCTCGATGATACTTCGCCACAGAGCGTGCTCTCCTCTTATCCATCCTCGAGGTCAAGGTTACAGACTGGGTATGTTGTTTTTGGCCCACCATATTCCTATCGTGAAACCAATACACATGCTGCGCTGCGTGCAGTTGCTTTCGCAGTTCTTGAAGCGCATCCCCACATTGCCCCTTTCGCAAATGAGCCTCTGTTTCCACGATCCGCTTCATGCTCACTACTTTTCGCTTGTTTTCACCAAGGTTGGATGGCAAATAGAGCTTGATATGCTCGGGTTGTGGAGGATGGGTGTTGCTGTCGCGGGTTTCATCATCAAGCGAGCCGTAGTGGTAAAATCTAGGCTAAATCTGCTAGCAGCCTGCTAGCACCCCCTGGGCCAGGTGATTAGTGTATCCAGACAGTGGTCCAAAACTCTCCGTTCCATTCCTGAAATCCTCGAGCAAACCATAACCCTTTCAAAAAGGACACAAACCTTCAATCTATGCAAGGGAGTAAGACAGTGCATCTCTCGTACACACTTTTCACACTGGATATATTCGTCAGCAAGGTCCGTTTGACAATATGGGCATCATTTGTTGTTGGTGTAGTCGCCTAGACCATCGCGGTGACGAGCCTGCTCGTCACAAGTCACACTTTGTCACCCAGTTTGATTTCCTATTTTAGTTTCCACTTCCTTTTCTAGTTGCTATTTCCTACCTTAGTTTCCATTCCCTATCTTTCCTGACTTTGTTGCTCATTTTCCATTTGATTTTAGTTTCTATTTCATTTAGCCCTTATTTATCTAGTCTATAAAAGCCTGTCCATAGCTAGTAGTTAGCATCATCCTCCCCAGTGCTTCCCCTCCCAGTCTTTCCCTTCTGAGTTTGAGTTCTCTTTTGAGTTCTTGAGTTCTTGGTGTTGAGTTTCCTGAGGAGTTTGTTAGCTCTGAAGGCACTTGCACACTTAGTCCTTGTTTGTCTTTTGGCAAGCAAGCACGTCAGCGGCGAATGAGGGTGTCGACCTAGAGTGGTATTAAGCGATGCTAGAGAAGATTTGGATTGTCCTGAGTAGTTATTATAAGATTTTTCAATTTGAGATTGTTACCACTCACTGAGCTATCATAACGCTTCCGCTTCAGCAAGTTAGGATCATCGGGGATGTCCCAGGACAACGTTGAGATTGAATCCGCCATTGCAGGGTCGACAGCCCCAAACTCTCCTTCGCCAGGAGTCCAAGCCGTAAACTGGTCCGCTTCTGGTTGGCATATTGCCGCTGACGTCTCTGGTGGGCGTTGGGAGGCCTCTAAGTTGACAAAGCGACCACACAATCAGACCCCGTCGGCGCTGAGGTCATAGCCATGGTCGGCCTCAAAGTGCTCGTCGTCTTCCTCGCCGATGTAGAAGTCGTCCCGCCGTCCCCCACGTCTAGACACAAGCCGTCAGCCACAAACCAGAAGAAAGGACACTGGCAGAGGGCGCTCACCTGGCTCACAAAACGCGCAAGGCTTGGCCAAGCCTCGCAGGCGAGACCAAGCCACAAGCATGATGCCACCTTGATGCCTGATGCCCAATGTGACTGCATGGAATATTCTAGACCCGGTTGCTAGCCGCATTCACCGAGTACCCTCAGCACCAGTGCTCTCATCCGTCTTAAAGCTCCAGGCGTGGCAAGCGAAATCTGGCTTTGCTGTTGCCTGTACTGGATGGCTAGGCCTTTCCTTTCCCCCCCTCAATCTCAGTAGGCCCGGAAGTTCTTCAGCTCCAGTACAAATCCTGAAGTAACTCATGGGGAAAGTTAATGGATTTGCAGGCTAAGGGTTTCCGCTATCTAAGATCTGCAAATCATCCGCTGGCTCGCCTATGCTCGTCTGTGAAAATATGATTTCAAATGCCAATAGAATCAGCGACTATTGCCTCCGCATCAACTGGTCAGGACTGGGGCGAAATTGTGACAGCGAAAAGAACAAACTCACTAGAGTTGACGCGAAGGAAACATCTTGTCTATTGCCGCTCGACGACCTCGCCTGCTGTAGTAGCAAACAGCTCAGGATCGACTGCTTGGTACGCTTGTGCATGAAAGCGTGGCACTTCCAGACAAAAGGACAAGGGCCGGGGAATGCTAACACACAAGATACGTGCAGCTTTGAGTTGAGAGAGCCATTGGCAGCTAATGTTGTAGGTTATCATAGCCAAACTTGAAGGTAGCACCAGTCGATCTCCATTGCTTATGGCCCAACGCTCTCCGAGCTGCAAATCCCCAGCTAGGAAAAGGGTCAGTACTTGCTGTCCCTTCTGTCGGTCACTCACCGGAAGCAGACATTATTTCGAGTGGACAAGGTTGAAGGTGACGGGTTGAGTGAAAGATGAAGAGGCTCCTGGTCATGCACTGAATATTACCGATGAATCATGATGGAATGATAACAACAGCGAGGGCACCGGCGTGGACGATATGGAGGTGCATGATGACGCAGACAAAATTGTCGCTGCTGACTCCAGGCCGAAGACAAAAGCCAAGAGCAAGGCCCCGGCCAAATCGAAAGCCAAGGCCAGTTCGGATGGAATCACTTTGACTTCTGCTTCAAGCTCTTCTTCAACAACCCAAGTCGGCACCGTCCCTGGGGGCACAGTCAATGCGGGTCCTGTTGTAGCGACTTCTACTTCGACAACCCAAGTTAGCGCCTCCGCTGTCCCTGGCAGCAAGTCCTTGACTCTTTGTGAATTGTGAAGACTATCAACAGGTGACAGATCTGTGATTTACGAAGATCTATGATTTTCACCAATGGCAGATCCGTGATTTTGGATGACAGAGTCTTTGCGAGGAAAGATTTCTTGAACTAAGTCGATGCTGGGTGAGACTTGTGAAGAATCTGCGCAAGTAGAGTTGTCAAAAATTTGCTGCTTGACACTTTGACTCTTTGGGACTTGGGCGAAGAATCTTCGCCGAAGATTATTAACAGGTGACAGTGTGTGATCGATTCACAAATGGCATATCTGTGATGTTGGATGACAGAGGTCTTGGCGAACGAGAACTCAGACACTGAGTAGGAGAAGAATTTGCGCAAGTAGAGTACCTGAGTCCATTAATTGTGCGATAAGAGTCTATCATGAGTTGTTGCGAGTTTGAGCGTGTACAAAGCTCCTTACATAGCCAGTCTATCCTATCCTGATTTGTGGTGGGTAGGGGCAGGGCACAGGGCATGGGCGTGGGCGGGCGTGGGCGGGTGTGGGCAAGGGGAGCACGTTTGATGCACTGATAACCTCGGAAGGGCGGGACGACGACGTGAGGAATGGAATCACGGGATTAGTCTTGCTGGCCAGGATTGGGAATCACGGCCCCACGGGATAAGCATTAGCAGGCGGGTGGCGGGGCGGGAATGGCGGTATTGTCGATAGAGACGGGAATGATAGCTTAGTCTTTGGCATTGTTGGCAGGAGGGGGCAACGGTGGATCAGTCGTGGGCGGGATTCGATGACTGAGCAATGACGTGGTGCCGGGCGGTGCTGATGGAGTAGGCTTGGCGAACAGCGGCCAAAGCCCAGAGGACAAAAATGGTCCCAATGATGGCAGTATCGATGCTGACAAAGCCGATGCTAAATCATATTTCGCAAGGGGAGGAGTGAAGGCAGCTTCTGGTTAGCAAGGGCTTTTTTGAAATCACATCCACTGGCTCCAACCAGGCTATTTTTTAAATATCTACAGGTACGGTGATAAGCTGCAGTCTGGGACAGACCAGGAAACGACTATTTTTGTTGATTTCGTTGCTCAGCGCACGTCTCAGAGTTGACATGAGTCCCGAATGGTCAACTAGGGAGATATCTGTCAAAGAACCAGTCAAAATCTATCAAATCGTGCTCAGTGATTCCAAAGTCTTGACTAGGAAAAGTTTGCAGAGCCTGTCTCTTGCTAGGATCTATCCAATCCTATGCAAAATACCCAAAGGGAATGTAAACTAAAAGGCATATTCGGTTTGGTGCTCACTGGAGGCTCGAGATCGACTTCTCCTAGATAAGGGACACCCCTATCTCTGTTGGCATCGACGACTGACATCATTGGAACGTGGTTTCGGATCATGCTGGAGGATCGAGAGTGCCAAGGGACGGTTAAACGGCGAAAACCTACTCAATTGATTGGGGCCTGGACCTGTGATCAACGGCGACTCTAAAACACTGTCGAGGAACAGATCATCTGAACATTGGAAATGCGCCAGGAGAGTTGGGACAACCACCGCTGAGGCCATATGCACAAGATACGAGTTATGGGTGTCAATCGAAAGCTGGGAAGCAGAGCTATCCACTTATCCTAATCAAGATCGAGGGATACTTCACAAGCAAAGCTAGATGGTCGCGAACACGGAAGATTTGCACAGGTCATTGACACCAATATATGCGATACCAGTCATCTGGACCTGGCTTTTTGACTCTGGGCCGTATGGCGAAACGATACCTATACAACTATGCACATGGACTACTTTTCTTACTCATGATTTTCCCTGATTCTATCAATTTCTGTTTAGTATTTATATCTCTGTTTTGTATTTGGCAGGTTCACGGATTGCCCCGCTTTACTAGGTGTATCTGGTGATCTAGCTCGTCAATCTATCTTGCTAGCTCTTTTGAAATAGTATCATCGTGTCGGAAGGATTATTGGTTGAGGGTCCTGGGTTTCGGTTGCTGAATACAAGAGTTCTGGTTGCTGTTTATTGGGTTTTGGTTGCTGGTCGAGAGTTTAAGGCAGTTAGTTCCTGACTTGAGACAACTCAGAGGGTTTAAGGCAGTTAGTCCTGATCCAACGAGTATAAACTCTCCAGGCATTGTATTCGCGCTTCTCTATTGCGGAGTTTCGTCGATAGTACGCTTTGGGGCACACAAAATCAATGTTTTTCGCAAGAAACTCGTATCTACCCTACAACCTTACACATCTGTGCCAAGGCTTGACAATTTTTGGGTTTTGTGACTTTTCCTACTCGACATTATACATCTTTCTCTCTACAAAAAGTGGAGTTTGGTTGTTTTTGTTGGTTAGGTTGGTTAAAGAGCACATTTGCTGTCCGCACTCTGCACTCATCAACGGCTCACTAAACAACGCACACTAACACTAATTTCACAATAAAATATTCATTGTTGTAATGAATTTATGATCATACTGTGAATCGTGATGGCATTAGCATCATCAAGTGTCATATCTGTGATGTGCCGCTTCCAGGTCTTCTGGCACAGGACTGAGTCCTACTCCCCATTCCTCTTCAAAGCTGGGGTGTAGCCCCAGCCCTGTCTAGTAAACATTTAAACATTTGTCCTTTACAGTATTAGAGAGATATCGGAAAGAAATAAAGGGCACAAATACTTGATTCGTGGTTTCCTCCTCACCTGAATGGATATTCACGGATATACTGGTAACAAATTTGATCTAAAAATTTGATCTAAGTTCTTGCTGGCACGAGTTGATACAGATTGATCGTAGTGATCGCGGATCTTCTACTTATGTGAGTTACCTAAATCCGACTCCCACGTCAATAAACTTTCCTCTGGACGATGACGACGACACCAGCTGCGTTTCCGAACGAGCTCCTCTTGAAGATTTTTGCTGACCTGCCGCCCTCGGATGTGCATAGCGTTGCGCTCTGCTCCCAATTACTCCGCGCGTTGGCCTGCGAGTTTGTGTTCGCTACTTTTCACTTCACGCCGTACGCCTTCGACAGCGAGACGCGCGTCCTGCGAGGCCCCACAGGATACCAAAAAGAAGACCTTCTGGATAAGCTTGCGTTCTTCGCGTCGGAGAGCATAGCCCCACATGTCACCTCTATTGTGCTCAACCGACTGCAGCGCAAGCCGGGCCTCGCGGACCCACCTTACAAGCGCAGTCCATTCGAGTCACCGTTCGCTGGTGACGAGGCGACACACGCCCTCCTCCTGCCCTTCTTCGCTACCCTCGACGCATTCCGCAAGGTGCACACCCTCCGCGTGGAACGGGTCACGTTCACCGCGCTGGCGGTCGAGGCGCTCGCCCAGCTACGCGGTCTCCACACATTCACCGCCATCACGTGTCTGCTCGCGGTCCCAGCGCTTCCGAAGCTGCGCGCCGTCGAGCTCGCCATCCTCAATTGCAGCGAGCTGCACCGCTGGCTTGCGCTGTTCACCCCCCACGTTGTTGGTTGGCGTCAAGCTGACTGGCACGCGGTTCACGGACATCACTCTCACTGCGCTGCCTGTCTTCCCGCACGTAACGACTCTTGCCTTGCCACTCGACTGCCGGCCGCGGCAGTCGGTCCTTCCCCAGCTGAACACCGCTTTCCCCGCGGTGGAGTCACTCGTTGTGGACGGCTACGGCGGGTCAGGGTGGCCTGCACCGGCTGCAGACCCGGCAATGCTCCCCCGGCTGTCAAAGCTCGACATACATGACGCTGGTGCTGCCCCGTTCCTTGCGGCAGCAGCCGGCCCGGTCACACAGCTCACGGTGCGCTGGTCCCAAGCCCTAGCACTGCGCAATTCGCTCGCCGCGGTCCCACCCGCGCAGCTAGCCACTGTCACAAGCCTGGAGCTGCAACTCGAAAACTGCAAACGCCCGACGTTCGCCGCGCTGTGCGGGTGCTTCCCTGCATTGGAGGACTTCAAGGCTGCTTTGCATGTATCGCATAAAGACCATACCCACGCAGACACAGAGGCGGTGCGTGATGTTTTTTTTCTTTTCCTCCGGGGCCTGAAGTGATGACTAAGCAACGTAGATTCTCGCTCTCGTTGCTGCCATTCCTGATTTCCTTCCGCGCGGCCTGCGCCGGCTCCGCCTTTATTACATGGACTCAGAGGCTGACGAGCCTGCTGAGAACTTTGTCGTTCCGGACCCGCGGACCCTATTTACACAGCTCCGCACGCGCTGTGCTGCGTTGAGCGCTGTCGAGCTCATGGTGCCATTCTTGGCGCTGGAGTGGGATGGGGTGGTGGAGCCCAACGGACTGAGCCAGCATGCGTAGAAGTGGGACGAACGGCCATTCAACATTTTTTTAACGAAATCAAACACAAGACCAAAAAGACACAAATCACATTCATACTGATCTTGGAAGGGGGGTCGTGGTCGTGTGTGTGGCAGAGCTCGGTAAGAATTTACAGACACGCAAACTTGAACTGGACATCGCACTTTAATCTCGCGGTTGGCGCAGAGTCATTCCAACGCATTCGAAGCCTTGATTCTACCTTGAGTGAAAATGAGCAATCACTTATGATTATACACGCCCGCTTCGTTCAATGCTATCCATTCCGCTGCGCTCCGGGCACGTATGTAAGTACAATCCATAAAACCACTGTCTACAACTCTCATGCTAGGCGACTACAAGCGACGGCGAACGATGCGCATGCTGCGTGCGACTTTCCTGCGACGAGTTGTCAGAAGAGAAGAGCAAATAGAGAGAGGAAGGCTTACTTGGCCGCACCGGCGCCGTCGGCGGTGTTCTTGCCCTCGGTCTTGCCAGCCTCGCCAGCCTTGGCTCCAGCGGCGCCTTCTTTGTCAGCAGCGGCACCCTCTTTGGCTCCAGCGGCAGCGCCCTCCTTTGCTCCAGCAGCAGCGCCCTCTTTGCCTTCAGCAGCACCGGCCTCACCAGCTTTGCCGGCCTCACCAGCTTTGCCGGCTTCACCTTCCTTGCCAGCTTCACCAGCAGCTTCACCAGCCTTGCCCGCCTCGCCTTCCTTGCCTTCGGCGCCGTTGGCCTCGCCAGCTTTTCCTGCCTCGCCTTCACCGGCTTTGCCAGCCTCGCCCTCACCAGCCTTGCCAGCAGCTTCACCTTCCTTGGCACCAGCACCAGCAGCCTCACCAGCTTTTCCGGCCTCACCAGCAGCTTCGCCAGCCTTTCCGGCCTCGCCAGCAGCCTCGCCGTTGTTTGCCGCATTGTTGGCTTCACCAGCACCCGCACCCGCAGCGAGACACTTGCCCGCGAGCTGCACCGCCTGGTCGACGAGGCCCTGGGCGCGCTGGACACGTGCCGCGTTCTGGTTCGCCTGCTGCTGTTGTCGGTTCGCGGCGGTGTTGCGGTTGCCGCCCTTCGCGGCCTTGCCTTTGGCAGCCTTGCCCTTCTTGCCCTTGGCGCCCTTCTTGCCGCCGCGTCCGCCCGGGCCGCGGGCCTCTTTCTCGGTGGTCTTGGCCGCGCTGAGAAAGCGTTAGATGGGGAGGTTGAAAGGAAACGGGGAGGACAAACCCTTTGTTTGCTGCACCTTCCTTGGCTTCGCTGGGACGGGTGTCAGTTGTGGGAAGAGAGAGACGGGGAGGAGACGAACCCGGCTTCTTTGCCTGCTTCACCGGCTTTGGCACCTTCCTTGGCTTCACCAGCTTTGGCACCGGCGGCTTCACCAGCCTTTGCGGCCTCACCGGCCTTGGCACCGGCAGCCTCGCCAGCCTTAGCGCCAGCAGCCTCGCCGGCCTTGGCTCCAGCAGCTTCACCGGCCTTACCGGCCTCGCCTTTAGCCGCTTCACCGGCCTTTGCACCAGCGGCCTCACCGGCTTTAGCACCCTCGGCAGCGCCTTCCTTGGCTCCGGCGGCTTCTCCGGCCTTGCCGGCTTCACCTGCTTTGGCACCAGCAGCCTCACCAGCCTTGGCGCCGGCAGCCTCGCCCGCGTTGCCCTTGTTCTGGTTGTTGTTCTGGCCGGCCGCGCCTCTGTGTCAAGTCAGCAACCCGCAGTGAACCTAAGATAGAACACGCACTCAACGACGATGGCGCCTACTGCAGTCTTGGCCTTGCCCAGCGCAGCGTTGACCGCACCGGCATTCTCACCGGCGGCGAGCGCGTCGAGGAGGGATAGCTGCGCGTCGAAAATGGGGCGGGCATCCTTGATGCCTGCGTTGGTGTTGCTGGGGTGGGTTAGTGCCGAGGAAAGAAGGGAAAAAAAGGGACGGACATGAAGTTGAGTCGTGTGAGTTCACGTTGGGCGTTATTGACCGTGCTCCTGAAGCGCACGCAGTCGGCGGAAGCAGCCCCACCGGCAGCAGCACCGGCC
The DNA here is from genome assembly GCF_014461135.1 of Mycena indigotica. Classification (NCBI taxonomy): domain Eukaryota; kingdom Fungi; phylum Basidiomycota; class Agaricomycetes; order Agaricales; family Mycenaceae; genus Mycena; species Mycena indigotica. The sequence continues at coordinate 401,953 of NW_023503017.1, read as the reverse complement.
TTTCCTGCCTCACCGGCGGCGGCTCCGGCGGCTTCACCGGCGGCAGCTCCGGCCTTCTCCCCAGCAGCACCGGTAGCGCCAGCCTTCTCCCCAGCAGCGCCCACGGCGGCCTTGCCTTCCTCTTGGCGGAGGTGGAGCGGGCCTGCCTGGTATCTCAGTATGGACAGACGGAAAACACGAGAGACGAGCGCACCAGCCAAAACGGAGGTCCCCAGCACGAGTGTCGACAGAAGTGCGAGTCTCATTGCAGTTGTGTGTGGTTAACGGTTGATTGTAGTCGAAGAGGGAGTGTGTGGAACTAAAGTGGGAGCGCAAGCGCGGCGAACGACGTCGAAAGAGAGAGAAGAACAAAAAAGAACGACGCTAGGTCGTTGTGAGTGTGTGTGAAAGGGGGGGCGAAGGCAAGGGATGTGGAGTGCGCCGCCGGGCTTTTATGCGCTGGGGCGCTCGGTTGCAGTCTGTGTTCGGTTGGGGATGTTGGCGAGGGGCCCTGACGCAACGTCTTCTCCCGATCTGATGGCTGGCGACGACCTGGGCTTGGCGCTGCTCGTTGGTGGGTGTGATTTGGGGAGTATCTCTGCGTGGATTCGCGGGCTCGCTCAGGGTACGGAGCGGTCGGCAGGTTACGCCATCTACCCGGCCAACCGCGCGCGTACATGCTTAGACTGGACTATGCAGCGCTCGGGTTCGCTGAGAACCCCCATAATTGCTCCGTAATGCGCTCGGCTTGGCGCGTACGTACGTACACTCCACCAATACCATCGCCATCGCGAACTGATCATCCGTGCATCTATGATTAGACGCAGACGCACCAACACAGATCTCTGTGTTGGCCTGTGTTGGCGCTGCTGGCTTCTCGCCGCCCACCCGCACCCGCACGCCTGGGCTTACTGCGAAGGACACCACAAGCGACGTCCGTCACCGTTGTCCGTCACGACGGCCCCTCGCTAATCGCGCACCCCCAAATTACCCACTTTGCGCGATTATTGCCGCCGTCGCCGTCGTGGGCGCCAAGCCCTGATCGGTATCCTTTCTTCCGATCTGTTCTGTTCTATTTTGATTCGGGTGCAGATCGTCGCTCAACGCTCCCGTATACAATACGAGTGCACGCGTGTTTTGTCCGCACGGGTCTGCCTCGGAAGGTAGAGTCAGCATGCGTGCAGTGCCAACGCAACGGCCGATCGCGCGCCGGCGCCGGCGCTGCCTGTCATTCGTCGTCGTGGGCGGCCACTTGCGATTGGGGGCCGGAACTCTCCGAACTTAAGTGGCGAATCCAGGACTCAGCACGGGATTACATATAAGAATTGATTCTCTAGCATGCTACACATTAGTAGTGGCCAAATATGATTATATTATTATGTATTATAATCATATCATATATATTTGGAGCTCCAACGCAATAATATATTTGTAATATAGTATAATCATATTCAGCTGCAAAATATGAAGATGTTATGAATATATTCAACTATAATCTAGTATGTATATCTCTGGATATATTTGACATATTTGCTACTAGAAAAAAAAAAGCATGAGATATATGCTTGACTGTCTGGGCAACTTCCTTTGGGCCTCTCCAATTGCAGCCTTGGACCCATACTAGGACTCTCAAAATACAATCAAAGGCATCACTCCCAAAGTGATCACTCTTGAAACTTATTCCTACCAGAAGTAATGAATGGTTTATGGGATCACTATATATAATAGATAATATGACATTTACTGTTGTATTTTATTCAATTTGAATGCCAAAAGTGGTGTGACATTCAATACGAAAATATCAATTCGAATTATTTCCTAATTAGGAAACTCTTGGCGCCGGAGGCGCCCGGAAATGTCATAAATTGCCTTTTTGGGAGAGGATTTTGAGCAAAATGGTGTGACATACGAAAAAATTTCGAATTTTATAGCTACTGTGACACGTGACATACGAACTGAATAAAATGCTACAGTATCAGAAGTAGGGCTACATCAGACTAATATTAGTAAATACATAGACTAGGAAATACTTAGCTGTGATCATCCACCCTACTATATTTTGAATATTCTATGACTATAATATAGTATAGTCATAACATAACATGATATATCCAACTTGAAACATAATCATATTCAAGTGATCAACCAAGGTTAAGTATCATATCATTCTGTATATATTCAATGCTTAATCAACCATAATATAATTCTGGCCAGCACTACTCAAACTATGTCATTTATATACTATTGTCTCAGTCAGCGCCATTAGATGCAAGCGCGATGGATCCGGCTGTGCGGTTGAAGGCGTCGTATCGCCGTTTATCGATATTTCAACCGGGATCCGCATCCAAATCGTACATTCAGGGCCCGGCACATTTACCGCTGTGTCGCGCCGTTGATGGAATTTGAATTGCGGTCCGACTCACCGTGGAGCTGGAGCGCGCCGCCACCGCGGATCAAGCGCGTCGATCATTCCGCACGCGCGCGGTGACGGGTGGGTGTGGTTGGTGTGGAGTTTTGTGAGCGGGGCACCCTCAGGATGAGGCCTAGGTGGGTCAAGACGGAAAACCGCTGGCTGGACAGCGTAAGTATGCCAACGTTAGCCCAGGAGCTGGTTATTCCTTATCTCCTCTACTGGTTATCCGGATCATGCCGGGCGTTTTGATTCGCCGAGGAAGCCGACGACGCGAACACAAGTGCAACTACTTCCGCGCATCTAAAGCAGGGTTTGACACTTCAGCCAAGTGTTGATTATTGGCAGGCGTGGAAGAAGCTGAACCTGTAACTGTCTTGATATGCCGCCTGCATAGAAATCAGCGAAGTTTACTATAAGCTGTGTCACATGTACAAAGACGAGAAGCATATTGTATACAGGTTTACCCCGATACGCAGGTCTAACGCAGGGCTGAACGACGGTGACCGTGTCCAGCGACAGAAAAGTTCCTGGCTGCCTCCAGGCAACCATAAGTTCCTCTTCCACATCAAAATGGCCAGCTAAGTAGGCGACGGTTGAAGCAGACAACATGTCCGTGCCCAGTGCGCGACGAATGCTTCGCGACGCGACGCGTATATAAGCCTTCCACAAGCTTCAGGCAGACCCCAGCGTTGACCGCCTCACCACCTCTAGTCTTGACGACCACACCATGCAGTTCCTCCCGCTCCTCTCCGCGTTCCTTCTTCTCCCCGCTGCGCTCGCCGGGCCGGTCCGCATCCGTGTTGCGCAAGAGCCGACTGCTACCGACCTCGCCGTCGGACCACCGCCAGACGGTCCAGACCTCAACTTCCAAATCACCGACCCCGCCGCGCCACCGCCAACGGGGAACGGGCCCAGCGGCGAGGGCCGCGTCGCTGATGTCGTTAACGATGTCAACCGCACTGGCCAGGGCAATGCAGACGGTGAATTTCAACAGGGCGGTGTGGACACTTCTGGAAAGGAGAAGGCGACAGAGCCGGATCCTGCGCCTGCGCCACCACCAGTCGGCGATGGTCGCGACAAGAGCACCGTGCCAGACCGCGAGGGAACCAAGACGATCGAGGCAATCACCAATGGCGAGGACGACGCTAACAGACCAAAGTAAGTCCGAACTTCAGAGTCAATACAGATCGCTGACGCAATACACAGGAAGGCGCCAGTCCAGCGCCGGTGGCTGTCCCGTTTGGACTATGTGTAGGGGCCGGTGGTACGGGATTCGGTGGTATGGTGGAATTGGGAAACTTGTATGTTGTTTGGATAAATTATTGAAAGCGGATGTGTTGCGTCTCGTTCAATCTCAATCTGGGAACAAACTATAAGCCGTCAAGGTATATTTCAAGCGACTTCCAACTTAATCTAAATCAACGACTCTGAACAGTGTCGAGCGAGCGTAACGTCACGCGTACGATCCATACCGGCCGAAGCATACCATTTTAGCTCGAAGAACGGCGCGCAGATTTCGACATTTTGCAGTGCGAGACAGCGGGCAAGAAGCTGCGCCTGTAGCGTGTGAGCGTCCGGGACAGCAAAGTACTCCGCGGGTTTCTCGTCCTCCGCGTCCAAGTAATATACGCACAGACAGCGCAGCCCACGCGGGAGGTACGCCGGGAGATCCGTCACAAGCGCGAGAATCTGCATCACTCGTCAGCGACTGATTAGAAACCAAGCAAAGGCGGACCGATTCCGTGTCCCCTGGACGAGGGTACGGCAGCGAGGCTCCCAGGTCCGTCACAAGGGATTCCAGCCGTTGGAAACGGTCGCATAGCGCGGCCAGGATAGCGCTGGTACAGTCGTCCAACCGTACATGTAATGCACGGATCGTCGTAAGGCGGGCGGGGTTAAGGGGAACAAGCAACATGAAAAGCTCATGCGCTCCTTCCCCGCGAATCAAATCGTGGATATACGCCACGGAAAGAAGAGCCACAACGCCTGTCGCGTCCACATCGAGTTTTTTGAGGCGAGGGAGAAAGGAAACCACGGGTGTAGGAAGAGCATGAGACGGCGGGCCGCCATACTAGCTCTCCGCGCTGAAGTCTTCCACCGCGGGAAATGCAGCATAAAGCAGGGGAAGCCGCTGAAATCGAGTGGCAGGTTTATACGGGGAGCCCGGCAAGCTGACTGTGGCTGAAGGAGCTAACTAACATCTTGATGCTTTGAGCTACCCTGGGAGCCAGTAACGCGAGCCAGAGCTCGGGGGAGCTGCAAATTTTGATGTCAAGCTTGACGACATGAAGCTTCAATGGCATTGTGGCGAGTTGAAAACAAGAAGTCGTAAGCCAGGGAGCGGAAAAGGTAGGAGGAGAGGGCGACACTGTAGAGCTCGGATGGCAACAGGTGGCTAAAGATGCCAAGGAGCAGCTCGTTGGGGAGCGCAGCTGGCCGCTGGCGCCGTCATCATGGTGCAGAAGCAAGTGAGAAGTCCTTATGTAATGGATTGAAACGATGATGTAATGCTGATTGCCACGTCACATCGTCTTTTTTTACCCTTCATGCCGTCCAAGAGGTTGATGGCTGGAAGTGTTTACAGCATGTGCCATTGCGGCCCAAGGCAGGCTACTCTCAACACCCCACCACGATGACATCCAACTCATGCATCAAAGCTCGTGCAATCATGAATTTGAAGATGATGTGTGTGTATGTAGTCATTTGGTGGTCATTCGTGAGTGATTATACGTGCTAGGCATTACTGATAACATATACCGATACTATGTCCGTCAAAGGAAACCCGTGATATGGTCCATGAGAAAAAAACCCAATGATTAGTCCATGAAATTCCCCTCCACCGTCCGCCTACTCAGGCGCGGAACAGCACACGCCGTGGGACGCGAGGCGGAGCTTTCCTGGGAAGCGGTCAGCACCACGCGTCAGATGAACAACAGAGAACTTACTTCGCCCGGTCAGCATCGCTGGGGTCGTTCTTGATTGCATCGTCTGTCTTGTGGCCCTCTCGGTCACTTGGCGGCGGCGCACTGTTGCCGCCGTCACTGCTCTTGTTCTCGCCGCCAGGAACGGGGGCTTTCCTGCGCATCGTGTCAGTACTGCAAGCATATTGGAAGCGGAGAAACACCCACTTGGCGCGGTCCGCGTCGCTCGGGTCGTTTTTGATGGCGTCGTCGGTCTTGTGGCCCTCGCGGTCGGGCACGCCGCTCTTGTCGCGTCCAGTGCCCTCTTTGCCCTTCTCGCCATCGCCCTCCGGGCCTTTCTCGTTGGGCTGACTCTTGTCTTGTCCTGTACGGTTCTGGTCCTCCGGCGTGGAATCGGCCTCTTTGTTCTGGCCAGTTCTGTTCTGGTCTTCGACTGGGGGATTCGCCGAAGGCGGCGCGGGTACGTTCTGTGCAGCTTCACCGCCCTCACCGCCCGGGCCGGTCTTCTCAACAGGCCCGGGTAGCAGCGCGCCAAAGTCTGGGAACTTGATCCCGAAGACTTCACGCAGTGGGACGAGTGAAGGTGGCGTGCCGAGGTCGGCCACGCCCTCGTCAGCGCGTCGCAGGTATGCTGGTGCTGGCAGAAGTCCAGCCTGGGCGATGGGCAACTCAAGGAGCAAGAGTGCGGAGAAGAGGATTGTTAGAATCATCAGTCGTTAACGTTATGTGGGTCGTGAAGTGTTGCGTAAAAGAGGAAACTGTAGGAAGTCGGCTGAAAATTCATCGTATATGGGCGGGCTTATATATGCTTCTAGAACAACCGTGGTCGCCAGGTCTACTGTTTTCGCCTCGCTTCCGCCGTGCGTTTGTGCACTGCCGCACGGCAAAAATTAGTCCGAAAGCCATTGTTTCTTGTCGCCCTTACTAAAGTTTACTGTTTCCGAGGCAGTCCGGACAGCCCAACGCTACAGTCGTGCGGCACCGCGCACAACGAACTGATGATCGGATCTCCCGGAACTTGCGCAGCGGCAACTCAATAGTGATCGGATCGTCCGGATCTCGGTCGCGGTCACGCCCTGCGTGAGTTGCGCTTGCGATCGCATCGCGGGCACAACAGCACCGCCTTTTCGGATCATAAGCTCAAATGCGGCGTCTTGGGCCGCACGGAACCGGTGCCGAAACTTCACGCTGCGGCAGCAGCAGGTTACAACGTGGGCTTGGCGGGAATAGCCAGTGGATGGCGCGTTGACGCGTTACGCCACAGGACGTCCATTGATTTCTCTATACTACTGGCGGTCAGTTGCTTCTGCTTCCTTGCAGCCGACGGCGCATCTGATGCGCCGCTCCACCGTGCTCCACTCTGCTCCCTTCTGTATGCCATTCGCATAAGCCGATGACCCTGAACTACTTGCCAGGCGGATCCTGAGTCATTCGCGGCGGTGTGTCGCCGCTGGGATTAATAATTACTCAGCTAAGCAAGGGTTCAAGGGTTCGAGATGAATCCGGCCAAAATCCGGCGACCTCGTCGCATTACTTAGGTTACACTGAATCATACATACATGGAGCATTTATGGTAATGAGAAGGCTTTTTTTTAAAAAAACCCGTGTACAGGTGGAGCATTATACTTATTACTTGGGTTACAAATCATACATGGAGCATTATACTGTAGTAATTTATTCAGCTCGGCGGTCACGCGTCACACCGGCCCTCCGACGCCGAAATATTTCGGCGTGTCACGGGCCCACAGCCGGATGCCGAATGTCGAACAACCATCAGTCAAAGAATAGTGGTGACTACTATCCACATGATAGATAGGAACATAGAACAATGGACATAGTGTATCAGATCCCTTCTCATATCGGCTCTCAGCGAGTTGCCGTCTGTGTGTAGCATCCCGGGCCACTGGTGTATAGGCAGCGTCATTCCATGTACTGCCCTGTCCCATGCGTACGCGCGCCGTAGTTATACCCGTCCTGCGTGACACGTGCCTCGGCCGTCAGACTCCACTTCTCGTCCGCCCGCATGCGGTGCTCGAGGATGATGAACGCGACGAGCACGTGCAGCTGGAAGTCGGCGGGGACGCCGTCGAGCACGAGCGCCACGCCGCTGAGCGGTGCCTCGGGGTCGGCTAGCCGCCAGCGCGCGAGCGGCTTCGCATCTGACGGGTCCCCTTCGTGGAAGAGCTGTGTGGGCATCATCACGGGAAGGTTCGAGTTGACAAGGACTCGGAAAACACACTGCAACGCGGTGCTCGACGTGGGTGCAGATGAAACAGCGCAGCCCCGTGTTTGTCTCGAGGATGTGTCCTGAGCTGATCACGGTCAAACGGCGAGGCAAAGCAAGAAATCGGATGCACTCACCGGCCGCCCGGCGTCTGCGGTTTGGCGTCGCGCATCCACTTGCCCATCCGAACCGCCTCTAGCTTTCCGTCCGGGCCGGCAAACGACACGCTGTCCGGGAGCAGCAGACGCCGCGTGATCTTTGCTGCGATGGCGCCCGTCTGGGCGTGCGTGATAGTCGTGCAGTCGAGCGAGTTCGTCGTGATTGTGTAGAGCGCAGAGACGGTCGCGGACACCATGCTATTTGGGTAGAAGGTTAAAATGGTTGGTTTGGCATCGACGAGGGTGATTTGGGACTCCATGGTGTAAAGGCCGCGTTGCTGCGAAAGTCCGGGGGGTGTTTATAAGGCGAAAGCGCAGTTAACAGCTGTGGTACCGGATTTGGAAGTTCTGGAGTAGACGTCCGGTCTGGAAGCGATGATGCCCCGGTTCATTGAGTTGCATTAACAGCATGCATTATAGGCGCAGATCTGAATGGCTCTTCCGCGTCTCAACGCATCCTCGAGCTGTCTCAGTGGTCAGTCATCGATAGACAAGTTGAGACAGCCGCCGCAATCGTCAATGCAACCGTGCTGCCAGTGGACTTGACGGTGGTAGTGAGTTCCCCCTCGCGTACGCCGACAAAGCGACGAACAGTGTTGTGCCATGGCCCCCCATTCTCGCAGTCGCTGGCCCCGTGGGTGGCGGCAAAAAGCAAAAGAGAGCGATGACGTGGGTGTGACGTGGGTATCGATCTTCGGTCCCGGTGATCCGGCATGGCCTGGCGCCCGCGTTGGCCGTAGCCCGCGTTGAACACGGCCAACACGGGGAGGAAAGAGCAAAATATACACTGCGGGAGTTCGGAATAAACTGGGTCCGTTTCGATCAATTATATGCCTAAAATCCACGTACCAAAAAAGAAAAAAAAAACCTCTATTTGCACCAAAAATGTTCATTTATATGCACTTATATGATAAATATCAGGGCCCTGGAGCATACAGGTGAATCTTTTTTTCCGGTGTAAATGGAGATAGGGGAAAAAAATCCTTTTTTGGCACATTAATTTTAGGCATATAATTGATCAAAACAGGTGCCATTTATTCCTGAACTCCCACAGTGTTACGCTCCTGCGAGATTTTGTCGGAAAATCATGGTATAATACACCTCAACTCCTATCACTGCAAGAGAGTAACTCCTAAGTATAAAAATGGGAAATGACTTTTGATAGGAAAATTGGCACCTGTGAGGCCCATATATCATTGTATACTATGAGGTCCAGCCCAGCAGATTGGACCTGATTGTCAGGGGAACCTCCCCTTTTCCCCCTTGGAGATGTCTCCAATTCCGGTCCGATTCTGCCTCTGATTCCAGTCCGGCCCTCCATCTTGCCCACACAATCACTATCTGTCAACTCAAAGTCCAGGGCAATAATGTAGAGGTCAACTTCAGCCTTCTGTCAGGGCTGGACGCAGATTTTATCCTGGCTGATTTACTGCTGAGAGTCATTGATATTGCAAAGACTGAGTTTGTGTAAGGGCAACCCCGGAGGCCCGAGATCAGAGTCTAGCAGGGGAGGATCCAAAGCGTGAACATTGGTAAGCAAATACAAATAAAGCTGACCTAGCAGGGGAGGATCCAAAGAGAAGAAACTCTAAGGGTCCGCCTGCTAGGGAGCTGACTATATACTGCTTGTCCGTAGCTGCCGCTGTTGGGCACAGAAGGCTTGGGCGGTGTCGCAGGCAAGGTCCCAGGGCGACCGTTGGGAGGGCGTTGACAGATCGGTGATTGTGCGGGCGAGATGGAGGGTCGGACCGGAGTGGGAACCGGAATCGGACCGGAATCGGAAATGTCTCTGAGGGGCTGAAAGGGAGGTTCCCCTGACAGTTTGAAGATGTTGCCACTGCTGCTAGTAGCCTGCTACAGAGCTAGTACTTCTGGCTGAAGGCTTGCTGGTATATTTGAATATAATCAATTATGGCCAGGGGATAATATATTATATTCATCATATATTCATATTCATAATCACTCATATTCAATGGGTCTGAATATGCAGAGGGCATAATATAATCATATTTATTCAAATATATTCAAAATATATTCTAGCATAATATAATTGTGGACAACACTATCTTATATATGTGGCTGTCACAAACAACACCAATTCAGAGGATGCCAGTTGGCCAGTGAAGGCAAGCAAGAAGCACTGTGAAAGGATATCGTAAAGATGATGGAATTCGAAGACTGGGGTACAAGACGAAATCTACTCTACTTATATACACTACTACCATGTGTTTACCATGCCTAATACAAGAGGCAATGACGTCATACTTTAGCCATGCCTTTACATGCTGTTTGCCTCATGTCCAACTCCACGCTGTCAATCAACATCAGCATCGACATCTGATGATCCAATCACCATCTTATCGTCCATCTTATCTCCTCCTTGTCTTATCTTATCAACCAGGGCCAAAATAAAAGGTTTAAAGGGCGAAGAAAAAGGGTTTTTAAACCCAGGGTTTGACAGTGGCACTGGAAATTCACCAGCTAGAAGCTGATCGGTGACATGCTGCAGCAGCGGTCTGCTCAGTCTGCACAGCACAGTAAGGTGGCTGTATGATGGTGTCTTCAAAATGTTCCATAGGCACCGGACAGCACAGAAATTTACAAAAAAAACGGCATAAGTAGCCAAGAAATGAGTATTTCACACATAAATAGATATAGATACAAGCAACAAACACCTCCAATGATTTACAACTAGTCCTCGTAGCGAGAATCAAGAGCCAAGCAGATGACGCAAGAAAGATGTTCAGAATCTATCCTCGGGTGACACAGCGAGCTACTGCTTTAATACAAGTGTGTACAGACCCGGAAGCACAAGCAACTACTAACCAAACTGTGGAACTTGATGAGCTTAATCATCAATCACAAGCTGATTAAAGACAAGTCGGATGTGAGTGGGCACTCACTATTTCATTTGGGGGGGAGATGAAGCGCATGAGATTTGTGCACACATTGGTGGTTTTTGCACTCGCTACATCCTGTGACAATCAAGGGTGTCAAGATGCTTATCACAGACATGGGGTAGAGGGATGGGGTCCCAGGGAGGGTGAAAAAAACTTTTTGCTATGTAAAAGTTTGGGGGGGTTCTGGTAGGTTTGAGGTTGACTTTGCACCTAGGTAGGGCTCGGCACCGTACGTACCATATATGGTACGGACTAAATGCGGACCTTACGGCGTACGGACGAGGCACCGGCTGGCCTTACGGTACGGTATGGTGTATGGTACGGTCCGAGATACGGTGGGTGGGCCCGCCGCATATCACGGTCTCGGCGATGCCAAGCGTGTGTTTTCGGTCGGATCGACCGTTTCCAGGCGGACACCAGCCACCAATTGCAAAGTTGGGGCCCAGGAAGCTGGAACAGCGGTCCGGTGATCCCATCACCATACGTACGGATACGATACGGACCTGTTGGAGCTCCACAGCACGGACCTTTCGTCCGTACGTACGTCCGTATGCCGTATGGCTACGGATACGGTGCCGAGTCCTACACCTAGGGCTTGGTTTTATAAAAAAAAATTTGGCCTTAACAAACAGTTTGTAGGAACATCTCTGGATGGCTGGGACAAAAGGGACAACCTCAGAAGAGAGGCCGGAGACAGTAAATGCCAGCACCGCTGCATCCAGATGCATCCAAACATGTCGCAAGTTGTGAAACGCACATGTAAGACAGGCCTCATAAGCAGAAATGGCCCAACATGTAGAAGGGTAAGCTATGAGTCCTGCGCGTGCTGTAGGCACTGGCGAGATACTTAAGAGGCATGTGTACACAAGCAGGCTGCAGAAAGGCAGTGATGAAAGAGGTATATATTTGCAGCATTTGTGTATAATAGGGAAGAGAATTTGAGTGTCTGACTCTGCATAGGTTTTGTCTGCTATCACTGTTTGTATTGGAGAACCTCTGTCAGTTTGTTTATTTGTCCTGCCTTTCGTCCTGATATCCTGCCGTCCTGCCCACTGTTAATTTAGCTATATACTTTAGCTGGAACTCCCCCCGTACTTGCGTCCATTAGTTCACTACCCACCCACTTCAAACTCCGAAGTGATCCATTCCTGATCCGAGTGATCTGAGACTCGGCCTGTGTGTTTTGGTGTTAGGCTCCCTGGTTGTGTGTGTTCTTGTGTTTCTGTGCTGATTGTAGTGTGTGTTGTGTTGGAGTTTAGTTCTTGCATTGCAGCAAGGTGCATGTGTCCCGGACCGCTATGTTATCCATGGTGTTCTGGTCCGACCTTGGCTTGGCTTGGTGGCAGTTGAATAAGACTCCACGAGGGATAAAGCTATTTGGTACACCGATCTGTGACAGTGCACGGTGTCCTTCTATTTGGTACACTGATGACTTGATTGACTTTCCGTAATGTGATAAGTGTGACAAGTGTGACAAATCACAGAGAAATCTCTTTTGTTCACTTGAAAATAGAAATATGGTGTAAATTTTGAGAGATCTTATAGATATTAGTGACTTGTGTTCCACCCCAGGTAGTTTTGCTGTTAGCGAGGGACCAGACTGAGATGTAGATAAGGAGCGATGTGTCAATCAATTTCCGATAAGGCCATCAATTTCCATCAACAAGCCATAAACTCTTATTCTAGCACAGTTTTTCAATGTAATAGAGACTATCAGCACTCAGTTCTGTGGAATATTTAAGAGAGATTGAATGGGTTTAAATATTGAATCAATAGGTTTTACCAGCGACTGACAACTGTCACATAACTACAAGGTCCCCACTCTTATATTCTGGATTTAGTAGATCTGAACAATGTTAGTCTACATAAAACTTCAAGTGTTTGAAACATGCTTTGGCTACTATCCATAGGTTGAAGGCAAAAATCTCAAGGACAAATGATCCACCTGTCAAATTTTTAGAATGAAGGTTCCAGGGCAACTAGAAGAACTAGAAAAGAACAAAATGTGTTTATCCTGGCAGCTAATAAGCTTTTATTATCAAAGGAGATCTATGTGTAACACTTGTGACATCAATCACCAACAGTGTACCAAATAGACAATCATCTATTTGGGGCACGGTGTACTGTCACACCTGGTGTACCAAATAGCTTTATCCCGCATGACCGTCACGCTGATACCTCCGAAGGCCAAAGTGTTTCGCACTTTTTGACCCAATCCTGTCCGAATTAGTATCACTGATAGGACCATATTATCAGGGGTCTTGCGACGGATACACCCGCGGATCGCCACATGTGCACAGCCGCTAGCCTGCGACTCGATCGCTTGCAGGCCAAGGCCAGCAATCCACCATTAGATCTGCACAATTTCGAAAAAAAAGTTGGCTGGGCTTTTTTCCAACAAGATTGACAGGAACGCGATGGCTGGTGTAAATCCCTCACACGGCCGTGTCGAGGTATGCGCTATGTCCCCTGCCATGTAATGGCTCAGGCGTCAAACAACCCCCATGAGAAGCCCGAGCTTTGATGAAGAGAGGCAGAGAAAGACAGTCTGAGCCAACCGGCGGCTCTTCCGGTTTCGCTTCCGGTTGCGCAGCACTATTGACAGAAATGTATGCTCAACGCGTCTTCTTCCGGTTTCGCTTCCAGTGTCGCAGGACCATTGACAGAAATGTGTGCGCAACGTGTCTCGAATTTCGAAACCGGTTGCGAAATTGGAAACCCCTGTGAGGAATTCCGCAAGCTATATGTACCTGGTGTCTAGGCAGGGGGTCGTCGTCGGTTCTTCCTTTCTGCAACTAGTCCTAGTACTTTCCCAGCCTATTCCTTCCCTTCAACTTCTTGCCGCCAGACCGGCCTTTCTTTCCTTCACTTCTTTTTGCGCTAGATCGCAACTTTCTTCTTTGACTCATCCGCCCCCCACCGTGACGTTCTACTACCGACCAAACGATGCGCTTCCCGACAAGCTTCCTCGTCTCGCTCCTCCTGACACTGCCCGTGTTTGGTAGTCTCAAGCCGCCTACCGCGGTGGACGACGCCGAACTAATGGTGCGCCAAGTTGCTTCTTCTGCTATATCTTTCTGTCGCATTGAAGCGTCTTACGTTATAGGCGCTTGAGGCTCGTGCAGCGCGCAGGGCCGCCAGACAAGCCGTACGTCGCTCGCCGTTGGTCATCTGCACTGTTACTGACTGCGCCAAAAGGAACCTGCCACGGCTTTGAAGAAGCGGGTGCGTAATCCCGTGTTTGTCAGCCATGCCGCTCACTGCCTCGGTACATAGGCGACGAATCCTCCGGCCAAGGCGCCGGTCAAGGCGCCGGTCCAAGCGCCCGCCAAAGCGCCGGTCAAAGCACCCGCCCAAGCACCCGCTAAAGCCCCAGTAAAGGCTCCAGCAAACGTCCCCGCGAAGTCACCGGCTACGGCACCTGCCGCCAAAGCACCTGCAAAGGCACCCGCGAAAGCGCCAGCCTCAACGAAGAAGTTGTGCTCGCAGGCACAGATTGCCAAGGAGTTGCAAGCACGATATGCTGAATTCGCGCCAAACCGCCACGAGGCGCGCGCGGGTGTAGTGCACCCTAGCGCGAAGGGCCGCATCACGCTCTTCCACGGCACCGATCCACGCAACGCCGCCTCCCTGACAGCCGGCGTGGACCTCGCGAAGACCGCTCCAAGAGGCGACTTCAACAAAAGGCCCGAGGTGCCCGGCGGCTTCTATCTCACCGACAGTCTCATTGCTGCAGCACAATTCGCATGTTTTGGTATCACAGTGGACGAACGAGCGGAACCGACAAATGTTGATGTCTTCGGTATGTTGTTAAAGTCAATCCCTCTCAGCTGAAGGGACGTTGATCGTATGAACCATCCGTTGCAGAGTACAGCTGGAACGGACCTGGTGCCGCCGTATTCGAGTTTCCGGGGGAGACACAAGACTGGAAGAATGTGCGTGTGTTCATTGCGATGAGACCATGGCAACTGACCCACATGTCGTTGCAGTTTCAACTGTATAACAAGAATACGAATTTCGACCGCGAGAATACCGCAAGTCCTTTCCGTGCCCTAGCCGTCGAGATATACAAGAACGTGTTGATTTCCGGGCCGATGAATGCCTCAGTCGGTGCGTCTTCTCTTCAAGTTTGCTAGACCTGCTGCTCATACGTATCCGCAGATGAAGACATGACCGATGACTTCCAGCAATACGCTATCGTCAATCAAGCTGCGTTGAATTCGCGCCTCAGGCTAGTCGCGCGGCGCCAGAACATCCTCTGCAAGAACGTGCCCAAGGCCAATGCGCTGACGGCGACGCTGTACACCAAGGGCCAGGGAGGGAATCCCAACTTCCAGAGCCTCCTTACGAAGCTTCAGACACCGAACCTTGTGTCGACGTTGGAGAATTGTGTTATTGGGTAAGTGATGGGATGGATTGTAGCACTTACTGCCCGCCGGAGCATATACTTGATATATATAGTAAACTTTAATAACAACTTCCGATGTCTTTCACGCATTCGCGCCAGACGGCGCTTTGGCTTGTGTTGGCTTCAGCAACTACGATGTAAGAGGATATAGAACACGCACGTAATGCTTGCGCTGAGGTCGCACAGGGTGTCCAGAACACCTGCTTGAACTTCGTTGACGTCCCCCTCGACGTTGGGCTTCTCCAAGCGTGGTCCGGGCCGAGGTCCGTCGGCGACTCATTATCGGGTGGAAAGAAGGGGGAGGAGGGGACACACGTGCGGGATGGTGTTATAGAGCAGCGTTAAAGCGGCGTCGCTTAGCCCGTTGGAAAGGCCGCTAGTGATGTTCGCGCACTAGCAATCCGCGTGCCCTCGAGCGTGGTCTTGAGCTTCGCCGGCATATAAAGACTTCTGGTCATAAAAACTCCTTGGCAGCCCAGGGCTCCCGACGCAGAACAGAGAAGAACAAAAGAACGGGTCAGTACTCGCCTGATTCACGGCAGATCACGCACTTGGAGTGTTGCCCCCAGTGGGCTGGCCAGCAGCCAGAAGCCGGTCTCTCACCTGCTGCGTGAGGTCAAAGGCAAAGACAGCGCGACATATACGCAAAATATACCTGTGAGCGGGTCCAGATCCACGACCCTACTCACAGGCCACGGCCACGCCGGCGGGCAGCGGGCTGACGAGGAGGAGGGCGACGGCGGGGCGCCCAGCCCGAAACACGTGCCGCTGCGTTCTTCTCCGCTCTCCAGTGTCCACCGCCCCGACCCGCCCGCGCACAGTCCCGCGCGGTGGCGCGACACGAATAATGCCGCTAACGCCGCGCCGAGCAGCCGTGGCCGCTCAACCGGCGGCAAGTCGGCTGGCAGCGCTGACTGCTCACAGAATACGACCCGTTGAGCACTCAGCCCCCAAAAGGCTCTGGCACTTCTACGGGGCTCAACGCGGGTATGTATAAACGGCTGCAAATAAGCCGCGGCTTGCCAGTGATGCTGTCGCGAATGTCTCCGGAACGTGTCGATGTGGAAGTGTAGATGGTGAGCGGGAGGAACCATTACCCCAGCTAACCGTTTCGCAGGCCACTCACCCCTTTCAACCACTCAGCCGGCCTGTCACCACTCGATGTGCACGTCGCCAGAGGATGCGGACAGCTTCTGCCGAGATTACCACCGCAAAAGACCTCTCTGAGCGACCTGGAATGTCGCTGAAGCACCAGGACAAGTTGCTGGACAAGGGTTTATGCTTCACTTGCGGAGAGTAGGGAAATTTCTTGAGAAACTGTCCCGAAATAACAACAAAGTCGAAGGTGTTGGCGCATATGGCGTCGACTTCAACGACCAATACTGCAGTGAGATCAGCAGTAGCAGCACAAGCCATGCACGACAAACACGCACCTCTACTTTGCTTCCGCTAGCCCGTTCATGCTGAGATTTACAGCGTTTGGAGTCATGCCACGTTCGCACCAAATGCTGCAGTTTGGCGCGAAACAACAAAGGATTCGGTGCGGGGTAAGTGGGGCGGAGTCGAAGATGGTAAGTGGCTGCGGGCGTGAACATATGGGACGATGACCGCTGTTTGCGCGGTAATTAAAGCGCTCGGGAGGCAGAGTAGCAGGGCGCCGTTTGGTGGGATTCGGCTGGGAAACGCGCCTGGGGTGGCCGAGGCAATTTGAGCCCACCTCGGACACTGTGTCGGCCGACGACCGCCAACGGCGCGTTCAGCGGCCTCGCTCATCGAGATGTGGAGAGTAGAAGGGCGTCCCGGACACTCCTGAAAAGATGGAGGGGAACGGCCCAGAATTGGCCGTAGGAGGGCGGTGACAGTATCTAGTGAGCTGGCGGAAACTGGGTGGTTTTCACCACTCACCTTCCATCCCCAGCTGTCTCTTCCCCTATTGTACGCTCCCTCCACATCATCCAGCATTCCTCCCCACATCACCGCCCTTCTACGCGCGCGCCGTCGTCCAAGGTGGTGAGTGGGACCATAGAGCTTGGCGTGAGAGGCCGGCGTGACCGGCGCTCGATCCGGAGCGCCGGTCAAGCCGTGGACGATCTCCGATTCTTGCACACCGAGATCGCCGAGACCCAGAGCGGCAAACACTGCAGGAGTTCAGGAATAAACGGCGCCCGTTTCGATCGATTATACACCTAAAATCAATGTATCAAAAAATAATTTTTTTGCACCTCCATTTGTGCCAAAAAAGATGCACTGATATGGTGAATATGCCCTTATATAACATATATCAGGGCCCTGGATCATATAAGTGAACCTTTTTTGGCACAAATAGAGGTATACCGTATACAAAAATTATTTTTTTTGGTACATTGATTTTAGCCATATGATCAATTGAAACGGGGGCTGTTTATTCCCGAACTCCTGCAGTGAAAGCAGTGCTGTCGCACGTCACACTCGTGAGTTTTGGTGGTGCCAGCGCTGGGTGCATAAGTGTGATGACTGATGTCCGTGATTTCCGCGAGATAGGCAGATGACGTAGATCATGTTTGAGCAACTTGGCCTCGAACGCAACGTGCGTCATCTGCATCGGCGCAGCCAATGGCGCCCATGTGCTGATTCTGGTGGGCAGAACTACAGGAAGTGCTCTGCGCGACGATCGTATGAGCACGAGACTGGCAGGCAGTTTTTGTTCTTGGTCACATGCTGTTCCTCCTTCTGGGGTACCTGTTTATGCTTTATCAAGCTTTCTATAAGAACAAAAGGATGTCTTTGGCTGGGATGGAAAAGATTTTAGAAAGCAGATCTTTCCATATGGACCCCTTTCTGTACAATATAAAGGATATATATTTTACTCATTTCATAAATCAGTGATTTATATTCCTGTTTATTTGTTGTACAAAGACTATATTGCTGCCATCTCGAACTTTCAATTGACGATATAGTTTTCTCGAAAAAAGGTTCCTTTCATACAAGATTCATTTGGAAAACACTAGTTATTTTAGTTCACATATATGATATTTCTTTTTCTCTATAGAAAGAAGTATTAAAATGTATATTTTATCTTTTCATGGGAAATATAAGGGCAACCCTGGAGGCCTGAGGTCAAGGTCCTAGCAGGGGAGGATCCAAAGGAGTGAATAACAGTAAGCAAATACAAAGGAAGCTGACCTAGCAGGGGAGGATCCAAAGAGAAGAAACTCTAAGGGTCCGCCTGCTAGGTAGCTGAACTATATACATTGATCGTTGCTCCATGCAGTATGCCTGCGCCATGTCGCAGGCCAGGTCCCAGGGGGATCGCCAGGCGGAGGCGGTGATGCGATTGATGGCGGTGATGCGATCACCGGAGTCGGAATCAGGGCGATTCCGGGCTGAAAGGGAGGTTCCCCGGACATCACCCCCCCCCTTTGAATGCGGCGTCCCAACGCATAGATCGGAAAGGGATTGTGTCGAAGGTCGCAGAGGCGATGTGCCGTGGTTTGCCGGGATACCTACGATAGAACTCCGCGATTTTGTCTGGGGCGAAGACGCGGTCGAAGCGGACCCACTGGTCGTGCGAGGTGTCGTAGCCTTTCCACCTAACAAAGTAGTTCAGCCGCCTATACCTGATCCTAGCGTCCAAGATCTCCTCTACTTCCCATTCCGGGACTCCATCCTCAAGGTCTGGAGAGGGCTGGTCGTAGCCGGGGCGTCCATCGAAGGGGTCGTCTTGAGCGAGCTCGAGCTTGACGACGGGGGAAGACGGGGTGGAGCTTCGAGTAGCGGGGAGGGAGGTTGAGCTTGTAGGCACCTTTGCTGATCTCCGCGACTATCTTGAATGGTCCCAGACGGCGGTGGGAGAACTTTTCCGAAGGGCGAGTCGTCCTGATGTCAGAGGCATCCAGCCAAACACGGTTGCCAACCCTAAACTCCGGAGACGGAGTGCGTCTCCGGTCGTAGTAGCGCTTGTACTCCTCTTTGGCTTTGGTGAGCGCGGCCTTGGCTTCGGCGACACCAGTGGCGATCCGGTCGCGGAACTCGTTCACCGACTCCATGGCGGAACGGACTCCAGGTTCGAAGCCCATGCGCGGGAGCCGTCCCGTGTCCGTCATAAAGGGGACTTGTTGCGTGGAGGAGTGAACGTGGTTGTTGTAGGCAAACTCCGCGGCCGGAATCAACTCGTCCCCAGTCGTCCTGCTGATAGTTGGTGAAGATCCGCAGATACTGCTCTAACTCCTGGTTGACGCGCTCTGTCTGACCGTCTGTCTGCGGGTGGTACGCGGTGGACGTGGCGGGCTTGATGCCGATTAGACGCCAAAGTTCTCGGGTGAAGTCCGCGATGAACTGCGAGCCGCGGTCGGAGACGTACTTCTCCGGAGTCCCATGATGGCGCCAGACGTTCCGGTAGTAGAGGCAGGCTGCTCCTACTGCGTCGACCGTGGTGTGGCACTCTGAGAAGTGGGCTCGCTTTCCAAGGGTGTCCACAACGACCATGATCGCGTCGTACCCATGGGCTTCAGGGAGCTCGACGATGAAGTCGACGGAGACGGTATGCCAGCGCTCCGGGGGTGTTTCCGTCGGGTGCAACTCTCCGTGGGGCAGTGTCCGGAGTGCCTTGGTGCGACAGCACAGGTCACAGGTTGCGACGTACCGGCCAATGTGGCGAGACATCTGAGGCCACCAGTAGTTCCGGGAGACCAACTCCAAGGTCTTGAAGCGACCAGCATGTCCAGCGACTCGGGTGTCATGGCAGAGCTCGATGATGCGTCTCCGCAGGTCTTTGTCCTTTGGTACGACAATCTTCCCACGAAAGTGGAGAAGGCCGCCGGAGACGGCCCACTCGTCGGAACGTGAGGAGCGGGGGCCTCGAGCTTGACCTTGGACCTTAAGGAGTTGCCGGGCCGCTAGTGCGACGGGCTCTTCCAGATCAGGCTCACCAGATAGGGCGTCCCGAATGTCGCGAAGGAGTTCGGAACCGGGGCCAGAGACGGAGACGCCTTCGAGTGCGCGGACGTGGAAGAGTTCGGGTCGCAGGAGGACGACGTCGGAGTTGTCGGAGTTGATTCCATGGTCAGGTCTCCGGGAGAGAGCGTCAGGTTGGCCCATGTCACGACCGGGTTTGTGGTGCAGCGTGAAGTCGAACCGGGAGAGGTACAGAGACCACCGGGCTTGTCTCCGGTTGAGGTGCTGCGTCTTCCTGAAGTACTCCAAATTCTTATGGTCAGTCCAAATCTCGACAGGGTGCGCGGCGCCCTCGAGGAAGTGTCTATACTCCTCGAGTGCGCGGATGATCGCGAGCATCTCCTTGTCGTGGATTTCGTAGTTGTGCTGGACATCATTTAAGCTTTTGGAATAGAACGCTACAGGGTGCCACTTCCCGTCCGGGGCGGATTGTGAAAGAACCGCCCCCGTCGCATAATCAGAGCTGTCCGCCTCGAGTCGGAAAGGCCGTGCGTCGTCCGGAATCGCCAGGACCGGTTCCGAGGTGACCGCGTCCTTGATCGCTTGGAACGCGGAGGCCTCCGCATCGCCCCAAGTCCATTGCTGGTCCTTCTTGGTGAGCGCAAAGAGAGGACGCGCGAGGGCCGAGAAGTCCCGAATGAACCTGCGCTAGAAATTAGCAAACCCAAGGAACTGCTGAACATCCTTCTTGTTTTCTGGAGTCGGCCAGGCGGAAACGCCTGCAACCTTGACGGGGTCCATTTCGACGTGGTTGTGGGAGACACCTGTTAATCCCAATTATCTCTTCTAATTAGAATGGACCACCCGCATGCCACTATGCTGCAATAAAGGGGGCTATAAAACTGCAATATCTCTGGGACCCCAGGCTCTAAGTCAATTCATATGTTATCGCACAAGGTCAGTGTGACATTTTGTGACATTTGTGACTGGCATGATACTATTGATGGTGATCTTATATTAGTAATAATAACACCTGTGTAGCCTGGTACCTACTATGAACTGCCAGGTTTACTGAGACAATAAGATGTGACACTGGTATGTCACATTACAAAGAAGCTATCATATAAGTGTATTCTGATGAATAATAATAAGTGACCTTGTGTGACGAATTTCCCAAAAGGGAAATTTTCGCTGTTTGACTGTATGATCATCTGAGGATGTCACAGATCGTCACAAAATCAAAGTTGTATATTTTGACTATACAAACAACTTTCATAAAATGACCTATAGTTGCAGCGGAATAATTGTGGTGGGATTGGCCAGTGATTGGCTGATCTATAATAAATACAGTGATATATCACTAAGTGGATAATCTATCAAGGTGATTAGAGCACTACCAAGGGTGCATAAATGATAAGATCGATATCCTGGACAATCAAATGTTATTAGTATAGCTATATCATCTCATGATGATTCATCACCTACATTGATGCTGCAATATCTCCACCAATCCTGCATCAAGTCAGATGATCCTTGTACTGGTAGGTAGCTCATAACCTAGTGCTCATATGTTCTGATGTAATCATGGTCCTATATCTTGAGACTATGATATTACACTGTTTTTCTCTAGTTTTCATGTTTCAAATTTGATCAGACTCAATGATCACTTGATATCTCACTGGAAAATCCATGGATAAGCCTAATGCAAGCTGTGCTCTGTTGTAATAGATGGCCATCATAGATCTGGGAGCTCCCTATAATTTTAGATATCATATTTACCTCCATATATGACATATATCCTAACACACCAATCTCCCAATAACTGAATTAGAAGTGAGGGATCCCCTATGGAATAAGGGTAGCAAGCATGAGAAGGGGTCCCCCTATAAGATTGCAGTTTTGACACCACATTATATGCATGAAAAATCTTGTTATTCCCCATTCTAATAATGAATAGTACTGCACATCATATTAGCAATACAACTGTAATCTGCTAGTTGATTATAGATCAAATATGTGAAAGTTGGCAAATGATGTGTATAAATCTATCTACATACTCCGATTGATCTCTATATAGTCTCAGAGGATGCATTGGGATAAACATTCCAAGATGAGTTGAGTGCAGAACTAGTTTACATGAATGGTGGGGTCTATAGACTAAGTACTGGACAGTGAGATGCATGTATGAGGATATTTGGATGTCTAGTAGGACCCCATACTATAATCTATTATGGTTCTGGCAAGTGTTACAGAGGGTAGCTGAAGAGAGGGTAGGTACCCACAGAGCAAAAGAGAGTGTCTTCGCTATTACAACTGGTCAGAAATTAATTTCAAGTATGATCTAGGACATGAATGTAGGATTGTATGGACCCCTAAATGAGCCTGTTCAGCACTTGAATTAACCTCATAGCTATTGTGGATCTCTCACAGTACCATTATCAGTGTTATCTATCCCAAAAATGATGAGTTCACCATAGTATAGCCTTTGCGAATCTCATTGATTTGAGTACATCTACAGGTAGGGGTATTATGCACCTCCCAGAAAATGGTGCCCTCACCCTGTTAGCTTATCTCTATCCTAGAATATATGGCACCTAAGGTCTCAGGGAATTGACTGACCCTCACAGTTGCTGTGTGGTCACAAATAAGTAAAAATGTGGTAGACCATCCTATAGCTCCAGATCAACTTGGATCATGAGATTCCATGCATGTAGTCCCAGGATATCAGCAAAACACTGCTCTACTGAGTATTTAGGCATTCTTGGCAGTGAATAAATGAAGGCAATGATAACAACAAAATTGCTGATAGGGCTCAAGGATAGTAGGATGATATACCTTTCAAATGAACCCTCTCCCAACTTTATCCACTAAGGCTAGCTGGAGATATGGGCTTATCTTTCAGAGGTGATGGAGATCAAAGGCCACTGATGAGTGAATGCATTGCATTCTTGGTGCCACATTCAGTGGTACTTAGGAGGATACATACCAGAGCCTTATGTTGGAGTAGCCAAACTCACACATTGGCCACCTTACATTTTTAAAGTACCAAACATGCTCTTTTCAATAACTGAATAGTCAATATGGGAATCCTATCATATGATGGTAATCAAAATACCTGATCAATCGATGGTCCTTTTGAGACCCTTCCTGCTAGTTCTCAATTTATGCTTTTAGCTTAAGCAGCTATGAAGATAGAGGTCCATCAGTTATATATGAATTAGTGATGGGTCAGTGCTAACACATTTATTGAGCTGCCACTATATGTTACTTAATGAAAGTTGTTTATATAGTCACAATACACAACTTTGATTTTGTGACGATATGTGACATTCTCTGATGATTCCACTGTTGAACTGCAAAAAATTCCTTTTTCGGAGACATGTCATGCCTGTGACCTCATATGATACAGCAGAAGTATATGGAGTTGAAACCAGCTATTGATCATCAATATGTATAGTATAATATAGACATATATGAGAAACCTGGGATGTCACGTCACATACCACTGTCACATAGTGACATACCAGTATCACATCTTCTTATTGTTAGGGTAAACCTGTATAACACGCAGGACAGGGGTTATAGTGCTCAATATAAGATTATTGTTAAGTTACCATACCTTAGTATCTACCAGTCACAAAATGTCACACTGACCTTGTGCGATAACATATGAATTGACTTAGAGCCTGGGGTCCCAGAGATATTGCAGTTTTATAGCCCCCTTTATTGCAGCATAGGGCTTTTTATATTATCTCTTCTAATTAGAATGGTCACCCGCATGGGTGGTCCATTCTAATTAGAAGAGATAATTGGGATTAACAGGTGGTGGGAGATGATGACTCCAAGGTACTCGATTGACGATTTTTCGAAGTCGCACTTCTCCGCTCGGAGGTACAACTTGTGCTCTCGGAGTCGCCGTAAGACCTCCTGAACGATCTGCCGGTGTTTCTGAAGGTCCGAATGGGCGATTAAGATGTCGTCAAGCACCCTTAGCTGTAAGTTTTAGGCTAAAGGCCTATGTACAGCTAAAGAGGTGCTTGCCTACACAGTTATTTCCACCTAGGGCTAGCTGTACCTAGTGATTTAGGCTATTGAATCAATAATATCAATGATAAAATAAATTATTATATAATACATATAATACATATAATTGAATAATTATGTAATATAATACTTTTAACTCCTTTTCTTCAGGCCGATGACCCGGTATGTAGTTGGGAAGGCCCATATCAATAACTTTCCTAATTAGGACAAAATGATATATCAGGAGATAGCCATCAAAAGTACTGATGGCAATCAAAAATGGTTCCACAATAAAATCATTATCTAGATAGGTGTATTGTCACATGCACTAGGATACCAGATAAGGAATAATAATATTTTTTTGAAAAAGTGTCCCACATGTCACATATGTTACAAAGCGTCACATTTGGCTCTAACAGAGGCCAGTAAAGGGCTGCCTAGGTAGGGCTAACCCTCTAGGCAATGGGTTCCCCTAGCTGTACCTACTGGTTTTAGCCTAAATATTACCACTATGGCTCCGTCAAGGTAGATCATGACGTCTCCGGAGAGGATGAGGTCCTGAAAAATGTCATTCATCATCGTTTGGAACGTCGCAGGGGAGTTTGTCAGGCCAAAATACATCACCAAGGGCTCGAACAGGCCTCGGTTAGTCCGGAAAGCCGCTTTCCACAAGTTTAGTAAAGTAACGAGTGCCTTTGAGCCGGTTGATGAGGTCGTTGATCAGCGGAAGGGGGTACCGGTTTTTGACGGTCATCGCGTTAAGGGCCCGGTAGTCCTGGACAAAGCGGAGTCCGCCATCCTTTTTTTTGACGAAGAAGACTGGAGACGCCATCGGAGACTTGGAGGGGCGAATCCGGCCCGTCGAAAGCCCTTCCTCAATGAACGCGTCGAGCTCGCGTTGCTCGAGGGGCGAGATGGGGTACACCTTGCAGTTGGTAGGCTTGGCGTCAGGGACGAGTTCGATGGCGTGGTCCCAGGCTCTCCGTTCCGGTAATGTGTTGAAGGACTCCTTGTTGAAGACATCTTCAAACTCCCTAGCCCAGTCTGGGATCTCAGAGGGCGGAGGCGCGGAGTTCCTGGCGAAGGCTTCGGCTAGGCGCTGCGAGACGGTGCTGCCAGCACGTATCCAGCTGGTGCCCCTCTTACAATGCACAAGATATGGGTTATAACCCAAAGGTCCAATGCACAAGACATGGGTTATAGCCCAGGGGAATTTGGAGGAATAATTACTTGGTTTCATTTTATTCTTTTTTGAGCTGTTTGGTCTGATATTAGTGATGGGATTGATGGTCCAAACTCAATCTAACCTTTGTTGAACCAGTTTTGCAAGAGATCAATTGTTTTGATGATCACATGATGCTGCATCACTCCTTCTCTAGTTATTATTGATCTCTATTCCCTCCTCTGCTAGGAGCCCAATATTACATCACGAGTCATCGGCCTGAAGAAAAGGTGATTTACAATAACATATACGATGTCACATTAGTCACATTATGCTTTTATAGTATATTTTGGTATATAACCCATGTCTTGCGCATTGGACCGTTGGGTTATAACCCACAACTTGTGCATTGGACCAGCTGTAACAGGTGACGTATCTCCTCCGAGGGACGGAACGAGGTGTAGAAGATGCGGTCACCATCTTCGAGTTGGTCATCGTCGTCGTTGTCATCGGAGTCTGGTGTCAGATCAGGCAGACCGGAATCACCATCGGAAACAGATTCGCCTTTGTCGTCAGGACCAGACAGGTCCATGGCGCAGATCGAGGGGAACGGGCCGGAGCGGAGGCGCTTCTGGAGTAGCCGGAGTCGCCGTAACTCCGGCCCGTTCAACACGTTCTTCCTCGCGGCAAGTGGAGCAGCCGCGGGGGCACCGTGTCATCTTGACCTCCTTGGTTTCCCAATTGATTTCCGGGTTATGCTTCCGCAGCCAGGAGTACCCCAGGATGAGGTCTTGTTTGCCAAGATGAGTGACAGCAAGTTGAACACGCTCGGAATGGCCTTTGTAGCGTAGGACCAAGTCCGCGATCTGATTGATGGAGCCAGCATCATTCGGAGTGCCGTCGACGTTGAAGACCGGAATTGGTTGCGCCAGAGTGCGGACTGGAATGCCATTTCTAGTGACATAGTTTGTGTCGATGAAATCAGAGGTGGTGTCAGGGGAACCCCCGCTTCGGCCTCCTTCGGACCCTCCGAACGCATCCGAGGCGCATCCGATCGGCGCCCCCTCGGACGCTCCGACCCACCCCGACCATCGTCCTCGGCCTCCTTCGCCCGCACAATCACCGATCCGTCAAGACCCTCCCAACGATCACCTTGGGACAGAGCCTGCGACGCCGCTCAGGCCTTCTGCGCTCTACGTCGGCAGTTACGGACGACCAGTATATAGTTGGCGCCCTAGCAGGCGGACCCTTAGAGTTTCTTCTCTTTGGATCCTCCCCTGCTAGGTCGGTCCCTCCGTGTATTTCCGTAGCTTCTATTCACGCTTTGGATCCTCCCCTGCTAGGCTTTCGTCGGAGCCTCCAGGGTTGCCCTTACAGCAGAAGAAACTCTCTACGGGATTAACCGGTCAAGATTGCCAGGTTTGGCGCTGATTCAGGCTCGGAGTACGAGTCCGTACCCCCCTCGTCACCGCCCCTGCCACTTGACCCCTCCTCCTCTGCTCTTGTCGTCTTTACGCCTGCTATGTCTACCGGAGCTGCTCCGGACGCTGACGCGCATGGACGCACTTGAGGCGAAACTAGACAACCTCACCAATATCCTCACCCACCTTGCTTCCCAGGCTTCCGCTGCCGCACCACCTTCGGCAGCTCCTGAACCGCCTGGCATCTCCGAATGCCCCGCGCGGATGCGTTATTTGGTGATATTACTGTCGCCTCAAAACTGGTCTTACGACCAAACCCCCCGTTTGCGTTTAACGGAGATCGCAAACGCGGCCACGCCTTCCTATACGCGGTCAAGACTTACGCCCGGCTTGCCCCGGAAGCCTTCGTGGTCAACGGAGAGCCGAGCGAAGAAAAGGCCGTCCCGCTACGCCATGTCCTATATGGCGGAGGGACCTGCTCAGCAGTGGGCAGAGCGTCATGGGAGCAAAACCCCTTCCCCTTCCCTCGGTGGAACCTATTCCTCTCCGAGTTCCGCCTTCGGTTCGTTGAGGAGAACGAGCAGGACCTTGCGCTTGCCAAGTTGGAGAGCGCGGGTTACCACATGGGAACGCGGGACGTCTACGGATACACCGACGACTTCGAGGACCTAATGGACCTCGCCGGATTCGAAGACACGTTGGTTAAGGTGACCAAGTACCGCCATGGACTTGACCCCCTGATCAACAATGGCATCACGTCCTCGAACGACCCCCCAGATCTCCGTGACTATCTGGGCTGGCGCACTCGGGCCTTCCGCCAATACGAAGCCTTGGTGCGGGCGAAGCTCATCAAAGGAACCACCCCGCGGACGCCTTCGGGGGCTCCGGCGCGCGTTCCCTATCGCCCGCTCGGCAACTCCGTTCCCCATCCGCCCAGTGGCCGCACCTGCCCCACCGCGCCCGCCCCCCGTCCCAGTACCTCCGGCTCCCGTCCCTATGGAGTTGGATCGTACTAGGGCTCGGGGCGCCCCTCGCCAAGCCTGCTTCAGATGTGGCGACCCCAATCACTTGGCTCGGGATTGTCCGCTCCCCTCCGATGTTCGCCATGTGGACATCCTTGACGAGGTAATCCAGCAACTTGGCGACGAGATGCTGGGAGAGCTGCTCGCGCGGCTGTCCGACACCGCGGCCTTAGCGGAGGCGCATTCGGAGGCTCCGGCAGAGGATTTTGTCCCCCGCGACGAGTGACTGGTGTGCCCTCGTTCGCGTCCATAAATCGTTTCACTTGTTTGTATGATGAATCAACTTCCTTGCCCTACAACGAGCCTGAAACGAAAGACGCACCCCCTGCCCCCTCCGAAGCCCCCGTTCGGATTCGCCGACTTGCCTGGGAGAAGAAGCTACCTGGCAGCTATACCATCTCTGCCGCTCCTGGGGTTAACTCGCTCCATCTTCCTCTTAAGCTTGAGTCCACTGCGAACGTGCTCAAGCTCTCCCTCTCAGGTCTGGTCGACTGCGGAGCCACTTCGGACTTTATCGACACAGAATACGTCAACCGAAACAACGTGCCAGTCCGAAATCTCTCAGTACCCATACCGGTCTACAATGTCGACGGTACTCCCAATGATGCTGGGTCTATTCGCCAAATCGCGGACCTCGTTCTACGGTACAACGGACACTCCGAACGCGTTCAGCTGGCTGTAACCCACCTTGGGAAACAGGACTTGATACTCGGATACTCCTGGCTCAAGAAACACAACCCCGAGATCAACTGGGAAACGAAAGAGGTGAAAATGAGTCGCTGCCCCCGAAGCTGCTCCACTTGCCGCGACGAGGAACGAACCGAACGCGCTGAGGTTCGGCGCCTCCGACTCCTTAAATCGCGCTTGCTCTCGGGCGCCTTCCCCACCGTTTGCGCTATCGATATTGCCGGCCCAGACGATGCTGACGACGAACCCGGAGCTACTTCGGACCCTCCGAGTCCCTCGCCATACCTCGACGATGACGAGCATCTTGAAGACGGCGACCGCATCTTCTACACCTCCTTTCGCCCAATCGAGGAGATTCGCGCCGGGAGCACCGTGTCCCAACGCCTTGCAGAGGCCTTCGCCCATAA
This sequence comes from Mycena indigotica, assembly GCF_014461135.1. NCBI lineage: Eukaryota > Fungi > Basidiomycota > Agaricomycetes > Agaricales > Mycenaceae > Mycena > Mycena indigotica. The sequence goes on along the minus strand of NW_023503017.1, from coordinate 373,356 downwards.
CTCGGCCCCCCCCGCCTTCGGAAATTCCGGACTGGGCCAAGGAGTTCCAAGACGTCTTCGACAAGGAGTCCTTCGACACGTTACCAGAGCGGAGGGCTTGGGACCACGCTATCGAACTCGTTCCCGACGCGAAGCCCGCCAATTGCAAGGTGTATCCGATCTCCCCCTCGAACAGCGAACTTGACGAGTTCATCGAGGAGGGACTTGCCACCGGTCGTATCCGCCCTTCGAAATCTCCGATGGCTTCCCCCGTCTTCTTCGTTAAGAAAAAGGACGGAGGACTTCGGTTTGTCCAGGACTACCGCGCCCTCAACGCAATGACGATTAAGAACCGGTACCCCCTCCCGTTGATTAATGACCTTATCAACAGGCTCAAGGGTGCCCGCTATTTCACCAAACTCGACGTTCGTTGGGGCTTCAATAACGTCCAGATTAAAGAAGGAGACGAGTGGAAGGCGGCCTTTCGGACTAACCGAGGGTTGTTCGAACCTTTGGTGATGTATTTGGGCCTGACGAACTCCCCCGCGACTTTCCAAACGATCACATTCGGACCTCCGTAAGCACCGCGAGATCGTCCGGCGAAGTCCTTCGGAGACTCCGAATGCACAAGCTGTACCTTCGCAAGGAGAAGTGCGACTTCGAGAAATCGTCAATCGAGTACCTGGGGGTTATCATCTCTCACAACCACGTCGAAATGGATCCCGTTAAGGTCGCCGGAGTCTCCGCATGGCCTCCGCCCCGAAAACAAGAAGGACGTCCAGCAGTTTCTGGGGTTTGCTAATTTCTACCGCAGGTTCATTCGGGATTTCTCGGCCCTTGCGCAGCCTCTCTTTGCGCTCACCAAGAAAGACCAGAAATGGACCTGGGAGAGGCCTTGGCCGCCGCCTTTCAAGCTATCAAAGACGCGGTCGTCTCAGAGCCCCTCTTAGCGATCCCGGACGACTCCCGGCCTTTCCGACTTGAAGCAGACAGCTCAGATTATGCGACGGGGGCGGTTCTTTCACAACAATCCGCCCCGGACGGGAAGTGGCACCCTGTAGCGTTCTATTCCAAGAGCTTAAATGATGTCCAGCGCAACTACGAGATTCACGACAAGGAGATGCTCGCGATCATCCGCGCACTCGAGGAGTATCGGCATTTCCTCGAGGGCGCCGCGCATCCGGTCGAGATCTGGACTGACCATAAGAATTTGGAGTATTTCCGAAAGGCACAGCACCTTAACTGTCGGCAAGCCCGATGGTCGTTGTACCTTTCTAGGTTTGACTTCACGCTGCACCACGTCCCAGGTCGCCAGATGGGCCGCCCCGACGCTCTCTCCCGCCGGCCTGACCACGGCATCTCCGAAGACGACTCGGACGTCACCCTCTTGCGCCCTGAGCTTTTCCACGTTCGCGCGCTTGAGGCCGTCACTGTCTCTGGGCCTGGGTCCGAGCTTGTCCGCGACATCAAGGAAGCGCTATCCGGTGAGCCTGACCTCGAGGAGCCCGTCGCACTTGCGGCCCGGCAACTCTTAAAGGTCCGAGGTCAAGTTCGGGGCCCCCGCTCATCACGTTCGGACGAGTGGGCCGTCTCGGGCGATCTCTTGTACTTCTGCGGCAAGGTCGTAGTCCCCAAGGACAAGGACCTAAGGAGGCGCATCATTAAGCTCTGCCACGACACGCGAGTCGCCGGACACGCCCGGTCGGTTCAAAACCCTAGAGCTGGTTTCGCGCAACTACTGGTGGCCACAGATGTCCCGCCATATCGGACGCTACGTCGCGACCTGCGACTTGTGCTGCCGCACGAAGGCCCTCCGAAGGCTCCCGCACGGAGAGCTGCACCCGACCGAAGTCCCCCCCCGAACGCTGGCACACTGTCACGGTGGACTTCATTGTCGAGCTCCCCGAGGCCCATGGGTACGACGCGGTCATGGTAGTCATCGACGCTCTTGGCAAACGCGCTCACTTCACTGAGTGCCATACGACCATAGATGCGGTCGGAGCCGCCCGGTTGTACTATCGGAATGTCTGGAGGCATCACGGAACCCCCGAGAAGTACATTTCGGACCGTGGCTCGCAGTTCATCGCTGACTTCACGCGAACTCTGGCGCTTAATTGGCGTCAAGCCGGCTACCTCTACGGCTTACCACCCGCAAACCGACGGACAAACCGAACGCGTTAACCAAGAGCTCGAGCAGTACATCCGGATCTTCACCAACTACCAACAAGACGACTGGGACGAGCTTATCCCTGCCGCTGAGTTCGCCTATAACTACCACGTTCACTCCTCCACTCAACAGGTACCCTTTATGACGGACACTGGCCGGCTCCCCCGAATGGGTTTCGAGCCAGGCGCCCGCTCAGAGTTGGAGTCGGTAAACGAGTTTCGCGATCGGATAGCTAACGGGGTCTCCGAGGCAAAGGCCGCACTCGTTAAAGCCAAAGACGAGTATAAACGGTACTACGATCGGAAACGTTCGGACGCTCCGAATATTCAAGTTGGTGATAAGGTTTGGCTGGACGCTTCTGACTGTCAGGGAAACCTCCCTTTCGGCCCCTCGGAGACGATTCCGATTCCGGTCCGACTCCGGCTCCGACTCCGGTGATTGCATCACCGCCTCCGTCAGGCGCATCGCCGCCCCCGCCTGGCGATCCCCCTGGGACCTGGCCTGCGACATGGCGCAGGCATACTGCACGGAGCAACGATCAACCTTGGCGCGTCAAGAGCGCAGTATATAGTTCCGCTACCTAGCAGGCGGACCCTTAGAGTTTCTTCTCTTTGGATCCTCCCCTGCTAGGTCAGCCTCACTTGTATTTGCTTACTTCTATTCACTCTTTGGATCCTCCCCTGCTAGGACCTTGATCTCAGGCCTCCGGGTTGCCCTTACAGCAGAAGAAACTCTCTACGGGATCAACCGGACAAGATTGCTAGGTTCGGGCGCTGACTCAGGCTCGAATACGAGTCCGTTCCGCCCTCGTCACCCCCCCTACCACTTGTCCCCTCCTCCTCTGTCACTCCTGTCATCCCCGCACCTGTTATGCCTTCCGGAGCTACTCCTGACGCTGACACTCGGCTGGATGCACTCGAGGCGAAAATCGACCGCCTAACTGAGGCCCTTACTCTTCTCACCACCCAGGCTTCCGCTGCCGCTGCCGCCACTAATACTGCTGGCGGACCCCAAACAACACCACCTCCGGAGACGTCGATTCCGACTCCGACTCCGGTTCAGGGCGACTCCGAGGCCCTCTTTGGCGACATCAACCTCGCCTCAAAATTGGTCTTGCGACCAAACCCTCCGTTCACCTTCAACGGCGATCGGAAACGCGGCCGCGCGTTTCTCTATGCGGTCCGCACCTACGCCCGCCTTGCCCCTGAGGCCTTCGTGGTCAACGGAGAGGCGAGCGAGGAAAAGGCCGTCCGCTATGCCATGTCGTTTATGGCAGAAGGACCCGCTCAGCAATGGGCGGAGCGCCACGGAAGCAAAGCCCCGTTTCCGTTTCCGTCCTGGGGCTCGTTCGTTTCCGAGTTCCGACTCCGGTTCGTCGAGGAGAATGAGCAAGATCATGCTCTCTCCAAACTGGAGACTTCCGCCTATCACATGGGCACAAAGGATGTCTACCAGTACACCGACGACTTCGAGGACCTGATGGACCTCGCCGGATTCAAGACGCGTTGGTCAAGGTGACCAAGTTCCGCCACGGACTTGACCCCCTGATCAACAACGGAATCACGTCCTCGAACGACCCCCCGGACCTCCGGGACTACCTTAGCTGGCGCACCCGGGCCTTCCGTCAATACGAGGCCCTGGTCCGGGCCAAGCTGATCAAGTCAGCCGCCCCCAAGACGCCTGGCGGTTTGATTCGGACTCCGTTTCCGGTCAACCGCATCCCGGCTCCGGCCCCTTTCCGCCCGGTGGCTCCGGTCGTGCCACCCGTGGCCCGCGCCCCCGCTCCGGCGCCTCCAGCTCCCGTCCCCATGGAGTTGGATCGCACTAGGGCTCGGGGTGCCCCTCGTCGCGCCTGCTTCAGGTGCGGCGACCCAAACCATCTCGCCGGGATTGCCCCCTCCCCTGGACGTCCGCTCAATGGACATCCTCGACGAGGTGATCCAACAACTCGGTGGCGAGATGTTAGCGGAGTTGATCGCCCGCTACTCGGACACAGCTGCGCTGCCGGAAACAGTCGCGGAGTCGATGGCCGGAGAGGATTTTGTCCCCGCGACGAGTGACTGGTGTGCCCTCGTTCGCGTCCGTAAATCGTTTCGCTTGTTTGTATGACGAATCAATTCCTTTGCCCTACAACGAGCCTGAAACGAAAGACATACCCTCCCCCGCCCCGTTTCGACTCCGTCTCCGACTTCGCCCGCGACTCCGGTCATCGTCCTTCGCCGCCTCACTGCCTGGGAAAAGAAACTGCCCAAGCAGTACACTGTCGCTGCTTCCCCTGGAGTGAACTCCCTCCACCTCCCGTTGGAGCTAGAGTCCACTACCAGCGCCTTAAGCTCTCGCTCTCTGGCCTGGTTGACTGTGGCGCCACCTCCGACTTTATCGACACGAACTATGTCGCTCGAATGGCATTCCGGTCCGCACCCTGGCGCAACCGATTCCGGTCTTTAACGTTGATGGCACTCCGAGCACGCCCGGCTCCATCAACCAGATCGCGGACTTGGTCTTACGCTACAAAGGCCATTCCGAGCGTGTTCAACTCGCCGTCACTCATCTTGGTAAACAAGACCTTATTCTGGGGTACTCCTGGCTGCGGAAGCATAACCCGGAAATCAATTGGGAAACCAAGGAGGTCAAGATGACACGGTGCCCCGCGGTTGCTCCACTTGCCGCGAGGAAGAACGCGTTGAACGGACTGAGCTACGGCGACTCCGGCTGCTCCAGAAGCGACTCCGCTCCGGCCCGTTCCCCTCGGTCTGCACCATGGACCTCTCTGGGCCTGACGACGGAGACGATTCCGTCTCCGGTGACGACTCCGCCCTGCCTGATCTGATGCCGGATTCCGACGATGATGAAGACGATGGTCAGCTTGAAGATGGTGACCGCATCTTCTACACCTCGTTCTGCCCCTCGGAGGAGATACGCCTGGCAGTACTGTCTCACAGCGCCTGGCCAAGCCTTCGCCAGGAACTCCGCCCCTGCGCCCTCCGAGATCCCGGACTGGGCTAAGGAGTTTCAGGACGTCTTCAACAAGGAGTCCTTCGACACGCTACCGGAGCGGAGAGCCTGGGACCACGCTATTGAACTCGTCCCCGACGCTAAGCCCACCAACTGCAAGGTGTACCCCATCTCGCCCCTCGAGCAACGCGAGCTCGACGCGTTCATCGAGGAAGGGCTTTCGACGGGCCGGATTCGCCTCCAAGTCTCCGATGGCGTCTCCGGTCTTCTTCGTCAAGAAGAAGGACGGCGGACTCCGCTCGTCCAGGACTACCGTGCTCTCAATGCGATGACTGTCAAAAACCGGTACCCCTTCCGCTGATCAACGACCTCATCAACCGGCTCAAAGGCGCTCGTTACTTCACCAAACTCGGCGTCCGTTGGGGCTTCAACAACGTCCGGATCAAGGAAGGTGACGAGTGGAAAGCGGCTTTCCGGACTAACCGAGGCCTGTTCGAGCCCTTGGTGATGTATTTCGGCCTGACAAACTCTCCCGACGTTCCAAACGATGATGAATGACATTTTCCAGGACCTCATCCTCTCCGGAGACGTCATGATCTACCTTGACGACATCCTGATCGCCCATTCCGACCTCCGGAAACACCGGCAGATCGTTCAGGAGGTCTTGCGGCGACTCCGGGAGCATAAGTTGTACCTCCGAGCGGAGAAGTGCGACTTGAAAATCGTCAATCGAATACCTCGGTCATCATCTCCCACAACCACGTCGAAATGGACCCCGTCAAGGTCGCAGGCGTCTCCGCTTGGCCGACTCCGGACAACAAGAAGGATGTTCAACAGTTCCTTGGGTTCGCTAATTTCTACCGCAGGTTCATTCGGGACTTCTCGGCCTCGCGTCCTCTCTTTGCGCTCACCAAGAAGGACCAGCAATGGACTTGGGGCGTCGCGGAGGCCTCCGCGTTCCAAGCGATCAAGGACGCGGTCACCTCGGAACCGGTCCTGGCGATTCCGGACGACGCACGGCCTTTCCGACTCGAGGCGGACAGCTCTGATTATGCGACGGGGGCGGTTCTTTCACAATCCGCCCTGGACGGGAAGTGGCACCCTGTAGCATTCTATTCCAAAAGCTTAAATGATGTCCAGCGCAACACTTAAATCCACGACAAGGAGATGCTCGCGATCATCCGCGCACCTCGAGGAGTATAGACACTTCCTCGAGGGCGCCCTGCACCCTGTCGAGATTTGGACTGACCATAAGAATTTGGAGTACTTCAGGAAGACGCAGCACCTCAACCGGAGACAGGCCCGGTGGTCTCTGTACCTCTCCCGGTTCGACTTCACGCTGCACCACAAGCCTGGCCGTGATATGGGTCGGCCTGACGCCCTCTCCCGGAGACCCGGCCACGGAGTCAATTCCGACAACTCCGATGTCGTCCTTCTGCGGCCTGAACTCTTCCATGTCCGCGCACTCGAGGGCGTTTCCGTTTCCGGTCCCGGCTCTGAACTCCTCCGCGACATCCGTGATGCCCTCTCCGGTGAGCCTGACCTGGAGGAGCCCGTCGCACTAGCGGCCCGGCAACTCCTAAAGGTCCAAGGTCAAGCTCGAGGCCCCCGCTCCTCGCGCTCCGACGAGTGGGCTGTCTCCGGTGTGGAAGTGCCATCTGGCTTCCACGTCGCTATCACGGTCACGCCACTTCCACGCGACGACCATCTTCGGGCGTTAACAGCCACATTCCTCTACTCAACTCCTCTATCTGTCCATTTCTCTCTTCCCTCCCTCCTCCTTATCTCATTATATCCGAAGCGGAAGTTGCGACCACACGGCAGCTCGGCGGGACTGGGGTGCGCATCAACACGGGCTTGGTCATCCCGAAGTTAGCGCTGGAGGCGGCAGCGTCGCCACCCTATCCGAATTGTCCTCAACCTGGCTGTGTGTGTGGTTGTTAACCAAGCTTAGGATTCATGGTCTCTGTACTTACAAAGTATTTCATCACCCCTTTCGATCGCGTAGATACGGTTTCATGTGTCGAATAGGAGAGTATCTCATCCCTTACTTCTTGCCCCCATCTCAAAGTCAGAGTGAGCGCGAGCGAAAGCGCTACATCGAGCCCGAGTTCTACGATTACTGCAAAAGCTAAGTAAATCTTATCTAATCTACCCCGCACATCTACTCCTCCCGCAGCGCCGCCCTCGGTACGACCTCGGTCCACATCTAGTCCTCGCTTGGACTTAGTTGTCCTTCTTCAGTGGAGCCCACCGCGAGGGGGCTGGTATTCCGTTATCGAGGCCTATAAACACTGCGTTATCCATTCTTGACCCCTAACTTCATTACTCACCTCAGCCGCTAGCGACAATGGCGACTCCAATCGCAACCGCGACCCTTCACACCCCCATGCCGATTCCGCGTTCACAGAATGCGCCCAAGTTCAATGGCCAATATGCCAAAGACTTCCTCACTCAGATCGCCGAATGCGGAATTCAAGCTGGTATCGTCGATAAGGACCAACTTGTCGACCATATCTACAAATACTCCAGCGACCGCGTTAAGGACATCATACGTTACATACCGGACCTCGATATTGAGGCAGCTGGCAAGACTTGGATCGCTGCTTCGAAGGCGCTTCTTGCCGTTTATCCTGACGAAGAGTCAGCACAGAACTATACTGAGCAGCAGTTGAAGGATTTTTGCCAATCCAATGCCGCTAAGTCCCCTTTCGTTTCCAAGCTTGCCGTTGACACATACTATCGAGAATTTCTGCGGATGTCAGGAAACCTTGTCAAGAAGAAACGAATTACTCAAGAGACTGCGAACTACATGTTCGTTAGCGGCATTCCGACTACGATGAAAGATTGGTTCTATCAACGTACCCCGACCAACAACCGGACACGCGATACGGCACCCACATTGTCCGCGACAGTCGAGATCTTGAAGAAGAGATTCGACCCCGACTCGCTGATCTTCGAACCGTGGAGCGAAAAGACCTATAATCCAAGCCAAGTTAAGTTTGACGAGTTCGGTAACCATGTTGAGACTGCACCAACCGTAGAGTTCCAAGCGCAACAGCAAGCGCAACCGCGGCCAGTCCAAATCCAGCAACGACCCGCTCAAGACCACGCGCCTGAGGCGCCGACAACTTCAACAGATTCCCAGATTGCCGACTTGGACGCGCCAGCTGGAGCAAATGCGTCTCCATCTTGCGGAAAGACAGCTCGCTACTAATGCGGGTAAGCGATGTTTCGTTTGCGGAAAGGTCGGCACTCACCAACTTCACCCGCGTTATTGCCCCGATATGCGCGAGCTCATCGAGCGAGCACTCGTCAAGATTGACCCGAACACACAGCGCTATGTCCAGATGGATGGTACAGACCTCCCGAAGACTCCTCAAGGATGGCGAGGCGGAGTCTCGTCGTATATGCGTGCGCGCGCAGACGGGAGTACAGGCTGCCGCAACCCATTCTGCTGGTCTCGCGTTTGGCAACTCACAAGTTCTAGACAGCGAATTCTTCGCTGTCTCATCGCTCAACTATGACGAATCGTCAGCGAACCCCGTTACCCGCAGCGGCAAGGACACAAACCGTTTCAATCCGGTTGGACAGCGCCCGAATGCACCTCCAGCACCTAAATCCACAACGCGAGCTCCACAGCAACAAACAGCCCCGCCGCAGGCGCCGAAAGTCCCCGCAACTCAAGCACCACCGCCACCAGTCGTCGAGAACAAGATCCCAACTCCACCAAACCCGATTAACCGCAAGGACGGGTGGAAGAATGCGAGAGCGCCGCGAGCTGGCGGACAGGGCGAAGATGTCGTCATGCGAGACGCATCCAAACCTGCAAATGATAAGTTCCACATCACCTCCGCGCTCCAAGAACGCGCTAACCCGCCTGGGATCCTAGAGACCATACTCAAGACAAATGTTTCGTTGCCTATTTTCGAGATTATTGGCGCGAGTCCGGTATTGCAGAAGCTCATGAATGAGCAAACGCGAGCGAAACGAGAATATTCGAATAAGCAAGCTGAGTACTCTCTGAACGATGCAGACGAGTTGATTCGCCTGGCGTCCCAGATTCAGTCCAGCGAGCCACGCGAGATGGTGGTCGAGCCTTCGAACGAGCTCGAAGACTTCCTCGTTCGCTACAGCAGTGCGGTAGCAAAAGCACCACCGACGAGCCGCTTCTTCGCGATGACGACGGGGACGCTGACAGTCACGGTGGGAGGGGTAGAGCTCAAGGCCATGATAGATTCGGGCTCCGAGCTCAACCTGGCGAGTTTATCAGTCCCAACTCGGTGCTCTCTCGCAGTTGATTACCAGGGCACACGATGGGCCCTTAAGGGCATACACGGCGACCCAGAGCAACTGCGAGGGTGTGCGACGGACGTACCATTGCGCATTGGACAACACGACTTCACCCACCACCTATTCATCTCCCACCAGGAACTCGGCCCGCACGACTTGATACTGGGCCAGCCATTCTTGCAATGGTTCTGTGCCCGACTCGACTACGAACGCGGAGGAGCCGTGAGTTTATTCTTGTGGAAGGAAGGTGAGCGTCGAGGACAGCCTACGATAGGCATCTCGATCACTAACCCCGCCGACCCGCGGAACGCTGTCGCGATGACACGTGGCCACGGCCACTCACATCAATCCGCCTACGTCGAGGACATCCCGGAAGGAGAGGATTTTTGACGCGGGGGAGAACACCGAGCGCCTTCCCGACCTCCTGCGCAAACACACTGGGAAGATCCTTAGAAGCATTAATGGGCCAAGCTGAGTTTTCTGACTTCGATTCATTCTATCATCTTTCACCTTCTTCAGATTACGATTCTATTCTTATCGACTATGCCATTTCTACCGGAGTTGACCTCAACTCTGTTGTATCAACACCGTGGACCAACCGACTATTCAACGATACCCGCGTTTACACGACCAGCGCCGGCGCTAAAGCGCCAATCGTCAATAAAAGGCGGTACAAACCTGTCGCCCGAAAAATCCGACCCGTTCCGACTTACCAACCCGACCCGCGGAAGCATCTCTTCAAGGAGATACCCCGCGCCAAGCCAACTACCCTCCCGACCAAGCCTCTCGACTACAAGAACCTGACATATGGACAACGCGTCACCCGCGAACGACTCGAAGCAATGCTTGCCAACATCCAACCGGGGATACTAACGGAGGAAGAGAGTAATCTCCTCGCGTTCATCGTTGTCACCCGTGAGTCTGCCTTTGCGTGGAACTTTGCAGAAAAAGGCTTCTTTTCCAGGAAATACTACCCCGACTATGAGTTTCCGACCATCGAGCATACCCCGTGGCAAGCAGCACCCATCCGCATTCCCCGAGCCTTGGAGCCAGCCGTTCGAAAGGTCATCGCAGACGGCGAGCGAGATGGGAGATTTGAGCCGAGCGTGTCGAGCTATCGATGCGCCATGTTCCCTGTCGCCAAGAAACCCGGCTCGGACCCTCCAGTCCGCGTCATACTCAACCTCGAGCCACTCAACGCTGTCACCATCTTGGACGCAGCCATGGTTCCCAATATCAATGATTTTGCTGAGTCCTTTGTTGGCTATGCTATATACGGAATTGCAGATCTCTTTTCAGGTTTTGACGCCGTTTGGATCCACGAGAATTCACGCGCGATGCAGTCGTTTCACTCGCCGCTGGGACCAAAACAACAAGTTACGATGGCACATGGCTACGCAAACGCACCGAACGAGTTCAACAGAAGATTCGACCACGCGCTCCAACCTATCGCGCCTCACAAAGCACACTCATTCTTCGACGACACGGGCATCAAGGGCCCAATGTCTCGCTACAACGACGAGCCCATCGCAGGAAATCCCAACATACGACGCTTCGTGTGGGAATATGCAGAGAACCTGGACGATTTTCTAGGTACGTTGATTGCAGCTGGCATTACCGCTTCTGGCGCAAAGACAGTGCTGGCGGCGTTCGACTTGCATATCGTAGGCACGGTAGTGTCGCTCGAAGGCTGGAAAATCGCCCCGAAATTGGTCCAACGCGTCTTGGACTGGCCACTGCCGACCTCCATCTCCGAACTCAGAAGCTTTCTCGGCCTCGCCGGAGGCAGCCGGCGATGGATTCGCGGATTCTCCCTAATAGCTAAGCCGCTTACCTCCTTGCTTCGAACGCCTACTGCCGAATTCCAGCTGAATCAAGAGGCCGTTGAAGCCATTAAAACCCTCAAACAGCGTATTACCAGCACACCAGTCTTAATACGGCTCGACTACGATGACGCGCGAGCCATTACCCGAAAGCCGCGCGGTTCAGATGAAGGTCTTCTCGTTTTCGGCTGTGACTCGTCCTGGATGGGAGCGGGATGGGTCTTGTACCAGGTCCGCGATGGCGGAAAGCACCCCGCGATCTACGGCTCTTGTACCTTCGGCGCGGCACAAGCAAATTACGGCCAGCCAAAAACAGAAGTCTACGGCCTCTTCCGGGCGCTCAAAGAGATGCGCCACTACCTTTGGGGAGTCCATTTCCGCCTCGAGTATGATGCGACATCTCTCGCTAAAATGATTTCAGCGCCGGATGACGTCCCGAATGCCCCCATGCTCCGTTGGGTTGCGTACATCCGACTTTTTTGACTTCGAGTGGCAGCATGTGCGTGCCGAGTCCTTCAAACTCGAAGATGCGCTATCTCGACGCCCACCAGCACCTGAAGATCAGCACTTTGACCAACACGATGACTCTGAAGAAGTGCTAGACGCTATGCTCAACGCAACACTGGCCGAGACTGCGGGAAAAGCTGAGTCTATTCTTGATACATACTACAACCAACTGCGTCACATCACAGATACCTATTGGCGAGACGCCGACGAGCAAATGCCCATCTACCGCCAGTCGTTGTCGACCGCGGTACCTCGCCTGCCCCAACTCCAGAAGACAAGTCCGGCCTTCGACCCGGCCGGCCGGGGATCATTTCTGATCGCCGCGCTATCACGTACGCCGAATGACAGCACCATCCGACGATTACCCGAGTTCCACCAGCGGAGCCAAACTCGCGAAGTTGAGTCCCAGTTCATGTTTGGAGGTGAGCAAGTACTGCTTTCATATACAGAGAACGAGCGATACTTGCAAAGTATCCCCCTTTACGACTTAAACAACAATGAGTCGCAAGTGAACAAGGGACACGTTCACGGTGTTCCGGACGACGACTCGCCCGAGCTCTGGATTGAGCTGCGCCGGTTCCTGCGGGATGGAGAGTACCCCCCGCGTTGTACAAACGAAAAAGCTAAGTCTCAATTCCTTAAACGCGCGCGCCGCTTCCTTTTTCACCAGGACCGGCTCTGGCTAGCACCCAAGAAGAATTCTGACCGCTTACCGCGCTTGGTCATCGACGTTGAGTCGAAACGAGGCGAGCTCATGGCACAGGCCCACATCGAATGTGGCCACAGAGGACGCGACGCGGTCTACGCCCAGCTGAGAGATCGCTTCTACTGGCCGAATATGTACTCTGACATCTCATTTTTTGTCAGATCGTGTATCGAATGCCAGAAGTCGATCAAACGAATCCCGCACCTGCCCTTTAACGAGTCCTGGCAGTCCCCGCTGCTTCGTCATTTCGAGTTGGATTGCATCCACATGCGCGAGGGCCTCAACGGCCTCAAGTACCTGATCCACGCGATCGAGTCGACAATCGGATGGCCAGAGGCACGCCCCGTTAAGTCGCTCACTTCTCACTACGTTGCCAAGTTTATCTACGAAGTGCTTATTTGTAGATTTGGCGGAATCCCGATAATTTCGTTCGATGGCGGCCCCGAATTTAAAGGCGAGGTTCAAGAGCTCTTGCGGACGCAGTACAACTGCCGTGTCATCTTCTCAACGGCGTATCACCCCGAAGGCAACGGACGAGTCGAGCGGTCGCATCAGCCGCTCGTTAGCGCGCTGTACAAGTTGTGTGGCGACAAGAAGGGAAATTGGCCCCGCTACGTCTACCCTGTGCTGCTCGCTATCCGCATCACCGTTTCCCGCGCGACGGGCTTCACGCCCTATTTCTTGTTATATGGTGTCCACCCGCTCTTCTCTTACGACCTAGCTGAAATAACTTGGCAGACTTTGGACTGGGATGCCGTCTTCACTCACGAGGACTTAATTGCGATGCGAGCACGACAACTCGAGCGGCGCGACCCAAAAATGGCCGAGGCAAATGCCAAGCTGCGCGAGTCAAGACGACGAGCCATTGACGACCTCCACAAGCGCAACCATTATCGCTTCGATTTCAAGGACTACGAAGTCGGGATGTACGTGTGGTTGCGCGAGTCGGCGCTGGACGAGACGAAAGGCGACAAAGATAAGTGGACTTACGCTGGTCCCTACATCATCCACGAGAAGCGTGCTAATGATTCATTCATTTTGCGTGAGCTTAGTGGTGCAATCCTCCGAGGACACGTCAACATTCGGCGGCTGCGTCTCTTCTACTTCCGGCCCGACAACCAGACGCTCAAGACGAAATTGGCAGCGCCGATCCGCCAAGCCGAAAATCCGGACCTTCGGTACGACGTGGCTATGGCGCGGATCGCGGAAATTAGAGCTGAGTTTTCAAATTGATTGTCGATCACTCACAGCCTCGGAACAGGAGAGCGGTCCGAGCTCATTTATACCCGACATTTCCCCCTTTCCTTCCTTTCCCTTTCTCTCTCTCTGACTCTCACTCTCAATCTATGGAGCGCGCGCCCTGTAACCGCACTCATAGAGGTTTCCATCCACCTGAAGACCGTTGGCGTGGAGCTCCGCACATACCAAGACCTTACGACAATACGCCGCGCCCCGACCGCTTCGATGACGACATTGACGGGTACCAGATCGACAACCATCAATATACGGCATACGAGCGGAGCGACCTCACTCTCCAATATTGCTACGAGGACGTGAGAGAATTTGTGCTTGGAGGTGAGTCCATAACCCTACCAGTCTGCACTTATGTCTACCGCCGCGACTTCCTACTTTCATGGTGGGAAGTTGTCCAAGCTGTCCGGGACAACGTCATACCAGCACGCTACCCTCCGCGTCTCGCGAATGGCGTCGTCAATGAGCCTATGAACTCCGAAACATTCATCCGCCAGATGAAGCGCTTCATTTACGCACCACGTTCCCCCGAATACAAACCGCCACTCTTCGAGAAGGGCACTGGCCTTCGCGTCCAATATGAGCATGGCGAATGGGAGCAGGATGTCCGACGTTCTATTCGCCGCAATGCAGCCGCGATGACACCACTCGTGTCAGTAGTCACAGCTCACGAACTCGCGCGAATCGTTGCAGCTCTCAACAACACCTGGTATCTCGATGGCGAGCGCCGCGCGCAGGCTTTCCAGCAGTCTTTGGCTTAGATCTCAGTCAGCGCTCCTTCCTATCCCTTCCCCAACATTCATCCCCACTAATTTGCGCGATTCCGGGGGCGAAATCGAAAGTATCCCCCTCTGTGGAAGTGCCATCTGGCTTCCACGTCGCTATCACGGTCACGCCACTTCCACGCGACGACCATCTTCGGGCGTTAACAGCCACATTCCTCTACTCTACTCCTCTATCTGTCCATTTCTCTCTTCCCTCCCTCCTCCTTATCTCATTATATCCGAAAGCGGAAGTTGCGACCACACGGCAGCTCGGCGGGACTGGGGTGCGCATCAACACGGGCTTGGTCATCCCGAAGTTAGCGCTGGAGGCGGCAGCGTCGCCACCCTATCCGAATTGTCCTCAACCTGGCTGTGTGTGTGGTTGTTAACCAAGCTTAGGATTCATGGTCTCTGTACTTACAAAGTATTTCATCACCCCTTTCGATCGCGTAGATACGGTTTCATGTGTCGAATAGGAGAGTATCTCATCCCTTACTTCTTGCCCCCATCTCAAAGTCAGAGTGAGCGCGAGCGAAAGCGCTACATCGAGCCCGAGTTCTACGATTACTGCAAAAGCTAAGTAAATCTTATCTAATCTACCCCGCACATCTACTCCTCCCGCAGCGCCGCCCTCGGTACGACCTCGGCCCACATCTAGTCCTCGCTTGGACTTAGTTGTCCTTCTTCACCGGTGGTCTTCTTCACTTTCGTGGGAAGATTGTCGTACCTAAGGATAAGGACCTCCGGAGACGCATCATCGAGCTCTGCCACGACACTCGAGTTGCCGGACACGCGGGTCGCTTCAAGACCTTGGAGTTGGTCTCCCGGAACTACTGGTGGCCTCAGATGTCTCGCCATATCGGCCGGTATGTTGCGACCTGTGACTTGTGCTGTCGCACCAAGGCACTCCGGAGACTGCCCCACGGAGAACTGCACCCCACGGAAACGCCCCCGGAACGCTGGCATACCGTCTCCGTCGACTTCATCGTAGAGCTTCCTGAAGCCCATGGGTACGACGCGATCATGGTCGTCGTTGACACCCTCGGAAAGCGCACCCACTTCTCAAAGTGTCATACGACGGTCGATGCAGTAGGGGCAGCCCGCCTCTACTACCGGAATGTCTGGCGGCACCATGGGACTCCGGAGAAGTACGTCTCCGACCGCGGCTCGCAGTTCATCGCGGACTTCACCCGAGAACTTTGGCGTCTAATCGGCATCAAGCCCGCCACGTCCACCGCGTACCACCCGCAGACAGACGGTCAGACAGAGCGCGTCAACCAGGAGCTGGAGCAGTACTTGCGGATCTTCACCAACTACCAGCAGGACGACTGGGATGAGCTGATTCCGGCCGCGGAGTTTGCCTACAACAACCACGTTCACTCCTCCACGCAACAAGTCCCCTTTATGACGGACACGGGACGGCTCCCGCGCATGGGCTTCGAACCTGGAGTCCGTTCCGCCATGGAGTCGGTGAACGAGTTCCGCGACCGGATCGCCACTGGTGTCGCCGAAGCCAAGGCCGCGCGCTCACCAAAGCCAAAGAGGAGTACAAGCGCTACTACGACCGGAGACGCACTCCGTCTCCGGAGTTTAGGGTTGGCAACCGTGTTTGGCTGGATGCCTCTGACATCAGGACGACTCGCCCTTCGGAAAAGTTCTCCCACCGCCGTCTGGGACCATTCAAGATAGTCGCGGAGATCAGCAAAGGTGCCTACAAGCCGACCTCCCTCCGCGCTACTCGAAGCTCCACCCGGTCTTCCCCGTCGTCAAGCTCGAGCTCGCCCAGGACGACCCCTTCGACGGACGCCCCGGCTACGACCAGCCCCCTCCGGACCTCGAGGACGGAGTCCCGGAGTGGGAAGTAGAGGAAATCCTGGACGCAAGGGTGAGGTATAAACGGCTGAACTACTTCGTCAGATGGAAAGGCTACGACGCATCGCACGACCAATGGGTCCGCTTCGACCGCGTCTTCGCCCCGGAGAAAATTGCGGAGTTCTATCGTAAGTACCCTGGCAAGCCACGACACATCGCCTCCGCGACCTTCGACTCGATTCCGTTCCGGTCTATGCGTCGGGACGCCGCATTCAAAGGGGGGGGTGATGTCAGGGGAACCTCCCTTTCGGCCCGGAGACGCGCCCGATTCTGGTCCGACTCCGGTTCCGACTCCGGTCCGGCCCTCCATCTCGCCCGCACAATCACCAATCCGTCAACGCCCTCCCGACGGTCGCCCTGGGACCTCGCCTGTGACGCCGCTAATACACGTAGAAAATGAGCAATCAAGGAGATCACCAGGACCTTCAACTCAACTAATCAAATCCTAATTTTGTGCGGTTTGTGTTCGGGGTTCGAGCCGCAGGAAACGGCTAACGGATTCAGATGTTCTTATTGATATCAGTTGAATTTGGAATGTTGTTTTAACTGTGTTTGACTGTTTTCACTTTAGATGAACAGAAGAGCAGTGTTGTAGAGTTTTGAGATTTGAGAGGAGCAGTATGGCTCAACTCTCCCTTAACCTTAACCTTAACCTTGACCTTAACCTTGACTTGACCTTAACCTTGAACCTTAACCTTGTCCTTAACCTTAACTTGACTTGACTTGACTTGACTTGACTTAACCTAACTTGACTTAACCTAACCTGACGTTGATATTGGTTTGAAATCCCCCCTCTAAACCTAACTGATGTGACGCTGGTAGCTGTCACAATCAGCAGGTCCGCCAGGGGGGTCTTTCTTGTTCATCTAGGGATTTACAGGGCTCCTTATATACTACTCTCAAATTAATTACATAATCCGTGACAATGTGACCTGATCCGCTGATCCGGTTCTAGAATGTTCTAGTTCAGGCTTCTGGAAAGTTCTAATATAGGTCCTGGGTCAGACTTGCCAAATATGGACATGTTACCCTTGGTTCGGTTCAGAGTCTAGACCAGTCCCTGGCCTAGAGCAGGCCTAGGCCTTGTGGCCGGGTGCATATAGATTTGATTCAAAAGTCTGCAACATTTATTCTGAGATTCTCCATATGTTCCATAGCTATTGTGCATGAAAATGAATTTATGGGGTCCATATGTTATTATTCATATGGTGGTCATATTGACAGCTCATTACCGCCCAAGCCTTCTGTGCCCGACAGCGGCAGCTACGGACAAGCAGTATATAGTCAGCTACCTAGCAGGCGGACCCTTAGAGTTTCTTCTCTTTGGATCCTCCCCTGCTAGGACCTTGATCTCAGGCCTCCGGGGTTGCCCTTACATCACCGGCCGAACACTGAACTGAACTTCAGATTCAGGTTCAGCCTTGCGCTGAACTTTGAACCTGAATGCGCGTTCGGTTTGGTCCGGTTCAGGTTCGGACCGGAAGGCCGAACCGGGTGCCGCCATTGATAGCCCAAATATACATTAAAGAAATAGTATCACATTATCATTAACCCCATTTCCGGTGATTTATCATATATAATGGTGATTTGTCACAGATTTCTAATATGTTACACTGTTTCTGACTTTCAATATACATATACTGTAGTTGTAAGGGCAACCCCAGAGGCCTGAGATCAAGGTCCTAGCAGGGGAGGATCCAAAGACGAGAAACTCTAAGGGTCCGCCTGCTAGGTAGCTGACTATATACTGCTTGTCCGTAGCTGCGGCTGTTGGGCACAGAAGGCCTGGGCAGTGTTGCAGGCAAGGTCCCAGGGCAATCATCGGGAGGGCATTGACGGATCGGTGATTGTGCAGGCAAGATGGAGGGTCGGACCAGAGTCGGAACCGAAACCAGAATCGGACCGGAGTCGGAGTCGTCTCCGCAGGGCCGAAAGGGAGGTTCCCCTGAGAGTAGTACTTTACTCACACATCAGGGTTTCAGTGAAAAGAAAGTGGCCCGAAGCTGGACTTATTTGTGGCAGATCCAGGCCCAAATAACTGGCACCAATTCTTACATGAATCATAGGCTCGCACACATGACTCTAAAATTTCCTTCTTTGGAACCCAAATGCCACATTCACCCAGTAAATTGACCATTTTTGGCTAGCACAGCCTGTGCTGAAAAATCTTGGTAGTCTCACTAGAAGGCCCTGGACACCAATGTCATACACATTTTGGGTGCTGAATTGAATAAAATGCTACAGTATTTTGTGCATTTATTTGCTACAAATCATAGCTATAAAATTGTCAGCCGACAAGTCCAATTTGATAACTTCATATATGTCTCAATTTCTTACAAATCAAATCCACTTTCCCAGAGTTTTATTTATCACATTGCCAAGTTGCCAAGTTGTTAAAATGTCTACCTGCTGATGGGTTTCTATATATAGGCCGGTTCTTCATCCCGCGCGCCGCGGCTATGCAAGAAAGCGTCCAAGACAGGCAGATGCAAGAGAAACATGACCGCTTTTCGTAAGCCAGCGGTGATAAGCCTAGCTAGTATGACGAACGCTGGAGAAAATGGGTATTGAAGAGTCAGCCGCGCGAGAAGGTCAGTAGCGCCATCGCACCTCGTGCCATAACGCCACATCTCGACCAGCTACATGCTGACTGACACACGCTACGGCGGCTGAGGCCCACAGGGGGAGATGGTTGATGTATTGTGCTGGGCGTAGCAGGTGCTTCCCGTCTTGACGATGACTTTTCCCAATATGGGGCAGTGGTCGATGCTGCTCGCCGCGGCCATGCAAGAAAACGTCCAAGACAGGCAAATGCGATTAATTTACAGACGCGTACGGTACATGCGAGAGCTACAGATGGATATGATGGTGACAACAAGGATTCGAAGGGGTCGTTGGGGTCGTGAGATGCGAGTGGTGTATGGGGATGGTGGATGGTGTCTACTGCCCGGCAAGTCTGTCGCGTGGGCAATGAGGTAGTACAGGGCTGCGTTGCTTTCAGCAGCCTCCATGCCGGCCGTCGCGGCTTTAACATATCGGATACACCGAAGTCTGGGCGGGAATGAGCGAAGGAAAAGAAGAAGGAGAACAGGGACGTACATGTCGGACGGCCGCACACGAGTCCAGGGCGGACAACGGGTGGGGTGGTGGTTATCCGTATACAATAGCGGTCAACAGGTCAAGATGATGAATGGTTGGAGTATGCTGTCGTTTACTCGAGGAACTCGGGACACGTGATGCCGTGGCTCCGGAGGAGGTTCGAGAGCATCAGCGCGCGCGTGCGCCAGAACCTCTTTCTCGCGCGTGAGCCGCTCGACGGCCTCCTCGAGCGCCTGCTGGTGCATGACCTTGCGCTTCCGGGAGCGCCGGGCCGCGAGCGTGTTCTGGCGGCGCTTGTACTCGATCTTCTCCTGGTCTGTCGCGTTCGCCGCGGGGGGCTCCTCCGTGAGCTCGTCCTCCTCCTCGTCGGACGGGAGCGACGCGGGCCGGCGGGCCGCGAAGAACGCGGGCACTGCCTTGCGCGAGGTCGGGGACGGCGAGACGTACGTGCGCGGCGCGGTCGGCCCGTCGAGGTCGAACGACGCAACGGTGGCGCGCTTCCCAGTCAGCGACGGGTGTGTCCGGGCCGGACCGGGTGCGGGGCGGGACCGGGAGGAGGGTCTGGCCGGGCGACGGCGGGGCGGACGCGGCCGCGTAGGCGTAGTATGCACGGCCGTCGCTGGGCATCGCGTACGGGTCGAAGGAGTACGGCGCGGCAGACATGGCCCGGGGTTTATAGAATGGCGGAGGTGATGTGGGATGAGTCGGATGACGGGGGTGAGTCGTTCTGCGTAGAACTTATAGCTCTCGAGGCGGTGTAGGCTGTGCACAGAGAAGCGGTGCCCGCCTCGGTGTCACATCACGTCACCCGCCCGCCTCGCGTACGTCACCCCTCGATCGGCTGCGAGTCCTGCTCGGGACCGACACGTCGCAAGCAGGGGCAGGGGTAGAGCAGGGTGATACCGGCATGATGCACCCCATCCGAAGGGCAAAAAGCGCAGTGACCGTCCCCAGCGAAAAAAAAGAAACGCCTACACAAATCCCACGCTACGTCATCCCACATGCCCATCACCGACCCATTACATACGTCCAATTCAAAACACCGCCGCGCACCGACGCGCCGCATTGTTTGGCTGTGCCGGGAGCCGCAAAGAAGCGTCGGCCCAAATCTTCCTCCTTGGACGCCGTCTGTCGATCGTGAAGCGAACCGCTGCCAGTGCATTGGCACACACACTATGCCTCCGGGACCCACAACGCACCTCCGCCGGTCGGACCTTCTTCGCCTGCAGTTACTCCAACGCCTTGTTCCCAATCCGGCTACCGGTTAATGGTTATCCGGTCGGCGGTCGCCTTCGCCTCCCTTCGTGCCCGTGCGCGTAAATCGACCGTAAAGCAGCGGTCGCAGCGGCGCCGGCCCAGTAAGCCTCCGCCCGTGATCGGACGGACTGACATATGAGTGAGTGGGCTGTGCCGCGAAGGTTATTGCACGGCGTCCAGGTTTGTTAAGTTGCGGCTGTCCACGACCTAACTTTAGGCGTTCATCTGCCAGGACAGCCATAAGGTTGAGGATGACCAACGTCAGTTGAAATAAGTAGTGCCTGTTCTGGCCGTCTATGGCCCTAGGCCGGTCCGCTGGCGCTCGAAGCGCCAGCCAGATAACAGCGGCGCCCACGCCTGGTAGTGGTTGATACATAATCATACATTCCTCTTGGACTTGATCGTGTTGCCGTCCCGCCGCCGCCGAGCGTGAGGACGTATAATCAGGATTTACAATCCCGGAAAGAAAAAGCGAGCGACCGACGGCACTGGGCATCGGGCATCGGGCCTTCAATTAGACCCACGCCGAATGCAGCGATAGCAACGCAGCCGTGGGCGATGGAGTGGCACCGCCATCTGTCAAGTGTGAAAAGGTTGACGCGGGATTACCAGGGCCCGAGTGGCGTATATTTGGTCCATCGGCCGTTCGGCACAGCACTACGTCTAAGCGTAAGCCTGCAGGGACACCAAAGTCGGTCCCCGGTATGTAGATCGGGATGCCTGCCGGTGGGAGTCCTGGGACAGCTGCCGAGTTGCGGTCGGAGGAAGATGGCAATGGGCGGGAAATACATGCCAAAGGTAGGCCAGGGTACGCTTTGGAGGCTCGGTGATGCCTCCGGCACAACCATAACCGCGACAGAGATCGCTAAGGACTTGCAGTGGAGAAAGTGAATGCCGACTACATTGCTGACCCGCATCCAAAGCCGGCCTCTGCACTACTAGTAGTATTAGAGTGAAGGAATAGAACAACGAGCTATTGTCGCGCACCCGTCGCATCACCATCCAGACTTTCTTTGCATTCAAGTTTTTTGACAGCAGGCTTTCGTTGACGGGAGTCTCGAGGAAGCTATTTGAAGACGGTGGCGATCCCATGAGGGGTCGGAGATCACGAACTTGGTTGTGGGCATAATCATCGTCCCGATTGCGTTCGTTTCGGAGGTCGACTGGACGAGGTGAGCTTTCATTTGACCTTCATGCCCGGCCAAGGCGAGGTTAAATGGAACGCTCATGGCTAGCATTTGTCCCCGCCCCTGAGCAAAGCTCCCATATGGTCGACTACAGCTCCACTGCTCCAGTCAGCATGGAAATCAGCATGATCGAGTATCACGCACCGTCTCCCTCCAATCTCCCGCCTGAACACATTGCACTTGCTTCTCGTCGTCGACCCGAACCCGCGCAACGACCAACTCCCGCCCCATCTCCCTCGAGCCTGTGCCCATGAGGACCGGAAACAAGATGCGAGCGGGCGGGGGCTGTGGGCGAGATTCCCGCGCCACGGTGAAGGTTGTTCCGATACGTCGTATGCTCTGCTGGGGGGTATCACGGTCCACAGGAGGAGGACAAGACCTAGCTCAAGCCCAGCTTGGGGCCAGGTCGCCGCCCGGAGGCCGCACGCATTGGAAATATGCAGCACACATGCCCCGCACTGCAGCATGGCCGCTCGCGGCGCCCCGAAAACATCGGGCGCGCCGCGCAGAATGCAAATCGCCACAAATCCGAAAAGGGTTTTTTTGGCAAATGGTGGTTGATGATGCAGAACGATTTGCAAGCTGTCACGCACACGTGCGTGGTGACCGTCACGGGCTGCCAATCAGCCCGTGTGACCCGACTCTTTTCCTCCGCCTGACGACGGTCGCCGTCGAGTGTGCCCTGCCTCGACCAGCTATTCAAGGGGTACGCGCCGGCGCAAGCCGAGACGTCAGGGGGGAGGGGAGGGGGGTGGTCTGGTGACCTTAATTCACTTTTCTTTTGTAGGGTACAGAGTGGCTAGGAATGCTATTAATGGTCTCAGCATGCATATAATTGTCATTGAAAGCAGATTTTAAGGTTCTTCTGAGGCATGTATAAGCATTTTGATAGGAATTTCCTATTTGGGTGGTGATGACATGGCCACGGCACACCCAAGTCACACCTGCCAGCTATGCCTGCAGCCAAAATTGGTTTTATAATGATGTCCGCAGGGTGTATGTGGGTGGAGAGCACAAGAAGGGACACTATATATAGAGGAAATTAGTAGTACTGCATGACATTTTCACCAGTTTCGGGCACCCATCATCATGGAATTGCCTTTTTGGGACATCACGTGCAATCACGTGGCGTGACGTCACACAGGGAGGGGGGTGTCCAGCAGTAGTTAACTCACTTTTCTGACCTGACGTCGGGGGTTTCAGCTATGCATACCTCTTGCAGCTATTTACGGGGCACGACCAACCACGACCCGCAGTCGAGACACAGAGAAGAGCCGCTCCCGCTTCCCACTCCCGCGCCGAGCGCTGAATTCATTGTGAATTCACAATCTCGCGGCGCCATATGCCGCCCACATGTTCACTGTGTGGTCGCGTTGATACTTGATCGCTATCCTTGGCTTTCCCAAAGCCTTCCCGAGGGATTCCGGAGCTAATCGTCGAACTACGTTATCGCCATACAACTTGAAGTCCGCGTTCACGGTCGGAGAGCTGTATTTTTATCGAAGAGGCCAGCCATGATGGCTCTCTACTTCAATCTACGTCGCATGGCCTAGTGTCTCTCTCCTCAGGCTCGTCCGCGCTTTCGTGCCTTGACTGATATCGGCCGGCAACTCAGTCGCACCTTCTCCCGGACACAAGCACAAGCCAGCTGCGTGGCTTCTCAGCAACTCAACATTAACAAGAAAAGCGAGCGACACATGATCAGCCCGCCTAAAACGTGGAGATCTACGTGCGGCTGCAATCTCCGCCCCGCAGATCCTAAACCTCCCCTGCTGCTGGCGTTTTTAGCGCTGGTTCGCGAAGCTCTGTCTTTGACCACCACCTTCTTCGTCTTTCCCCGCACCCGCTGGATGCGTTCCACCTGAAGTGAGCGTCGAATATCCGCGCAGTCGTGGACGACTAACCTTCCATGCAGCACACACCCAAAATGACGACACCGCCTGTAAAGCCCAAGCGCGAGCCGCAAGAGGCCCGGCTAAAACGGCCCAAAGAGGAGCAGCAG
Organism: Mycena indigotica; assembly: GCF_014461135.1. NCBI lineage: Eukaryota > Fungi > Basidiomycota > Agaricomycetes > Agaricales > Mycenaceae > Mycena > Mycena indigotica. Next base: position 349,494 of record NW_023503017.1, on the reverse strand, counting down.
GCGCATATCATCGTCTCACAACTCAGTCCCAATCCCGGGGACGTTGGCGGTACGATGTCCACCCTCACTTTCCATGGCCCGCCGCCCTCGCCGAAACCCAAGACACGGAACAGCGCTGAACGACGGGCGTCGCACAATGCCGTTGAGCGACAGAGGCGGGAGGCGCTCAATGCGCGGTTCCTGGTGCGTTGACTGCTATGGGTGGGAAAGGGAAACTGAGGCGCGATTGATGCAGGACTTGGCAGGGATGCTCCCTTCACTTGCGACGATCCGCCGCCCCTCAAAATCGAGCATCGTCAATACTTCTATTGCCCATGTTAATGCCTCAAATCGCCACCGTCTACTCGCCAGTCAGCAGCTACGGGGGCTCACGGAGGAGTGTGAGTCGTTGCGGCGAGAGGTCAACGAATGGCGGGAGCGCGCTGGTGGAATAGCGCCGATTGCGAAACCCATCCGGGGCGAGAATTTCGAGCTGCTACTCTCTGGCGCGGAGCCCGAGATGGACGACCTGTTTTGGCAGGATGTGGAGGGCGGTGTTGGGGCGATTGACGAGGAAGGCGAGCATGACTCGCCAGAGGACATGGAGCAGCAGCAACGGCGACAATTTGCGTATACGGCGCCAGATCCATACCACCACCAAAATCACTATCCGCCGCGCTCTGCCCCGCCCCTGGACCATCCTCCAATCGAAGTACTTCACTACCGACCTTCTTCGCAACCGGAAACGCATATGGACCATTCCCACGGCCACCCAGAGCGGCGACGGAGCCACCCCCGGCCTTCCGCCGCCCATCTCCATTCCGATGAACTTGCCGCTTGTTCCTCCCCCGCCAGAGATGGTTTACCACGAGCGGCGCATGTCGCTGCCCGTGCCGATGTCGATGCCTATGGCGGCCCCGGTTGTACCCAGTCACGGTCATCACCACGGCCACGGAATGTACCGCGAGGACCCACGGTGGGTATATGCCAACCTTCCTGCCCAGCACACCCACCAGGGCCACGGTCAGCGACGACATGACTACGACTACGCCGCCCCATCGCCGTCCTACGAATATGCGCCTGATTACGACCGCCATCATCACCCGCCTCACGTCGAAGGGCACCCCTCTCGCCGCCCCCCGCCATTGCTGCTCCCCTCACGGGACACGAGCGAGGACAGCCCGCAAACGCCGACCCCCACCTCGTCCGCGGCCAGCGGAAATCACCGCCCTAGCTCACGGTCGGGCTGACGCCGTGCCTTGCTTGGCCCAGTGTTATACCCGCAGTTCGATCTAGTTCGATACCACTCCGCCCTTTGCCTGTTCCCATTCGTTGCTGTATTGTCCGTGTTTCCGGCTTTGGTTCCCTTTCTTTACCGGAACGTGTGTTTTTTTCCTCTCCGTACCCACAAAACCAGATGTGTATGCTTATATGTATACCAGCTGCGTAGATATCGCCCGTAATCGTAGTGTAGCCGTTATCGCTAAGTATCGCTATCGCTTCGGGAAAGACCGACAGAAGCAGCATCCACGTGCTCAGCGCATAGGGCGTCGACCGGTCACCGGAGACAGGGATGGCCGCTGTCTTGCCGTTATTCACCGCGGCGTTAACCCTCGGCTCAATCGGGCCACCAGAAATTGGCGCTTCACCGCTGAAAGCGCCAAATTGTCACGCTTGCAGCGCCACGCTGTGACATGTGAAGCGCCAAAATTGTGACATAATTCTTTACCCACTCATCACTGCTATGGCCGCCATACGCTTCTGGAGGCTTGCCCGGTTGTGAAGTTCCAGGCGACCGGAGGTTAACTGGTCCACTGCGAGGTCACTGGATAAAGATATTATTAACGCGAGCGCTCCGAATATCTGGAAAGGTAATATACTCACTGGTCCCGATAAATGTATCCAGTGGCCGAGTTATAAGCGAAGATAGTTGATTGCTTGCCCTTGTGCCGCTTCCCCTTATTCCCTTGTCGTGCCGTAGTGGATTCTTCGTCCGAATCCGCCTCAAGCTTGCTGGTGATCAAGGGTGTTTGTGTATCAATGCTGTCGCTCTGTGGATAGCGCCGCCGTTGACCAGCTGATGACACGGATTCCGCCATGTCGATGATATCGAATTGGGAAGACCGAGATGATGCACGGGAAGAGGATTGGGACGATGGAGGCGAGGCCTCGGTCAGAGGTCGGGCTAACTCCAAAGCTGGCGATTGTAGGCTTTTGAGGTACTTGGCGATTTGTGAAACGGGTAACAGAAAGCGAGCACCCGGTGGAATATGGTGGACAGTGAAAGAAGACCTCGAAGTAGTCGAACGAATCGAGGTAGAAGAAGAAGATGGACTTGATGCTGAGGAAAGGCTGGATTCGTGTGGTGTGATTGCGCTAGCGGGGGCAAATGGAAGGTCTTCGTGCTTTCCGGGGATGACGTCGTCGTGGTCCAAAGCGCACATGAGACTCCAATGAGCCCTCAGACCAGCCCAAGTGGGGTGGCCAGTAATACCATCTAGTGTCGCACCTGGAACGGCCAACGCCGCACTCCTAGGAGTGTTTTAGCATGTGGTGGGTAAAACAGACTGCGATAACATACAAAAGCGAGAAGGCTCCGACTTGGGGTACCATCCAGTACATAAGCTTGTCTGACTTGTCGTGGTGAGCATGGTCCTTGTAGTTGGTGCTTGGAAAAAACGGCGAGCTACAGAAGCCAGATTCCGAGTCCGACTGTGTCTGTGATTGAATCGTCAAGAGCAATGATGAAAACTTCTGGTTCTCCCTCACCACAGCATGTGGGTCGCCTTCAGCAAGGCCACTGGAGGCCATTGGCTGTCTTGAGCGATACAGCTGGCAAGAGAGCTAGTCACACATGTCACGGTCACTCACTGATGATTGGATTTCAGATGGACGACGGTGAGTGCAAGAAGTGTAAGTAATATAGCCTATATATCCTACGGGCCAAGAATATAAGATGTCGTTCATATACGAAGTATTCGGGGGATGTAACGGGGTAGTAAGTCTGCAATTCGAGTATCTGTGTCCAGTCGCGAGCGAGGAGCTGTTTCACGGTCGTCCGGAGCGCATTCATGACGCTAGGACGCCTGATAGCTCCAAAATCTTCCCGCATTGTAACCTCGAATTGAAGTTCCCGTTGATACAACAGCCCATCGACTGCACAACACAAGTTGAGAAGGTCGATATCCTCGTCATTAAGGGAGCTGGAGGAATCAAATGGTGGCGACTGAAGCCAGTAGTCGAAGTCCCGAGTGTTAGAAGTTGGCTCTTGTATGTCGTAGAAAATGTAGCGCTCTTTATCATCAGTAAAACTACATGTCCGTCTTGGACATCTTTGGTCTTTGAACCTGGTCTTTGGTCTTGAAACTACGTCTTTGAGTGTCTTGGTCTTGGGAAAGGCCATCTTTGGTCTTGGCCAAACCATCTTTGATCTTGAGATTGGCGTCTTGGGAGCAAGAAAATTCACTTGAAAATATTAGTATTGCAAACTGTTCAAAAGCCTCTGAAACCACCCTTATGCACTTGTGAACAGGTTGTGCACTCTCATAGATAAGATTTTCAAGCCCACAGGGTCAGCACCTCGTTGGACCATGGAAATCGCTAAGTCCCTAGCCGACGCACGTGCATCAGTCACTGTCACATCATGACAGCGCCACGTCGCAAGAAGTGATATCAATTTTCTCACTTCTTCCTTCCCTTCCCCCACCACCATCTCTCTCTTTCGACCATCTCCGTCAATTCCAAGGGCCAACCCACGCCAATCCTGGTCAGCACTTCCCATACGGCCCTCCCCAGATACTGACTAGCTTTTCAGCGTGCGTGCCGCGCGCCTCTAAAGCACTATAGCCTGTTTCTGACGTAGGTATGTGCAAGTCCGATGTCGCCCACTCTGCGTACTGACCGTCTCCAGCTTGTCTCCCCGTTGGCCCCAACCCCCCAAGTCTGCTTCTGAGCCAGGTGCGTGGCACCGCATGCACTCTTCATGTATTCTTCGTACTGACTAACACATTGGCAGCACGTCTCATTGGTCCCAACCGGTCAGTCCTTCCCACACGGCCCACTCCCTCCCCACTGACAAGCTGTTTAGGCGTCTGCAAGCAACACCACAGCCAGCGTCCGCCATCCCCCCGCTCGTTTAGCAGCGCCGCCGATGGGATCGACACCATGAGCCCATTTTGCTGCCGCCCTGCAGCAACCTCATCACGCTTTCCCTCGCGCTCGCTGTCTGTGTTGTCCCGCCTGGGCCCCACATCGGCAGCAAGCTCCACCCTCATAACAAGTCCAAGTGGCCAGCTGAGCAGAGCAGCAGCGTTGGAGGGAAGGGATGGTCACGGTGGTGACTGGCGTGGTAGCGAGCAGGGACTATGTGAACTGTGTGGCCTCGGAAGAGCTGTTGCTGTATAGTAGCACCAACACTATCTGTCTTAAATAGCATTATATGAATATATATCAAGTTATTCTCTCTATATTTGGTCTTTAAGCATCTTTGAGCAAATCTTGGGCAAGCTTTCATGATCTTGGACAAGACATAAATGATCTTTGCAAGACCAAAATGGTCTTGGGAAAGATCTCTAAGACAAATGAATCTGCTTAGCCCAAGACCATGGTCTTACGCATCTTAGGCATCTTAGGCATCTTTGGGATCTTGCCCAAGATCCCAAAGATGCCTAAGACCGACCTGTAGTTTTACTGATGATGGAGGTCGGCACATGCCCAGTCCTCGACCAAGTCAGGGAGCACAAGGCGAGATATGCGGGTCTTGCGCGTTTTGCGGGTGTTTCGTTGCTTCCTAGACTCCGCTCGAATGGCTTTTGCGCTGGAAACGGAGTTAAATCCGGGGGCGAGTCGAATATTGTCTGCCAAACCTTGAGCTGCGCTCGTACTTCAAGACTGTCGCGCGACGAGCCGCCAACCTTTCCTCTGAAGTATGGTACTTCGGGCGACGACCCATAGTTGGGTGCGAGGGAAGATGTGGATGAAAGTTCGTTCGAAAGAGAATGACTTGTGACAGACCTAACAGATTAAGCCACCTTCAGTATTCGACTTCAGACTGTATTCAAAGCTGGAATTTACGCCTAGAAATTGCACCCATGTACTCGGGCAGCCAATATGAACACGCAGTTCACAATTCTTTGCAATCGACGAACTACAAGCAGCGCATAAAGGAAAATCAAAGGGTCCGACTTTTATCTCTTCACTTGATTTCGCCGAAGTCATTTGCTTAGGGTTAGGGTTGGGATGGCAAACGGTTAAACGCTCATGCCTGTGAGCCATTTGCCCACAGGCTGTTCGAAAAGTACAAGATAAGTAGTATGTAAAGTAGCTAAGACACCGTGATAACAGGAGATATGGAGTCACGAAAATGGCCATGAGTTCGGAGAGGTCGTATTAGCACAAGGGAGATTGTGAGCAGGGTAATCTGTGTATAAGGGGAGTAGGCAATGGAGGGGGGTAGGGAATGTGTGTCTGTGTATAGGTAGGTAACGCGTGTCTGTGTAGGTGCGTGTCTGGTAGTTGCGGTCTGGGTTGAGTGGTCCGATGTGTGTCAAGCGAGCGGTCGATAAGGTGGGTTCGGGGTGGGGAGTAGAGGGCTACGAAGCATGGTGAGGAGCAATGTATCAGCGTCAAAGACCACGCACCTGCTGAGGTGAAAATAGACGGTGCTCGCTCGACCGCTGTTGAGCTCTAAGAAGTGCCTAGATCGTGTGAGCTGGCGAGTCTTTTGCAACAAGCAAAGGAGGCTTACCCGTCCATATAAGCGGTGAAAGTATCGGCTTTGGGCCGGTGGACGGTGGGGTGTTTTGGCTTTGGGCTGAGTCCTGACAGTGGGTGTCCCGAAGGCCGAGCAAACGAAGGAGTCAGAAGGAGAAGTGTGATTGATGTGACGTGACCAGGTCGTTTGTTGATGCATTCGCACCGACAGAGCCGCCACCCTAACCTTTAGACTAAAGTCCTGGTCAATTGAGGCAAATGCATTAGACTAATGTCCTTCAATTGAAGTGTGCGTCAAGAGTGTATTGCCTTATTGGGAATCAGCCAGGGAAGCGCCATGCGACTCGGGAGGAGCGCCATGCGACTTGAAAGGAGCTCCTTTAGGTATCATGGGGGGGGTCCAGCGTCAACCTACTGATGGGTAATTTGAGCTGTAAATGTCGGCCGAGCGATATTTGGCCATGCTTGGCTGCACCGTTGGACAATTCGGCAAATGTCGGCTCACTCTGGCTTGTTATATTCCCTCGGAAACCCTCTCATTGTTCATGTCGTGTAGTGAATTGTATACTGTTATTGTCTCACCAGGAATTGCCACTCATATTGCCACTCAGGCATTTCGGCCCTCCTATTGTTCCCACCCAGGCATTTCGGCCATCCCTGTTTCATATTTGGTCCGTGCCGCTGCCGAATTAGCTCGCAAATCCGGTTGGCAGTTACTGTGTACCAGCACTGATCTTGAGTCAGAATATAGTAGGAGATGAGCCTACTAGGCGTAAATTGTCTTTTTTGCGTAGCTTTGAAGGCAGCATTTGGATACCTTCGTCCAGCCGGATCCCTTGCCGAAAGAGCAATGATATGTCACGTGTACAGTGGCTTGGCAAGGTGATCGATCGACTCGCCGTCCGTATTCTTACGTAATGCAGCTTGATCGCTGGGCCCGGCTGCTGGCTTTTCAATGCTAGCGAGAGCGAGGCGGCTAGGCGGAGTCTGCGGGACATGTGGAGGGGCACATCCCTCTATCATCTATATGTTAGATGGCTTTGCTGTCTTGTTTCCCAACTGTTGAGCCGCCCAAGCCACTGCCGCCATGATGGCCGGCTAGGCGCCGTTGCCCAGCCCGGCGGTCGGCTAGCTTCTGGTTCTCACGCTTCTCCTGGCTTGGCATTTGGTCGGACCGGCTCCTCCCGATGTATGCCACGCCCGGCAGCCACATGCCAGGCCTGGGCAGCCGCCATGCCTAGGCGGAGTTCTATTCTCGGGGACTATGCAGTGCGGCCCTGCCGCGCCAGCTAGCCCGGCCCGCTGTTTCATCCGACTGGGCACTCGGCAGGGCCGGTCGATGGCTGGGTTTCTCAATGACAGCCGAGCGCCAAGCATTGCCGCGTATAGGTCCGCTCCAGCTTTCCAAGTGCCAGACATCGGACTTGGCGACAGTCTTCTTGAGAAAAAACGTCTGCGGGATAGCTGTTACTTAGTGCGCGGTTCACAAATGTCAATGATCACATGATTCCCCTTTTTCGGTGCAAAAAATGAAGTCCATGCTTCGTGCTTTTTTCCCCTCTTTTTTTGGATGTAACTTGATTGAGGTATGAAAGAAAGACACACAATTGTACTCTAAGTACTCAAATGCAATATTAGAGACATTGCGCCATGGCCATTGGAGCCATTGAATGGCTCCAATGGCTCATTAAATCGCCACTTACAGTATTTATAGACATTATTTATTGACCAAAATTTGAGATTGACTAGATAATAAGGTAATGTATTCTTCCCCAAAATCTGGTTCCAAAAAGGCGAAAAAATGCAGCCATTGGAGCCATTCAATGGCTGTGGCGCAACGTCTCTATTATGTACTTCGCGTCGTTTTTGCTTTGCTCGGCTTCCACTTGAATCTCTCATACGCATCGGCCATTCCCTCGAAAACCCATCCCACATCGGCCAGTGCTTCGGTCCACTCCGGAGTAGCTGCACCATTATCCAGATTGACTCCCCACACATATAGCTGTCACGGTTCGGGTCGGGCCGTCCGGGGCCGTAAGGCCGCACGGGCCCGAACGGGCCCGCACGGGCCCGTATACCGCCGTCCTCCTGGACGCCCCCTCATTCTTCCAACCCCTTCCGTTCACCCCTACGACCCTGCGCAGCGCCCATCCGATCCGCCCTGGGGCCTAGCGCCCATCCGATCCATCCCTAATACCGTAGCGTATAAAAGTCGTACTTACAAGATGTAGTCGCTAGGCTAATATCGTCTATTCTCCGGGCGAATACCCATCTCTCGTTCTCCTCAGACCTCTCCGGTCGGACCCCCGACGCCCCGATACGGCCCGAGCCCGACGCTGACAGAATATTAGCCTCCCCCCACGAACGCAAGAAGCGCGACAAATGTCTACCGAGCACGACAGTACGATGGGCACCCCCGCAAGCCAGGGGGATGAACGTGCCCGATTCATGGCCCTGGGCCATAGCGAACAACAGGAGTTCCTGTTCGCCCATCTGTTCCGAACGAGTCAGGAGATGGAGCAACTCAAGGCGGAAAACACCGCCCTGACGAATCGACAAGTGGTCCTCGAGGCCGAGCTGTCCCGAGTAAACGGGGAATACGCAGCTGTACAGCAGGGAGTCATGCAGAGTTACGATCTGCTCCGCCAAGCCAGAGAGGACTTGGCTCATCGGCCCCACGGGGAAACACACGAGTGACCGTCTCCCCCCTAAGGAGTTCACGGGCGACGCCAGCGAAGTAGACGCCTTCCTGGCCGATTGTTGGTTGGCCTTCGAAGCCAACCCGAATGTTTATAACGACGAGGTACGAAAGATTTCGTACGCACTCTCCTACATCAAAGGAGGGAACGCGGTCACGTGGAAGGAAAACGTCTCCCAAGCCATGAAGCTCCGTACCGCCGCAGCTTATACTACGTCTGGCTTCGAGAAAGCCTTCATCGCGGCCTTCCGCGGGAAGCTCACGCCGAAATCGCGCAGCAGAAGATGGAAACCTTCGTCCAGACCAAAGACATGGACGCAACTAGTTATTTCACGGTCCTCGACTCTCTCAACAAAGTCGCGCACTACGACGACGTCAACCTTATTCGCGTTGCCAAGAACTGTATGCTCCGGGCGTTACGAACGCGTCTACCGAAAGGACACGCTCCCGACACCTACGAGGCCTGGAAGGCAGAGGCCATCAAGCAGGACGGCGCACTCCGCCGTTACCGCATTTTCGACGAAAGCCACAAGGTTAACCACCCTCGGGCCAAAACGCCCCGACGGCCCCCCGCCCCGCCAAGAGCGGGCTCAGCAACCGCAACCCGTTCAACGGGTGGGCCCAGACGCAGCAATCAGCGCCGCCCGGACCGGCCGTGGCCGCACCCGAGGAAACGGGGCAACCACGGTCGCCGGACCTTCGACGGGCCCGCACCTATGGAGATCGACCGGGCCCAGGCCCCCGCTACGGCCCGCAGCACTCGCTGCTACAACTGCGGCCAGGAAGGGCACATCAGTCGGATGTGCCCGAACCGGCCGCATCGGCAAAACCAGATCCGGGCTATCTTCTCCGAGTTTGTCAAGGATAACGCGGATAAAGCGGATTTTGGCGATCGTCGCGAGTGAAACCTACGCCCTCGCCGACGTATACCACAAGTGTCTCTAGTTACAACCCGCATAATCGATATTCCGTGTTGCCAATCCAGAGATACGTGGGACCAGACGTAGAAACCAACCCCGAACAAACCCCGCAAACCACCGTTTCCGCCCGCAAGAAGAACCCGCACAAACCCACACGAGACACTCCAAGGCCCGCTTGGAAAAGTTGGCCCGCGGCCAGCGCCGAGAGGCTTGTCGCCCAAATTCGAGACCAGCCCGAGAAGGCTCGTGCGAAACTACAACAATGGATACATCCGGCCCGCCGAGCCAAACGGGCCCGAACTAGAAGAGTTCATACGAACGGGGTACGCCCCGACGTAGCCAAGCCTTGCGACAACTGCAAGATGCTCCCCCTTTCGGAAAAGTGAGGGCACCACGGCTACACGGGTAGCCGTCACCCTTCAAGGGGTCAACGACCTCCAGGGTACTCGGTTGACGCCCTCCTCGACAGTGGCGCCACCTCCGAGTTCATGCACAAACGGTTCGCGGAGGACTCGCAACTGGAACTCGAAGCCCTGCCGCACCCAGTCCCAGTGTACAACGCTGACGGGACGATCAACGCCCGACGGGCGATCACCCACGTTACCCGCTTACGAGTCACCATTCAGGATCACTCCGAACTTCTGACATTCGCCATCACGGATACCGGGAACAGCGACGTGATCATCGGGCATCACTGGCTCAAGAAGCACAACCCCGTGATCGATTGGCGCGAAGGGGCGATCGCCTTCACCCGATGCCCGCCCGAGTGCAAGCGGGCCGATTGCTGGAACAATGGGACGAAGAGGACAACGAACCCCTGGGCAAAGGGGATCGCCTCTTCGTCCACGCGGATTTACGACGAAGGTCCGAACGCGCCCGCCCACATCCGGGCCATGCAGAGCGTGGCCACCAAACTGGCCGCCGCCGCCACGCTGCCGAGAAGCCCCGAACCACCGAGGAGAGCGTACCCGCGCACTACCTCGAGGAATTCAAAGAGGTTTTCAAAAACAGGACTTGACAAACTCCCGGACGGAGGAAGTGGGACCATGCCATTGAACTACACCCAGACGCCGAACCCGTCAAAGGGCGCTGCATTCCCCTATCAGGAGAGGAACAGAAAGAGCTTGACGCATTCATCAAGGAACATTTGGCAACCGGGCGGATTCGGCCTCGAAATCCCCAGCGCATCCCCGTTCTTCTTCGTCAAGAAGAAGGACGGGAAATTACGGCCCGTACAGGACTACCGGAAGTTGAACGAGATCACCATCAAAAACCGATACCCGATACCGCTCATATCGGACATCATGCATAAGTTACGTAACGCCCGGTGGTTCACCAAGCTCGACGTGCGTTGGGGATACAACAACATCCGCATAAAAGAAGGCGGCGAGGAGAAAGCCGCGTTCATTACCAATCGGGGCCTATTCGAACCACTTGTGATGTTTTTCGGCCTCACCAACTCCCCGGCCACGTTCCAATCCATGATGAACGAATTGTTTTCCAACCTGATTTCCCAGGGTCGGTGATCGTGTACCTGGACGACATCCTCATATACTCTAGCGACCTCTCCGAACATCGCGCAACGGTGAAGGAGGTCCTACAGATCCTGAAGGACAATCAATTGTACCTGAAACCGGACAAGTGCGACTTCGAGGCGGAACGAAGTTGAATACCTTGGTGTGATCGTCGGGAATGGGCAACTTCGCATGGACCCGATCAAGGTCGCTGGCGTGCGCGAATGGCCCCGGCCTCGTAACCTGCGAGAGGTTCAAAGCTTCCTGGGGTTCCTCAACTTCTACCGACGATTCATCAAAGACTTCGGCGCGTCGCCAAGCCACTGACCCGGCTGACCCGAAAAGACAGCCCATGGAAATGGGGACCGGAAGAAGAGGAGGCCTTTCAGACCTTGATAGACCGGGTCACGGATGAACCCGTACTACACTTCCCTACGGATCACGGGGCATGGCGGGTCGAAGCGGACTCTTCCGATTTCGCCACCGGGGCCGTCCTTTCGCAAGAGCAGGAGGGGAAGTGGGTCCCGATCGCATTTCTCTCCCGAGCTATGAACGACACCGAGCGCAACTACGACATCCATGACAAAGAAATGCTCGCTATCATGGGGCCCTTACCGAGTGGCGACATTATCTTCAGAACGGGGGAGACAAGCCGTTCGAAATCTGGACCGACCACAAAAAATCTGGAATACTTCATGACGGCTAAGAAACTGAACCGGCGGCAGGCACGATGGTCTCTCGAACTGAGTGAGTATCACTTCTCTTTGTTACATAAACCGGGAAAACGAACGGGCGGGCCGACGCGTTATCCCGACGAAACGGGTACGACAACGGAAAGGAAGATAATCAGGACATCGTCCTACTTCCTGGCGGGGCTATTCAAGGAACACGCGATCCGCGCTATGCTGACACTAGAGCATACGGAGGGCGACGGGCTGATGGACTCGATCCGGGCGGGCCGAATCGGCCACTGAGGAAAAGGTCCTCAAGCTCTGGGAAGACGGAGAACCGGAAGGCTGGGAACAGCACGACGGCTTCAAGACTCGGAACGGGCTGGTATACGTACCCCGGCTATGGGACTGCGGCATCGAGTGCTACGGCAACACCATGACATCCCTATCGTGGGACACCGGGGTGGCATCGAACCCTCGAGCTGACGACCCGCAACTACTGGTGGCCGTCCATTCAAGCCGATTGCCAGGCATACGTGCGAGCCTGCCTGTTGTGCCAACGAACGAAGATATTCCCGAGACGCCCGTAGGAAACCTTGGTCCCGAATAGCGTGCCGACTCGAGTTTGGCAGCGCATATCAATCGATCTGATCGTTCAACTACCCGAATCCTCCGGGTACAACGCCATTCTCGTAATCGTAGATCGACTGGGTAAAGGGATACGCGTATTCCCATGCACGGAAACATCTCCGGGGAAGGAGTCGCCGACTATACCGCGATCACGTCTGGAAAGATTACGGATTCCCAGAGGAGGTAACTAGCGACCGGGGCCAGCAGTTCATCGGGCATTTCATGAGCGACTTGAGCAAATTGCTGGGAATCAAGATTCGATCTTCATCGGCATATCACCCGCAGACGGACGGGCAAACAGAGCGTGCGAATATGGAGGTCGAGCAATACCTTCGAACATTCTGCAACTTCCAGCAGAGCGATTGGTCAGACTGGCTTTCCCTAGCAGAGTTCGCGTTCAATGACAAGGTTAACTCTTCAACGGGATTCTCGCCCTTCTTCCTCACGTTGGGATTCCACCCGAGAAAGGGGTCCGAGGCCCCGCAAGAGGTCCCGACCGAGGCCGCTACGGTGTTTGCCGAACGAATGAAGGAAGCCGGGCCGATGCGGCCGAAGCTATGAAAGAGGCCCAGGAAACGATGAAGAGATACTACGACCGAAAGCACTCTCCGGACCCGACTACGCCGAAGGGGATAAAGTTTACCTCCAGGGGACGAATTTGACCAGCGATCGACCCTCAAAAAAACTGGATGACAAGAGGTTCGGGCCATTCGAAGTTAAGCGCAAAGTGGGTAAAACATCCTATGAACTGGTGCTACCCCCAACTTGGCGCGTAAGCCCCGTATTCCACACGGCGCTATTACGACCCTGGAACCCCCCGTGGCGGATCATCAACGGGCCGCCCCACCACCCCCGGCAGAAATGCGGGACGGCGAGCCTCACTACGAAGTCGAGGCCATCTCGCTCGTCATTTAAAGCAAGGACGACACCGCCTAAGATACCTAATTCAGTGGAAAGGCTACCCTCGGGAAGAGTGGACGTGGGAATTGCGGGACAAACTGGAGGGCGCAGAAGAGGCACTCGAGGACTTCTATACTCTCAACCCGTTCGCCCCCGAAGAACTCGTAAACGGCCGATGGAAAATCCGAAAGCAAGACCAGGGGACGCGGACCCATAGGGCGTCGAGGCGCCGCCCACAACGGAGGGGGGTGATGTCACGGTTCGGGTCGGGCCGTCCGGGCCCGCACGGGCCCGTATACCGCCGTCCTCCTGGACGCCCCCTCATTCTTCCAACCCCTTCCGTTCACCCCTACGACCCTGCGCAGCGCCCATCCGATCCGCCCTGGGGCCTAGCGCCCATCCGATCCATCCCTAATACCGTAGCGTATAAAAGTCGTACTTACAAGATGTAGTCGCTAGGCTAATATCGTCTATTCTCCGGGCGAATACCCATCTCTCGTGCTCCTCAGACCTCTCCGAAGTCGGACCCCCCGACGCCCCGATACGGCCCGAGCCCGACGCTGACAATAGCCCAGCCACAATACAACCGACACCACCTTCACCCCATGTGTATAGGTCTTCCCAATTTATGCCTTGTGTTGGATAAGCCATGTCGATCCTCCATGCACCATCCAGGCCTCGCTGCCGCCAAGACGGCTGCATAGCATCCCACCACGCCTTCCACCCTTTGACATAGTTTGCTTTCCGTTTTCCTTTGAGTTGCGGGGCAGGTTCCACATCCGCTTGAGAATCCGTATCGTAAAGCCACGATGATAGTATCGTTGGGCAACGGTCAGTTGGAATGATTTCTGCTGATGACTCGTAGATTGACGCGGCCTCCATACGAATCCAGGTATTGACGATAGCACTGAAATGGGGACCAAGCTCGGTGTCCGTCAATCGCTCGTATAATCGCGACAGCCACCTAGGAGCATCTTCTGGTAATGGAAGCGTGACGGTCTCGCGGGTCTCGGTCTTGCTAACCGTTACTAGCCGGGAGCTTCGCCGCCGACCGCTAACACCCACATCTGATGACTCCTGGACTCGTCGCTTTGGTTGACGGCCTCGAGGGACTGGTTTCAGTGGTAGGCCAGGGTCATCACCACCTGCCAAGCCTAACTGAGTAGAAGGTGGCCTAGGATTTGAGAGCGCGTGCGACGAGCTCGAAGAGCCGCGTTGGACTTGAGTAGGCTCAGGATTTGAGGGCGCATGCGAGAGCGAGCTGGGAGAGCCGCGTTGAACTTGAGCAGGCTTAGGGTTTGCGAGCGCATGCGAGAGCGAGCTGGGAGAGCCGCGTTGAACTTGAGCAGGCTTAGGGTTTGCGAGCGCGTGTGAGAGCGAGCTGGGAGAGCCCCCGTTGAACTTGAGCAGGCTTAGGGTTTGCGCCGCTGGTGGGTGGAGTCTGTGCAGATGCGGTGGTATTCGGAGCCGTCGTCGTCCGCAGGGACTGGTCACACATTGCAGACACGGCAGAGGAGTTTGAGGAGCCCGCGTTTGAGGAGCTCGCTATTTGGGTAGAAGACTGCGGATTGACCGTGAAAGTTGCTGGATGAGAGTGTTTGCTCTTCTTCTTTCGAGGTACCAATTCCTCGTCACATGAATCGTCGTCTTCCGAGTGGTCCCAAGGTTGGTACTGGCGGGTGCTGTCATCGGCTTGGTTTTCGCTGGTAGCTCATCTGCCTCTTTGAGCCGTACCGACGGGCGCGGGGAGGAGGATTCTTTGGGTCGAAATTTGTCTCCGTAGTCTCCAATGCTGCCTCACGACACTCTTCAGCAGCTAGGAAAGACATGTGAGAAAAAGTGTCATCGAATTATGTCAAGACGTACTGTACGCCGTCTGCAAATACTCGATGAAGAACTCCAGCACCTTGTTGAAGCGTTCCGGTTGCCATTCGCCCCAGTGCACTCGGTCTGATGTGAGATTTTGACCAAAAGATATCCTGATGACACGATGATTAGCCGTGTGTAGATGAGAGCTACAACAAATTATCCACGTACGTGTGGACGCTGATGTCCCCTCCCAATTCTGGCTGGGGTCCACCGACGAATAAGGTGGCATGGCAATTGCTGACATGGAATATATGGCGTAGTATGGGCCCCACCCATTTTATGAGCCGTCTCAGTGCACTGTGAGGTGATGTCAGCAAAAAACGAAACCAAGACATATCAAGTCAACGAACTCGTGTCGTTCTTGAGGTGACTTTGGCCGGCCCGAGGAATTTGAAGGAGCAGCTTCGAGTATCGCTTTCAATTCATCCAAATCGTGTTGTTTCAACTCCTCAGCTCGCGCTCCGTACTGTTCTCACGCCGCTTGTGGTAGTTGATCGAAAAGCATTTGCGCAATTTGGGTCCGATGGTGGACATTTGGATGTTCGCCGACAAGTGCTGGGTCCGACAACTGTGCTTTGGCCCAAGCACGATCAAGGGCTTGATTCACAGCGTCCAAGTTCTCGTTCATAAATTGTTGGACAGGCTTGCGGCGCTTTTTTATTTTGGGTTTGTCTCCGTCTTCGAGAGTGTGGAGGAACGAGGCGTAAGGGTCATTCGTGCTCGTCCGGGACTGGTGTTGAAAAGTCGGTTAGATGTTTGATACGGTACTGATACCAGCGTCGGATACGCTAAGATTCAGAATGTGAGTCGAGTCGTTTTGGGTGTGACAAGGTGACATACATTTGTCATCCAGCTGATGTGGTCCTCTTTCTTCGCTTTCTCCTCCAATGTCATGTTTTCTGGTATCGCAATACCGTCTGGGTCCCAGTCCATCAGGACTGGATCGACTGCGTCCGGTGTCCGAAATACTCGCGCACGACACGCTTCAAGACCAGCTTCTCGGCGTCGCCGCCTTGCTGTCGGGCCACGATATACTGGTCCATATACTTCATGAGGATTACCTCACGGTTGCCTTCGGCCCAAAGGCGACTATTTTTGACTTGGTCTTTTGGAATTCGAGCCCGAGTCTTTTTCTTTTGAGACTTGCGTTTGTTTCTGGTTCCTGCGCCTAAGATCATATTTTATTCCTGTCTAACTCGGTTTTGTTAGCTGCGGGTCTGGGAGAGAAAGACGGCCACGGCACGGACCTTGTTGATTCGTTTCGGTGCGGATGGCGATGAAGCGAAGAGCAAGAAAGCACGTTAATATAGTCGAGGTACTGACGAGTCGGTAGTAAACGGCTGGGGCTTGGTGTGGCCCTTTGATCCCTTTTTAGTGAACTCATCAGGTGAAGTTCTCTTTATATATATGACCGCGATAATTTTTTTTTTTTTCTAATTCTTCATACAGGGTCGCCAGGGGCCTGGCGGGTGGAAATAACGGTCTCATAACTTTCAAGATCAATTCTAGGCTCTCGATTATTCGCTCTGTTAACGCAGATACGGTGCCAACTGCTCGTCCGATACCTCATCTCAGATATTGATGGTTCTTGCGGTGCGATACGGCGTACCAACGGTGAATACGCTAGAAATGGACTATCAGTTAAGTACTAGGTCTATTACTTCGACACAGACCTGCGCCAAGAGCCGGACATATTCGTTTTTCTTCGCCTGGTCCTCCGCTGACAAGTTTTCAGCTATGTCGATGCCCTTCGGATCCCAGTCCCTCAAGACCGGATCGACATCGTGTGGAGTGCGCCAATCGATCCTGCCCATATATTCACGCATGATTCGCTTCAAAAGGTCCCGTTCGGCACGTCGGCTTAGCTCTCGCAACGTAGCATATTCATCCAAATATTTTGCGAGGACGACTTGGCGGGTACCCTCGGACCATCGACGGAGAGTCCTCTCGACTTGCTGGTCTGCGGATGACATGACTTTTCGAGGTTAGTGGCAGGCGATGTCGAACACAGTGACACGTACTGGAGTGTTAGACAGATATTTGGATGAGATTCAACGCAATGACGAACGTCGAAAAAGTGACGGAGAAACCTGAGTAGTGGTGAGCGGCTTTATAACCGTTTCGACTTGAATTGATTTTAAAAAATAGTTTTTTTATGAATGGCGCATGAACGCGGGGCGGGGGATGATTTCGCTTCTCCAAGCCCTATCCTTGGATCGAGATGAGATCTTGATTACAAACACATTGCTGGACATATAAAAGGTGTTGTGTTTGTGTCTGTTTGCTGCATTCCTCTTTGCTTCTGCCCACCAGCACAATGACCACCCATCCTAGCCCCAATACCACAGGAGCCAACGCGCAACCCCTTTGTTCGTCTCATTCCCTCGACTCTTGTCTCCTTCTCTGACTCTTCCTTCATTAGCGGGCATTGCTGCTTTGCAGCAACTCTTGAATATCTTGGCTGCATGCCTCGACACTGCACCCAGTACGTCTTGCGGCGAACCCTAATCGCGTCTGATGAATGTCAGATGCTCCGATCCGCGCCATCGTCGCAGACACTTGTGGCCTCAGCGGTACGGTGCATCATCACCTTGAAAGCATTCTAACCCCACCTCCTGTAGTCGACGCACTCGTTCAGCTGGAGGCGATGCTCGAAAACCTCACTACTCCTTCGGCCGAAGACTCCCCATCTCCTCCGTCTGTGTCTTCGGTCACCGTGTCTGATGACGAGGAGGATGAGGTGGACGACATCGATCGTGACAGCATCCCCAACGAAGATGGTCTTTTGCCTGGACGCCCAGGTCAGCCGTTCCGCTCTGGTGCCCCCTGGACTGTTGGTCGCCTGTACTCTGTTGTTCCCGAAGGCCGCCTTCAGGAGGCCTCCAAGATCGGCATCCCCACCGAAGGCCTCCGCTGGTATGTCGTCTCCACCGGTCACAAGGTTGGCATCACCTCTGTCAACGCACTCGCCATGTCCTGTGTGACTGGGGTTACTCGCAACGCGCGTGGCAGGGATTTTCCACTCAGTCCGCAGCCATCGAGCACTTCAATGCATTGCTCGATCTGCAGAGCGTCGTTGTAGTTCCCTCGAACTACTAAAAGCAGGTATGTGATCTAGTTTGAGGGCGTGTGCCTCGGCTCATCCACCTTCAAGGGACTCGCGCCACTGGCATAAGCATCCTCGTACATAGTGTTGTATGTATGTCGTATATACTGTCTATGCGTGGTGAATCAAACTTGTCTGAATTCTCACTGGCCATTACGGAATTTCACGTGACACGTGGCATGTGGCACGTGGACCTTGCTGGCGTAACAAGAAGTCAAACATCAAGCCATGGTCCTTCGCGAGCACTTGTCCCTATTTGCGCCGCAAAAAACTTTATCGATCAGCGAAAATCGATAGCGCTCCGCGGTCCGCGGATCGTCCGAGTCCCCCGCGCCAATAACTCCCCCTTCATGCCAATAACTCTCCTCTTCGCTGCCAAACAGCTCGCATCGCCCAAAACTCGCCCCGTAACTTCCCACCGCTGAAAACTCGCCTCGTCAAAAACTCGACTTGATAAAACTTGCCCTACTGTACCAAAAGAACCTGCTTGATGAAAGTAATATCTTTTTTCAAACCTTGGTCGTTGCGGCTCAACGTGCGACTTTACCGGTCCTTGGCCAGGAGGTGAGAGGTAACTAAGCGCTTCTTCAGCTAAGTGAAGAGTCTGCATTTCGTCAAGTTGCGCTGGCTCGGGGAACACCCTTGTCTACTCGGAGAACCGTCCCGGAGCAAAACAGGTTCATTCTCGCCCAACTCGCGTAGATGTAGGTACTCATTAGCAGTGTCGCAGCAGGCCCTGAAGTACTGCCTGACCGTTGGGGTTCAACGCGGGTTTCATTGCTAAGCACTCCGAATCGAGGGGGGTAGCCAAAGACAGCAGCTCAGGGCTGGAGTCTAGAACTATCAGTACATGGATACGCGCTTGGTCCATGTTAACTTCTTTCATGTTTCGCAATGCCTCAAGTGAATAATTCAACCTCTGGTTTTGATTGGCTAACATGAGCAATGAACCTAAGCTAACCGAATATTGCTCCTCTCGGCGGCATTCTGTGGTGTCCTCCCCAATGCTTGATCCAGACCGTTGTGGAATCGCAAACACATGCACATCCTGGGCATGACTTCTCTGTACAGAGTGAGAATTTACATGGTCCATCGATTCCAGGTGGTGGTTGGTCGAGATTCCACTTTATGCGATTGAACTCAGCATGTTCGTCGATCCAAGTGCTGATTCGAGAACTACGAGCACCGAGACTGTAGAAGGAACCTTGAGTCTGGCTCGAACGGGATGACGATGGCCACTGCTTGGTAACAGCCTTGCGATGAGTGTTCAGCTTCTCGAAAATATGAGACTTTGGGCCCTGCGATTTTGAGGCGAGGGGAGAAGGTGACTGATCTCCCTCGTCTTCAGACTCGCTCGAATGGAAATCGAAGCTGAGGGGAGAATTTGAAGGCGACTTCCAACTGTCCTGGTCTGAATCAGAGTTCACGTCTGGCTCAGATGCAGCCGGCAGTTTTTGAGTCATAAGAGGCCCAGCAGCAGCACACCCGCGCCTAGAAGGGATTGTTAGCGCCGGCAGAGGGGGTAACTTGGACGAGTCCAGTGCACGCCCGGGCGCGCTTGAAGGGAAGTTCTGCTGGTGACGCGATGCTGCGTTTGGAGGCCGGGCCGACACAGCAAGTGCCGGTATTCAAGAACCGCCAGGTGCCCTCGAACGGGAGTCCTGCTGCCAATGCGCTGGCTGTTTCGTAGCCGCCGCTTCAGGAGCAGAGATTTTAGTAGCATCCGTTTTGCGTGGGGTGGATGGGTCATAAACCGATGGTAGAAGTTTCAAAGCGCGAGCCTGAGTTTGAGTCACGGTCTCTGTATCGACCTTGCTTTCGCCAGCAGCCGTTCTACGTTCAAGTTTGGCTTCGCAAGCATTTTGAAGGCGGTCCGGGTGTCTAAAAAGCGAATTAAGACCCGTGTATAGATCGCAGCGATATACTTACTCTCGTCGATATTTGGCGGCAGCTGTTCGTGCCTTGAGTTGGTACACTTTGACTGCAGCAGCATTGCTATCTTTTATTTTCCGGCGCTTGCTGAAGAGGGTTCAGAAGCGGTATCGGCGTGCACTCGGGAAGAGGAAATACATTCGCATCCGGTTCCTAGCAGTGTCCCGACGTTCCTTGTGTTTTCTGTCAAGGAGTTAGTATGAGAATGAGTATGGTCTTGAGGAGAAAACCTACTTGGCCTCATAGAGCACTTGGCTTCGACGGCGGCGCTCTATGCATTCTTCAGGCGGCAATTTGTTGCGGCCCATACTAAGTCAAGGTGGAAGTCAAGAGCAAGGATGAAATCAATGAGATGAGATCAGCAGTAGGAGTTGGGGGTCAACGCTGCGTCCGGCGAGTCGTCGTCGTCGTCGAAGACCCATACATACCGCTCCCAAGTCGGGCGTGCCTTTGAAAGAAGAAGGCTGGTTGGTGGAGATATTAAGTGGTAATGTGAGCAATAGTAAGGCGAAGGCGGTAGGTTCCAAGTGGAAAGTGGAAAGTATGATTCGGATTGTCATTAATCGTGACTTGTTCCCGACACTTATTTCCGAGATTTGTGTGTATTGTAGCAGTATGCCTCCGCCTAAAAATCTGAAAATATTTCCAGACGTGGCTACTGGCGCGTTCTATCCATCCTCCAAAGATCTCTCCCTAGAAAAAAATCCTAGAACAATCTATGAGATTAAAAGTCTTGTAAAAATGAAAGTTTCCCCAATCTGAATGCTCATATAGGTAGTAAATTTTGAGAGCTGTAGGTGTGGTTGCGCAATGGCAAAACCACATTCTTCATCAGTTCCCGACAGTTATCATCAGTTCCCGATACTTATGCATCAGTTCCCGACACTTATGCATCAGTTCCCGACACTTATGCATCAGTTCCCGATACTTATGCATCAGTTCCCGACATTTATGCATCAGTTCCCGACACTTATGCATCAGTTCCCGACACTTATGTATTCGTTCGAATATCATGCTTCAAGTTCCGCTATACTAGCCAAAGTCACTAATTCATCTAAAACTCGTCGTTCGCTCGTGGCCCACTTTAGCTTAAAGTGTGTCAACACCTGGGTGCACTGGGCTGCAGCTCGGTAAGCATATGCTTGTAAACCGTTCTTCAGCTCCGCTTCCACATCCTCCCGGCGCTCCGCCTGTTGTTGCCACCATTTCGCTTGCCATTCGAGGTAACGAAGCGTGCGTCGCATTTCTTCTTCCAAAAGCATCACCTCCTCATTCCACCGTGTCTTTCGTGCCATTGCCCGACACCACTCAACGCGCATTGCTGTATTTTGTCAGCGAGGTTTCAGAGGCATCAAAGGGACCTACAGGTATGAAGCTGCTCCTCCTGGTCATCGAAAGCACCCGGCGCAGTCCAAATCCACGACATAACGCGCCGCGAGCTACTGGGCATATTACGAGGGACTCGCATGCCACGTGTGACACTGATTCTGGCCAGCTTTTGTTGTGCCTCCAAGTCTTTCTCTTCGCCATCTGCAGGCAAACAGACATCCTCCGCTTTCAGGGCACGAAATGCCGGATACTTTTGCGCAACACCCAACCCTACCAATGCCGAATGACCACGTTTGTAACGCAACGAAATCGCATCGGCTTTCTGAGTGATGGACTGCAAAAGTTTGGCCGCTTTCGTTGTCTGGTTTTGCCCCGTAACATTGGCGTTGCGATAGGCGATCAACCACCGCTTCCCATGCAGCTTGAAGCGTAGTTCGCTGAGAGCATTTTGGCATTGTGAGACGCGTAATCTCTCCTCGATGTCGACAACAGCCAGCAACACAGCCTTGAACAGCGCCGGTAGTAGGATGGGTCGGCATTTGGCTTGGAAGAAATAGGGTGATATCTTCAGGGAGTGGCGGCGGGGCATTTGAGTCACGCCTCATTTCAGCTTCAGCGAGAAACGCAGCGGCACCGGGCATGTATACCAATTGCAGTTCCCGAAAACGCCCGAGCTTTCTGAGCAGAGAGAGGCGAAGCTCGTCAAGTTTTGCTTCGCGGTCGGTAGTCAGAATTGAGTGTTGTTGCGTAAATTCTTTGATGCGAGCTCTGCCAACAAAATGAGTATTGGTGCTCCAGAGAAGTCATAACCAGTGATGACTAACTGTGCGTCCTCGATTTGTATCCCAGCGGAGATGAAGGCAGTAGCACTACCACCGCTGACAAATGCCCGCCCTTCGACATCCTGTTGTCGTTCCTCCCGTTGGAGATCTAGTCGGATTTGCGCTTCTGTTGGGAAATCTGGGGCACAAATGAATACTACGTGTAGAAAGCCAAAAGTCATACCTTTCGTTGGCAACTCAAATGGATTCGGACGCTTGTCATCATCTTCCCATTCACGAATCTCACGCTTCCATTGCTGTTGAAGCTCCGGCGAAATGCCATCGCTGACGGCGTGGAAAGCTTCAACCTGACGGGCCCTTTCGTCTCGAGCAACGACGAGGCGACGCTGTAATGTTGCTCCTAGGATGAATCAGGAGCTGCTTAAACAGGTAAGTACGGAAACGCACCCAAAGTCATGTTTTTGATGAAATTGTGATTATCGATGTGATCCTCCAACACATCGGCCCGATTACCCAGCCCCATCTTCTGTTGAGCGCGGAGGGAGTCCGGGACGAGACGGCTGCGTCGGAGCGGTCAATGCCAAAGGGCAGTGTAGCTACGACATGATACATACCTGCGTCGGAGCGGTCAATGCCAAAGGGCAGTGACCGTCACGACACAGGACTTATCCTACTCGGTGTGACGGTACGTGAAGTATTGCTCTCAACACTCCCCCTCAATATGGCACGTTCTGTCATCGTAGTCCAAGCATGAGGGAGGCCTTTTGCATTTTCTCGCGACCCAGAGCCTTGGTTAACGCGTCGGCAACCATGTTGAGTGTACTGCAATGTTCGATACTGATGTGTTTGGCAGCTACCGTGTCCCGAAGCCAGTAGAAGCGCAGGTCGAGATGTTTCACGCGCCCATGGTGATCTGGGTTTCGTGCGACGGAAATGGCGGATTGATTGTCGACAAACAGAGTCGAGGTGCTGATGTGGCTGTATCCTAGCTCCGTGAGTAGATTTCGTAGCCAGAGTATCTCTTGTCCTGCTGAGACGGCTGCAACATATTCAGCTTCCGTCGTTGATAGTGTGACGAATGGTTGGAGCTTGCTCGACCAACTGATTGCGCCGCCCCAACCATTACTACATAGGCAGATGTAGATCGTCCGTTGTCGGGGTTTCCGCCATGGTCTGGCGTCACTGTACGTCGTGAAAATTTCGTCTTGCTTGTTGAGTGTTCCGCCAAAGGTTAGTTTGTGATTTATTGTACCCTTCAGGTAGCGCAGTACATGTTTTAGTGCCCGCCAGTGCACCCGGCCAGGGTTGTGCGAGAATCGTGAGAGAACACCGACAGCGTAAGCTATGTCAGGGCGGGTGGCGACAGCGAGGTAAGCGAGGGCGCCGAGGATATGGAGGTAAGGGACCTTCTTCATTTCCTGTTGATCTTCGGGCGTCGTTGGGCAATCGTCGGCGGTGAGCTTAGTTTTCGCATCCATTGGTGTAGTGACTGAGTTGCAGCCTGACATCCCAGCTCGTTCGAGGATGTCGCGGATGTATTGATCTTGGGACATTGAAATAGTCCGATTTTCTCGGTTGCGCTCGATTTTGACTCCGAGTAGCCAGCTCGACGGTCCTAAATCGCGCAGTTTGAAGTGTTTGCTGAGCTCATCAATGAATGCTCGTGCCTCGGAGGTGGATTTTGCAGCAATTGTCATGTCGTCTATGAATACTGGCACTATGATGCGCGTGTGCCCGATTTGTTGGTGGTGTAGACCCATACACTGTGCTCGCATCGAACACGTGTGAAACCCATTGAGGTTAATACTTCGTGGAGCTTCAGATGCCATTGATGACCGGCTTGTCTGAGACCGTAGAGCGACTTGAGCAGCTTGAGCGCTTTTCCAGCGGGTACGAATGTTGAGCCCTCTGGTAGCTCCATGTAAACGTCTTCCGACAGTTCACCATAGAGGTACGCAGACGATATGTCGACACTCCAGAGCTCTAGATCTTCCATGGCTGCCAGAGCTAGAATGAGCCGAAGCGTGGCCCATTTTGGTGTTGGCGCAAAAGTTTCCGAAAAGTCAAAGCCAGGGCGTTGCGAGTAGCCTTTTGCAACGAGGCGCGCTTTAAAGCGCTCGATAGATCCATCATCGTTGAGCTTTACGCGAAAGACCCAGCGGTTTCCAATAGCTCTTCGCCCTTTTGGTAGCTCGACCAGCTCAAACACGCCCATTTCGATCAGCGACTCTAGCTCGCGGAGAGGCTGCAGCGTGCCATTTTTCAGCTTCTTCCTTCGGCAGATTCATGGCCTCTTCGTATGTGTTTTGGACCGGCCAGAGTGGTCGACAAGGCCCTTTGTTGTGCCTTCTCGTAGGCGATTTGAAATGCCTCTTGAACCGTCAGGTAAGTCGTGTGGGCATTTGTGGTCCGAGCGCTGGCGTCCTGATTCGCATCCCAGTGGCCTTGATAGTTCCATGGCGCTTTCTGGTTTTGTTCGGTGTTGCGGGACCATTGTCCTTTTCCAAGACCTGGGGGCATTTGGTAGAGCCCATGCTTGCCGGCTGCTTGAAATTGTTGTGGTGCTAGCCTCTTGGGTGGTGCTGGCGGAAGCGGTGTTATTGTCTCTCGCTCCGATTCAGTTCCGAAATCGGATGGTAGGTCAGTCAGTGACGAGTGGGTGACAATAGCGGGGAGCGGATGTCTGGTAGCAGCGGCGATTCTGGTGGTGGTTGTGGGAGTATTTGTGTCAGATGGTTCGTTTTGAGGCATCTGGTCAGGGCTGTTACCGTCAGGCGTGTGTATGGGAGGCTTTGTGTTTCTGACGCCAGAGCGCTTCATATCGTCGAATCCAGGTACTACTCCCCCTCGATGTGGAGCGTCGTCAGCTGGCTTCGCAGTTGCCGAAGGGTTCTCGTGCTTTGGCTGGGTTGGATGCGGTTGTGGCGGCTGAAGCGCGTTTGGGTTCTGAAGCGGCCAGTGGTTCCCCGGCAGGACACGTTCGTCAAATCTCGCATTTGATGAAACAATAGTACGTTTCTGTTTCGGATCCCAGAACAGCCAGGCCTTCGAGTTTGCTGTATACCCAATGAAGATCATAAGTTGTGTTTTTGGCTGAAATGATTTTCGCTTTTTCTTTGGGATGAGGACATAGGCGAGGCAACCAAAGATGCGCATATGATCGACGTCTGGTACTCGTTGGAACCAGCCAATATATGGTGACTTCGTTAAGGAGCTGTCGGTTGGGAGGCGATTCGTGGCGTAATTTATAGTCGAAACCGCGTAGATCCAGAAACTCGATGGAAGCTTGGCCTCGTGTAGTAATGCAGTTGCGCCTTCTTCCAATGTACGATTTGCACGTTCGGCGACACCGTTTTGGTGCGGTTCCCCAGGCTCAGTTTCTCTTGGAGTGATTCCGTGGGCTGCCAGCTTTGTCTTGAAAGCGGTGCCAATGTATTCCCCTCCTCCATCGTTTTGAAGGTAGGTGACTTTGTAGCCTGGGTGCTGGGCTTCGGCGAGAGCTTTGTAATCCCAGAATCTGCCCTCCATTTCATTCTTCCTCTTCAGGAAGTAGACCGCTCGCAGCTCCGTATAGTCGTCAATAAACGTGACCCAGTATTGGTAGCCTTCTCGACTTGTTACTGGTAGAGGGCCCTTCAAGTCGGAGTGAATGATTTCGAGGGGGCGTGTTGCGCGTGTGCGGGGGGTGCGAGATACGTGTCGATGCTGTTTGCCGGTGATGCACGGCTCGCATATGGGATCAGCCTTTTGGTTGTCCTGTATATTGGCGCCCGTTCACATGACCGTGCTCGATTGCATCTCGAACGCGATTTGTGTTGACGTGCGCAAAGCGGCGGTGCCAGAGTGTCTCGTTTTCGGGCAGAGTACTTTTCTGCGTTGCATAGTTGCTGTTAACATTGTCGTTGCCTGGTTTATCGTAGACGGTTACAGTGGTGCCGACAAGGATGGCTTCATTGTTCTTCGTGTATTCAGCCGTCAATGTGAGATCCCCGTGTTTGAATCTGAGCCCGGATGAGTCGCCTTCAAGTTTGAAGTTCCTTTGTTGCACCAGAAAGAGTGCCGCGAAGAGGTTGCAGCATAATGTTGGGACGTGTAGGACTTCAGTTATTTCGACTTCTCTGCCGCTAGGTAGTCGGAATATAACACTTCCGGACCCTTCGGAATATACTACGGAGCCGTCGGCGAGTCGTATGGGAATGCAGCATGGTTTGTATTTGAAGAAGTATTCGCGCAAGTGGGACATGTGTCGTGTGGCGCCGGTGTCGATGATCCACGGGGAGCCTGAGCTTGTGGCGTTCGGGCCGGGTCTGCCAGCGGCGACGCTTGCGTATTCCATCGCTCCGTAGTCGGGGCGGTGTCTGGTTGCTTGTCTGGCAAGCTGGGCCATGACGGCACGTGGCCGAGTCATGAGGAACGAGCGCGTCCTGGGGCTTCCATGCTCGGGGCCCATAACCTGTTGAGCGCGGAGGGAGTCCGGGACGAGACGGCTGCGTCGGAGCGGTCAATGCCAAAGGGCAGTGTAGCTACGACATGATACATACCTGCGTCGGAGCGGTCAATGCCAAAGGGCAGTGACCGTCACGACACAGGACTTATCCTACTCGGTGTG
This sequence comes from Mycena indigotica, assembly GCF_014461135.1. Lineage (NCBI taxonomy): Eukaryota > Fungi > Basidiomycota > Agaricomycetes > Agaricales > Mycenaceae > Mycena > Mycena indigotica. Next base: position 322,843 of record NW_023503017.1, on the reverse strand, counting down.
ACGGTACGTGAAGTATTGCTCTCAACATCTTCTTCGTTGCCAATGCCGCTGGATTCAAGCTAGACCAAAGTCGCTCAATCGCCTCCCCGTCGGTTTTTGCAACCCCACGTTTATTAGACAGCTTGTTTTTGTCTTTGCACTTCCCTCTGTGCGATTCGGCATGCCAAACAGGCAGACCAAATTGGACGTTGAGCTCGTCCAGGTTTTTCTGCATTGATGGAGGAAGTCGGCACATTCTCTCCTGAAAGTTGATCTTCCATTGACATGCGATATCGTACGATATCGTGAGCCAGAGTAGAATGACAGCCATGATTGACGAGAACAGGATCCAATCCATATTACAATATCTGTTCAAGTCGCGTCAGGCACTGGTTTTTCAATGCAGAGCTAAAGGTGAACCTTTCTCCCTTTTGTAGGTTCCCCATCCCATTAGGCCGCACGCATTCATGGCGCGCACAAACACAGGCCCCAACTCCAGACACTCGTAGACCCGTGGTCATACGAGTATCTTTCTGAAGCAGTGCAGCGAATGCAATGCACGTACTCATCTAATGACCGAGGGACGTGTCAAAAGGATTTTGGTAGCAGCAAATTGCACTTACATCCGCCTCGCTGACGTAGCGTTTCACGTGCTCTTCATATCCTGTCGGCTCCACCCAGTAGCCCCATCCCGGTCCCAGCGGCGCGTCATTGATCTCGTTTGCACGTATCCGGTTCTTGAGACGGAAGTTTGCATCCATAGCTAGAATAAGCATGTATAAAAATCTAGAGGCAATACATTAATCAGGTGTTAAAGCGCATGCGATGAGGAGACAAACTGGAGACGGGGATCCGCAGACCGCCAATTGTTTGGCAGATTTCGACCATCGTGGGGGCAAGCCCAGCAAGCGACAGCGCATGCACCAAGTTGTGTGGCTTCGATTCCAGCTGGATCATGGCCACGTCCTGCATGCTTGCAGCGAGCGAGAAAGGCCCACTGCCGAGAGATCCTATGGAATTGTCGAGCACGCTCCTGGAGTGAAATTTAGTGAAGAAGGTCGCAAAGGAAAATAGATAAAACACACTGGAATAGATATCAAGCCTGAGACCCCCAAGCTATTCGTCATTCGCTCGAGAGCTGACATGAAGTCCGTCACATTGAGATTTCCTTGAACATTGAGAAGTCGGTAAGCTTTCAGTGTTCGGAAGGTCACGCAGGTGGCTGGCTCGATCACGGTTGCTGGGTACCAGGCATTCCGTAATAACTGGGTGACATTATCGGCTTCTTTCGCTCTGGCGCAGTTGCAGTACCGCAGTCGGATGGTATGGATGTGGGGAATATCGATTACAGTCATCGTGTGGACAGTGACGTCGGGAAATCCGCAAAGAAAAGCCGCCATGTCCAACTTGATAGATTTGGCCCAGTTGTCGAAGCGTTTGAGGGAACCAATAATTCCCATTGAATTCCTATCTAATATTAGTATATTGAACTCGATCCTTTGAGTGCACACCTCGAGAAGATGGAGCGGAAAACGCTCATGAATCGATAGACAGCAGGCAAGACATTGGAGATGGCTGCCACAATCTTCGCATCGAAAGCAACGTGGGGCAGTGATATCGTTTGGCTTCACTCCAAGTACTTCGCTGCAGTGGGCACATCGTGGATTTCGCAGGTCATTTCCGAGACCGTCGTGGCGAAGAATTTCATCAAGGAAATATCCCTTGTGCGGCCGCCATTGAGACATTGGATTCGTCTTTTTCAACACATTAGTGGTCATGCCAGCGCGCATATTTTCAACTCACTGAACTGGCATATGTCTTTCGTCCTCGGCCCCACTTCCTCCTCCACAACCTCCGCTTGTGTGTGTTCTTCGAATAGATTATCGGTTGGCATTGGCTCAAAGGCGGCGAATGAGTCGTCCTCAGTTGGTTCCAGTCGAACCCGCTTCGTAGGGTTCAGTATAGTGGATGATATTCGATGATTTCGACCGTCGTCAGCCAGAAAGAAATTGCGACCTGTCGTGCGATTCTTCGCGATGTAGCCTCTAGATGTGCCCAGTTCGATGGTATCCTTCTCTCTACGCTTGCGCGAGCTCATTTTGCCTTCTGTTGGAGTGGGAATCGTCTAGTCAAGCTGGTCAGTCAAGCAAGTCGGTCAAGGAGGCTAAAAGTTTACCTGAAACGAGTGTCCACATGCAGTGTGAGTCCATCCAGGGCTTGCGCGAGGGTCAACGCCGCCGAGAGACGGGTCGAGACACAGGTCATTGCTGTTTTTGTGCTCATCTACGTTGTTGTTGTCTCCACGCACAGTGCTGATGTGTCAATTGAAGGAGGCAGGAGGCAAAAGTTCTGATATCGTCACATACCTTCGAAACGTGTTGCGTATTCGAGTTACAAGACCAGGGCTCCGTTTGGCTCAAGAGAGAAATGTCCTGATGCCAAGTGTTCAAAGCTAGGCTGGCAGCAGCCCGTCAGCCAGCTTCCAGCTCCGAGTGAGGAATACGCAGATTGATTTTGTTTTGGGCGCGAGCAGACAACACAAAGTATGCTACCAGGAATACCAGTAAACTAACGAACTGCAGCAACAAGAAATAACTAGTTAGTTCACAAAGTTTGAGCGCTCAGGTTGTTATACAGTCGGGAAAACCAGCCCACTCCAAGAGTAGGTAACGCGACTAGTGTCTTCAGCAATTCGGGGGTAGGCGTCCTGGAGTACGGCTGCTAAGTCGAAGTTGCGAATCGGCGCACTTCTGACGGTAGTGCGACAGATTGGACAGTTCCAGTCGCGTTGGAGCCACAGGCGTAGACACATATAACAATGCGAATGCCCACACTCAGAGCTAAGGAGAGCAGCGTGAATAACGATACCGGCAAAACGATGGATTTACTTACACAACAGGATGCATTTTCACACCATAGCAAATGGAACACTGGTGGGAGAGTCTGACTGGATCCAGATACGGGGGGCGTGGACTCCCAGGGAGGAGAAGCCGATCTTGCACGACGCCACGAGCCGTAGAACGATGCCAGCCGCCATGTAGAGTGTTCTTTTTAGGACGATCAAGTCTCAGCTGTGAACGAGGAGCCGAGTCTACGATTAAGAGGGTGGCGCCACCACGAGAGTTGGTACCCAGAGTCAGGTAGGGTCGCGGAGGTTCTAAGTGGAGGTGAGACAGAGAATACGGAAAGCAAAGAAACCACGAACCTCGAGAAGTACGACGATTAAGAGGGTGGCGCCACCACGAGAGTTGGTACCCAGAGTCAGGTAGGGTCGCGGAGGTTCTAAGTGGAGGTGAGACAGAGAATACGGAAAGCAAAGAAACCACGAACCTCGAGGAGTAGACGGCGGGTCTTCGTGTCGTGGCTGGGTCGGGTCCTGCAAGCTGGCCATACCCCGCCTGACTGCGGGCATTTTTGTCGTTGTAGTTCAGGCTAACTCGAGAACTTAAACTTATACATGATCCCGCGGATAAGATAGTTCAGGAAATGACATCATAAAATGGGCGGTAGTGCGCCTAACAACCCTTTCAAGATAGTACCTAGTTCATGGTGCATCAGTGGTGCATCCCATCGTCAAAATTCCCGTCGTCAAAACTCGCCGCCAAAACTCGCCTCGCCAAAACTCCCCCTTGTCAGAACTTTATCTTATCTTGTTTGTGTGGCAAATGTCAGCCTTGACTCGACTTATGAAGGCCAAAGATTACCTGGTACCACGTTTTGTTTGGCCTGGGATCACATCAGTATTGCGATTGGAAAATGGGAGTAGACACACGAGGTTAATGAAAGCCAGGGTCATCGGAACTGCGAAAGGATCGCATGGAGAAGAACAAGACATGATGTTGATATGCTCACTTGGCCCAAGCCCGCTCGACCCACTCTCCCGTTGGTGGGTATATTTGAGGAGGAAGACGTCGAGACTGCCCGCAAGGACAGACGATGCGCTTGAACGTGACGACAACATAAGCCCACCACAGCTGTGATGTATGGAAGGTCAGCATACCGAAAACTCGACTTGAGGCAGAACAAGTACCTGCATGAGGGAAGATGAGGGATGGCAGTAATCAAACGGGAGGATGTGACCAGACGCTAAGGAAAAAAAATTTGTACCGCAAAGAGGATGCCTACGTTGGTGACAAACGACTGATGGCAAACGACTGTCGCACGCTAGAAAAAAACCTATAAGAGCCCGTATGCAACCAAAGAAATAAGTACTGTCCTTCGAAATGCCAGCCCACGACTCCCCCCAAAGTAACAAAAAGCAGATGGGCCGTCGCATTAGCCCTTGCAAGTCGGGTTTGCGCCCTCACCAGTCACCTTGGCTGGCAAGGCTCTTCAGTCGCCCGTTTCCCTCACGCAGCGACCCGCCCTCGCATGCCATCCCGCCTTCCTCGAATATCGCCTTGCGAGACAAGTTGGAGATAGCGAACCGGGTAACCATGTTTCTGGAGGACTGTGACGAGTACTATCGTGGGGAGGTTAGTATGGATTTTTTCGTGTTCTTGTTACTCACTGTATTGTCAAGATCGAGTTGCCCAAGAACTATGCTCCATTGACTCCGGGACCAAGAAAAAGAGATACTCAACAAGCTCTCTGCCACCACGGACTTGAGAGTGGTGTCTGGCCCCACCGAGGCGTTCCTCGAACTCTTCGATGGTCTGCCATTGTCTCCTAGCCGCCAAAAGACCTATGCAGGTCGCGAAAATCGGACGACCCTCCGTGAATCTACGCCACTGAGCGCTGATGAACTCGAAGACGATGATGCGCAACCCGTACCCATCTGGGACCTTCAAGTTCAGTTGCGTCGTTCGACCCGATTGGTGATGGCGGAGAGAACACGCCGCAACGAGCCGATCGTCGAAGAGGTTGCTCCGACACCGACGACCATGGCACCAAATCCTACTATTATTCGAGGTCATTTGCGTCGTGAATTCCAGCTTGTCAAGGCAACTATTCACCCGTAAGTCGCGGCTCGGCCCAACCGAACCCACTCACAGCTGTATCTTCAGGAAATTGCCGACTCCATTCGTCGACTCACAAGACGTGCTGATGTCAGTCGTCCTCCGAGGCCCAACGACTGATGAATCAGGGTGGGAGCTGACTTGCACCAGCATTGTTGGCCCCCTTCAACTTCTTGCCGGCCTCATGGAAGACCAACCTCTGCGCTGGGGGCTAGACTTCGAGGCAGGAGCCTACGCGGTGAGTTTTATATTTGATTGTCAAGGATCAGCACCAACGTTGAGTTTGTCAGGCGGCCAAAACCATTGAAAAGCACACTGCGCTCGTCAATTTCCCTGGCGGAGATCTAACGTGTTGCCGCAGTGTCAACCACATTGCCGAGTATCAATTAGGTGCGTCTCTCGTTCGGTATCTGATGTTTCTTACCTCGCGGTCTAGCTTGCGCTCGACAGTTCTTCCCAGCAGTTTGCAGCTCCATGGCAGCTGAACTGGAGCGAGCATTCGACCACGAGCACTTGGTTGTGCCCTATCCGCACTCTGTCTTTTCCACAATGGAGTTCCGCATCAACACGGCGAAGTCTTTCCAACCGCAAAAGGTGTGGGAGATGAGATTCGGCGACTTGCTTGCGGTGACCGTCGTCGGCAATTGGAAGCCTGAGGCGGGCGGCTATTTGCTCATGCATAGCGAGGGGAAGATGGTCTCCGTGAAGCCTGGGGACACGATGCTACTTCCGGCTGGAGCTCACATCTATAGCTTCGCACCAGTTCGGAAACATGAACGCCAGTTCTTCATTACCCAGTTCCTCCACTCATCCGTCGTGCGCTGGCTTCAGAAGGGGGGACTATCCGATAGCGAGCTCGAATTCCAGGCGAAGACGCGACGCGAGAAGAAGTATATCGACCTGTTGCATGATTGGACAAAAGCTCGAGAGACCCGAGGAGTATTGAGCGGAAAGCTATTCAAGAAGATGGAAGAAGTAGGAATTGTCGTTTAGCACTAGCTGCCGTCTTTCGTTGTACTTCGGACTGTTGTTGGAATTCAATCCAGTCCAGTCTTGACAGTCTCGGCGAGTGGCAAATCTGACACGTGCTGGCACACAGCCGATCATAGAACGCATCCAGCCCTGATTGGCCATCATAGCCTAGAATCCATTTCTCATTACAGACGACTAAGCAACAATTACCACGATTTCGTGAGTTGGTCGAAGGTGGAAAAGGGAGGTAGAAGAGATGTAGATAGTTGATCAAAGGTAGAGAATGGGGGAAGAAGTATATGAGATGCACTGACGGCTTCGAAGGAATCCGCAAAACATGCATGAGACGGCAATCCAACTGAAGAATAGTCGTCGCCATAGTTATGACAACTTGAACGCCCGTTGCCTGAGAGGTGTGGGTTGGGCGGGTTGAATGGGGAATAAGCGTCATTATGATGGTGTGATCGCAAGCCTTCATCGACCCCTCCACGATCTGCTTCAGCACGACGACTTATAACGTCTGAGAAAGAAAAGCTGTAAAGCAGAAGTCATACCGTCGTTGTTTACGTTTGTATCGCTTGCGATACATGCGCGACCTTTCAGCAACCTGTTGCTGCACTTCAAAAGGCTGGAATTTAAGTTGAGCGCGCCAGCTATAATGTAGGATGAGTAAGTGGTGAGCAAGACTCATAATGCAACCCATACGAAGCCATGTACTCTTTTGCCTTTTGATTTCGCCGCTGTCGTTTCCGCTCCTCACTACAGCCATTAAAGTCTGACAACGGGCAAAGGGAAATGGACGCACGAACTGTCCGGATCGAATGAGTGGGTGGAATGCATTGAAAGTCGATACTAAGTAAGGGATCGTCCATCAAATTTTGAAGAGTCAGAATGCGAAAGGCGAGGGTGAATGGTGGCAAAGCGTTGGCAAGCTGGCCATGGCGGCACTATGTCCTGAGCTCGGACAATCCGGGCGGTTACATGCGCCTCCAGGTCGACCGGAACTGGTTGGTGCCCCTTAAGAAAGGGCCGTCGCAGTGGCAGCGCCATGGGATCGGCGCGGAAAGCAGTCGTGGGCAATCACAAGTTGATGCAGTGATGGGGGGTGCCGGCCTGGAGGATGAGAGGGAGGTGGTTGACGCGCTGACTCATGTGCGGAAGGCTGCCCGTGCCGTGCTGGGCTTCCACCATCAAAATCCAGAGCCGGCCGATTGACGCGCCAGTGATGGCGGTGACGGCGTGATGCGCCGCGCCGGCTGATGCATGTGATGGTAGTTGTTTTTGTAATGTACTACAATCTCTATTTTACTGTCTGGAATTACTACTGGACATCTCTTTTGCACTCAATGACCCATTTACAGACAGGAGTGCACGCTAATGCATGGAATGTAAACGTCGAAGTGAATGATGCGTCGATAAAGGCGTCCGGACAAGTAAAGTTCTCCCGCATGTCGCATTGGCTCTCGGTTTCCGCAAGGGAAACGGTGTACCGCCGTTCCATATCTCTGGAAATCATGTCCATTGTATCCTTCATTTGCTGCATGTCGTGTTTATAGAAGACCCCTCTCTGGTAGGGCAACCGCAAGAGTTGGATTTTTGGCAGCATCAGAAGGAGCGCAACGAAAACGTGGAAAAGCTCGGTGTCCTCGCCTACTTCCGGAATTGGGTTTCGTTCAAGATGCGTGATGTCGACCTCGGTCGCGGCTTTGAGAAGACCGGTAAAAAGCATACGGTCTTCCAATGGTCCATAATGGTACCAGTGGCCGGATAGATGCAAAACCCAAACCTGTCTGAGCTTGGAGCGGTTGAGCGCAGCGAAGATGGCGGCGCCATCCTGATGACCGATATGGAGAGCCATAAATTTGAGGTTTGGTGCATCAATGGCAGCAACGACTTGGCCACAAACATGGCTGCCGCAAATATACCACTTGCATGAATATGCGAGGGAAGACAGTTGGGGAAGGACAATAGTGGAAAGTTGCGTGTCGGCATCTTGCACGCAGTCTGCACTAGTGAGGCGCAAGGAAGATAATTGCGAGCATTCGGAGAGAACAGCCAGAAGATTTTTGCCAAGGTCGCATTTTTCTCGGCCAGGATGTTCGACCGAGCCACTCAGGGCAAGGGTGGTGAGGTGATTGTACGACAGTCCGGCAACATAGTGGTGGGGTACGTCTTCGAGAACGAGTTCCCGAAGTGCCGATGTCACTCCATGAAGAGGAAGAATATCGAGGCGGTCATCGCTATTTTCGACGGACGCGAGTGCCAGGACTTTGAGGCCGGTAAAACTGATTTCTGTTCCAAGCGCTTGGACAAGGGATTCCCAAATTGCGCCACTGTCGACTGTAACAGCGAGCCGTTCGAGAGACGACGGCGTGTGCCGCAAGAAGGTTGCTGATATTGGGCATGAACTCGGGATGACCCTCCATCAACTCGAAGTGAGAGGGTGGTGGTTGTCCTGTCGGAGTGTAGTAATATTGACGTAGCGTCAAGACGATGGTTTTGGACGAGTTTTTTGCATGAGCGAAGAGGCGATGAAGGTAGGTTGGACCGAACGCGGAGCATATGTGGAGACGAGCCCAAAGAGTAGGACTGTTGTCCAATACGCTCTTCCACACTCGATTTACACTCCGTATATTGCCTCGTTGTTGCGCATCCCATCTCCATCCCATCGGTTGCAGGACAAACATGAGGACACGCAAAAAGAGTTCGTAACTCAACAGGTTGAGGTGTGAGCGAGGCGAGGCGGTCAACTGAACGGTCGCAAGACCTTTTTGGGGGGATGTAAGAGGCATTGGCTGTTGGTGGGGGAAACCTCGCTGAATCATTTAAAAGGTGTGGCGCCAGGCTCCTAAACCAGCCCTCGTTGCAGAGCTAGTCAGGCCAATTCTGAGAGATTATTATAAGCTATTTATTTATTCAAAATCAAAAATGTGACATGATGTGACGAAAAGAGTTGGGGTAGCGCTCTGCAAGAGGGCTGGCCCAACTAACCCGGACCGACCACCGAATATCTCCGATTGGGCTGGCATCAATTCGTCAATAGCTTCTCCTTGGCTTCTCCACCAGCATAGCTGGCCCCTTCCACTCATCTTTCTCCCCCATCCACCCCATCTCATGCCCCCAAACCCACCAACAGACCTCCAAAACCTACTCCGGCGCCACTACCATGAATGATGGACAGTTAAGAAGGTCGATGCGCTTGGACAAGAGGTTTTTTGCCAGCGGCCGTGTCTGTCCCAGGTACACCCAGCACTTGCGTGGCTGCGACTGGTGTTGCTGGGGTCAAAGGGGTAACAAGCAATGGTGTTGGCCAGCGGAATGGCGTAGACGAGAGAGAGAGAGCTGGAACAGTGGTGCACCAACCGGAGATAAGTGCACTGCTTCGGTGGTCGGTCCGGGTTAGTTGGGCCAGCCCTCTTGCAGAGCGCTCGCCCAAACTCTTCGTAACATCATGTCACATTTTGATTTTGTACTAAATTGATACATATTTAGCCTGAAATACACCCTCGGATTGCGCTCTGCAACGAGGGTTGGTTTAGGAGCCTGGTGTGGCGCCAGGCTCAAAGTTTACCTGTTTTGGCAGGCGCTGTATGTTGATGGAGTATTTTCAAGGATGATGTGAAGCAAGATCAGGGTAAGAGGCCCCTTGGGACCATATTTGGAAGGACCAGCGAGAGGAGCGGAGTGAGAGCAGATGTTGTGTGTGCATAGAACAGGCAATGGATAACGTGACATCCCAAATGGGGCGAGACACTTAGTCTAATGTCCCGCTCAATTGACAGCAGCGACAACTCAGGTGAATAGAGACTCACGTTTTATGTCAATTGAGGGGACATTAGACTAACGACTACAGACACGGGTGCGACACGAAGACCGACACATACACAATACTGGGCAATGCACAAGTCGAAAGCAAGGTCAAAAAAGCTTGTCGTCATTGGGACCTCCACCCCTGCCTTAGGTCTCTTCTCAACAACGCCAACGCAGCGCAAACTACTCAGTACAGCGGCAATTCAAAAGTATCGACTGGGTGTGGCCAGAATGGCGGATGAGGACCAGCAAGGTAAGACTTAATATCTGCAGCAGAACAGCTTCCGCTAACTACACATGCAGCAATGAGTAGCCAAGCACTTGACAATCTTGCTGCTCTTCAGAACTTGGCTAATGACGACGAATTTGACGCCACCGACTTACTTGCATGCGAAAATATCATGTCGCTGGGAGGTGTATTGGATGGAACTCAAATGGCTGTGATAAGCCATGCTGGTGGAGAATTCGACATGCTGGAAGAATCTCTCAAGAGCGGCATGCATTCACGGTCAGTCGCTTTACCCTTTGGCCAATCATTTTCTTACTGTGTACAGTCCGCAAACTCGTGATTGGCGGACACGGCGAGAGCGCACGCAACGACGCGTCGATGCTTTTACCATCCAACTTCCTCACCTTCTTCAAGCTTACCTTCGTTATTGTTCTTCGCCAACGTCCTCAACGAACGAGCATGAAGGTGCAAATGGGGCTGACATGTATCCTGTAACTGTCGTGGAGATGTTTGGTATATTCTTCTCTTCTTTTGTCGCGCTGTCTAATGGTCAATAGAAACAAGGCATAATCAAGAGGTCTGGCTAGACCCGACGGCGGGGGGGCATTGCGGCAGCTCTTATTCGTCAAGGGCGCGAAAATCCATGCGCCAGTCGCTGGAAGAACATCAAGAACGACGTAACTGCAAAAATGTGGGGAACCTTCGACGAGACGGGGATTTTTTTGGCGCTTTGCCGCCATAGCTTTGTAATCGTGGCTGCCGACATGGTGCAAAGTGGCGAGTTGTAAGTTTGTTTTCTCTCTTAATTGTTTTCATTGCTCATTCTTTCTATAGATCAAAGTATGCGCTAGCGGTTGTGGATGCCTTTTTGGAATGCACCGACGACGACGATGCTGGTGGCGGTTACGATGTCGCATGTAATTTGAAGAAAACTATCGCAACTAGTAATTTGGGGAAACTGGCTGAAGAACGACAATTTCACTGCCTGGTTGGTGCCTTCCATGGGCATGCACACAACCGCCTGTGCCAACTTGAGTACCTGACTACATACATCGAGGGGTTGGGCTTGGAGGACTTGGAGACCTTGGAGCGTTTCTTTTCACGCTCTAATGGTCTCGCGTGGTCATGTCGCAATGCCAGTATCTTCCATCGACAACAAGAGATCACGACTTACTTTAAACACGTTGACACCTTCGAGTCATACCCTAGTCTGAGTAAGTATTCGTTGTTTGCCTCTATGGGTACTGACGCAAATCAGGCAAATTCATATGTGATAACTACCGACAAGCGATCCGGATAATCGACAACAAACCCGCAGTTCAAAGAGTGATGGCCAAGGAGGGAATCGAAGATGGGGAGGACTTTGTCCGGTCCCTGCAGGAGGAGAAAGAGTGGTTGCTTACACTCAAGTCAGCTTCGTCGGAGATTGAATCCTCCAGAATCCGCTACATTCATGCTCTGAAGAAGATGGAGACTACTGTGTGCGTATGGTCGTCGCATGTCATTGTTTTTACTTACGCTTATTCCAGGTTAACTGTCCGCGAGTGTCGCGCTGCTGCTCGACAGGCTCGGAACGACGATGCAACATATACACCTGGCCGCACGAAGGCGGATATCAACCTTCGACATGCCGAGGAGCACTTAGAGCGAGATGAAAGACTGGTGCAAGAATTGGAGGTCGAACTTGGGATTGCAGAGCGGTGGAAATCGGAGCAGGTAGAGTATCAAGAGGCGGAGAAAGAGGCTCTTCATTTGGAGTTTACACGCGCACTTAATCGGCTGGAACTTTTGCTGGTACAACGATTATTGGAGCTGTCTAAATTGAATCAGTCCGGTCTGGGTATGTATAATTTCCCCTTTGTATCGCATTCACTAATATGGGGGTATCTAGGATATCACTTGCGAACCCATTTGGCAAGATCTATTCAAACTCGGTCCCAAACTATCAAGCAAGCCTTGGAAACGTACAATGCCATCGCTGTTTTGCAAACCCCACCACGGGCTCACATCTCCTGGGATGAGGTCGTCGCCCGAACCTTCCTCTCCGAATTCGATCTCCTTCGAGATAGTACGGGGGACATCCAGAACGATGCGATGGGCTCAACCAGTATATTGAGAAATCATGCATCAGTATTTCAAGATAATTCGCGCGCGCGAGGAGATCGAACGCCTCAATGTGGAGATTCGGCGTCGACTAACATGGATGAGGGACGACCTCGAGTTCTTGCAGCAAAAGGCAGCAGAATTGCGGAACTCAGAGGGCAAGTCGGTGGAGAAGGCAGAACAAGACATCATCATGGCGGCTCAAATTGAGGAGTACGCAATGCGGCGCCATCGATTCGATGATACCTACCCCCAACGCTTCCAATCACTGACTCATTTCGAGGGCTTTACTGGGTCTCTTGTGTTGGGCGAGGCTGTTGTTCCGTGCGCAGTGTCAGGTGCCGATCCTATGGTTGTTGATGATTGGGAGAGGGATGGGGATGCACCACCTCCGGCGGATTTCAATTTTGACGTCAATATGGACAGAATCGATGAAGAACATGGCGAGAAGTTAGAACTCAGATGACGAGGGTGATGATGCCCATGATGCTGAACTGTCTGAATTAATCTATAGTCTTGCTGGACTTGGAATTGATGAAGGGGAGCGAGGAGAACTAGATGGCTAGGAACATTTCCTATTTTGTCAAGTTACCTTCCTTTTATAGCAATAGTATTTTTGTGCGCTTAGACTGATGATGGGTGTAGTGATGAGTGATATTATGCTTTAGAGCATTCAAAATAGTAGGCCATGGGATACTGGAGCTCATCTGAATAATATTGATCAGATCAAAATATTTGATTGCTCTGGTTAAGAACTAGGATGTTACCAATATTTCCTTAAATACTGATTTGATTGATGGGATCATGATATAGTGATCCTTCATCAGACATGTAGCAATAACTTGAAAACAGTCCCAAGTCCAGAAAATATTGCAGAAGTCAAGACTTCCTTATATGGTAATATCATTGATTGAATCAAACTATGTCGATACCTCATCAGACAAGTAGCCAAGACTTGGAAAAAGTTCAAAGTCCAAAAATTATTGACTTTATTGCAGAATTATCCCCCTAATTATCACAGAATAAGCTTCTGAAGGTCTTCTCTTCATGTTAGAGATGTCACCCAGATGGGTCGACACTTCTTATATGTGGGGATATTTGGAATTAACAGGTGGTTGATCAATGCCATGTTTATTTTTGTGCAATTTCCACAACTTTTGCATTGCCTTTATTCATTTATTTGCAGACTATATAAACTTAATTGGTTAGTCCTTGTTTGTTTTGAATGGATGAGAATTTTCCAAACACATCAACTTCAATCAGAATTTACTTAATATTCTTGACATTACAAAGTATTTTTAAATTTTGGAAGAACATAAAACTGGTGTAAATCAAAGGAAGTGTCCTAATCAGTACTTATGTGTGTTGGTTGTATTCTATATTGGGCTACATATGGAAAGTCTTATGTACGGAGGAAGCACCAAGCAAGGACCAAAATAATGCTGTTCAGCCTGAAGCTACAAGCTCCAGATGCATATCCAAGCTCAAAGCTCCAACCTCTAAGCACCCTTGGCAAGCTCCGAGTTTCCAATGATAACAACCGTCATACTAACCTGCGCTTTCTGGGTGAGTACAAGTCTTGTTTGAAGCATACCACTCACCACCTTCGCCTAGAGCACCTCCGGACTGGCCTTAAGCGACGGTCGACGGGCAGCGGTGGAGAAGAGCAGAGAAGGAGCGTGAGACTGCAACCGGACGTTCGAGCTTGGAAGCCCGAAACACGTGCCGCTTATCAAATAGGACACCGGGTATGGGGTGCTTGGTGCGTGGGTATGGAATCGAATCGAATCGCTCATGATGGTGCACTGCTGGCTCAGGGCATGCATTGCCATACAATTTCAAAAGCCTGCCGCAACATGGGACAAAGTGACAATGATTGTGAAGAAATGAACAGCGCCGCACGATGTGAGTAAAGTTTAAACTGGCTAATTACTACTCTCATGCGCTCCACAAATGCATTAAAGAGAAACTTTGCCGTGCTCATTGAACTGTTTGCAACACACGTCAATGAAAATCATTCGATGACGATGTAACAAGAGAACTCACTTGTCGTGCTCTTCACTTGCGGCGTGGGGGGCACTCCGTAGGGTAGCCGGGAGGAGGGGGATAGGTAGGGTAATCGCCGGGGCCGGAAGGAGGGGGATATGTAGGGTAATCGCCGGGGCCGGGGCCGGGCGGCGGCTCGGTAGGGTAGCCGTCCCCGTCGCCGGGCTGGGGGTCGTCGTCCTGGCGGGCCATCAGGTGGACGGAAGACAGGGCGAGGTTGTCGGGTGCCCGGCGCGCAACACCGGTCTCGTCGACGTTGCGAACTGCACCGGGGACTGCAGCGGCGAAGACCGCAGGGAGGAGAAGCGCGGAGAGGAGGAGTGTGGGGAGCATGTTGTCGTTGTTTGGGGATCCGATGTAGCGGATAAAGAGAGACACACAGTCGCTCGCCAGCGTCTATATACGCCCTCAGGAACCACGTCCCCGCTTCTCAACGCACTCCAGACTCAATAGTCATAGTGGAGAAAATTGGATCAAAACGCCCCGGCATCAAGCGGACTCCCGCATCACGCAGCGGCAGAACAATAAGTACTGACACTCCGAGGTCCCCGTCCACGGTTGTGATGTTGAACTTCCACGCTCGCGTTTGTCCTCGTGCGGCTGCAATTGATGTGTTCGCCAGCGTGAGTTATCGGCTTGTTACAGAAGAGCAGGAGAACGGGCGACTTCGCGTTACCTAATACCTATGGCCCATTCTGTGGTTTTGTTACCATGCTATCAGTATCCTCAGCAACAAGAATTCACAACTGTGGCGCGTACCACAATGCGTCGCACTGCCGTCGCGACGAACAGCTATGAACATTCTTATGTGCTGTCAGTGCTGAGCTGGTGACGAAGACTAGGCCGGTACCAATGATCAGAGGATCTGCACCCCTGTTGCCCTGCACTCGCAAGGAACCAGATAATGCCGGCATGCGCACGACGGCGGACTCGGGGTA
Source organism: Mycena indigotica (assembly GCF_014461135.1). Lineage (NCBI taxonomy): Eukaryota > Fungi > Basidiomycota > Agaricomycetes > Agaricales > Mycenaceae > Mycena > Mycena indigotica. Next base: position 307,808 of record NW_023503017.1, on the reverse strand, counting down.
CGGCGTTTCGCTACAATCTCGGCGTTTGCGGAAGCGCTGTCAGTGCCAGTGGCGGTCGGTGACGAAATCGACTCATCTTTCGGGAACACGCCGGACGGTGGAAGTCGAGCAGCCGGAGGCCAACCGGAGGCACATTGATCCTGCCAAGGATCCGAGTCCTGCACGTTCTAGGGCTCAGGCTCGAGCGGAAGAAGGCCTCAACATCATGATAATGCGCACAACTTGAACGCTAGCGCTTCGTGCGAGAGAATGCCAAGAACGAAAGCGAAAGGTTAAAAGTTAAAGTGAAACTGACGGGCTGTCGTTGATCCGGAGGAGGGCGGACGCTGCGCATACCGCGGGTGCTTTTGTTCGATTTTCCGGCGCGCGCATGTGGCCTGTGGCGCGCTCCATGACACATCGCCATTACCCCACTGATGAATTTGTGGTGCGTCAAGTCTGGGGTGGGAAGGCCTGGGCTGTGGGTAGCGGGTAATAGGGTCCTGGGCACGCAGGCGTGAACTCGGGAATGAGCCGTTGAATGTGACAAGTTGCGAAAGAAGACGACAAGAGAAAAAAACTTTTTCCGAATGGCCCAACGAGGGCTCCCGGGGCGTATATAAACGCTGGAAACATGGCTTCTGTCCTCGTCCACACTACCATGTTCCCCAAAATCCTCCTCACCGCGCTTCTCCTCCCCGTTGTGATTGCCGGGGCAGTCCCCGGGGCAGCCCGCATGCGGCGCCAGGACGACTCCGAAACCAACACTGCGCTGCCCCCGCCGGAGGAGACCCAGGTCGACCCTCCTCCCGACGATATTCCGCCCCCCGATGAGACAACAGTTTTTCCTCCCGACGAGACCACCTACGGCACCTGGGAACCAGCCCGCAGGCGGCGCCAGGATGACGAATGCACCAGGATTACGCTGCCTCCCCCGGAGCCGACCGACTTGGGCACCTTCGAACGTCGCGGAGTTCGCGCCGACGACTAGACTGGAGCCGTTGACCCCAAGTAAGTCGATCGCCTTCAGAGTATTCAAACAGTCCTGAAGCATCCTGCAAGAACTTGAAGCCACGTTTCTGTCGATAAATTATTAGTACTGAATAGCTGCTGGCACAAGCGTATTCTACTCACGTTGTCCTGTACTATTGAAACATCATCGTGGTTTATGTATTTTCCCAGTTGGCATTGCCGCATCGTCCCGTTTCTGTGTCTGAAGGGCTTGAGTGTCGTGCCACTTATTTACTCCGTGTGGCTGGGTGACCGGAACACTGCCTGAGAAGGCGAAGACTTGTCAACGCACCGAATGTGCCAGGGCCGAGCGCGGTTGCGAAGAGAAGCGCCATAGTCGTTCAGGTGGGTATCTTCGCCAACCCATTGTCGATGCTGACTTGACTTGTTCAGTCCAAGCCATCACCTGGGGGAGACGCATTTTGAGAAGGGGAAGGGTGTTGCAGGTATTGCACCAACGCTGGCCGGTTGCCCGGGCCTTGCTCATTGACGACGTCCCAGACAGCACGGTCGGTGTTTTTGGCGTTTAGACCTTGCCGATGTCGGTCTGCAGCCTTCGCGATAGACGACAGTTGTTGGGCGTCTGAATCGATGCGCGCTGATAGTGGAGGGCCATCAAAGTGCGGGAGGCGGGTTCGTTGTGGAGGGCTGGTGCGCGGGCGGGGGAGGAGAAGAAGCGTGGTTGATAAGCGGCACGTGTTTCGGGCGTCGCATCCGAGTGTCCGATTCTTGTCCCACGCTCGTCGCTCTCCCTTGACGTCCATCGCATGCTCGTTCTCGCCTGGCGCTGCGCGCCGAAGACCCGACGCGTGTGGGTGTTTGTGCATGCTACTTTCTGTCCCTGACAACCTTTATCTAGAAATAAACAATAATTACTTCTTTTGTACTCTGACTCCGATGGTGACGCGTCCCCACTGCTGGACCCACACATATATTAAGCCAGTGGTACGCGTGTCACTCACTACACCACTGTTGTTTCCACCCAGCATGACCTCTCACATCCAGGACACTCTTCAGCACCTTGAGCAAGCGCCGCTCACTCGGCCAGTGCTCCACACGTCCGGCCTCGTCGCCGTCAAGGGCCCCGACCTGGAGCTGGCACACAAGAACACGAGAGGCTGGCACGCCATGAACTTCCTCCACCACTCTTACGTCGACCTCGGGTATCTGGCGGAACACTCGCTTGATGACCCCCCACACCGAACGCTGGACCGCAGCCACTTCTCGCATGGGCTCGACCTCGCTGTCTTGCAGGACATCGTCGCAGACATCACGCCCAACATGCTGCAGGCAGAGCCACACGCAGTGGTTCGCGCTGTGCTTGACCGGCTCGATGTTTACGGTGCGTCAAGCGCTAGCCTACTTGACTGTCCCTCACTTCAGATTACATAGTTCCCGGAACTCCACCAATCCATTGGGGCCCCTCCGACATCGTCGACGCACACATCGGGACGCTAGTCATTGTCTTTCCAACTCACCACAGCGGCGGGGCGCTGACATTCACACGGGGGAACGGAAGCGGAGACTGTCTCCCCCGCGGGCGGCCTGGTCACTGGCGGTGCAATGGCCCATATTGCGTATGCTGCATACCGCAACGACACGGCGATGACGCAGGACCACATCGACAGCGGGTATCGTGTGACAATGAGCTACAAGCTGTTTGCCGTCCAGCGGGGCGAGAGAGCGATGTGCGGCCCTGGGCTCAGCTCCGCGGAAGACGAAATGTCGCTCGCGATGAGACGCCTCGCTGCCGCCCTCTTCCCCCCGAATTCAGACGGCATGCTCTGCTTTGGGCTGGTCCACGCCTATCCAATACCGTGCACGCCCACTGACGAGAGGTCGCTCCGCGACGTTGTGCCGCTGCTGCGGGGCGTGGACAAGCGCATTGCGACGGCGGCCCGGGCGGCCGGCATGGAGGTGCTCGTCCGGCTCGTGTACGAGGTCGAACCCGAAGAGCTGTTGGCAAATGACGACGACTGCGCAACTGAGCTGTATCACGTGGCGGTCGACCGCGTGCTTGCGATGAGCGGCGTCGACCATGACTTTGAGCCTGTGGACGGGCAGCGCGCTGCGTGGAGGATTTTGTCGGCGGGCGAGATCCTGTGCCCGGTCAGTGTGACGCCCCCGACGCTGAAGCGCAGCCGCTCGCGTCAGCCAAGCCGGTCCGACGATTTCTCGAAGGTGCTGGATGGCAAGCGGGCCACATTTGTGGATGCGCACTGGGTCACGCCACTCACGCAGATCAACTGCGCCAAGTCGTCGTTTCTGTACGCGGATAATAAGCGCCCAGGGATTAAGAATCGGGAGGCATATGCAGCGTTGTTCGTGCATATCCCGCATGCTGAATCGGAGGAGAAGGGTATATTAAGTACTCGATTGGTTTGAGCTCTCAGTAATGACATGGATTGTGGATGACTACTTATCGGCCTCACAACTACTTAGGGAGTGGCACGGATATACCGTTTGGTATGTGGGACTCTATCTGTATCTGTATCTGTGGTGGCTGTGTACCCATATCCATGGATACGGATATGGATATAACCACACCACCTCATGTCACGTCATCCACCCTCTCTTCTTCCGCCATCCGCCGTCCACGACCGAGCAACCGGGAACTAGCACCCACGCGATAGCAGGAGGGAGGAATGACACGCGCGGCAGATGCGGATGCTGTGCGTGAGCTGGCGGAACTGCGCATGCGAATTGACGCGGTGAATTCGGATGCGAGAGCGATAGGATACGTGCGTCGTCCGCTCTTCTTTCTCGGTGGCACTCACTACCACAGACACTCGACACGTTTGACGTGGGCGGCAAGAACCCGTTGCGCGCGCTGGCTGCCATCGACGACACGATGCGGGACTTGGGCGAGCTGCAGGCGGCACATTATGCCATGCAGGAACGAGTGGTTGGGGATGTTGGCGAGAAGGAGGTCCAGGACTGGATAACGGAGCAGAGAGAGAGGGCAGAGACGGCGGGTGTGGTCGAGAACGGTGAAGGCAAAGCGGATGGGGACAGGGAAGAAAAGCACCGAGAGGAGACTGTGGTGAAGGGGAAAGGGAAGGAAAAAGAGAACCCGAAGCCAAGCTGGAAAGAGAAAGAAGAGGCTCCAACCCCGGCAAAGGCCAAAGCGCCGGTGAAGGCGAAGCCTAAAAAGAAAGGCACAAGGGCCAACATTACCAGGGAGGCGCTGATGAATGTACGTGGCCGCTTTGCTGCAGTCTCAAACTGACCTCGCCAGACGGTTTTACCCCCGAAAAAGCCAACCAAGCTACGCCCTCGGGCCGAACCACCTATACCCCCAACGCTCAGGCCACGCAAAGCGGGCGCCGTGGCCACACCTGTTGTGTCGCCGACGTCTGACACAGTAGCCCCACCACTACCGGAAGGGTTCGATACGTGGACAGCGGTATACGCGGTCCCACAAATGCACGTGGTTGCGAAGGCACAGGCACGGGCAGACCTCAAGACATGGCCCCAGGCCAGCAGCGGGCACGTAACGGTCCCGCTTGTCCCTTGCGCGCGGTGTTCCCAGCTAGACATTCCATGTCTCGTTGTCGACGCGCGGGGAAACAAAAGCTGCATTGCGTGCCATGACAAGACCAAGGGTGCCCATGTCGTATGCATTGCGGGGGGGAAGGCCGCGAAGCTGCATAAACTGGCTGGTAAGTTGTTCATTTTGCTTCTATATATTTGTCTCACTGGATAGATGCTGTTGCGGACTTGCACAACTACGCCATTGCGCGCGGGGAGCAGCCTGGCGTATGGATGGGCGAGGATGAGCCGCCACTGGAGCTCCCAGAAACGGAGCCAGAGACAGCGCCAGTCAAAATGGAACCTGCCGCATCGCCCAAGATAGACACTAAGCCCCGGCTACCAGCCCGGGCAGCCCCCACTACAGACACCCCACAGGCTACGACCTCACGGCTGCGTAAGCGGCCACATGAAGAGGTAGACGACCCCGCCGACTCTGACTTCCCATCCCCTCCCGCGGGCGTCAAGTCCTGGCCTGCACTCTATGCTTCAGGCAGTATGCCGAAGCTTGCAACGGCGGAGGCGCGTCCGGACCTCGGTGACGACCGGATCAAAATCGGCGTGACCAACTATGGGTATGTCGCTGTCGCGCCACGGCCCTGTCGACAGTGTGTTCAGCTCGATGTTCCGTGCCTCCGGCTGCACGATCCTGCCGCTGCACCGCGTGGAGGCAGTTGTGTTCTCTGCGCGATATATCGGCCATCGAGGCTGCTGGTAGAGGACTATAAGCCGATGTGCAGGGTGATGGAGGACGCGGAGCCGCATCAGTATGCTGGTGGGTTTATCTTGTGTCTCTCGAGGTTGAATCTGAAGCATGACAGCGGCCGTTGCGAAGTACCATAACTATGCAGTGGGGAAAGGACGCCGGCCGGGGCGGTGGATGGGCCCCGGGCAGCCGCCGTTTGAGGGCCATTTGCCGACGCGGAAGTGGGGGAGGCCGTTCGAGCGCGCGAGGGTGTTTGCGGCCTATGAAAAGGAGGATGGGAAGGGTGAGGAGAAGGCCAAGGGGAAGGAGAAAGGCAAGGAAAAGGAGCCCGCGAGGAAAAAGGCGAAGCGGTGAGATTGACTGAGTGTGTTTCTTGTTTCTCGTAATTTTATTTGTGTCTTTGGTAGTGTATGTAAGTGGTGGAACGGTCCACCGTCCTTCATCCCACCGTCGTCGAACCCACGCACCGGTTTAAACCAACCAAAACAATGCTTCCAACTCTCCCTCTCTTTGCACTGCTCCTTCCTGCTGCCCTCGCTGGCGCTAGCGCTGTCCCCGGTGCCCGCACGAGAAGACCCCCAGCAAGGCCGTCGCGCCTTTGCCTTCCTGGGCCGTGCAGATGAGACCGACCTCGCTCCGCCCCCTCCGGAGCAGACCGACCTCGCGCCGCCCGGCCCGCCTCCCGAAGACCCCCAGCAAGGCCGTCGCGCTGCCGTCGTGCGCAGGCAAGAGGAGGACCCCGGCCAGGGCGGCGAGGAGGACACGAACCCCGGTGAAGGCGAGGAGGACCCGAACCCAGGTGAAGGCGAAGAAGGCCCCGGGGGCCGCAAGGCGTAAGGTGCACAAGAGGTGAGTTCCTTGCCACCATTGGACAGCACACTTGAACTCAGACGCAATCAAGGAAAGCCACTTTGGCCCACGCCTGCCGCGTGCTGGCCCGCGTGTAGGCAAGAAATGGAGGGAAAGTTTCATTTTTCAAAGATGTCTGCGGAGAGCATAAGTAGTAACTGAACAATACTGTAGTATTTTACTCAATCCGAATGCCATTTTCGGCATGACATCACATACGAAGTTCGCAATTCGTATAATGGCATCAAATTGCCTAATTAGGCAACTTTCGGCGCCGCAGGCGCGGAAAATTGGGATAAATTACCATTTTGGGAAGGGATTTTGGAAGATTTGCTATGACATACGAAAAAATTTCACATAAATTGACAGGTGTGACATGTGACATGCGAATTGAGTAAAATACTACAGTATAACTACGGTCACTCACATCATATTTTTTTGTTGTCTTCTGCTTGAGTTGCGGCATTGAAGGGTGGAACTCAGCCGTTATAGCGGCCCAGTTTTGAAAGTACGGCGGCCCATAGATTCCAGTGCCTCACACTAGTGCTCGTCTTGAACTGTCTTCTGCAAGCAACGACTCATGATGCATTCGAGTCGACTCCGAGTCCGCTGAACACCGGGAGCTAGGCTCTTGCATAACCTCCGGCGTCTTGTACAGGTTGTCTGTATGCCTATGAAAGGCGCGCACAGACCCCTTGGCTGCGAATCTACACGTCGGCCACCAGATATGATGGGAGGGAGCAAATGCACTAGCGCCGGTTCGATCCCCAGTCTGGTGCCATCCTGGCGGTCCAAGGCAATCCTTTACACTTTTTACCACTTACTACTCATTGGAGATCAACTCTTTGTGAAACTTTTTTTTTCGAAAGAATTTATGTTACTCTTATATTAAGGAGATGTCATGTGAATGTATGCACATGTTTGGCACTGGCCTTAGCAATTCATTTGCTCCACATTTCCATTTTTGGGGTCACTGCTGTTAATGTCCCAAATTGGTATCAAAAGCTGTAAGATGTGACCACTCCTTATTGAGATACAAAGCTGTATATTATATCTTATACCCAGTACCAGAAACACATTATATCCAGGGCTATCTACTATGCTGACACATAAGTATGTACTAAGTACTCTCAATTTCCACACAAATTAAAAGGTAAGTATATAAAGTTTGCTGACTTGGGTTGCAATCTATAATCTGTAATTAGTGGGATTTCTTTTACAATTAGGAATTTACTTTATACAAGTAATATTCAAAGCTGGGGTGTAGCCCCAGTGTCAGGGGAAACCCTGATGCCGTCACTTGATCCCATCAAGCGCCGCGTCTCCGCTCGCGTCTCCGCGTCTCCGCTCGTGTCTCCGCGTCTCCGCACCCTGACGCTCTCCCCTCCACTGCCCGCACCACATCCCATATCCAGTGATCCTCAGTCTTCGACTTCCCTGGCCACCCCTTTCCGGGAGTCTCTCCGCCGGCGGAGTCACCATCAGGGATCACTAATGCCATCGGAGACCTCTCCGGATGTGGACGCACCACTTCCCTCCGAGACCTTGAGCCTATGGCCTTCTAGCCTCTCTGGGCTGTCACTTATCAAGGTCTCCCTACGATCTCTACCTGCTGGACCTCTTGGGTGTCCCCAACCCATGTCAGCGTTCGGGCTTATGTTCGGATGGCTGAGCCTTGCCATGGCTCCGCTCTCCACTCCGCCACCACGGCCCCCGTCATCGGGCCTTCCCCTGGGTGAGGCCTACTGCCGTTAAGGCTCGTGCCTACTGCAGCGCCCCAGGCTGCACGCCCTCACACCTCCACCTCTCTGGAGACGTCCGGGGACGTCTCCGAGTGACCCTCCTGTCGCTACCCTCCAGTGGTCATGGCTGGCCGCCATTCCCATTGGTCCTCTCCGACACTCCCCGGCCCTTAGGCTAGACCAGACTCCTTCCCTTTCCGCTCCACGCCTTTCCTCTCCGTTTCCGGCCGTCACGTCACGGTCACACGCCCGGAGTCGATTCCGATTCCGGTTGTCACGGTCACGGTCACAAGCGGAGACGCTCAGAGGCAGCCTGGACCTCCCGAAGCCCTTCTTAGGCCTTCTAAGGATGCCTGGGCTCCTCCCTTGGCATCACGGTCCCAAACCTGCCTCTCCGGAGCTTCGAGGGCTACTCGACACTCACCTAGGGTCCATTAGCGACACCTGACTTCTCCCATGCGTCGTTCGCTATGCAGTCACTCTATCATTACTCCGGTCACTAGTATATAGTAGTGCACCTGAGCAGAGGGCTCCTTGGCTTGTTCTCTAAGGATTCCCCCTCTGCTCAGGTGAGTCTGTAGCGTCCCTTCCTGTTGTAGTAGTTCACTAAGGATTCCCCCTCTGCTCAGGACTCTGATTTCGAGCCTCGCGAGGTTGCCCTTACAGCAGAACAAGCCTACCAATACGGACCTCACCTCCCAACTCCCTGCCAGGGCCCGCAGTCTCTGACGCCCCCCTGCCGGTAACCTGGAGGTGGCCTCCGGAGGGGCTGCATGCAGGAGGATTCTTGGTGGATTGCGACAGATGGCTCCGTCCCGGCCCCACCCGACCTTGCGCTGCACAGCCCCAGCCCCCTTCGAACACTTTGGTCCTCGTGAGGCCTCAATACTTCCTCCTGCCTGGCCCTTGGTGTTCTCCTCCGGCCGTGGTTTAGCTTTCCCATGCCCCGCGCCCTATGGCCCCGGGCTGTCCTGAACCACTTCCGGACCCCCTTCCCCCCCGATTCCGACCGTGGCCCCGCCTTCCTTCCCTCCACCCATGGCTAATGCTGGCCTCTCCGGCCACCGCTCGTCTGTCCCTAGCCGTTCCTGCTGCCAGCCACCTGTCGGAATGGGCTTCCCCTGCCATGCGGAGCGCCCTGATGGCATCAAAACGACTCCGGATTCCGATTCCGATTCCGATTCCGCTTTCCCGCGGTTGTCGCTGCGATGGCCATTACCTCTGCATGCTCCCCACTCTTACTGCCAAAGATGCTGACCATAGTGTCTTTGCTGGTGCGATGACCTTCCCTTCTGCACCTTCTGCCATCACCACACACCTCGCCTCTGTCTCTTGCTCAAACCGCACCCCCCACCACGACATTATGTGACCACCCAGATTTTGGCAGACATGTGACAACTCCACCAGAATTTGGGCGGCACATGATCCCTGGAGCGATTCCGGGGGGCACCTCCGGAGACCTTTCCGCTGATGCTGTCATCGTGCCTTTGACATGAGACCGCTCACACCCCGAGCAAAGGCTCGGCCCCCTTGGGAGGCAAGTCTCCCACACTCCATCACCCGTGTTCCCCTACGCACGTGTCTCCGCGGGCTTCACAACCCGGCCCCGATTCTCATCGGACTAGCTGGGTGACCTTCCCTACGTGTCCGGCTCGACGCGTCCAGTTCGACTCTGGACCTTGGGATAACCACGAGATGGCTGATCCCTTTGATCGGCTTGCGACACCTTGGCATGACACCACTCGTTGCCGCCCCGCTAGGTTCTGGGCGTGGCCTACTGCCGTATAGGCCCGTGCCAGATGCGAGACGACGAGTCCGCTCGCCTGGGGCCGCCCTACTAGGCCACAAGTGGCAGGTGCTGAGTCGGAGTGCCGACTTTCCCCCTCACCCTCCGGAGACGGACTCCACCCCACAATGTCATTCACATGGCATTGGAGTTCATTTAGCACACCCTCCCGGAGACGTCTCATACGTCTCTGGTGTCAACATAGCTGCCCCGGAGGGTACCCTTGCCTTAGAGGATCCACCATGGTGTTACCTAGGCAGTCACTGCAGTTCAGGGCTCTGCAGGTGCCCCTTCCGCTCATGGGACCCCTCTCCGCTTTCCGCCCGTCACGTCACAGTCACACGCTCGGAATCGCGTTTCCGTTTCCGGTCGTCACGTCACGGTCACGCCACCAGCGGAGATGCTCAAAGGGTCCCATTGTACAGCCGGACCCCGAACAATGGAATCGCTTCTGGAATGCCTACGTCAACCCGCCTCTGCCGCACAACTAGGATGGGTCGAGCTGTTGCCACCCAGTCCGCAACACTAGGCTTAGTGCCCCGGCTGACAGCGCAGTGTCCGGAGTCACACTGCAATTCCTTTCCCCCAAACCTGACATCTGGGTGCAGTAAAAGTGAGCTCGCCACTCGCTATGCTATCACCCCATGGCAAGTCATTTGCCGCCCAACGATCTCCAACAACCAGTAGAGATGGTCGGAATCGCCCTGTGACGTCACAGGCGTTTCCGGTCACGCTCGGAGACGTTTCCGGGCACAAACGGAGACGTTTCCGGAGGTGTACTTGGTGCCTTGGCTAAGCGCAGACCCCCCCCTTTTTTTTTTTCTGTGGTGCGTCGGGGGCGCCGCACTCTTGAAGGGGGGATGGAGGAGGTATAGGAGGGGACTCGCAGAGGACCCTCCTGGAGCAACATGCGACCAGAGCGCAAGCGGGCGCACACCGAAGCTACGCAAAGGTGTAGTTGCACCATCTCTCGGAGAGGCACCGGGACCGCAGGTCTCCGGGGCGTCTCCGAGTATGGGCGCGAAACCAGTGGAGAACGCAAGTACTCCATGGGTTGACCTTGGCAACAGCAATCACTGGAGCAACGCCAAGGTACCGTCACACTGGCTCTTGGAGATGGACAGTCTCTGGACATCGACAGAGACAGGAGCTTGGCCACTGGAGGACAAGGGACTCCGGAGGACGAGCTCAGTGACCCCCGATTTTTTTCCTGCATCGGGGCGACGCAGCTTGAAGGGGGATGATGTCAGGGGAAACCCTGATGCCGTCACTTGATCCCATCAAGCGCCGCGTCTCCGCTCGCGTCTCCGCGTCTCCGCTCGTGTCTCCGCGTCTCCGCACCCTGACGCTCTCCCTCCACTGCCGCACCACATCCCACATCCAGTGATCCTCAGTCTTCGACTTCCCTGGCCACCCCTTTCCGGGAGTCTCTCCGCCGGCGGAGTCACCATCAGGGATCACTAATGCCATCGGAGACCTCTCCGGATGTGGACGCACCACTTCCTCTCCGAGACCTTGAGCCTATGGCCTTCTAGCCTCTCTGGGCTGTCACTTATCAAGGTCTCCCTACGATCTCTACCTGCTGGACCTCTTGGGTGTCCCCAACCCATGTCAGCGTTCGGGCTTATGTTCGGATGGCTGAGCCTTGCCATGGCTCCGCTCTCCACTCCGCCACCACGGCCCCCGTCATCGGGCCTTCCCCTGGGTGAGGCCTACTGCCGTTAAGGCTCGTGCCTACTGCAGCGCCCCAGGCTGCACGCCCTCACACCTCCACCTCTCTGGAGACGTCCGGGGACGTCTCCGAGTGACCCTCCTGTCGCTACCCTCCAGTGGTCATGGCTGGCCGCCATTCCCATTGGTCCTCTCCGACACTCCCCGGCCCTTAGGCTAGACCAGACTCCTTCCCTTTCCGCTCCACGCCTTTCCTCTCCGTTTCCGGCCGTCACGTCACGGTCACACGCCCGGAGTCGATTCCGATTCCGGTTCCGATTCCGGTTGTCACGGTCACGGTCACAAGCGGAGACGCTCAGAGGCAGCCTGGACCTCCCGAAGCCCTTCTTAGGCCTTCTAAGGATGCCTGGGCTCCTCCCTTGGCATCACGGTCCCAAACCTGCCTCTCCGGAGCTTCGAGGGCTACTCGACACTCACCTAGGGTCCATTAGCGACACCTGACTTCTCCCATGCGTCGTTCGTCGCTATGCAGTCACTCTATCATTACTCCGGTCACTAGTATATAGTAGTGCACCTGAGCAGAGGGCTCCTTGGCTTGTTCTCTAAGGATTCCCCCTCTGCTCAGGTGAGTCTGTAGCGTCCCTTCCTGTTGTAGTAGTTCACTAAGGATTCCCCCTCTGCTCAGGACTCTGATTTCGAGCCTCGCGAGGTTGCCCTTACACCCAGCCTGGTCTAGTATTGGTATATGTATGTGTGTAGGTATCTACTGTGTCATTTTATTTAGTTCATCAATCACATATCACACGCACCTTAATCTGACGAATTTTTTCAGTCATGCTTATCTACCAAAATTTTACCCCAGAGATGTCCAAATAAGGAAATTTTCGTTCTGTTGGCGCCAGAATTGCCTAATGGGGACAGCCTGACAAATTGCCAAGTTTGTCAGGCATGTCACAGCCTTTGGGCCATGATGAATTGATTAAAATGCAACAGTACCTGGAACCCTCAAACACACATGGCAGTTTAATATGTTCACTTTATATACCTGATACTAGGCCTGTGACAGGTGTGCTATCCAAGCTCATGGGCCTGAAAGTATATAGATATAAGTATGGGGGTTGTGAACCATAGAGTATCTTATAAGAATCTTGAATGCCCCCCTTTTGCAGGCCAGTAAAAATTCTGGAATGGCCTAGGATTTCGCCAACAGCTGGAAGAGCAGGTAAATTTCTGATGACTAAGTCATTAACCTTGTATCTCAGTATAAAGGTCTAATGTATACAGGCATACCTGGATCCCATGGATCAAATGACAGTTGTGAGAGAGATGCCATGATGCATCAAGGTCTCTACACCCCCAACACCAGGTTATATCAGTCTGATGTAACCCAATGAGATCAGTATAATATCAGTATTAAAAATCACAATGACTTTATATAGAAATCTGACTGATATTTCCTGGCTGATATCAGGCTGAGGCATGCAACACTCTCAGTCTGAAGTTAAAAGAAACATTTTTGTGATGTTGGGCTTGAGATTATGCAAAAGTCATAATGATATTATAGCACAAAGCTGATGGCTCTGAAAAGAAAAGTATATATCTATGGATTAGCTTTGTGTCTCTTCGGATTTCTCTGCCTGCTCTCCTGTATTGCCCTACCCCGCTTTCCACCTTTATCCTTGGGAATATAATCATTGTCATCACTGTCATCAGTCGTGTCTGACTCTGATTCTGACTCTGGCAAGTCCTGCTCCTCCTCCTCCTCCACAGGTTTTGCAGCCTTTTGTTTCTTTTTCTTAGCTGCTGTCTCTCGTTGCTTTGCTGTTGCCTTTTCGCGTGCAGTTGAGCGTGCTGACTTTGCTTTTTGAGCCATTTCATGATGGAATTGACGACGATTGAGCTGAAGCGGTCGAAGGTTGCAAAGTGCGGGAGGTAGGACCCGGAGAAGCTCAACAAAATTGTGAGTGGAACCCATGTTCAGCACAAATTTGTCGTCATCAATATGCTTGATGAGGGAGATATCTCGGACTGTTTCTTGGCGCTCTTGGCGCTCCTTGCCCATCACCGCCGGCTGACAGCCTCCAAGGCGACAATCATGTTGAACCGAGCAGCTGAACTCCAGTTGAGACCCAGGAACCACAAGGTAGGAGGTGAGTAGGTCTTCTGTGATTTCAGTTCCTGTCGGACGTCGGACAACCGGCCAATCGAACTCGGGATGACGCTGGGTAGTACAGACAAACTGTTCGAGAGTCACCCAGGAGCGGCGAGTATCCCGCGAAAGGATTTCGGCAACCCTCCCCAGAACCAACTTATTATTTGGATTTCGGACGAAAAACCCAAGTGCCAATTTGTGCTTGGTCTCCAGTTTTGGTGGTGACAGAGTTTCCTTGGCGCCATTCGCCCTCTGGTTGGACTTGATTGGGATGGCACCCTTGCCAGTGCTTAGCAGCTACAGTGGAGTCCCACGGAATCGGAGGGAATTTGTCCGCGGCAAGAAGACGGGTGAGACCAGGAACAGCCTTGGCATGTGTCACCCATCCAAGATGCCGCTGCAGGTTAAGATCATCTGCCAAAATCCGTCGGACCGCTTCACCGGGTTGCAGCCATTCTCGGTGCCATTCAGGAGCCCCTTGCATGCCTGAGCGCTCACGACTGGAGGTAGATTCCCAGAAACCGCCACATAGCGCATGCTTGATGTTATTCATGGTCGAAAACTTGACAGCAATGTCACGACTCGGCGCTTGATGGTTCCCATTGATGGAGCACATCCGAAAAACAGCGTTGTATGATTCCTGGGTCTCTGTAGAAAACCTCACAGCCGGCCCGAATCGTCGAATGTCCTCAGGAAGATGAGGCAAGAGATGCAACTTGATTTTGACAAGGATTCTCAGCGGCTCAACGGCGTCCCACGCATCTAAGACATTTGCGATTGCGATCTTCAAATCAACAATATATGCCTCAATGTCATCAATTACCGAGATCCACACGCGGGCACCAAGATCCGCCGCAGCTTTAACAAGCTGAAATTGAACGGGCGTACAGATTTCGTGCGTGTGGAAGGTGAGCGCTTGCATTATAACCTTGAAGTGCTTCCCGATCAAGTTATTCCGATACTGCATCATGTATGCACCACGGACTGGGGGAACATTCATGCCGCTAATATCAGTTGATTGTAAACGGATGGCAAGTAGTTGCCTGTCAACATCTGACCATTGTTGAGTGTTGAGATGATGCCAGATATACTTGATGACGCCCAGAAGAATCGTGTGCAGAATTTCGACAGGAGTGTCCCGAGCCGGATCAAGACCAGTAATATCCAAAAGAGGGTTCATCTTGTCGCCAGGTTGCTGATCCAACCACATTTGTGCCTCTCTCTTCGCATCTGTGGCCGATATACGGGGATTCTCTTGCTTCAGCTTGGCGACCTGGACAAGGACACGCTCGATCCAGTACTGGGTGAGCTTGTCCTTGGTGCCGGTTTCTCGTTGACGTTTTTCTATCGCAGCTGCGCTGCCAGTCATTGCAAGCGCTAACTGCTGCTCAAGTTCGGACCGAATGTCCGCCGCTGTTCGGGAAATTCCTGGCTCATGGCAAGCATGATATGTGTCGGATCCCACCTGGTCGGCCTTTGGTCCTCCCCACTTGCACTTTCGGCAAGGAAACAAGCCGTTGCAGCCAATGTGGCTTGCCTCCTCAGATTGTTGGGGATTGTCAGCATCGTCGTCATGAACGCGTACGACCACTGCAGCTTCCCGTCGTGTGTTGGCATTGTAACAGATGATAGGGCTTATCTCGGTTCCCTGCACGAAATCTCGCAAAACCGCGGACAACTCTGCGGTTGTGACATGCTGGGAGGCACCCGAGAAGTGGACGTGAAACTCCTGTTTGAGTAGCTGACCAGGAAGTGCGGTGTTTTGCATTACCATGACGAGGAATTTGTTGTATTGTTTCGATTTGTTGCCGGAAACATCGTCGATCCAAACACTGATGCCAAGCACATACAGATCACGGTCGCCACTTATTTCGCGAAATGGGGTTGGCATTGCGGCAATGAACTCCCTCGAACGGTCTGTCCATGTCAAGTGGAAGTCGGATCCGAACTCCGTGCGAAGCCGATCAAAATCAGCTTCGAATGACGTGGCCATCACCTCTTGCTCCTCGCCACCACAGTCCCAAACACCCTCTGCGTCTCGGGCGACGATATACACGTCGGAGGTGAGATTTCCGTTCCGTCGGATCCACGTCTTTGGAATAACGAACCGCCCATCATGCAGCCGCGCGAGCTCATTGATCCACCAGCGACATTGCCCATTCGAAAACATGGGTGTGAGCTGGTCGGGCGTCATAATCGAATGCGCGCTCCGCCTGCCAGCGCTCCGACATTGGTCCGCTTCCAACGTCTTCGGGATACAGGTTCAAATGTGGGGCAATAAGAGGGTTGGCAAAGTCGCGAGCGATGGCCTGACGGAGGTTGCTGGTGTAAAAGACGTTGCCCTGCGGCGTTTGGACCTTGACAGGTGTGTTCCCGAAACCCTCGTGGACCTGCTTTTGAATTTTCCGCAAGGTTTTGAGAGATGGGATATTCTGCACACCGAGCCGCTTCATCATGTGGAGCACGAGAGTCATTTGTGCGCCAGTAAATCGACACCGTGGCAGATTATCCATGACGTCTAGCAGAAGTATCTGTTATCGATGCACGTCAATGAAGGGCCTTTGACTTTACTCCACTGCTTACCGTTTCGTTTGGCCAAGGGAAGAAGCCCGAGTCTTTCTGCGGCACTGTTGTCCCGATGTCGTCCGGCTCCATCTGCTGTTCAAAATCCTCCTGGTCGACGTCGTCAACTTCTGAGTCATTTATCCACTCGCGTTCCAGTTCTTTCGCCAGAATTCGCTCGAACTCTTGATCCAGCAACAGTCGTCGTTCCTCTGGTGATATTGACGAACGAAGGCGTTCTTTCTCGACCTCCTGGTTCGCCAATGTGTCAGCAATGTGCTGGAAGTCTCGCAATGGTGGGTTCTTGTCGTGCAGGGGAGGTGAGGGAGGTATCATCGGTGGCGGATGGGGACGTATGGGCTGGGTGTCGAATTCGCTGTTGTATTCGATGCGAGCGGCAAGGTGGGCTTCCTCAATATCCTCAAACTGCTGGGCCTTCTCTCGTTTCCGAGCCTCTGCGGCTTCTACACATGCACGATGCATGGGTCCTTCAAGATGCTGCTTCAAGTTACGTCGCAAGATGGACCCCCTTGATTTCCCAGAAGAGAGACAAACCCTGCAAGAGACGTAATCTGCGTCGGTGGCATGGTCCTCCAGATATTGTTTTTCGTCTAAAAATTGAGATATGTAAGTACAGTGCTTTCAGAATCACGATCCTCTCACTTTCTGGCACAAACCAGGTTTGCTTTCGTGGCATTATGTTCAGTTATTTGTTGATTCTTTCAGTGCAGATGTGACGAAGGGTGACGCGACGTGACACGACTCGGCACGCGTTCAATAAAAGGGTTTCGGTGGTGTGACACCGTCACTCTTCCATCATCCTTTCCACTCTCCATGCCGACACTTCTCGAAATTGGCCGCCAAAAGCAGCGCGCAGCAGCTGCTGCTGCTGCACAGCGCTCCGAAGAACAGAGCCTTATCCCGCCATCCGATGATAACAGAGGAGAGCTGCCACCTTCCAGCCCGCCAGTCTTTCACTCCTCGTCGCCTGGTCACGTTGATTCCGACGACTTGCCAGTGCCATCCCAACTGGTGGTGGCAAGTCTTTCCGCGAGTCGTGTTCCTGACTTGACTGGCTTTGCCGAACACCAGCTGAAGCGTATCAAGTTGAGCCATGACACGGAGCGCGACTACAGGCTTTTGTCTGCGGTGAGCATTCTTGAATACTTAACATCAATTGAAGGTCTCATCTCTGTCAGACAACGAACGCACATGAGCGTCAAAACCTTCACGCTCTCGCCGTCTTCCAACTCCTCGACAAAGTCAACGAAATGAACGAAAATTACAAGGCCTCGAAAGCGCAAGAATACGAGAAAAACTCTGAAGTCAGCGTGCGTGTCCATCTTATCATGGGTCTTTTGGCAACTGACACGACTATCATAGGCCGAAATTCGCAATTTCAGCCGCGGATTCCTCCTCAATCCTGATCTCGCTTTCTATGGTGCCGATAGCACACTCAAAGTCGATGTCATTGTTTGTCTTCGCTGCTCATGTTCACTGGGAAACAATTAACCTCATTTCCAGGGTGCGATGCATAAGGAAGGAGTGGCTGGTTTGCCACCAATCAACTCTTCCAATGCCATCAAGAAGAAGTTCGAGGCTGCGGTCGGGCACCAGATCTCAGTTGATCGAAACAAGATTAAAGAGACGGTATGTTGTTATTTCTTCAAGATGGTATTGTGCTGAACCAATTCAAGCTTGCGGCTACTCTCGAACCCGATGCAGAAGAGACTGATCTCGCCACTGTCGCGAGTAGTCTGATCGCCAGTTGGCGTATCGATATGCCACTGACCCTTCCGCTACTTTGGCGAATGGCCCTTATTGTGTGTGCTCCTCATCCAGAGATTGCCTGGTACTGATCAATTTGTTAGCGCCGTCAGCTTATCGAGGAGCCCGGGACTCCAGACGACTTTTGGGAAGGCATCGACGCTGCATTACATTCGTGCCGAAAGGATGCGGCAGGGACACTTGTCTTGTCTGTTTTTCGTTATTTTCCTTATAGGTCATGCTCATCCTTCTTTAGTGCACTTCAAGAGACCTTCAAGACTGACATCGAGCGTTTTGGGGGTATCCCGAACGAGGTCCAGCTTGCAGCTGACATTGGACCGCAAAGTCCTGCCTGGCTTCAGCGGATCAGCAAGATGGCGCCGAAGGTAGACTGTCCGAGAATTGTGAACCCGGCGAAGGCAAAGGGGAGGAAGGCGCAGAAAAGGAAGTGTACAGAGACTGACCTCGACCCGATTGTTGAATAATAGTGCTGAGTATGTCCATATATAGAAGTTTTTAATAGCTTTTTGAAAAAAAAAAAATATATATATAAAATATAAAATATAAAATATAAAATAAACACAGCTTTTGTCCTACACCTGCTTGATTACTTCTCTTGAAACCTCAACTCAACTTAGTTGTGAATGTCTCTCTGAGACCATGATGAGACTCATGGTATATCATCCATAAAGTCAAAGGAATGTCAAGTCTCGCATCAATTGATCATCAGATGATTTACTGTTTAAATTTAGTCCTGATATCACCATGTACTTAGACTGATATTATGAACTAACATCCTATAATATTTTTCACTGATATTCTCCTGATGTCACCCAGGATTGGGGGTGTAGCTCAGACCCACCGTGATGCATCATGGCACCTCTCTGGAGGTAATCAGCCACCCCGCCTGCCTTGCTTCCTGCCTGCTTCCCGCCCACGCTTTCCCGCCCACGCTTTCCCGCCCGCCCGCCTGCATTGTGCTGACATGATGTAGATGATATAACTATGTGTGGCTATTCTCTGGCCATCTAGTGTTGCCGCGAGTCGAGTTCGAGTTCGACTTGAGTTGATGGCTCATCAGACAACTCGCGAGTTGACTCGGCTTGGCTTCCTTGATTTAGCAGTCACACATGATAGATTAAGTACACAGATTAGATATGTCGTAGTAGATTAGTTCTAAGTCATTATGATGCTTTGAGAGGCCGAAGCCCCTCTCGTAGTGTATCGACCCCTCCGTTCACCTCCAGACTCTCAGTTTCTTCATTCGACAGTGCCAGCATGGCAACAACATCATCGTCGTGCAGATCATTCATGAAGTGCTCGGGCTTCTCTCGCTCACTGCGAATTCGGTACTTGAGGATCTGTAAGTACTCCATAGTGTGATTCGATAGCTGATTCCGCTTCAGAGAATCTGTTTCTTTACTGGAGGAAAAAACGCGCTCGCATGGCACAGCCGATGCTTGACACGGCATGAGATCAAAAGCCACCTTCGATAAAAGTGGATAATGCTCCCGAATGCGCTGTTAGTTTTGTTAGTGCAGATAAGACTGAGAGCTGAGTAAATACCTGAGAATTGTAGTACCCCACAAGATCAAAGCTGTCGAGAACCTTGGCATCCTTGATAATACCCTCCTCCTCCCAGTGATTGATTTCGGTGTCAACTAGCTCGGCATCCTTCTGACTTGCAAGGTGTTCCTGCTCCTCGCTATCCTCAATTTCGGGCGCCTGACTTTCCTGAGACAACTCCGATGACAAACTTGATGTGCGCAAGAGGTCGGCTTTATATTGTCGTAGACGCGCTAACCCACTTGCAAGTGATCGCGCAGCTGGAGTCTGGTAATGGGAGGGCTCTGGGGATGTAGTGGGAGGAGATGGGCTTTTGGCAGCCTCTTCATGATGGCGCTCGTCCTTCCGGAAGGCAAGCATCTGTGATAATTTGAGTGCGGACCCAGTAATGCCGCTGATTACATACTGCTTCCCGTAGCACTGCTTTGGCGCTAGCGATATCCGATGTTGTTCATCCAAATTCAGCCATTTTAACGAACTTCATGGTTGGATTGATAGCTATGCAGTGATTAGAGAACATGAAGACAGCTCAAAAGATACTTACCCATCGCAAGGCTGTATACTTTTGTACCGCGCGCCCTGAGGAGATACTCGTCAAGTTTCTCCACAGCAGGGTCTAATGCATGGGATAACTTGGGATAGACACGGTGGAGGTCCTCAGCAAGCAGTTGTTGAAGGTTTTTGTAAAGCGGGACCACAATGGATAGTGTTGGTGTCTTCTCGGATGAGGCAATCTCTTGAAGAATATGCGCAGATGACAGCACATGGCGGACATCCCTCAAAACGGCGAGTTGATGGTCGGAAGGTCGGTGATGTTCAAAGTGGTGCACCTCGAAGAACGCTGCAATTGCCAGAAACAGTTCTAGAAATCTATCTATCATGAGGAATGTCGCTGACCAACGTGTCTCGACGTCGGTGAGCAGCAAAACCTCACGAAGCTTGACCGGGCTCAGGGGTAGGCCATCTCGGTCATGCGGAATGAAACCGCCCGCGGCATTTCCACTCCGAATAATTGCCGCAAAGCTTGCTCGTCGTTCTCCAGATGCACGAGTAGTGTTGATGGCACTCTTCACGATCTTGATCAGATCACTTTGCAGCGCATCGTAGTAGTCGAAGTCGGCCAGCAGCTCATCTGATGGCGGAAACCAAGTGGATGCCTTAGCAGCGGCCATGTCTGAAGATATTCAGATGGCGCAAGAATGTCTTGATGATAAGGTTGACAACATGAGGGAAACAGCTGGCTTCAATAAGTGGACATATGGTAAGAGCACGTAGAAACAAACCGAATCCGATTCTCGTCTCGTTCAAACGGGATTCCCAGTGAGACTAGCTCCCGCTCCAGTTCCTCCATGCACGTATTATTGTTGGATGCGTTATCCAGCGTAATCGTCGATATTTTTGTCAGCCTACCAATGTCTGTGATAATTTGCCGCAAATACGACGCGATGTTAATGCCTGAGTGGTCACCCTCGACTGCGCGGAAAGCCACAAGCAAAGAGCGTAGCACAAGGTGGCCGTTAACCCATGTGAGCCAGTGGGCCGTGACTGCCATAAAGCCGGTAAGATTGCGACTCCACCAGATGTCGGATGTAAACGAGACACGCCCAACCGCATTCTATGACAAATTAGACAATAAAACCTGAAAACATCTAAATGATACCTTCAGTTCTTCAATTAGTTGCTTGTACTCGCTACGAAACAGCTCCTCCATTGCCTCCGTGACCTTTGTTCGGTGTGGAATATCGCTGTCATCGAGCTCTTGGCCCAAGTACAACAACAGCTCACGAAACTCAGGGCAATCTACAATGCGCAGAGACTACAGCAAATAAGTTAACAACATAAGCATGAGAGAGAGATGGCAGACCTGATCATCAACCGCCATCCATCGCAGCAGTCACAAGATTAACCCATCAATAGTGAAAGGCTCTTGAATCCGCTTGGGAAGTGGCGGAGGCTGACACAGCACGGCTTCCCACCCTTTTAGTTTGTGCTGGATGACAATGTTCTTCCAATCCTGCTCGTGATGAAGCTTGAAATGACTTCGAATATTCCCGGTTGTGCTGCTTGCGTCGTTTTTCCATGTCTGAAGTTTGCCAGCACTGGCACTAGTTGTCGTCAGTTGGGGCCCATGAATAGATTGAAACACGAACCAGAAACGACATCGTAGCCGCGAGAACTTCTTGCGCGATGGAGGCTCCCTCGATGGAGTGCTCTCTGCTGCTGGTTCGACTGCACCGGGAATGGTTGCGGAAATATTCATCCCATCAACGCAAAACCAGACATCGGTCGCACTTGTTCCGTCTTGAGAAACCTTGTCATTCTCCACTGCTGACCCAAAGGCAGTCGAAAACCCTGCTGGAAGTGGTGTCTTGGGAGCAGAGCTTGGTCCAACAGCAGTTAATAGAGACGCTGCAGTTGGTGCTGTGGTTGGCACGTTTTCCTGGCGCACGCGCTTTCGTGAGTTGGCTGAGGCTGGTGCTGCACGCGTTCGTGTTGCCTGACTGGTAGAATTCTGAGTCGGAGCCGGAGAGTGGGGCATGGGGGTGTAGTTGTTGATTCGGAAAGCGGCATGTGTCCCTAAATTGGTGAGTGCAGCGAATGGCAAGGAGCTGGATTGGACGGATTGCCAGTAAGATGGGTTGACTGAAAACAGCGACGGTGACGACAGTTGCGGCGCATAGGATTGTGCTGGTGGTGGCACATGTAGACCATAGTGAGGGGGTGGGTATCGTGAATTCGGATCCGGAGTTGCTGGTGGATGCGCTATCATACAAGGTCAGTAGTCAGTCCACAAAGAATGATCGAGACACACCGTAGTTTGCCCAAGGTGTACTCCCATCTATAGCTCCACCCGATATTGAAGCGGGCTCTGCCCCTTGAAAGCAAAAACACAGTCCACCGGTGGGGCAGCCGCAAGCACGGCGCTCAAACAAGTCCATCCAGCAGCCGTAAGTCGATGTCGAGCCGCATAGGCCTTTATACCTGGGCGTGAAATGCAGAAATGCGCCATGAAACATTCCTGCACATGCTCAGGAACTGTTTCCCGGAGGCTGGTAACCAATGTTAGAGTAGTAGTGCGGGGAGTGGCTGATAAAACACACCTGGGTGCATCAACAGCATATCAAACATACCTTTCCCCTCACCCAAACCCTAAGCGAACCCTAACCAAGTAAAAACAGTATATTTTAAGTCCGAGTTGACTAACAGTTAAAAGTTCTTGACAGTTCTCTGATCAACAAAGCTTCACCCAGGGCATCAGCAATCATCAACCGCAAAGCTTCATGATAGCTTGAGTTGGGAGATTTTCAGTGGTGATGCATCACTTCCCTGGCCTCTGGTGCAGAGGGTGCTTAAAATGGAAATACTCATCGAACAAGGATTGTGTACCATGCATCAGATAGTGATTCGTTCCATGTGAAATCTGGCAGGTTGGGAGTACTATATGATCTACTCTCTGTCACCAATTCTTAGCCTGAATGCTGCTACAATGAGTAGACTGTACCCACCAATCAAGGTTGCCCAATTAGTTGCTTCAGAAGGCCTAAGCCAGAGACTGGGCTATTGCAATGCTTAGACGTGGAGTTCCATTGCAGTATTGTCGACCTGCTCATTCAGTGCTAGGCTCAAAATGCACCACATGGCCTGAACAGCCAGTCATCCGCGCTGAGATGGCCACTGGGCCATTCTCTGCCAAAACATGCACATCCCCCTGACGCGCCCGACAAGATCTTAAAGCGAATGTTGAAGATCTGGGCCTGGTTCACACCATTTCTGGCACATATGGCTCAGGGTCGGGTGGTGCAGTAGATCAACAGCTATGCCGGGTTGTTGCATGCAGATTGGTTCACAGGCCGATCAGCCTGAAACTCCGAAGTTTGGAGATATCATAGCACCTGTTCTGTAGTGGAATTCACATAGCAGTTCACCTTGTACATGGTCCTCTGTCTGTTGCTCTTCTCTGGCACAGGGCATTGATTTTGCTGAAATACAGGCAGTTGCAACTGCATATCACAAATCTGAATATCAGTTGTTCATCAAGGCTACTTGATGTACACACCTGAATATTTTCAGAATCTTTGAAAATCATTTAAAAATGCCTTTGCCGGTTGTTGAGGACAGCAACAACAAGTACTGATTGTTATGATAGGTGTCGTCAAGCGGTATGTCATGCTGCCATCACATCGTTGATGTCACTCTACTTGCCGAGAGATTTAGAGATGGAATGATGCATTAAAGGCAGGTCTAAGCCACAGACCTTGATTCATCATTCCAGTTCTCTTGTCAGAGACAATGATTCATGTACCTAATATATCCAAAATAAGTGGCAAATTGCCAAAATATATAACAAATCACCCTTATATATGACAAATTGAGGTAATAATAATGTGACACTATTTCTTTGACAAATATTTGGGCTTGAATCATGTGCACTTATTGTTTACAAAACATGGTCTGGAATGGGGTAGGTATTATGTATGTGATATTTAATACTATAATATATGTCACGGATAAGACCCGGCCCGTCCGCTCCGGCGCTGGTGTCGGGCCATCGCAGGCCCGTAGCACGCAGCACGTGACGACGGGGAACAGGCGCCCCAGTAGGAGGAACGCACACGTGGGAAGCACGTGACCGAGAATGACGCGTCGAGCCGTTGCCGAGCCCAACTCGACACAAGGGGACTGGGGAGGAGTGCTAGGAGGTTAGGAGTAGCGTCTGGCCCGCAAGGGATGTACGATCGTCCCCTCTGCGGCCAGGAACGGGGGGCGAGGAGAAGCAGGAGAGGCCAGGGTGTCCGATCACCCCCTTTGCGGGCCCGCGTATATAAGGCGCGATAGTGTACCCTGTACTCTATTGCTTAGATCGTCTAAAGAACTACCTTACTCCGTGCAAGGAGGCAGTACCGACTCATCGGGCCCGACACGACCCGATTCAAACCTTCGACCACCGACAGCGACAAGGGACCGAGTTCACGGGCCCTTTCGGTTTCGATCTACCCCGCCCGCCGTATTTGCGGGCCCGACTATCCGTCTGTTCTGTTCCGGGCGTGCGTTCTTAGGAGGAGTCCTTGCACGGCCCAACCCGAAGTCTGACAATATAGAACTTGATTTCTTGTAAATCAGATACAATTTTTGCAGCTTTTAATATTTATTGCATATCAATCAAAGGAGCGAAAAAGGCCATTGTTTTGGACCATTATTTCTTATATAGAAATTCTGCTTAGGGGACCATTTTTTGGCAGAAACCCCGGTGTGATAACCATATGTCTTAAATATTTTCTAATTACATTATAATCATCATTATCATTATTATCATCATTGTTATCAAGTAACTTTTTGAACCTTTTGTTTTCTTTTATTTACCATTTCCTCAACCCCACAAATAAATAGGAAATAAAACAGGGTTAAAACCCTTTATTAAGTTTGTCAAACAGAAATTGTACACTCCAAGACTGTATTCAAGTTTCGGACACACATTACCCAACACGACTTGTGTTGGTTAATGTGTGGCCGAACTGGTATGCCAAGCGGTGGAAAGGAACGACTGGGACTTAGACTTCAACGGGGTCGAACAAACCAGTGGTCCATGCTTCCAATCACTGTCTGCAACGCAAATGTGGCCGCGTGTCTTATCCGTTGGTCAAGCCCATTTTCACTGAGGCAAAGACACCGCGTCAGCGCATTTGACAGCTCAACAACTAAGACAGCACACCGTGTCAGATGGGCGAGGCACTGACGAAGGGGCGCCAGGCATGTCACCCCCCACCCGCCCTCGCTGGCGACGATTCTGACGAAATGACATGCAAATTCACGGCGGACAGAACGATCGGTGTCGGCACTAGTACTCCAGACATTCAGTATGTGTGGTGTCCTCCTGAGAACGTAGGCGTATTCCATGGATGACGACTGTAGTGTTTCGCGGAGTGCTTCAAGAGCAACTCCTTGGGCGTAGACGCTATCAAAATGACAATGAGAAATTTAAGATCTGGATTGGTGGACAACACGCACTACAGATCCGGCAACCGTCGCTTATCCTCGACCTCCACACCAGTGACTGCGATACAGTCGCACAGTAATTTGAAATCCCACTGGTCCAGGTAAGCGTCGATGGCCAAATGCGTAAGCCGTGAAAGGCGGCTCGCAACTCCAACGATTTCGCGGAAGGCATCGATATTCTCCGCAATAAGGTCGATAACAGGAATGCAGCGTGATTCGCAAAAAGTTTCCAGGACGAACCACTGGTCATTGGGTCTACGAGGGGCTGACTCAGCTGAGAACACGGAACGAGGGTGGCAGTGACTCACACATCGTTCTGAGTGCGTAGAGCGTCAACACACGCGCGTAAAAATTCGCGCGGCGGCGCCACGCCCTCGTCACACATTCGCCCCACCAGCATAAAAGCGGGCATTTGCGCTTCATCCTGCCGGCGCAATAGGTCCTCAAAGACCAGACAGTCTTCGGGGGAGCGAACTGACTCGGCAAGAAGCGCCATTGTACTGCTCTTCACGGAATCGTGCCAACCCAGCCTTCGAATCAGCTCCTGGACAATCAAGGTCTTCGTGGGGGACGTAACCTGGGGTGAGCTACATCATCATGTTAGTATCTGAAAGAAATAAGACAGTGGGCCGCAAGGTGCACCCGAGATAGCTCAGAAACGCGTCCAGCATGTCCCGCGTCAGGTCGTGGTCCCCATGAGCAGCAATGAGCTTCTTCACCTCGCGGTCGTACATGAAGCGCATTAACGGCTTCGCTATGGCATGGATGTTGATGCTCGCACCCCCGCCAGCAGCGCTCCAGTTGCTGTGGATGCTCGGGATCGTCGCTGACCGCGCCAGCGGAGGCATGGGAGTTGGAGCTGGGAACTTGAAGATGGCTACCGACTCACTGCCTTACGCCACTGCCAGCTGTCAACATCGCATCTCGCGATGGGAGCGTCCTGGGAGCTTCTGAGGCCCATCGAATCTTTCTTTCCGTTGTTTGTGGATGAGGCGGAGTGCCAAGGTGAGGGGCCATCATGTGATTTTGAAGTACATACGATTCAGTCAAGTCTAAGGGTTAAGCTACAACTATTCCCTCATGGGCAATAATTTCAGTATTGCCCATGGTACTTTCTCTGAAAACACTACATAGTTAGGAATCTGCAAGTTGCCAACTAATATCGTCTATCCACGTCTAAATAATACACCACAAGTAAGCACTTCTAATCGTTTTTATTACCTCCACACTGATAGCCACAATCCTAAGTACCCAACAAACCGTCTCGCTCGCCCCTTTCCGCACCGACCCACCCCGCGCCAGCCAACGTCCGCCTTAACGCTCGCGGGAGGACAATTGCACCTGCATCTTCTCGAGGTGCTGCTCGCGACGGCGAAGTACTTGTCGTCCGTTCGCGACGTGTATTGGGAGGAGCGCTAGTGGGCGAGCCATCCGACACTACCCGCCGGCCCGTCACAAACGAATACGGGTCACTACCACTATCTGCGGGCGTCGGTGGCTGCACAGACGCTTTGAAGCCCTCTAAGTCGAAAGCGGGCCGCGCGCTGGATGTCCACCGCGTTTTTGGTGGAGATATTGGCGAAAAGGCCGATTTTCCGGCGGGTGCGGTGCGTGGAGCCAATGGAGGCGGTGCTGGCCGAAAGCCAGCCGAGTTGGAGTTCGAAGATGGGTAGGGATATGCCGATGTGGGAATTGGAGGCGGTGGTGGGAAGGAGCCCGTATCAAACGGCGATAGAATAGGCACAGGGCCTGAAGTAGACGCTCTTCGGGGCGGGAGCGGTGGTGGTCTTGCTGGCGGACTCGGATTGGGCCGCTGTTTGAACGGATTTGAAGGGGAGCGGCGAATAGTTGCGTCAACCGAAGGAGGGGGTGTTTTTGGCTCCGTTTGGGTAACAGCTCTGCGCAGGGGATGCACTGGGGGAGGAGTGGCGCTATTATTGCTATCTGTGATAGCCAACGCGGACAGCGACACCGAGTAAGCATGTCCTGATGTCCGACGCGCTGGTGTAGAGGCTGACGAGGCACGAGAGCCAATGCTAGATGCGCCAGAAGAGGTCGAAGCGCTATCAGAACCGGTAGGTCGGGAAGATGAGCGTGAGGGCAGCATGGGTCGAGTAGAAGCCTCTGGCGACGGCGCGGGAGTTGGTAGGCTAAAGAATGGGTTGGTAGTGTTGACCCTGGGCAACGACGGCGGGACAGGCGCTACAATATGATCAGAATCCCGAGCAACGCAAAGAGAACTGCAAACGCACCTTGCAAGAAGGCCATACTTCTGTCTACGCTCATTCCCGGCTGTTCTCGTGCGTGTAATGCCAGTCTCAAGGCAGCGGAAAAGGCCCCCGGTGTGAGCCTCGTCGCTGGCGCGAATAATCGAAGTATCTTGCTCGGTTCGTCAAGAATGGTCAATCGAGCGGGAAAAAAGACACACCTCGTCAACGACTCCGCTCCCAATCTCTGGATACCGCCCACACAGCCACGCACGAGCCTCCCGCAAGCTCACCTCCACCCTCGTCGCCTCCCAATCGATCGTGTTTTGCGGTAAGTCTGCGACCTCGCAGAAGCTTGCAGAGAATAGGGCGTGCTCAGCATCGCTGAGAGCAGACGAATGGAGCGTCAGCGCCCGGGAACGTGAGGTCGAGCGGGACATGTGGACCGAATGCAGACCCGGGAGGGAGGAAAGAAGCGAGGGAAGAGGGAAAAACGTGGAGCGAAGCCAACAAAACGCGCTTGATCGACCGTGCCGAATGCCGCACTAAGCGCGTCATCGATTACACGTGTCCTTGCGGGTTACAAATTTACTATGGCGGGTATGTGGTTGATCCATCTCCAAGTTGTAAGGATTGCGGTTATCATACTGATGTTATGTGGTTTCTTCTTTTGCCAAACATCAAGGTGCGGGAGATGATCTGCTGCCAATAGGGTTAGGCATCCTGATTCCTGAGTCCTGACGCGACATAAATATACCTTGGGTTGAGACCCTTTGTGGCCATATGCATCTTGTTCAAGCTCTGGTATATATGACCCACCTGCACTATAAGATCATATTCCGACTCAAGTTACTCAACATGGCTCAATAGGGCAGTAGGGAAAACACTGGGCAAATGGTAACTGGTTGGGCAAGACTTTATGCAAGTGAATACTGACCCATTTCATTCAATTCTGCCAGTCATGGTTGTAGCCAATTTCTTTTAGTCCCAAAGCATCTTAATCGGGAAGATTTTCAAATTTTCTGTGGTGTGCTGAATTTCCTAATCAGGTAATAGGTCACACAAATTTGGCCTCTGAATTGAATATATATTTAATGGTCACGGGTCACAGGCCACTGAATTGATTGAACTGGGTCAGTATATTATTGCTTGCAAAATCTTGCCCCAGGGTGTTCATAGCAAGGCAGGGCAGATTAAATTAAATATATTACACCATGATCTATGCCCCAAAGTGTGTCTGTCTATCTTGTCAATCTGATCTATCTCTCTTGCCTCTTGCTAGTGCTGGCCAGAATTATATTATGGGTGATTAAATATTGAATATCTTCAGAATATTATGAATATAGTATGCCCTTGGTAGATTACTTGAATATGATTATGTTTGAATATATTATATTATGACTTTACTATATCATAGTCACAGAATATTCAAATATAGTAAGACAGAAAAGATATTTCCCTTGTATAGAAAGAACCTGTTTCAGGAAAAAACTGAAATGTCAATTGAAAGTTCATCTTTTCAATACAGATTTGTATACCTATTTCTTTGTTGCAGAAAGGAAATATTTTCATTTTTTTTTCACAAAGAAGCTATTTATATTCATGTTTTCATATCAATGAAAATAACATCTTTATATCTTTTGCAGAAAGGACATCATTTGTTTCCCCTTTCATACAAGAACAAAGAGCATCTTTCTGAAAAAGTCAGAAAGATGATGTTTCCTTACCCCTTTCATGCAATCAAAAAGCACACCTTTCTCTTTGTCTTGAAAGATATTCTTTCTATCTGCTAACAAAGGTGCATATAAAGAAGACCTTTCTAAAAATGGCAGAAATATCGTCTTTTATACCACAAATAAAAAGAAATATAAACCACATATTTTTTTGAAATGAGTGAAAATATATTCTTTATAGTACACAGAAAGGGGTATTCAAAGCCATATGGAGAGGTTAGCTTTTCAATAACTTTTCCATCCCTGTGAAAGACATTCTTTTTGTTCTCACAGAAAGCTTGATAAAGAAGAGTCATTTATGAAATAATTAATATATCATATTTCTTGGTTGAGGAAACATGTATCTAAATATGTACATTCAATACATGTTTAAATGGGAAAAGAAATTTTTTGAATTTCCCGTGTGAGTAGGAACAAGTGTCAGGAGTGATCACCTTGGGTTGACCTACTAAACGTAGTGTAGAACCCCTGATCAAGTGTCTACTGGCCAACCTTGTAAGGGCAACCCTGGAGGCCTGGAGATCAGAGTCCTAGCAGGGGAGGATCCAAAGAGAAGAAACTCTAAGGGTTTGTCTGCTAGGTAGCTGACTATATACTGTGCGTCTGATGTGCCAAGGATGATCATTGCTCTGAGCAGAAGGCCTGTGCGGTGTCACAGGCCTTGTCCCAAGGTGACCGTTGGGAGGGTGTTGATGGATCTGAATGGGGAGTTCCCCTGACAAACCTAATCAAAACCTAATACTAGTGGCAATGCCCCTGATTGTATTTTGAGAGTCCTATATATCCAAGGCTGGAATTAGAGAGGCCCAAAAGGAAGTTGCCCTGACAATCCAGCATGTATCTTATGTTTTTAATTTCCGTTTTCTAGCAGCAAATATGCCATATGCATACTAGGTTATAGTTGAATATATTTATTTATAACATATTCATATTTTGCAGCTGAATATGATTGTACTATACTACAAATATATTATTGTGTTGGAGCTCTGAATATAATATGATTATAATATTTGGCCAGCACTAGTACTACCTCTTGCCACCTCTGCTGCTGGTCCAATGGCCCACAAGACTGAGTGGCAGCATGCAGACACTGATGAAATCTATCTATAATTGGATTATGAAGGTCCTGGAGGCCTTCCAGGAGCTTGCAAATGCAAACTGCTGTTTGCCATCTGCACAAGCATTGCCCCTGGTGTTATGGAGTTTCACCAGCAACCTGAAGGGCTCATTAACAATGAGAAACCCCAGACTAGAAATAGATAGCAGGCCGTACACAAAAAGACGGCTCAAACAATTGCCGACATCCCACAACCGCGGCCAGGGTCGAACCGGCGGCGGCGGCAACGGGGAGCATCAGGGCGTCACCGTCACGAGTGACTGCTCTTTTGCGCTGCCTTCGATGAGGCCAGGAGGAAGAAATGCGTGGCGTATGGCGGCGCGACTCTCTATGCACGTACAGTGCACGACACGACATTAGGCCAGGAAAAGGCCCAACGGTACCGGTAGTGGCTCGCTGTGAGGATGGGAGACATGAGGAGGACGTCGGAGGTGTATGGGGTGCTTGGTGCGAACTGCTCATGGTGCGCGCTCAGGGCGTGCAGTACCAAAGACTTCAAGCCGACTCGTCTCACGAAAAGGGGACAAAGTAACGATACGATGATTGTGAAGAAATGTACACAGACGATGTGAGTAAACTAGTACTGCCGAATTACCACTCTTACGCGCTCGACAAACGTATTAAAGAGAAATTAGTTGGAGATTAGGGGTTGGGTGCGGGGTGGGGGGCACTGGTCATCGTCGTCACCGCCGTTTTCCGGGCCGGGGTTGGGATCTTGCTCGCCGCCACCGTTACCGGGGTTGGGATCTTGCTCACCGCCACCGCCGTTCCCGGGGTTGGGATCTTGCTCACCGCCGCCGCCGTTGCCCGGATCGGGGTCCTGCTCACCCCCTCCGCCGCCGTTACCGGGGTCCGGGTCCTGCTCACCCCCTCCGCCGCCGTTACCGGGGTCCGGGTCCTGCTCTCCACCACCACCGTTGCCCGGATCGGGGTCCTGCTCTCCACCACCACCGTTGCCGGGGTCTGGGTCTTGTTCACCGCCGCCTCCACCGTTGCCGGGGTCGGGGTCTTGCTCGCCTCCACCACCGCCATTGCCCGGGTCGGGGTCTTGCTCGCCCCCACCACCGCCATTGCCAGGATCGGGATCTTGCTCGCCGCCGCCTCCGCCATTGCCTGGGTCGGGATCTTGTTCGCCACCACCACCGCCATTGCCGGGATCGGGATCTTGCTCGCCGCCACCGCCGCCGTTGCCCGGATCGGGGTCTTGCTCGCCACCCCCACCGCCGTTACCCGGGTCGGGGTCTTGCTCACCGCCACCACCATTGCCCGGATCGGGGTCTTGTTCGCCACCGCCGCCGTTGCCGGGGTCCGGGTCTTGCCCATCGTCCCCGCCGCCGCCGCCGGGCTGGGGGTCGTCCTCCTGGCGGGCCATCACATGGGCGGAATACAGGGCGCGGCTGTCGGGCGCCCGGCGCGCAAGGCCGGTCTCGTCGTCGTCGCGCCGCCGAACTGCACCGGGGATTGCAGCCGCGAAGGCCCCAGGGAGGAGAAGCGTGGAGAGGAGGAGGGTGGGGCGCATGTTGTTGTTGTTTTGGGAGGCGCTGTGGGTTAAGCAAACGCGGGGATCATGATATTCCCCAGCGTTTATATGCGTCACGCCCCCCAGGAACCGTAACGCAGACAGACCCAAGTCGTCTGTTTGCGTCTTGTCGACATGGCCGGGTACGTCCACGCACTCCAGACTCGACAACGACACTGATCGTGTCACGGATGACTCCGATGAGGTCGCCATCGACCACATAAGCGGATCAAGACAGCGCGACATCAAGCGGACGCTCGCATCACGCAGCGGCGGAACGATATACCCTCCCGACGACCACATAGTCGGATCAGGACGCTGCGGCATCAAGCGGACTCGCGCAACACAATACTATTGCAACAGAATATACGTCCGGGCAACCGCTATCAATGGGGTTGTGATCTTAAACGGCCGCCATACCGACGCTCACGTCTGTGCGCGTCCGGCTGCAATTCGGGTGCTCGCCAGCGTAAGTTGTCGGCTTACTACATACTAACAGCACTGGCAATGGCATGCGAACTGCAGCGGGGACCGCCGGGAGCAGACGCGCGGAGAGCAGGCGTGGGGCGCATGTTGCTGTTGGTACACATTCGCCCGCGCTTATATGCACCCCCAGGAACCGCGGGCGTCCACGCTTCGCAGCACTCTGCAAACAACACCCGTTGCGATAATCGAATCAGGAAGCCACGGCATCAAGCGGCCTCGCGCATCACGGAGCGGGGGAACAATGGACACGCCGAGCCAACGCCGAGCTCCCCGTTCACCGGTGCAACCGGGGTTGTGATCTTGAACTGTTCGCTAGTGCAACGCTGTCGCCAGCGTGCGTTATCGGCTTGTTCCATAACAGCACGGGCGCCTCCGAGTTACCTGACACATATTACCCTTGAGTGGTGAGCTGCGTCCAGTTATCCACCGTGACCCCGCCGTTTTGGTACAATGCCACCAGTGGCCACAACGGCCCATGGGTCCCCCGCAATTGTCACTGCCGTCGCGACGTACGCACCGCAACAACTATCAACATTCCTATGTGCGAGTTGGTGCCCAGCCCCGGCCCGGCGCCAAGGATCGAAGGATCTGTACCCCTGTTGCACGGCACTCGCACTGTCAACCCTAGTGGCGGCCGGTGGCGGTGGCTAAATCAATCATTCGGGAACACAACGGAGTCACGGACTCCTGTAGCAGTCTGGCACCGGGAGGGACACTGTGCACGGCCCAGGGAAAGGACGCGCGCCGGGACACCAACGAGCTTTCTCCCCCGGACATAACCCGCACAACGCGGCGTGCGCAAGAACGCCAAGCGCGAAACGGAAAAGTTAAAAAGTTATGTAAACCTGTGATTGGAAGTGGTCCAAGTGGAACCGACACGCTGTCGTTGATCCGGAGGAGGGCGGACGCTGCGCACCGCGGGAGCTTTTGGTCGATTTTCCGGCAGCGCGTCATGACACATCACCATTACCCAATGATGCGTCCGATTCTGGATCCGATGAAGCAAGCGTTGAGCAAGCGGGTATTGAGTTGGTATTGAGTCTGGGGTGGCTGGGGCTGTGGGTATCAGCGGGTAGCAGGGTGTTGGCGTCAACTTGAACGAGCCGTGCGCGTAAGTTCGCGAACCGTGACAAGTTGCGAAGAAAGAAAAAAAAGCTTTCCCCGAATGGGCCAGCGCGGGCTCCCCGGGCGTATATAAGCGCTGGAGGCATGGCGTTGTTTGGTTCCCATCACCACTACTCAGGCTATGTTCCCCAAGATCTTCCTCGCCGCGCTTCTCCTCCCCGCCGTGATCGCCGGGGCCGTCCCCGGGGCCGGCCGCCTGCGGCGCCAGAACGACGAATGCACCAACATCGCGCCGCCCCCGGAGGAGACGTCCGATGCCCTGCCTCCCCCGCCTGAGCCGACCGACTTGCTCCCGCCCCCCGAGGACACCAACATCGCGCTGCCCCCCGAGCAGACCTCGGATGCCCTCCCGCCCCCGCCCGAGCCGACCGCGCTGCCCCCTCCCTCCGAGGACACCAACATCGCCCTACCCCCGGAGCAGACGTCGGATGCCGTGCCGTTCCCCGAGTCGACCGAAGTGCCCCGTCTCCCCGACGACACTGACTTCGAACGTCGCGCGGTCCACGCCGACGACTAGGCTGGAGCCGTTAACCCTAACTTGCAGTAAGTCCATCGCCTTCAAAGTATTCAAAGTTCTGAAGCATGCTGCAAGGAAGCCGCGGTTCTGTACATAAATGATATTAAATCGGACAAGTGTAGTACTCACAGTGTTGTGTACTATGGTCAAATCATTGTTGTTTATTTTGACCACTATGCTTTCCCATTTGGCAGTTCCTGTGTCCGGAGGGCTTTAGTGTCATGCCGCTAAGTCAGTGTTGTTTATAAGACCCAAGATAAGGGTCACTTCTGAATTAAAGGGTCTTAGATACTTATTTACGTGTGATTCTAAGGGTTTTTCTAAGGGTTATTTCCTCAAAAAAAAAAACTTAATTTCAACTATTTATTTATCAAAATTGTCACCAGAGCGTGCAAGAGCACCAGCATCTGGCTCCTTATGACTATGCTTGGCCTACAGAAGCTCTATTAAACACCCACCCTCTGTCAGTGCAGCCCAACAACAGTTGATGGCTGCCTCCATCACATTGGTCACACGAAGTCACACAGGTACCTTATCATTAGACCGCTTTATGTACTCCGTGTGGCTGGTCAACTAGACACTAGCCTGAGTAGGAAGCGGCGATAAAAGACAGGGACCAGAACACCTGCGAAGCCGAAGACTTGGAACGTTACTTTGACGTTACTTATTCACACTACTGAGGAGAAGTATTGAGGGTTATTTCGGTAACCACTGGGCCCTAAGCGCCTAAAAAGGCAATTTTTGTTCTGGCTGATGCCGGACTTGCCTTTTATAGTAATCCGGACACCTTGTACGGCGGACAGTTCGCATTACGCATTACATGTCATGGACAATTAATTAAAATAGTACACTATACTCAGAATATAATTGATTATTTTGGGCCCACTTATAATGCTCTAAATGCATGTCAATTAGCTGAGATTAGACTTTTTACCTATAGATGGTATCTAGAATGAGTGGTATTCATAGATGGTTCATATAAACCAAGGTGCGATCAAGCTATATTAATCACATGATCTGGTTAAATCCTGCCAACTTGACCAAATTTGCTTCTAACTGCTTCTAATTGACTGGAGAATAGCAACAGTTTTCATTCTCACATCTTAAATTTCTATAATAGGTGAAACATATATAAGATCATTGATTTGTGAGCAGCTGATGTGCCTGATACCATCAAAAATATGATATAAATATGACCCTGGCATAATGTAATTATAATCATAGTTATCCATAATCATATTTTCATGTATAATTATGGAGGAGGCATATTATAATCATATTTAATTGATTATACTCAAAATATAATCTGGCATAATATAATTGTGGACAGCACTATACAGTGGATTAACTAAGAACAGTGTCACAAATAGTCTTAGATTAGGCTTGTCTATGGTACTTGATGCAAAACCTTAGTTTTACAGCTTTGTATCCCAATTTTACAGCTTTTCTTACCAAATGAGGGCTTCTCTTATCTTATCATGGGAACATATTGGTAGGATCTGGAGGATCAGACAAAAAAATCCAGCAATTTAAAAGCCTGAAACCCCATAGCCAATTGTATGAAGACAAGTTACTTATTTCATGATCGTGATATCTCTTTTTCTGAATGTTGTTCAATTAAATTGATTAATTCTATGGGCCTGTTCCTAAGTCCCATCCCCATGACTCCCACCACGGAGAAGGGCCCTCCAAGTGTGATTTCTTCTACGTAGAAGACTGAGCATTAAAGCCGCAACGTTACGATCCGCACTTAGTGGTTGTGTTCCTAGCTCGAAGCGGCGGCGGCCGTGGTTATAACGGGGGGCCGTATCGGGCCGTATGCGCAGCGATTCCGACCCCTCAACACTTATTCGTTAGCATCTCTATAACAGGAATTCAAAGCCCGTCTCAAGCGTGTCTTAGACGGCCTCACAGCGCAGTCGACGTCCATACATCACGAACACATTGGGAAAAGTCCACGTTTCGAAGAGATATTACATCGCGCAGGGACGAAAGTGGAGTAAACATATGCGAAGAGAGACATTCGTCACTTCTGGATGAAGTTGAGACTGTGAACTGCGACTCGGTCTGAAGGTAGCAACGCACCATTGCGCCGACATGCGCTAGCGCGGGCCACAAGACAGTAGCGTTGGGGCAGGCGTCCGCAAGGAACTTTTGAGATCGGTAAGACGCGTATCGCGGGCAGTAATCGACCTACAAGTGAGAGAGACACTGCTGCGGGATTGGGGGTGGGCATCGACGTGGGGGGCTTGGCTTCAGAGGGTCGCCCGCACGGGCTATTTATCCTCTCCGATGGACACGCTTCACGGAGCTCGCACGAGCAGGGTCGCGCTGTCTCGCCTCCTCTTGACGCCAAACATATCTTCCAAGTGACAGCCGGAGGACGTCCACGCCTCCCACGGGAGCACGATCGTACGAGGCTGATGGTCGGAGATATTTCCTGGAAAGGCTATTTGCTTGACTGCCGCGCGCGGCTGAATAGCAGTTCATTGCGGTCCCATTCATACATTTCCCGTGGAATTGGCCCAGGGTGGAGTCCGTGGGCGGGAGCAACGGCCGAGACCCCTCGCGACACGGAGGGCGATAGGTTGGTGGTATCATAGACCGTGATGGCCAAGCGGAAATTGCAGTCCGAAGCGCAGTCGGACGTCACGGAAGAGCGTCATTTATCGGTTCCAGTGCGGCGAACAAGAGCATCGTGGACGCGGAATATGTGGGGGCGGTCGAGATGATTGTCCTGCGCGGGGTGTTTTTCATTGACCGGCCGAAGGGTGAGGGATAGCTGCAGCCGAAATACTTGGAACGTTGGACGCGGAGGTCAGAGTCGCTACTAGTAGGGTTTGTCGTCAAAGTCGTGCAGTGGCGGCTAGACGGAGAATCGCGACTGGATTCTCGACCCGGACCGCTGCGCTGCCTCTATTTCGGGAGAGGGCTTGAAGGATTGACAGATTACAGCGCCCGAAGACCAATCCAAAAACTCTGAAAGTCACTGACAACAGTCTCGACTGGCCGCACGCACAACTGTCGCCCAAATCTGCGCTTGGAATACTACGCATTGGTGCTGGCCATCAGAAAGTTGTTCCCCGACCGCGACAGTCGACGTTGATGCACAGGAAATACGTTGCCCGCCGGTGAGTGAAGGAGGGACCGGGCTGCACATCGATCGAGGATTGAAGGCTGGCCACCCAGGCTGCCACAGGGCATTGACGTTGCTTTTGACGTTGGGAAGGAAGAGTCCGTGGTGCCCATGACGACTTTTCGGGCGTAGGTTAATCTATTCTAGTAGCTGGAAAGACGGCGTGCGTGTTGGGAAGGTGAGCAGCATG
The DNA here is from genome assembly GCF_014461135.1 of Mycena indigotica. NCBI lineage: Eukaryota > Fungi > Basidiomycota > Agaricomycetes > Agaricales > Mycenaceae > Mycena > Mycena indigotica. The sequence goes on along the minus strand of NW_023503017.1, from coordinate 270,462 downwards.
CAGCATATGCATGACGTTAGAAATGAACTGCATCTAGGCCAGAAGTCGAAGTGTTCGTAGAGGCGAAGAGTCGTTGCCGGGCGTCCCTTCCCCTTCTCCCGGATATGCTCCTCGAAAGACGGCGAAGGATCCAAGTTTGCTGGTGAGGGTTTGCGGTAACAATTTTCGGATCAGTGATTTGCAAAAGAGCCAATGGCAGAAGTCCCTTCAACACCCGATTTGCTACGACTCTCTTCCGCGTTCTCCCGTGCCACGCTTGGCCACGACCACAACGCATGCTCCACACCACGCGGCAGCTGTGCGCAGACGGCAGCACTAGGAGCCTTTGCTTCGTCTTCCACGTTGCTCCGAATTATGGCTCCACACTTCGAGACCGTCAAGGTATGTCTATCCCCTTCTTCCCGGCGAGAACGAGCCTCACATGAATCGTTAGTCGTTTGCGGACGTCCCGATACAGCCAAAGGGCATCGACACGGATGACTTCCTTCTCGCATCCGATGGTCTTGTCGCCATGTTCGGTGTGGCGAGCGCTCATAGCTCTGTCGCTACTCATCCCTTTCGCCCACTGCAGATCTTCTTGGAGCTGGGGTTTTTTCTTTTGTGCAAGCAGACTTGAAGAGCAACATCGCGGTGCCCACCCCGTTCCACTCCTTCCCGCGCTTCCCGCTGACCGCCTTAAGGGTGTTCGCGAGCGCTTCGTGGGGCACTACACACAATCGACGTCGCTGGAAAAGCTGGTGGAGTACGAGCGGGAAGAAGGGGCGGGGAAACACGCCACGCAGTGCTTAGTGAGGCTTATACGGTGTGTCCATATCCCCCGTCACAGTCCAGTAGTAGCTCAATGTCCCTCCCTAGCGGTTTATGGTTTACCCAACTCGCTCTGCAAACCGCGCAAGCCGAGCATACTACCGCTCTCCACGCGTGCTTCCGCCGAGCGTATGACGTTGTCCTTCGACACCACCACACCTTTGTCGTTCGGTCGGTCGTGCAAGTGAGTCCCGCTTGTTGAAAATCCGGGGTAGAGCTCAAAGCTGTCTGGTGCAGGTGGCCATACGAGCTGTGCCCCGCCGCGACCACTTTTTCGGTCAACTGCGGCAAGGCGGCGACTCCGCGAACTTTGACGACGCGTTGGCGCGCTGGCTCGCGGGGCTGGACGCGCTCGTCTGCCACATGAAGGCGTTTTTGGCGGAGGGGGGGTATGGGAAGGTGTAGTGTAGCTGTGTAAGTGAACTGGGACGATTTCCTGCACAACATATACATCCAAGCCCTATTACTTCCCGCTTGCTCTTCTGCTCTGCGGCTCGCACCGTCCAATCGAGTTATCTTGCCATTCCGCTCCACCTTCGACCTCTTACTCCTGCCGCAGCTGTGTACCCGATTTCTGCAGATGCCATTTGTGGCTGACTTTCTGCAGACGTGCGGGCCTCCAATTCACCTCAAGGTTTGCTGGAATCCATCGACCCCGGCAACGGCGGTGGCGGTGAACAAGACCCCGACCCGGGCAACGGCGGCGGGGGCGAGCAAGACCCAGACCCGGGGCCCGGGCAACGTTGGCGGCGAGCAAGACCCCAACCTCGGGAACGGCGGCGGTGAGCAGGACCCCAACCCCGGAACCCCCGAAAACGGCGGCGGCAATGATAAGCAGTGCCCCCCACCCCGCCGCGGTGCACGGTACCTCTAATTTCTCTTTAATACCCTTGTCGCGCGCAGAAGATAGTAATTACCTAGTGTATCCACGTCGTCCGCTGCATATCTCTTTCTTCCCAACCATCGTATACTTTGTCCTATTTTCTTGTGGCAGTTCAGGGCAGCGCAGAGCACGGATCAGGGCTCGGGCTTCGGCGGGCCTGAGGCTCGGGCCTGGGAAATCCCAAGGCCCGACCTTGGGCTTCTGTTGTACCCATGCCGGGCCCGGGCTTAAAGCCTGAGGGCTCGGGCCGGGCCTGTCAAGGGCCCTGGGCTCGGGCTTGGGAATTCCACGGCCCAGGCCGGGCCCGAAATCGGGCTGGGCTCGGGCAGCCCGGCCCGGCGGAGCACTAGAGACGACTCGGCTTGAAGTCGTGGTTGGATACCGCACGCCCTGAGCGAGCGCCATGAGCAGTTCGATTCCGCGGACTCAACACCCACGCACCAAGCGCCTCTCCCATCCTGATTCCTCACAGCGAGCCACTACCGTTGAGCCTTTTTTGCCCTAGTGTCGTGTCGTACACTGCACGTGTATAGAGAGCCGCGCCGCCATACGCCGCGCGTTGCTTCCTCCTGGCCTCATCGAAGGCAGCGCAAAAGAGCAGTCACCGAGAGCAGTCACCCGTGACGGCGTGTGACGGTGACGCCCAGATGCTCTCCGTTGCCGCCGCCGCCGGTTCGACCCTGACCGCGGTTGTGGTATACCGGCAAATGTTCGAGCCGCCTTTTGGGCCCGTGTACGGCTTGGATGGTAGGGGCCGCAACCTAATCAGCATCAATTTTATGTATTCTGAGCAATTTTAGCCTGGTTTGGAAATTTTGATCTCTATGATGGTGGTCACATGACCGGCCTACCAACTCCCGCCCAAGGACCAAAATTCAAGTCAACCACATAGCGGACTCAATTAGGTAATATAAGCCTATTAGATTCTTCGGATACATGTCAGCTGCCCTATTTTCTAATGAGATTTAGTTGACCTAACTACTTTCTGAGAGCTTACCAAGCTTGTTAGACCATATAAGGACTTCCATTTACGCAGTGCTTCATTCCTAATTACAAATTATTATAGAATGAGAGGTCTGTAAGGGCATCACCAAGCTCATCCAAGGAGGGTACACTCCTGGGGTAACAGCTTGAACTATGGTGCTTGCATTGGTGCACCTACAACTTGTCTGATGTGAAGGAGAACAAATGGTTACTTTTTTCACCCAATATCTATTTTTTCTTAGTCTCGTGCCCACCTAACGTCTGGTGCATTTTGTTCGGCTAGATACAGTTGTTGTCCGTCTCAACATATCAATCTGCCAAGAACGCGTTACCCGCCGTGACTCCACGCGCTTCTGACAGCTCCCATCTTTGCAGCGCCAGTACTCAGTGGTCCACATCTCACAATGCCTGCTGTTGAATCGCGGCTTGATAGGCACCTTCACGCGGCTGCACACGCAACTCAGCAGCTGGAAGGTGCCCATCAAGCTGCGGTAAAAACTCGCGCTTATAACTCGACAGCCACACGAGACAAAATCACCACTGAGATTCAGACACGAACGGGACTGTCTCCCCATGCCTGACAGCTCGACGTGGGAGAAGTGCTGATACTCGGGCTGGACTACACGGTCATTGCAGCGACTGGAGTGGGGAAGAGCCTCCCATTTATAATTCCTGCGCTGGTGGACACGACAAAAATCATAGTCGTCATCTCCCCTCTCAACGCACTCGAGGCTGACCAGGCATGTTGCGGACTTCTTCTGTATTCATATAGCATGGGTGAAGTGACTAGAATTGTTCTTGCATTTTGCACCAAATTATTGGCAGTACAGCTGTCATCACCCCAACAGAGAGCATTGAGGAAGATTGGCATATCAAGACCTAGCTCTGTGAGTGTATCAAGCACTGCTAGGACTAGGGGAAGCATTCCATCTAGAGAAATCTGTGTGTCGTGCATCTGTGTTTCCTGTTGCTGATTAGCAATATTTTGGGCACCAATGTGGTCATCAAGTAGCTCTGGCATCACTAAATCAGTTTCCCAATCATCCTCTGAGTCCTCAGGGTCAGAGCCCGACTTATTGTCCAGCAGGAATGCAAGGTCGCGCATGGTCGACAGCAAGGCAAGATATGATTACTATCTACATATCATCGATCTACATCATGACACCGACATGGCGGTGACATGTCACCTAGCCGAACGAATTGCACCAGATCTTCTAGGGGTGATGTGTCGGAGTGATTTGGGTGACAGGACATCCCCAAATCACTGATACCATCGCCGGCACAGCCGGCTCACCCCAAGAAGATCTGGAGGCGAGATTAATTTTTTCTCTTTTTTTGCATGGTACCCTTGTTATTATGGCATAGCCCCAGCCTGTTTAGTCTAAACATATATATCAGAACATATGAACATATATCTATATGAATATATATCTATGTGAATATATTAGTGCTAGCATATGACCCATAATTTCTTTATTTCAAATTTGTTGAACAATTGAAATTTATTTATTTATTTGGGAAAGGACATTAGTGAAATATGTATGACCCAGAGACAAAATTTGAAAGAGGTAACCATTTGATCCTCAATATTAAGACTTACATCAATCATTCTTTGCTGCTCTTCCCGGACCCTCATCCACTTGTGTGTTCGCTGATCCTGCGTCCCGCCCCCGCGCTCCTTCCCTTCTTTCGCGCTGACCTCTGCTCATTGTGCTCAACATACATAGGCATAGAAACATTTTCTGGATAGAACTTCTATATACAGTCACAACGAAAATATAGTAGGCTTCCAAATCGGGTAGATATGTGACTTAGTACTCCAATTGTGTGACTGAGCGCGATAACCTTCATTTATGCCTCCACCGTGTTTGTTGACGTGTATGCGCGTTGTTGAGCCATGCCCCCCATGACACCGGGCCAGACTCACACCTATAGTGTTGCATCGCTCAAGTATGGTGAGACCCTCAAGACCATTGCTGCTGACCCATGCATGGGTGGCGCAAAGCCACACACCATCAGTGTCAATCTCAAGAGAGTGGCTGCGCATGGCGGGGACTTTGCATATAACGGGCGGAAGGGACAGTGCGGGAGGAAGAGACTGATCACGGAGGACGAGCTGCATGGTGTGGAGATGGCACTGGAGAACGGAGAGGTGGTGAATGGGGAGGATGTCCGATGCATGTTCTTTCCTGATGTTGCTGCACGCACGGTGCATAACAGTGGACTATTCTATTCATTCTGCTAAATCTCAGCTACAAGGTTTGAGAGAATCTGTCCCAGGTCGGACTCAGAGGCTTTGCACAGGGTCAAAAGCTGCCTCTGTCGGACATCCACATCCAGAAACATGGCTGCTTCTATGCTAAGTATCAGTCTTGGGCTAACGAGGGATACTTCAAGCAGTCCGTTGTCATGATCAACACGAATGAAACACAGTTGTTTCTCACTGTGGGAGATGGAAATCGATGGTGTCGGCGACATCTTGGCGAGAATGTACTCAACCCCAACTTTGTTCAGCAAGAGGAGCGGCATGGCAAGTATGGGACAAGCATTATGCTGTGGGGTGGTATCCATCCAGAGGGGGTAACAGAGCTCATCCACCCGTAGGTGTAAGATTTAGCCTAGGGTCTAGGAATAGCTAGAATAGCGGTAGCCTAAAACTCTAGGAAGACTTTTCCCAGCCAAGAAAGACTTTAGAAATGGGTTATTAATACATCAAATTGATAGATTTGATGCTAAAAATACTATATATAGCAATGCTAACTCCTTTTCTTCAGGCCGATGACCCGGTATATAGTAGGGAAGGCCTGTGTTCAGGATTATCCTAATTTTAGGGACTAGGAATACCTAGATTTCTAGGCTACCGCTATTCTAGCTATTCCTAGAGCTATTTAGCCTAAATATTACCACTACGGCTCACCGACACAATGCAATGGCCGCGAAAATCACCCAACCTCTCCCCCATAGAGAACTGTTGGGCCCAACTCAAGTGCGAAGTCAGGAAGCACTGCTGCGATACCACTGCCAAAACACACGATGACCTCTTCTCCATTGCCCAGGAGGTGTGGAAATCTCCTTGTTTTGTTCAGTACGCTATTCATTGCTATCACTCATTTCCCCGTTGCTTGCAAGCCCTAAAGGAGAATAATTTCTTGTACCTTTCCTAATGTACCCTACATACTTTCTTGGCTGTACCGTAGTATCTTGGTATAAAAATGCGAAATAGCGCTCATTTTGATGGCATTTTGGGTGGGAATCACAGATACCCGATTTGGAAGCCTACTATATTTTTGCTGTGACTGGAAATATCTTCTTCAATCCATGGTTATATCCATATCCGTATCCATGGATATGGGTACACAGCCACCACAGATACAGATACAGATAGAGTCCCACATACCAAAGGGTATATCCGTGCCACTCCCTAGTTGTGAGGCCGATAAGTAGTCATCCACAATCCATGTCATTACTGAGAGCTCAAACCAATCGAGTACTTAATATACCCTTCTCCTCCGATTCAGCACGCGGGATATGCACGAACAACGCTGCATATGCCTCCCGATCCTCAATCTCTGGACGCTCATTGTCTGCGTACAGAAACGACGACTTGGCGCAGTTGATCTGCGTGAGTGGCGTGACCCAGTGCGCATCCACACACGTGGCCCGCTTGCCATTCAGCACCTTCGAGAAATCGTCGGACCGGCTGGGCTGACGCGACTCGGACCGGCTGCGCTTCAGCGTCGGGGGCGTCACACTGACCGGGCACAGGATCTCCCCAGCCGAGAAAATCTTCCACGCAGCGCGCTGCCCATCCACAGGCTCGAAGTTATCGTCGACGTCGCTCATCGCAATCACGCGGTCGACCGCCACGTGATACAGCTCAGTTGCGCAGTCGTCGTCATTTGCCAACAGCTCTTCGGGTTCGACCTCGTACACGAGCCGGACAACCACCTCCATGCCGGCCGCCCGGGCCGCCGTCGCAATGCGCTTGTCCACGCCCCGCAGCAGCGGCACAACGTCGCGGAGGGACCTCTCGTCAGTCGGCGTGCACGGTATTGGATAGGCATGGGCCAGCCCAAAGCAGAGCATGCCGTCTGAATTCGGGGGGAAGAGGGCGGCAGCGAGCCGTCTCATCGCAAGCGCCATGTCGTCTTCCGCGGAGCTGAGCCCAGGGCCGCACATCGCTCTCTCGCCCCGCTGGACGGCAAACAGCTTGTAGCTCATTGTCACACGATGCCCGCTGTCGATGTGGTCCTGCGTCATCGCCGTGTCGTTGCGGTATGCAGCATACGCAATATGGGCCATTGCACCGCCAGTGACCAGGCCGCCCGCGGGGGAGACAGTCTCCGCTTCCGTTCCCCGTGTGAATGTCAGCGCCCCGCCGCTGTGGTGGGTTGGAAAGACAATGACTAGCGTCCCGATGTGTGCGTCGACGATGTCGGAGGGGCCCCAATGGATTGGTGGAGTTCCGGGAACTATGTAATCTGAAGTGAGGGACAGTCAAGTAGGCTAGCGCTTGACGCACCGTAAACATCGAGCCGGTCAAGCACAGCGCGAACCACTGCGTGTGGCTCTGCCTGCAGCATGTTGGGTGTGATGTCTGCGACGATGTCCTGCAAGACAGCGAGGTCGAGCCCATGCGAGAAGTGGCTGCGGTCCAGCGTTCGGTGTGGGGGGTCATCAAGCGAGTGTTCCGCCAGATACCCGAGGTCGACGTAAGAGTGGTGGAGGAAGTTCATGGCGTGCCAGCCTCTCGTGTTCTTGTGTGCCAGCTCCAGGTCGGGGCCCTTGACGGCGACGAGGCCGGACGTGTGGAGCACTGGCCGAGTGAGCGCTTGCTCAAGGTGCTGAAGAGTGTCCTGGATGTGAGAGGTCATGCTGGGTGGAAACAACAGTGGTGTAGTGAGTGACACGCGTACCACTGGCTTAATATATGTGTGGGTCCAGCAGTGGGGACGCGTCACCATCGGAGTCAGAGTACAAAAGAAGTAATTATTGTTTATTTCTAGATAAAGGTTGTCAGGGACAGAAAGTAGCATGCACACGCACCCACACGCGTCGGGTCTTCGGCGGGCAGCGCCAGCCAGCGAGAACGAGCATGCGATGGACGTCAAGGGAGAGCGACGAGCGTGGGACAAGAATCGGACACTCGGATGCGACGCCCGAAACACGTGCCGCTTATCAACCACGCTTCTTCTCCTCCCCCGCCCGCGCACCCGCCTCACTCTCCGCCTGCCCGGGACTCGCCGGTATCACGTGTCAGGCCTGGATAGGGCAAACCGCGTCTATCTACTATCCCTCCACAACGAACCCGCCTCCCGCACTTTGATGGCCCTCCACTATCAGCGCGCATCGATTCAGACGCCCAACAACTGTCGTCTATCGCGAAGGCTGCAGACCGATATCAGCAAGGTCAAATGTGGCTAAACGGCAAAAACACCGACCGTGCTGTCTGGGACGTCGTCAATGAGCAAGGCTCGGGCCACCGGCCAGCGTTGGTGCAATACCTGCAACACCCTTCCCCTTCTCAAAATGCGTCTCCCCCAGGTGATGGCTTGGACTGAACAAGTCAAGTCAGCATCAACAATGGGTTGGCGAAAATACCCACCTGAACGACTATGGCGCTTCTCTTCGCAACCGCGCTCGGCCCTGGCACATTTGGTGCGTTGACTAGCCCTCTTTCTTCAAGTCTTCGCCTTCGCAGGCAGTGTTCCGGTCACCCAGCCACACGGAGTAAATAAGTGGCACGACACTCAAGCCCTTCAGACACAGAAACGGGGCGATGCGGCAATGCCAACTGGGAAAACACATAAACCGCGATGATGTTTCAATAGTACAGGACAACGTGAGTAAAATACGCTTGTGCCAGCAGCTATTCAATACTAATAATTTATCGACAGAAACGTGGCTTCCTTGCAGGATGCCTCAGGACTGTTTGAATACTCTGAAGGCGATGGACTTACTTGGGGTCAACGGCTCCAGTCTAGTCGTCGGCGCGAACTCCGCGACGTTCGAAGGTGCCCAAGTCGGTCGGCTCCGGGGGAGGCAGCGTAATCCTGGTGCATTCGTCATCCTGGCGCCGCCTGCGGGCTGGTTCCCAGGTGCCGTAGGTGGTCTCGTCGGGAGGAAAAACTGTTGTCTCATCGGGGGGAGGAATATCGTCGGGAGGAGGGTCGACCTGGGTCTCCTCCGGCGGGGGCAGCGCAGTGTTGGTTTCGGAGTCGTCTTGGCGCCGCATCCGGGCTGCCCCGGGGACTGCACCGGCAATCACAACGGGGAGGAGAAGCGCGGTGAGGAGGATTTTGGGGAACATGGTAGTGTGGATGAGGACAGACGCCATGTTTCCAGCGTTTATATACGCCCCGGGAGCCCTCGTTGGGCCATTCGGAAAAAGTTTTTTTCTCTTGTCGTCTTCTTTCGCAACTTGTCACATTCAACGGCTCATTCCCGAGTTCAAGCCTACGTGCCCAGGACCCTATTACCCGCTACCCACAGCCCAGGCCTTCCCACCCCAGACTTGATACATCGGACGCACCACAAACTCATCAGTGGGGTAATGGCGATGTGTCATGGAGCGCGCCACAGGCCACATGCGCGCGCCGGAAAATCGAACAAAAGCACCCGCGGTATGCTTATGCGCAGCGTCCGCCCTCCTCCGGATCAACGACAGCCCGTCAGTTTCACTTTAACTTTTAACCTTTCGCTTTCCTTCTTGGCATTATTTCGCACGAGGCGCTAGCGTTGTGCGCATTATCATAACTTTTCAGGCCCTCGTCCGCTCGAGCCTGAGCCTGGGACGTGCAGGATCCTTGGCAGGACCAATGTGCCTCCGGCTGCTCGACTTCCACCGTCCGGCGTGTTCCCGAAAGATGAGTCGATTTCGTCACCGACCGCCACTGGCACTGACAGCGCTTCCGCAAACGCCGAGATGGTCGCGAAACGCCACACCCCGAGTCCGCCGTCGTGCGCATGCCGGCATTATCTGGTTCCTTGCGAGTGCAGGGCAACAGGGGTGCAGATCCTCCGATCATTGGTACCGGGCTAGTCTTCGTCACCAACTCAGCACTGACAGCACATAACAATGTTCATAGCTGTTCGTCGCGACGGCAGTGCGACGCATTGTGGTACGCGCCACAGTTGTGAATTCTTGTTGCTGAGGATACTGATAGCATGGTAACAAAACCACAGAATGGGCCATAGGTATTAGGTAACTCGAACTCGCCCGTTCTCCTGCTCTTCTGTCACAAGCCGATAGCTCACGCTGGCGAACACCTCAATTGCAGCCGCACGAGGACAAACGCGAGCGTGGAAGTTCAAGATCGCAACCCCGGTTGCACCGGGTGGACGGGGAGCTCGGAGTGTCAGTACTTATTGTTCTGCCGCTGCGTGATGCGGGAGTCCGCTTGATGCTGGGGCGTTTTGATCCAATTATCTCAACCATGACTGTTGAGTCTGGAGTGCGCTGAGAAGCGGGGACGTGGTTCCTGAGGGCGTATATAGACGCTGGCGAGCGACTGTGTGTCTCTCTTTATCCACCACATCGGATCCCCAAACAACGACAACATGCTCCCCACATTCCTCCTCTCCGCGCTTCTCCTCCCTGCGGTCTTCGCCGCTGCAGTCCCCGGTGCAGTTCGCAACGTCGACGAGACCGGTGTTGCGCGCCGGGCACCCGACAACCTCGCCCTGTCTTCCGTCCACCTGATGGCCCGCCAGGACGACGACCCCCAGCCCGGCGACGGGGACGGCTACCCTACCGAGCCGCCGCCCGGCCCCGGCCCCGGCCCCGGCGATTACCCTACATATCCCCCTCCTTCCGGCCCCGGCGATTACCCTACCTATCCCCCTCCTCCCGGCTACCCTACGGAGTGCCCCCCACACCGCAAGTGAAGAGCACGACAAGTGAGTTCTCTTGTTACATCGTCATCGAATGATTTTCATTGACGTGTGTTGCAAACAGTTCAATGAGCACGGCAAAGTTTCTCTTTAATGCATTTGTGGAGCGCATGAGAGTAGTAATTAGCCACTGCAGTTTAAACTTTACTCACATCGTGCGGCGCTGTTCATTTCTTCAGAATCATTGTCACTTTGTCCCATGTTGCGGCAGGCTTTTGAAATTTCATGGCAATGCATGCCCTGAGCCAGCAGTGCACCATCATGAGCGATTCGATTCGATTCGATTCCATACCCACGCACCAAGCACCCCATACCCGGTGTCCTATTTGATAAGCGGCACGTGTTTCGGGCTTCCAAGCCCGAACGTCCGGTTGCAGTCTCACGCTCCTTCTCTGTTCTTCTCCACCGCTGCCCGTCGACCGTCGCTTAAGGCCAGTCCGGAGGGGTAAGGGTGGATGGAGGCAGACACTCCCGGGCGGCCCGGTATGTGCTCTAGGCGATGGTGGTGAGTGGTATGCTTCAAATAAGACTTGTACTCACCCAGAAACTTGAAGCGCAGGTTAGCGCGCTAATCTTGAGCCGCGTGGTGCGAAGTATTTCTTTCCGCCCCCTCCCGGAGCCTGCGTAGGATTTAGCAGTTGTCCCAGCTAATAAACCCGCGCTCAAAAATGGCCAGTAACAAGCGTCGTTGTGGAACTAGAAGAAGAAGGTACTAGTAGTAATAAGCTATGCCTTGTCCATTGACGTCGCCGTGCTCACCGGATATTTCAGCTGCTAGCTTGTGGCTGAAGACTGCGGGATTTCTGAGGTAGACAGACGTCGCGCGTGCTTTGAGATATGATATAATTTCAACTAGCACTTGTCTAATACGACACGCCTGCCGTCTGCCACCACCTCGGCTCCTCCCACTCTGCCCAGCCACCCATCCATAGAAACGCCAGCTCGCCCTCGTCCGAATCCGCCACGACGACCCATCGCTCATCACAAACTACGACATCATACGTCCCGTCATCGTCGTCGTTGACCCAAAAAAAGTTCTGCATGTGGTCGTCACGCTCCTCGTCGCCCTGATTCAAGACTCGCTGCTCTCCCGGAAGACGAGTCGTCCGTGGGCGGAAGCGGCGCAGCACCTCGTGACACGGCAGTGTGGTCTCCATTGCGTATGCAAAGATGCCCACCGGGTGTGTAAGCTCGTCGATGGAGTCGGGAGCGAGGGACACAGTCGCGGAAATCAGCGGCATGACGGAGCTCGATTTGGCGTGTAGCACATCCCGCTCGGTGTCGGGCTCCTGCGGGCTATCCGGGAGGTCCATAACCGACAGAACCGGCCCGAAGTTGGCAAAAGCGGAGTTACGGGCCGGAGGCAGCAACGGCCCCTCCACATGCGCCACATTAAAGTCCAGCATCCGCACCGCACGACTGAGGCGGCTGGGAATTAGAATGCGCTCGCCATGAACGTGCCTGACTGCCATTAGCGAGACATTTGTAAGAAGAACCTGGCGTACCTCCACAAATACATGTCATTCTCCACCGACATCCTCGCCTCTCTTGGACCCCACTCTTCCCATTTAAGTTCGAGCTCTTGCTTATTTGCTTTCCACGCTTCGACCAGCCGGAGCACCGTCCGAATATGGAACACAAACCACACCCACCCGCCAGGGTCGTAGCGTATTCCGAGCGAGATCACTCGGCGGTCATTTGCCTGGTAGAATGGTGCGTCAGGTGGTGGACGGGCCATGTAAGCTCCGGAGACAAAGGACGCCGAAACGAGCCGGACACTATTCGTGCTGAGCTGGGGGAGGAGGAGCGTGGCGGCACAGACTGGCGCCGAGATGCCCGACTGGAGTTCGTCGGGGAGCACATATACCTTGATGGACCCGCCGTCAAGGGGTTCGGCGAAAGCGAGAAGGAAGAGGCGCGGGGAGAGCATTCGGCATTCGAGAACTTCCAGGGAGGCAGAATTCCAATCCAAGACACACATGCCCTTACGCCAGTCGAAGAGCACAAGACGCCGGCCACCCTGGAGGGACAGCGCAACGACGTCGTCGGCAACGGTGATCCAACTTTCATCAAGCTCATCGGGAGCGCATGAAAACGTGATTTCTGGCGCATTTGCGTTCGGATGGGCAGCTGTAGGCTGTGCCAGCGAGCGGATAGCGAGCGTTCCTTCGGCTTCTTGGCCATCAGTGTAGAGCACTGCGAGTAAATCCTGGCCCGGATCCATCGTAAAGTCCTTCACCTCGCTCCCCTCGCGCTGCACTGACCCGTTCCACACCTTGTCGCTGTCGTGCCCGTCCGCATAGTTATACGGCACCTTTGTCAGCTCTGCCATCTTCACCACCCTCATCCTCCCCCCCGCCTCCTCGCTCTCATGCAGCGCAAACACCCCTCCCGCCATGTCGTACCCGACCGCGTCGTCCGGGCTCTCGGTCGCCAGCAAATGCGACTCTGACCAGCGCAGCGACGCCCACGCCTCCCGCCGGATGCGCACTCGCGCAATGCACTCATGCGGCGGCAGTCCATGGGAGTTGCCTGCCAGAAGACCATCCATCCACAGCTCCAGCGTATACTGCAGCGCCACCGTCGTGTCAATAACCGCCTTCCACAGGCGGGAGACCTAACATACAGTCAAAAGGCAACAGCAAGGGCAAAACATAACACGCACACGACGACACCCCACCAGCTCGCGTGGGTGCACACAACCCAGCATCCTCGCAATTATTTCGGGCGGGAGATCGTTGAAGAGCAGCATATTTTTTGGCGGCGGTTCCGAGTGGGGCGACAGAGTTAAGCGAGAGTTAAGAGGGATGTTTCACCCGATGTTTGTCGTGATCACCGAATCCAATCGGCCGACGATGATCGGAAACACTCACGATGACTTGATTGGTGAAACGCGCAGCCGCCGATATGCCCACGAGCACAGACACAGCCACGGGACTGTCTTTCTCACGCCATTCATGGTCAGTCTCTGGTAGGGCTTCATTCACTGTGGGAGTTTGGGAATAAACGGCACCTGTTTCGATTAATTATATACCTAAAATCAATGTACCAAGGAAAAAAGACAATTTCATACACCATTTTTACCAAAAAATGTTCACTTATATGTATATGATAAATATTCGATTATACTAGGAATCTGCTGTCAGCGGGGTAGCTCGCGCAGTATTAATTTAGAGTTGAGTATCTACGGTACAGGTCCTGTAGTCTAGCTTTAAAATTTACCCCTGCCAGCCATTTTGGTTGCCGCGCGGATGACAAACCAATGCACATGAATATCATGTGACCATACCTCCTTGTTGGTCATTCAAATGTGCAAACAATACTTGTAGTAACTAAAAATAGGCATCATTTGAAAAAGAATACTTAGAGCTATCAGAATATCCAAACTTCCAGTACATACCCCATTAGAACTGGTCAAGCTTGAAGTCAAATGAAATTCACCCTCTGAATATCTCAGCACCCTAAAGATTTATATTGTTGTCAGGGGAACCCCTGCTTCGGCCTCCTTTGGACCATCCGAGCACATCTGAGGCGCATCTGACCGGCGCCCCCTCGGATGCTCTGACCCACCCCAACCCTCGTCCTCAGCCTCCTTCACCTGCACAATCACCGATCTGTCAAAACCCTCCCAACGGTCATCTTGGGACAGAGCCTGCGACGCCGCTCAGGCCTTCTGCACTCTACGGCGGCAGTTACAGACGACCAGTATATAGTTGGCGCCCTAGCAGGCGGACCCTTAGAGTTTCTTCTCTCTCTCTACCTTCTTACTACATAGTCACTTTACCTTTACCCTCCCTCATGGCACTCGGCGCACACCTGTTTAGCCCACAAAACACTGTGAGTTATCAGTGGTAACCCGCCGGGGTGCCATTGACAAGGCTCAGTATTTTCAGAACATCCCCTGAGGTCAATAATTGCTGGGGAGAGGGGTGAATAAAGTTGAGCTCTAAGGCAAAATTCGTACTAAGTCTAGTATGTAAGGGGTGAATAAAGGTAAATAATACAATATAGGTCATCCAGACCAAGTCTCCTGGAGTCACATTATGTGACAGGTGACACAGCGTCCCAAAAAGGAACTTTCGTCAATAGAGATTGGAGTTGGTAGTTTTAGTGACTATATCATATGGTTATATACTGTAACATAGAGTGATACATATAAGAAATTTCCAAAAAAGAAAATTTCCACAATCATCACAGAATGTCACAAATTGTCATAAAATGACAGTTCTCTATTTTGACTATACAAACAACTTTCATTAAGTGATGCATAGTGGCAGCTGAATAGTAGTATCAGAATTGTCCAATCATGAGCTGATGTTCAACTGATGGGCTTCTATTTCCATAACCACTTGATGCAAATACATGATTTGGCCTTTCAGAGTATCATTACTTGAACATGGCATTTACTCACTATCATATGATATAATCACTCTACTGACCATTTATCCACATGAAAGAGGATATGTGGGTGATCAAAGTGATAAGACTGCTGACTTAAACCTTCAGATACCCTAAGCCAATGCTTGACTATGTCTACTTCCAATCCCAACTGAATTGGGCCCTGAAAATGCAAGGCATTCCCTCATCAGTGGCATTTGATTTCTATTAACTTTGGAAGATAGGCTTAGATCTCCTGCTGGCCTCAGTGGATAAAGCTGGAGAAAGGCTCATTTGAAAGGTATATCATTCTACTCCTATCTAGCCCAATGTTCCATATCATCTGTAACCTATTACCTTGATCTATTTAGTGCTAAGCATGTGTAAACACTAAGTTAAGGAGTATTTTGCTGATATCTTGGGTCCCTATGTATGGAATCTCATGATCTAAATTGATATGATATCACAGAATAGTATATTATAATCCCACCCATTAGTGATGCTGTAGCATGTGTTAGGGTGAGTCAATTGTTGGAGACCTTAGGTGCCACATAACCCAGGATGGAGATATGCCAGAGAGGCAGGGGCACCACCTTATGGGAGGTAGATCATACCCCTACCATTGAATATACTGAAATCTCTCAGACTTCCACAGGTCATACCATGGTGAACCCATCATTTTTGGAATAGATAACACTGATAATGCTACTGTGAGAGATCCATTATAGCTATGAGGTTGATTCAAGTGCTGGACAGGTTAGTTTGAAGGTGTATACTATCCTATGATCAAGTCTTGGATCATACTTGAAATTATTTTCTGACCAGTTGTAATAGCGAAGACACCCTCTTCTGCTCTATAGGTACCTACCCTCTCTTTAGCTACCTTCTGTAACACATGCCATAACCCTAACCAATTTCAGTACAGGGTCCTAGTAGATATCCCATTACCCCAATACATGCATATCAATGTCCAATACTCAGTCTATAGACCCCACTATTCATGTAAACTAGTTTTGCATCTAACCTGCAGTTGAATGTCTGCCTCATTTCGCCATCCAGGTATGTACAATCATCAATCAGAGTAGGTGGGTATGTGTATATATCTCATTGACTGAACTTGACTTATTTTAATCCACAATCAACTAGCAGATCATGGCTGTATTGTTAATATCTTGTGATATAGCAGTAATACGTAGATTAGAGAATAACAAGAGATTTCAAGGATAAAACATCATGGGAGGCATAACATCTCTCAGGGCAACCCCTCTTCCACTTCCTACCTTCATCTCATTGGAGATTCCTTACCTCTGAGTGAGTTATTGGGAGATTAAAATAATAGGATATGAGCCGTATAGAGAGGTATATAAGGTGCCTAAAAATATAGGTGACTTGTAGAGCTATCAGGGATGTTCATCTGACCATAGAAAAACTGACCCCATGGTTATCCATGCATTTCTCACCCAGATATCAGGTCATCATTATGCCTGGTCAAATTTGAGATAGAAAAACTATAGAAAAGTGGTATAACAGTATATTTTAAAGGCATGGGACTATAGTTATCTCAGATCATATTAAGACAATATTACCACCTACCTATTAGTGAAATAATAATCTGAATCCATAAAGAACTGCTAGAGATATAGCCAGATCAAAATGTGTGATAGATAATCATGAGGCAGTATGGGTATGCTGATGACATGGTATTGATAGGGATATTGACCCTCCCATTCAAGTATCCTTAGTAATACTTCAATTAGCTCTGTAGCTACTCTAGTTATTGAGATATCATTTCATTAGTTGTAGATCAGCTAGTGATTGGCTGAACCGTCATTTTGTGACGATTTGTGACATTCTCTGATGATTGTACTATTAAATAGTGAAATTTTCCTTTTTTTTGGAAATCTGACATACTTGTCACTCTATATGACTGTGAAAAGGCATTGCGCAGCCACTGAAACATCAGTTCCATTGCCTATCAATAAAATTTCCTTCTGGGACCATGTGTCACACATGTCACATAACAGGACTTCTGGGGACTTGGTCATTGTATTATTCACCTTTATTCACCCGTTATATACTAGACTTAGTATGAATTTTGCCTAAGAGCTCAACTTTATTCACCCCTCTCTCCAGCAATTATTCACCTCAGGGGATGTTCTGAAAATACTGAGCCTTGTCAATGGCACCCCGGTGGGTTACCACTGATAACTCACGGTGTTTTGTGGGCTAAACAGGTGTCGGCGCAACCAACCGATTTCTCCGTCACTTCATCTATTTTCTCTTTAGCTGCAATACCAGTACAACCTTGAATGCTTTGGGTTGGAGGACCAGCTGCCTTACAGGAGCAGAGCCATGTTGACTTGAGAGTGTTTAAACCTTCTTATTGAGCATGAATGCCATTGGCTACATTTTTTGACCCTCTCAAGCCAATTTGTTTGAACTTTGGACATTCTATCACTTTCATTTCACGTGTTTCATTGTCATCTTCCGTGCCTCTATCCATTTCCACATCGGCACCTCCCTTTATAACTTGTCCTGCTCTGGGTCTGCAAGTACAGAATCTTCAAGTTCTCGAAGGTGGGATGTTGAGATATCAATGAGCTGGTCGATGGGCGGGAGTGGGATCAATTCACAGGCAAAGTAGGGATGACATGGAAGGCAGCAATGGGACAGTCAAGGACAGAGCCATCAAGCTTGGCGAGGATGTAGGCACCACCACAATTAGTGTTTCATTGGCTTTGGCTTTGGGAGAGATATCAATATATTTATCATAGCGCTCAGGCCCTTTAGGGCCTATGTGGCTACTTTGCGCACCTTTCCGTATCGTACAGGTAAGTAGAATGTAGGTAAGTAGGGTGTGCAATGAAGCTAACTAATCTTGTAGCTAAAGTGGCCGTGAGTGTAGGTAAGAGCTTGGGGTGGGGAGGAGTAGGCGTGTCCCTCATAAGGCTCCACAGGAAGGGAGGGGGAGAGGGGATGGGGGAGAGGTGGGAAGCATGGAGGCATATAAATGCATAGGGAGGATAGACGGGGATGGAATGGCTTTGGCTTTGGGCCAAAAAGCCATGGCTTTTTGGTGTTGATACCAAGGCCAAGCCAAGCCAAAACTTATGGCCTATGGTGCCTTTTGGCCTGGCCAGACACTCGGGCCAGCACCCCCAAAAATACTACCACTACGGCTTGGGCCAGCCAAAGCCAGGCCAAAAGCCAATATGTTTTGATTCATAAATGTTATTAATCTGGAAATGCCAGCGTTCATCTCTATGTACAGCAAGTCACCTCATTTTGACCCCAAAAATCCCGAAAACCACCTCCTAAATATGGGCGCAGATATTCGTGATGAAGTCGGGCTGATATGCGCGATTGCTGTGAAGGTAATGGTTTAACTGGACTTGACACCAGCACTTGCTCATGAACTTCTGACCTGTAGGAACGCTCTTCATCCAAGCGGAAAGAGCTCTTTCTCCAGATTCAAGCAGATGCTGTTGATCGGCGGAAGCATGTGGTTGAGTTCCAAAAAACACTTCGTTCTGGTGATATGACACTGGCTGAGTCCGTCATACCACCGGATCCTGGAACGCCACAGCAACTCATACTCAACATGAAAGTTCGATGGACCTCAATGTGGAACATGATTATACAAGCACTTGAGAAGTGCAAGGTGAGCATGATCTTCACTGACCTGAGCTGAGTTTGATAATTGCCGTTCTCAGTTCATCCCTGAACTACTCACCATTCAGGCTAGTAGCGGGACCGACCAGATTAGGCCCGCACGCCTAATCGGGAAATACTGCACATGCCCACAATATACGGCACATCGCTCAAAACACTGCACTCTGCATCGCAAAATACTGCACTATTTGTGCTGCTTCTCAGCTTGCATCCGAGTCCGGACAAGTTCAGTTCGCACATGAAGGTTCATTTCAAGTTTATTTGATGCTCTGTACTGCGTACATCTATATACTTTGTCTACGCCGTACACTCAGTCCGAGCCGCCGCAAACGCGGCTCCCATGCACAACGCGACCGACCGCTCTTCATGAAACGAGCACCCTTCATCACCAGAAAACTTCCCCTCCCTGCCTCCCACCCGAAGTTATTGTCGAGCAATTTGCGCAGCATCTGCTGCGGCTTGAGCGACTAGCCCACGGCCCGCGACCTGAAGGTCCTGAACTCGCAGTCGTCTTCGCGCTGCGTCAGACTCGCTGGCATCGGACGGAATCGGCGCGCGGGCTCAGGGTATCGGGAACCACGCGACAGCAGGGGCGGCGGCGCAAGGGGTGGGTGGACGAGATTATGCAGCACACGAGGGTGTGGTCGGGGGATCGGGTGAGAATGGGAGTAGGGGAGGCTGCTGCGAATCCGGGTGTGAGCGCACGGGTCCGAGAGAAGGAATAACTCTTGCTCGGGGCTTTCGCTATGCCGTCGAGAGTTACAGAAGTGTCAGTACATGAGTCGTGATTCGGGGCGTGGTCGACGCACCTTGACACCCTGCCCTTCCACCATCGTATTCCGCAGAACTTGGTTTGGCATCCACCTGGCACCGGGTTGTTGTCACCGAGGGCAGACCGAAGCAACGACTGAGGGTCGGCTAATGAGCAGGCATTGAGGTTGTCGAGACCGGCGAGGCCAAAACTTTGAATGGGGACGAGGTGGGGGGATGGTGGTGGTTTGCGGAAGAGAAGGGGTGTCACAGTTTTTGCCGAGACGTCACGTCAACAGAGCTTGCTCACACGTGGTTCGGCGAGCCAAATGAGGAAGTGCCGAGTTTTCTGCTTCCTAACTCGGACGTGCCGGATTTTGTGGTGAGTGCAGGATTTTCACGCTATGTGCAGTATTTCCTAAATAGGCGTGCGGGCCTAATCTGGTATAGACTCGGCTAGTAGGGCTGATGAACGGACAAAACTGCGGGCCCTACACTTGACTGAAAGTGAATGGGAGTGGGCAATCAATTTTGCGAGCCTGCTTGAGGTACGGACGCCTATGGTTGAATTCATTCCGAGTCTTGCTCAATTTTACCAGCATTCCAATATTGCACAGCAGTTGTTCTCATCTGGAACAACACCAACTCTTCACAATGCGACTTCCATGCTAGAAGCACTTCATGCTGCATGGACTAAGCACGCCGGACTGGAAACCTTCAAACTTTTCCGGCCAGCACTCGAAGCTGGCGCAGCAAAAATCAATGAGTATTACATCAAAACGGCCAAGTCTTCCGCACATGTTATTGCTCTCGGTGTGGTATAGTTTGTATTTATACTTCCAAACTCACATGTACTTGACTAGTATTGGATCCGAGTTAAAAAGGACAATACTTTCTCAAGCACTGGGGCAAAGAACTAGCAGCAGAGGCATGAAAAACGGCAGAGAAGATGGTTTGTGCTTTGTGTCATTTGTCCACTTTATAACAGACGATGAACAGTTCAAGGAGCATTGGGAGAAGCTCAACGGGCCAGTGAAAGCTACCATACAGCCCATGAACCCAGCAAAGGTTGCTATAGATGCATAGATGCCTCTGGCCCAGGCCGCCTTGCCGTACTGTATCGTGAGCTGGACTCTGCAGTTGAGGATATCAACGACGACGACACCGACTCCATGTATGAAGATCCCAAGCAGCTGTGGTTGGACGAATTCAACAACTACTACGATTCATGACCAGAAATCATCCCCCCAAGGACCGAGTTAACAGAATGGTGGGGAGTAAGTAATATCTCTGATTTTGGATAGCCAACTCGAACTGAATGCTTTGTCAGTCCACTCTGGGACGGTTTCCAACCTGGAGGTCTCTTGCTCGGGAGCGCCTTGTGGTTCAAGCTTCCTCTGTATCCAGCAAACGGGCATTCTTAGCTGGCGGCATCACTATCAGCAAGCAATGCAATCATTTGAAAAGTGACATCGTCGACGCGCTACAAATTCTCAAGTCGCTCCATCGCTCCATGTTGCTCTTCCGAAATTTCATGACAGACAATGACGAGGATTTGAATGTAGAGGGCTGGGACTGCTTCATTGACAACGCTCCCGAGAGCTATGAGTCTGTAGCATAAATTTGTTTATTCATGACTCCTATAAACATCAATGATTCTGATCCCTGAAGTAAAGCCATGGCTTGCGCTAAAAGCCAAGCCAAAGCCAGGCCAAGGCCACTCCCTGTGGCTTGGATTCCCTACAGCAGAAGCCAAAGCTACCAAAAGCCAGGCCAAAGCCATGGCTTTCGGGCCAAGCCAAGGCCAATGAAACACTAACCACAATTGCAGGAGATGATGATAAATGGGCCAAGGTACCATGCTCTCATTTTTTCAATTTAGTGACTTCTCAATGGCATTGTTTGTGCATCAGTACTAGCATGCCATGCTGGAAGTCAATGTTGTATATAATTGCAGCATGTTCAAGCTCAAAATGGCGAGCAGCACGGAGGTGAGTCGTGTAGACGTCGGAGTGGAGCTGGGAGAAGTGATCACAGCGCTTTTAGAGGGAAATGGAACATCAAGCAATGAGATCAGTGGTGGATAAGATAAGATGGATTCAGGTGGCAGGAGGAGATATGTGGCCTTGGGAATGTTGAGCGGAAGCAACGGGTGAGTCCTAGTGATTGGTTACATTTTACAGCTTTTTTTTTTTTTTTTTTTTTGGTGGTACACAAGCCGAAACTAGCCTAAAGGGACACTTGACAATGTCATGCTCCAATAGACATGTGTAAGGTGGCAGGGCAGCATGGCCCTTAATATATAAGGAGTAAGAGATGTAAGACAGGAGAAAAGAGGGGGGAGGGAAGGTTGCTTCGCGGAGGGAGGAAGGGGAGAGTTGCCCTAGGGTAATTCTGTTATGCACACAGCAGAGCGCCGTAGTGTGGGGCTCAGCAATGGGCCTCTGGAGGGAGAGGTGGTGGCCACTAAAACCCCGGCCGTCTTGGTCCAGTCCGCTGGTAGCGACCTCTCATTTTGGAGGCTCCTAGTCCATGTGCTGAGGACAAGGTTTGGGTCTAGCCTCGCTCTCCCTCTCCACTTTGAATTTGCAAGGGCCCGGTCTATCTTCAGCCGCTTGTTCAGGGCGGCGATCTACCTGTTTCGCACTTCGGGGCCGGCCGGGGGCCATCCCACCCATAGCTGTAAGATTTAGCCTAGCCTCTAAGGTGCCCAGGATATCCATTGTCTAGCCCACTAGCTGTACCTAGCCTAGGTGCACCTAGCTATCTAGCCTAATCCTATACAGAGAGTCTCTGGATCAATAGCATCAATGATGGGACATATTGTTATACAATGCATATTATTTAGTGATTATGTATATATAATACTTTCAACTCCTTTTCTTCAGGCTGATGACCCGGTATGTAGTTGGGATAGCCTGTATCAATAACAATCCTAATTTAGACAAAAATGATGTATCCTGATATAGCCATCAAAAGTACTGATGGCAATCAAAATGGTTCCACATTAAAAACATCAATTAAAAGGGTGTGTTACTATCAGTCACAAGGCACCAGATACAGAATAATAATATATTTTCTCTAAAAATAATGCTTCAACCCAAGGAGGAGCACTAGGCTAAATAACTAGGTATATGCAGCCTGCTGGCTGTAGCTAGCACGGCGGGCAACACTAAGTCCTTTGGCAAAAGGTCGCCATGTGTCCCTTGGCTGTCCTTTGACACAATGCTTTGACATCATCGTTTTTCATGTATCAAATTTTATTTCTGAAAGAAAGAAAATTTAAAACATGTAGATAAAACAAGGGCCAAGGTTAATATTCCCATCATCATCGGTCGCCGGAGCCGCGGCTGGGCCGGGCGGCCGGCCCCGGGGCCGGGAGAGGCTGGAGCGCGTCCCGCTTACCGCCGTAAGCTGAAACAGTGCAGATACGGCTGCTGCCTCACATAGTTATACTTCGCCCGGACTCTCTCCACGCCACTTCGAGCACCGGGACCCCTCAGTTCCCGCCATCCGCAACTGCATCGGCGATCGCCGCTACGCCTGGGAGCGAAAGCATTTGGGTCGGGGAGATTGTCGAGACGAGGGGCTGGTGATCAGGTGCGTCCTCAGTGGCCTTCTCCACTGATATTGTCTGATTCATCTCGCAGAACCAGCTCGAACAATCTGCACATACCTGTCGCGGCGCCGCTCCCTCAAAACCACGAGCCCCCATCCCCCATCCTTCTTTGTACCAGCTACTCATCTCTTCTGGCGGCCCCTCCGACTCTAAACTTGACTCAACTTCGGCCACATCGGCAGCGGGGGATGGCTGCCTCGCGGATAGCCGGCGGCGATGCCAAGGCCATACGTGATACGGCGTTCGCGCGAGAGGCAACCTTGAACACATACCTGGAGGATTTGTTGAATGAATCAGCAGACAAGTGTTGCAGGTCCCCGCGGCCAATGCTGATGGTGAGCGGGGGAACAGGCACAACGACGCAAAGCCGTCTGGCAGCAATGAGGGACAGTCGGGGGCGGGAAAGCAGGGCGGAAAGGGAGGGCGGAGTTGGTTGCGGCAACAACTGGCGCCCAGTTAGCGAGAGGACACAAGCAAGTCAGTACTAGTACAATGCACCTCCGAGTCGGCACTCCGCACTGATCGGGCAACACAACGCAGCTTGGCGCAGACTTTGAGCCGATGGTGTCGGGCGGCGCTTGGCCGCCCGCCGCCGCCAGACCTGTCAGGCTGTCATAGTCACCGTGACTCCGTCACATTGATACATAAGTACAAAAAGTGTCTTTTCAGTAAGTAAGTACAAACAACAAAAGACTAAAATGACTTTAATGGGCTTTGTGCAATCAAAGCCTGATCAAAGCAGAAAGGGATTGGAAAGGGACAGCATCGACACATCAGCCAAAGGACTTGATGTTGTCCGCCGTGTAGGGGGGCTAGGCAATGCATTTTCTAAGTACACCTACTGGTTTTAGCCTAAATACTACCACTGTGGCTCCCCGTCCATCATTTCAGATGACAGATCATTTCTCATCACCTGAATTTGGTACGCTGACTCAGTGATCAGGATTTGGTAGAAGCATGCAGCTGCCACGTCCCTCTTCCAGGGAAATCCACCAGGCCGCAGCCTATGAGGCCACCCACGGACTGAGGGTGCCATGCCTGTCGGTGGCCCTTCTCCCACATCTCCTTTGCTAGGGTCCAGATTTTGCTCTGGCCGGCCTTCCCGCATTCAAAGAGGATATGTGGCATTGTTTCCTCCACACCACAGGACTGGCACATGGCACGGTCCTCGTAGCCTGGAATGTGCGTCCAGAAATGTCCGACCCGTAGCACGTCATGTAACAGTTTGTAGAGGAAATTGCAGTGCTTACCCGCTACACCACTAAAGTGTCAACAGCTGGGACAAAGCCAGACTCCCCAGCTGGTTTCCATATAATCTGACATCTGGGTCTAGCTGGATTCCACCTGATATCCAGCAAATATGCTCAGCTGGAAATTCCAGCTGGAATCCAGATGACATCTTTGTCTAGATACCAGCACAATTATTATGTAGATCAAATTAATTCATTTTTGCTTTATAATAATAGAAAGATAAGTCTTCTGTGGGTTCATTTATTAATATGCCAACACAATAGTCAATACACACAACTAACAGTATCCAAACGGCAACCTGCTAACTCGGAATCAGACAATGTAAGTACTTAGGTAAAATGCAGCTTTAGGGCTGGACAGGACTTGGCCAACCGCTGACTTGGGCGACTTAACAGTTGCAATCAGTAATCAGGCGCCCAATGTCACCCATGCTGAATTTTGATCTGGATATATGCAAATTTTCGTTACTGTCACAGACAATCCTTCTCTTTCTCTTCCCCTCCAAGCACTCCTTCAGCCACAACGATGGCGCCAGGCCACTGGCCCACCCATTCCCACTACACTACCAGCTGTGGGAGCGGTATTGCTCGGGCGCTGCCACCAAACAATGGTGACATGCAAATGTGGGTGCCACCTCCCTCAGCACTGCGTTACTGACACTTGAAGTTCCAGATTTTGCATTCGCCACAGAGCCCAGAGATCAGGCCCGGGGGTACCACCGTTGTCATATGCGGCGCCGCTAGTGGAGTAGTTGCGCCTCACAGTGGCGGACTGGCTGGGCTTCCCGGACCCAAGGTGTGTGACGCTCACAGGCATTCATCTCCACAGTCTGCAGTGCTCATGGGTTTGATAGGGCCTGGGGATGTGCCGCTGCCTTCGCACATTTCATGCCCAAAAATGGCAGGTGTTCACTAGCTCCGCCGCCTTATCTGTCGTTGTTGGAGGAGAGCCATGGTGGTTGACCAGTGGCCTGTGGGCCATCGTGCTCGGCACATTGCAGATGGTATGTGAGCAGTGGATTCGCACGCGGGCTGGTGGCATCCCAGCTTATATGGTGATGCTGGTGGTGGGGTTTGAGTAGTACTTGTGTATTTGCTTACCGTTGCAATCTAAAATTTTTCTCTGCAATTTTTGTGATTTTTTTGGGCATTTCACCTATCTGCCTACTGTGTCTATTAGCAGGTAGACTACAAGGCAGCTACCTGGGTCTCCAGCTGGTTTCCAGGCACTCTGGATCCAGCATGGACCCATTTGCATCCAAACATGGATGACAGCTGGTGTCAATCATGGATCCAGCTGGGTGTGACATGTATCTGCCGCGGATTTCCCAGCTATGTCGCAGCTGGGAAATCATTGGCGGTGTACATCTCTGGATCTTATCGACAGGAAAATCTTCTTCCTCAATGGTCTCTTCCCTGTTCGCTGAGCGATGAAGGACTGGGCAGCCTTAATATTAACTTCAGTGGATGCCCTGAAGTGAGGCTTTGCGTGCTCCCGGATGGCCAGCGTGACCAGGGCCAATGTCATATCGCACAATCTGGCGCCTTGTGGGAAGGTGCCCCTTCGTATGCGGACATCGATTGGGTTGTAAGGGCAACCTTGCAAGGCTCGAAATCAGAGTCCTGAGCAGAGGGGGAATCCTTAGTGAAACTACTACAACAGGAAGGGACGCTACAGACTCACCTGAGCAGAGGGGGAATCCTTAGAGAACAAGCCAAGGAGCCCTCTGCTCAGGTGCACTACTATATACTAGTGACCGGAGTAATAATAGAGTGACTGCATAGTGACAAACGATGCATGGGAGAAGTCAGGTGTCGCTAATGGACCCTAGGTGAGTGTCAAGTAGCCCTCAAAGCTCCGGAGAGGCAGGTTTGGGACCGTTGATGAGTGCGGAGTGGGGACAGCAAATGAGCTCTCTAACTAACCAAACCAACAAAAACAACCAAAACTCCACTTTTTGTAGAGAGAAAGATGTATAATGTCGAGTAGGAAAAGTCACAAAACCCAAAATCGTCAACTCCTTGTGCGAGTACAGGCCCCTGTGAACAGAGCCTTGGCACAGATGTGTAAGGTTGTAGGGTAGATACGAGTTTCTTGCGAAAAACGTTGATTTGTTGTGCCCCAAAGCGTACTATCGACGAAACTCAGCAATAGAGAAGCGCCAATACGATGCCCGGAGAGTTTATACTCGTTGGATCAGGACTAACTGCCTTAAACCCTCTGAGTTGTCTCGAGTCAGGAACTAACTGCCTTAAACTCTCGACCAGCAACCGAAACCCAATAAACAGCAACCGGAACTCTTGTATTCAGCAACCGAAACCCTCAACCAATAATCCTTCCGACACGATGATACTATTTCGAAAGAGCTAGCAAGATAGATTGACGAGCTAGATCCCCAGATGCACCTAGTAAAGCGGGGCAATCCGTGAACCTGCCAAATACAAAACAGAGATATAAATACTAAACAGAAATTGATAGAATCAGGGAAAATCTCGAGTAAGAAAAGTTGTCCATGTGCATAATTGTATAGGTATCGTTTCGCCATACGGCCCAGAGTCGAAAATCCAGGTCCAGATGACTGGTATCGCGTGTATTGGAGTCAATGACCTGTGTAAATCTTCCGTGTTCACGACCATCTAGTTTGTCTTGTGAAGAATCCCTCGATCTTGAGTAGGATAAGTGGATAGCTCTGCTTCCCAGCTTTCGATTGACACCCATAACTCGTATCTTGTGCGTATGGCCTCAGCGGTGGTTGTCCCAACTCTCCTGGCGCATTTCCAATGTTCAGATGATCAGTTCCTCGACAGTGTTTTAGAGTCGCCGTTGATCACAGGTCCAGGCCCCAATCAATTGAGTAGGTTTTCGCCGTTTAACCGTCCCTTGGCACTCTCGATCCTCCAGCATGATCCGAAACCACGTTCCAATGATGTCAGTCGTCGATACCAACAGAGATAGGGGTGTCCCTTATCTAGGAGAAGTCGATCTCGAGTCCCCACTGAGCGCCAAACCGAATATGCCTTTTAGAATACACTCCCTTTGGGTATTTTGCATAGAATTGGATAGATTCTAGCGAGAAACGGGCTCTGCGAACTTTTCGTAGTCAAGATTTTGGAATCACTGAGAGCGATTTGATAGATTTTGACTGGAGTTTGACTGGTTCTTGTGCAGGTAACTCCCTAGTTGACCATTCGGGACTCATGTCAACTCTGAGACGTGCGCTGAGCAACAAAATCAACAAAAATAGTCGTTTCCTGGTCTGTCCCAGACTGCGGCTTATCACCGTGATGCCAAGGGAAGAGCCCAGGCATCCTTAGAAGGCCCAGGAAGGGCTTCGGGGGGTCCAGACTGCCTCTGGCGTCTCCGCTTGTGACCGTGACTGTGACAACCGGAATCGAAATCGGAATCGGAATCGATTCCGGGTGTGTGACCGTGACGTGACGGCCAGAAACAGAGAGGGAGGGCATGGAGCGGAGAGGGAAGGAGTCGGTCTAGCCTAAGGGCCGGGGAGTGTCGGAGAGGACCAATGGGAATGGCGGCCAGCCATGACCACTGGAGGGTAGCGAGGGTCACTCGGAGACGTCCCCGGACGTCTCCAGAGAGGTGGAGGTGTGAGGGCGTGCAGCTTGGGGCGCTGCAATAGGCACGAGCCTTAACGGCAGTAGGCCTCACCCAAAGGAAGGCCCAATGACGGGGGCTGTGGTGGTGGAGTGGGGATCGGAGCCATGGCGAGGCTCAGCCATCCGAACATAAGCCCAAATGCTGACGTAGGTTGGGGACACCCAAGAGGTCCAACGGGTAGAGGTTGCAGGGAGACCTCAATGAGCGACAGCCCAGAGAGGCTATAAGGCCATAGGCTCGAGGTCTCAGAGGAAAGTGGTGCGTCCACATCCGGAGGGGTCTCCGATGGCATTAGTGATCCCTGATGGTGACTCTGGGAAGACTCCTGGAAAGGGGTGGCCATGGGAGTCAGAGGCTGGGGACCACTGGATGCGGGATGTGGTGGGAGAAGTGGAGGAGGAGCATCAGGGTGCAGGAATACAGAGACTCGGGTGGACACACGGAGACGCGAGTGGAGATGCGGAGACGTGAGCGGAGACGCGGCGCTTGATGGGATCAAGTGACAGCATCAGGGTTTCCCCTGACATCATCCCCCCTTCAAGCTGCATCGCCCCAATGCAGGAAAAAAAATCGGGGGGTCACTGAGCTCATCCTCCAGAGTCCCTTGTCCTCCAGTGGCCAAGCTCCTGTCTCTGTCGATGTCCAGAGACTGTCCATCTCCAAGAGCCAGTGTGATATTACCTTGGCATTGCTCCGATGATCGCCGCTGCCAAGGTCAACCTGTGGAGTACTTGCGTTCTCCAGTGGTTGAGCTCCCATATTCGGAGATGCCCCGGAGACCTGCGGTTCCAGCGCCTCTCCGAGAGATGGTGCAACTACACCTTTGCGCAGCTTCGGTGTGCGCCTGCTTGCGCTCTGGTCGCATGACGGCATCAGGGTTTCCCCTGACATGGGTCGGGCATTGGCCTCTGGGCGCCACCGTCTGCCTGTAAGTGTGCCCTAGTGAAAAGGCGCCCCTCAGACTGACTCAGTGCCTTTAGACAGTGGAAAGTCGTTGTGGCAGTTCGCTCTTGCAGGGCAGCTGCCAAAGCACGTCGGACGGGCTTAAAATCGAGCCCTATCCACCCGGTGGTTTAGTTTCTCGCCATGTTGCCCACCTCCTTGGTTAGGGTGGCCGTCCGGGATAGATGTCAAGCGGGGTCACAGGGTGAACTAAGCGCACTAGCAGGCAGAGCAGAGCAGCCAGGAACTCTCCAGCTGCTGGGGCTGGGGCCACTTCCCTCTCGGGCCAGCAGCATCGATCCAGAGTGGGGTCAGTGTCACAGGCAATGCCCACTCCCAGTCGGGGTTCCAGATCACGGTCCACTAGCTCTGTCTTGCTGACATAGAAGGTTAGGGGCTCTCGTGGTCTGCGGGCGCTGGGGAAGGCGCGGGTGGCTTGCTCGATCATTTTACAGCTCTCTTACCAATTTAGAACTTTAACAGCCTCCGTGGCCCCAAAAATGGGAGTGTGGAGCAAATCAATTGTTAAAGCCAATCCCAATCATGCACATACATTCACACGACATCTGCTTAATATAAGAGTAAAGTAATGGTGTATAGGTAATTTGATAGGTAATGACAGTTTGTGTTAAAGTACTGTGCAGATTGACATGACTGAGTCCTGTTTAATAGGACTGAGTCCCATCCAATAGGATTGAGTCCTATCAGGCCAGTCCTACTCCTACTCTTTTCGTATATACTCTGGTTCCACAGCAGTTCAATGCTCAGGCTTTCGATGAGAGTGAACCCCTACATGCTTGGCCTTCAAACCTGACGTATGTCGAAATACTATCAAAATCTTGCCTAACTTAGATTGGTAGAAGGTTATTTCGGGAAATTTTGGAAATTCCAAGAAATGTCATAATGTTAGAAAATTATGGAATACTTTGGGATATGCAGTTGATTTATAGGCTTTTATAGGGAAGTTTGAATTTTCCCTGATGTAACGGCGCCTCACAAATGCAACTACAGTAAGTATCTAGGGTTGTACTCATCAATACTGAAAGTATCTTGGCTATAGCGCCCAAGATTATGAACCAGTACGTCGTGTGTGGCTGCACCGAACCAATGTTCATCTGAATTTAG
Organism: Mycena indigotica; assembly: GCF_014461135.1. Classification (NCBI taxonomy): domain Eukaryota; kingdom Fungi; phylum Basidiomycota; class Agaricomycetes; order Agaricales; family Mycenaceae; genus Mycena; species Mycena indigotica. Next base: position 240,541 of record NW_023503017.1, on the reverse strand, counting down.
CGTCGTCATCGGTCAGAGTTACTGTTTTTGGGATGATGGACTTCGCGCAACTTGGAGTCAAAATGCAAATGGGTATTATTCTCGCTCAATTTTTACAACGAGAAGATATAGTACGTGGCCAGGCTCTGATCACTGCACATATTTAGAGAGTGATGGGGATGCAGTTGACGGAGATGAGTCCTCCTGCGGACGAGGGGCCTGAGCAAGTGACAGTGGTTCCACCGCTAAAAGATATATGTTTTAGTAAAAACAATTCTCGATTTGAAAAAGCTTTGAACACCCACCAGTTATTGCCAATAACAGTGATTGGAGAGCAGCTGAGACCAACGGGGATGTCTCCAAGGCCGGAAAGGTCGAGGCCAACAAGGGCAGCGACTTCGGAGCAGACGTGGCTGGTCGAGGAGACGATGCTCGCGCAACAGGTGGCCTCAGTACGGGCAGCGAGGCCGCTGGGTGCGGCGGCGGCAAGGGTCTGCATAAATCGTTAGTAAAACGCGGTGACAGGGCCCGCAAAGTGAGCGGTACTGACAGCGAGAGTGAAAAGAGCGATGATGTGAGCGAACATTGTTCTGTGAAGGAGTGTGTGGGGGTTGAACTGGGTGTTCGAGTAGTAGAGAGGAGTAAAGAACTTGAACTGGCTGTTCGAGTAAAGAAACAGAAAAATGGGGGAACCTTTTATAATCCTTTCCGACATTGCGAATGTCAAAGTCACAAGAGCCTGAACCGAAGAACGGTCGCGCATTTGGCAGACGGGATGTTGGAGCAGGCGTCGCGCTGTCGTGGCTTCTTGGAATCGAAGCGTTTGTTAACGTTAGCAAAGATCGTTAATCAGTGGAAGCCCAATGAACGTATCCTAATCGTTATCCGGCGCGCGTTCATTCTGCCACTCACTTTTTTTGGAGTCGCTGAGATGTCCGGACCAGCTCTCTGCGTTCTCTTCGGCTCGTCAAGTTTGAAGACATTAACACCAATTTATTCTGCGACGTATGCCCACTCGACCGGGGCCATGGAAGAACAGATCGGGTAAGTAACAAGTTATTCCTGGTGTCGCAAATAGCGCCAGTGTCACCGGGAGCCTGAGCGCCGCGCTCAAGCGAATTGCCAAACAACACCCTCGACCGGGCCAGTCCAGGTGCTCGGCGCAAGGTCGCTGAAAGCCCGTGGACTAAGCGCTACGTCCTGCGCCCCTTCGGCGTCGAAGAATCCACTGAATACTGCGGTCACGGAGTTGCCCTTGTCTGTGAATCGATGCGTGAGTAAAAACCTGAAAGACAACTTGAACGAAGGAAAAGTGCAGGAGACATACAGCTGAGAGTGACACCTTCGTTGCAGCAGGTATGACTCCCGACGAGCGCGCGCGGGACGGCGACACCGTATGGCCCGTTGAAGGCCGGGCAGCTGCAGCCCTCGACGTTGGCAAAGCCAAGGTAAGCTTCAATGTGGATATGTCAGCCTTGGGATCGATATGATAGCAGTGGGACGAACGAACCGGTGCCGTTGAACGCGTTGACGAGCCCTAAAGTCGAGGCCAAGCTAATATAAGCAAGGAGAGTTTGCTTGGAGAACATCTTGTTGTTTGTTTACTGAGGGGATGAGACTGGGAGCGAAGGAAGCAAATGTGCTGAGGTAGCTCTGAGAATAAGCTGAGCATTTATACGGTTCAGAGACTGTGCTTACCATGCTCATTCTGGGTAAGGGACGCCCATGGAGAAAGGGCGTAGTGTTGGAGCATACTCAGCGTAGCAGGATTACAATGACGCTGGCCGTCCCAGACCGACTTAGCCCGAGCACCGAGTGGTAGAATTGGTGTTGGATATTGCTTGAACGACAAGTTTCAAATGGCGGGATGAAAAATGTAGACGTAAACGTCGAGCCGTTCGGGTCTCCCAATGAGGACGACATCACCGACCCGGAAATGTTGTTACTGTGCGCGCAAGGCCCAGAAGACGAAGACTCGGAGTTGCAACATCTATGATACGCAGACGACGAGTCAATATATGTCAATGTTTGTGGGTATGGACTCACGAAGGGTGAAGTCGAGCTTGTTTGACGCGAGCTGGCAACTAGCAAGGCTTCAAGTTACCATGGTCCACGACGCGGAAAATAGTTGTGGCATTAATAAGCAGTTCCATTCTCCTATGTGGCGCGGGATGCCGTCCTTGGATGATGATGAATTCAGTCCGACTAGGACTTTTCGGGTCCAGACTCCAGTCCAGGACTCGGATACAGCATGAAGAGGCGCCGATTCTAAGGCAATACGAAATTTCACCAGGAAGCTGGTTGACACCTGAGGGCAAGGATCAGCTTGCATACTGGTAGTGCTCTCAGGAGAGTACAAAGGACGAGCGGCGGTACTAAGAAGTCATAATACTTATTAACTTGCTTAGTAGACGGCGCGGCGCGACTTCGGTGTTTTGTCGGATGGTAGCGTATTTATCCCTTGGGAGATGCTCTTGCTGCGCTGTTCTATTTGCGTGGTGGCCGTAAATGGTCTCGCCGAGCGGGCACGGTCCCAAACGGCCATGACGCGTACAGTGCACCCCGACTCGAATCGAAAATGGAGGATGCCGCATTGGATGGTGGTCGGCGCAAGGGTCGGCGACCAAAATCGGAAGCCTAGCCCATCACGATCGTTTGCCTAGTTGACTGTTGAGCCCGAGATATCGGACGAGGGATGTGGACGATTTGAAGTGAGTTGTCAGCGGGTTGAAAATTAAGCCGGGATTAAGGGGGGAGGGAGGGTGAAGAGGCACATTATTTTTCGTATGTACCGGCGCAGACCATGTACGTGGCGTGGTGACCACACTGTTGTGGACGATGGAAAGGATTGGCTGACTCATTCTTTGGCACTGTTTGGCGCTGCAAAGATCATCGGTTGATCTTCGTTGTCAGCGGGCTGATTGATCGATGACGTGACTTTCTTCTCTTCCCTCTTCCCAACCACTCTCTCAACTCCAACTCGTTTGTCGAGTGCTGCACCTCGAGCGCCGCCATGTAGACGTAATACTGCTCTAGTTGGTCGCACATCTTGTTCCGAAAACAGTGTAAACTCACTGCAACGACCAGGCACGCTGGCTCAGCGCCAGCGAATTTGCAACAAATTCCATGACAGAATAGCATGGTTAATCTATAAAACGACGGAACCGCCTGATCCGACCGTATGGCTTGTATTGGATAGGTGGTCCATCAGAGATGCGATCCAATCAGCCGTTTCGTCGATCGCTCAAGTGAGGCTCAAGTCAATGTGCTCGGTCGGCGCCCGCGACCTACTCATCCCCGACGTCCATCTGCGCCCCGTCGCGTCCGCTCTTTTTCAGAGCACCTTCCACTCTTTTCCCGCCCCCCGTCGGCGTCATGACAAGCGTTATCGTCGACGACCGCGATTCACTCATTTCGTACAGCCCATCATGGAAACAGGATAGCTCCTCCCTTGAGTTTGGCGGGACAACGTCCATGCCACCGAATCAAAATGCGAAGGCTGTTTTTACCTTTACTGGTGCGTCTCACCTGGACCTGTTTTCTTCGGTACAGAACTTTATGACAGGTACTGAGGTGTCTGTCTATGGCTCCATTACCGGCAACCCCTCCCACCAGACAACGTTAGCCGTCAACATCGACGGCGCAACCAACCAGCTCTATCTCCCCACCGTCGCTCCCGGAAACATCATGCATCACCAGCGCATCTTTTCGTACTCCAATCTTCCCGCCGGACAACACACGCTCACGATTACCAACACCGACGCCATCATCTCGACGTTCCTGCTGGATTACATCACATACACCGCTCCTAGTCGTGGCTCGGGCCAGAGCGTTATGATTGACGACGCAGATTGGGGGAAGGTCTCCTTCTCCGGAACATGGGGGCAGGATAATAACTTTGACTACTTTTTGCAAACCAGCCACCATACTTCGACAAGGGGCGAATGGGTCGAGGTCAAGTACAACTTCTTGGACGGTGCGTCAACGTTATAAGCTCAGAATGCACATCTCATTGGTTTGTAGGCGACACTTTATCTCTTCGTGGGCCTCTCCGCGGCGATAGTCAAAGCCCTCTTGCTGCTACCGTCTCCATCGACGGCGGCTCTCCAGTCTCGATTCCTTCGAAAAACGCGCCATCTCCTGGTTCCACCTCATACAACAACAACCTTTACACGTCTCCCTCCCTCCGCGGAGGCCAGCATACGTTCCGCTTTACCTACTCTGGTGGTACTGCCCTTGGTGTTGATTATTTCCTCGTCCAGGGTGGAAACAGCCCACCAGATGACTCGCATCAGCCAAATCCTCCACCACCTCCCCCACCCCCACCGCCCACCAAGCCGGGCGACCCCGGATCATCATCGACACCAAATGGGCCAGGCACAAACCCATCTGGGTCCTCCGCACTACCAAACGGTCCAGCCTCCAGCGGCGCCGCCCTCGCAAACCCATCCGGCTCCTTGACTGGACCTACACGGTCGAATGGGCCACTACCTTCTCTTGGTGGCGCAGTTATCACCGACTCAAACGGCAATGTTTTCAGCGCTCTAGGTCCAGTGCAGACTGGTACCGGTAGCGGCAAATCCGGTTCTGATGGCTCGTCCTCAGTCGGTCCGGGACTTTCTGGCTCCGCCAACCCACAGAATGCCGCAAGCCAGCATGGTCCGAATCTTGGCCTCATCATCGGTATTGTCTGTGGAGTAGTGGGCCTTTTGTTACTCCTCCTTGGAGTTTTTTGTTTGCGGAGACGAGCACAAGCGCGTCGTCGCAAACGGATCGGTATATTTACTCTCTCTTTTCCTAAATATCTTCGTGCTGATATGTGTGTGTTTTAGACTCCGCCTTCAGCTTTTACACACCCCAACCTGCATCGAGATCCGTTTCTGGAACCGTTCCCGCTACCATGATGGCCAATACCGTCCCGCCCACTCCGCATTCGGGAACGCAGATGATAATGACTGTGCCAGATGCTGGGCCCGTCAGCGCGACTTATCAAGGACATTATACCGACTATGCCGGCCAGGCCATTGATACCCAGCCCACAATCCACACCAACATGGCGAATTCGTATGTTGTCGCCGGACCTACCTCCAATTCCACCCCAATTACCACCACTCTCGACACCAATGCCAACCTGGCCGTCCCGCCCAACTACCGTAGCCTCGTTCGAGACTCACAAGCCACACTCACCAACGTCCCCGGCGTTGTCGTCGGTGCTCCTGCTGCCGCTGCCGCTTATGGCGACGAGAAAGTGGACGAATGGGAAGAAGATACTCGCGGCGGCCACAGCCCCGTCGATGGTTATGGCTATGGTTCAGGCAAGATATACGAGGACGAGGGTATCAATATACGCAACTCGCAGTATGTGTCCGATGACGAATGGGATCGCCCGGACTTTAAGCCTTGATGGGCGTGCATAGTATTTGTTATCCTTATCTATTTTCTTTATTCGTTTGTTGTGGTACTGTTGGTAGCTTCTAGTTGTTGTCTTTAGTATGCATTCATTCTGTTTTCGATCCGATTTTCCTTACTTGATACTAGTGTGACACCATAAAATCACACTCTTTTTTTACCTTGATGTCGCATCCGGCTCTCGATCGCTCGAATCTACGGAAACTACCTCAAAGATTCCGCGTAAGTCCACGCTTCAGATTGTCAATGCCCACCTCTAATGAGCAAAAAAAAGACCCAGGTGACGAGAGCTCTCAATGGTTCTTCAATTGCCTTGCGCTTCCTTTCTGATACCGGTACCATGGCCGACGGGCATAGGGCACTTTTACTTCCGCTTTACTATGAAGCGCTTTCTATCGAAGACATTGACACCGTGAAAACGCGCGCGTCTGCCTTGGAAGAGCCGTCGGAGTCAAGGGAGTCGTATGCTGAAACGCTGGAACGCATTTTGCGTGTTATCGTGGCACTTGACGGCGTTGACTCGGCAAAGAGTGTTACCCCTGGTGCAGTCTTCCCCGGCGCCGTTCTCTGGCCACGAATCATTGCATGGGTCGACTTCCTTGACGAATTCCACGAGCAGCTCCAACCCATCCTCAAAAACTCTGTGGCTCTCGGACTTCTGCCATACGAAATCTACCTGAACGCCTTGGTGGCTGCTCTCATCGATAACCGTGACCCTTCCCTCTCAAAACCTTACCCGGATGATGTGGCAGATCGTCTCCTGTACCTCGTTGGGCGCTCATGGCCCCATATTCTGCAAGGGGCACATGTCGAGCACTCGAATTCCCTTCATACACATGTTGCTCGTCCAACAAGCCGAACTAGACAAGCGCTGAGGGCCATCACGTTCATTATGGAGGAGGTTGCCCGGCACAGGCCGGAGGCGTTCATGGCTCCTCTGCTCGCTGGCGTCGGTGGATTGTGGGATCGTTTGGCGAGGGTCATCGTGCAGCAGTTCCAATACTGCCTCAAGGGTCACAATCCAGAAAAACCCTTCGACACATGGCAGCTTATGTCCATTGCGGGGCTCCACCCCCCTCTCGATCGCGCCGCATCGGAATCCGGCGCTCCCGCTCTCCGCCACGCTCTCGCGCGTGCGGGTGTCATTCCTTGTCTCGTCACCATAAACCGCATCCTCGCAAGACAGACATTGCCTGACAGTTTGAAAACGATCCCTCGTGATTTTCTGAGGCTATCTGCGCAGATGTTGAGGGTGCAAAATGCGCAGAAGTACATGGTACAAGCGCTCAAAGCCGGATACCTCTCGCTTCTGTTCTCCTACAGTCACGGCCCGAATGTAGGTGCATTCACTCGAGAAAACCAAACACAAACACACGCTCGCGTTATCGCTAACATTATGCCCCTCACATACTACCCCTCGGTACTTCGCCAACTGCAGGTGTCGCTTGGGGAGGTCAAAAACCTCGATTCTCGTGTCTATTTGCAACCCTTTGCCGCTGTAGAACAATGGGAAGAATTGCTTGAGAAGACACATCGACATTCTCTAGCATTACACGATCTTGACGAGGGAGTCTTCCCTTGGATCACCACAGGAGCATGTGATAACTTTAAAGTAAGCCTTGTACAAGCTACTCGTACTATGCATTCGTGACACATCAATAGTGCGCAGCGATTGTGAACCGCAAGCTGCTCAAGAGATGCAGCGAATGTATCGCGACTTTTTACTGTTCAACCGAGTGCCAACGCGCAGATTGGGTTGAGGGACATCGTCACGAGTGTCCCACTTTCGCTGAATTCCGCCCCACGTCGGTCTGTCCTCCGATCAACGCAGGGTCGCTTGCCAGACATGGCTTTGATATAATACGGCGGCGGCCATTCACGGCCCAAGATAGCCGATTTCAACGTGCCATGCTCTCCGCCCAATATGAGGGCTTGGAGTCACAGGCGTTGATGTGGATAACGATGCTGGAAGGCTACGACGCAGCCACGGGTGACTTCCCCATCGCTATCTGGGACTATAGCTCGGGGAAGCCGGAAATCCACACGATTTCCCAGCAGGTCCTCGCCGAGGAGTGGTCAGTGTACCTAGCCCGTGTCAAGAGAAGTGCAGGAAGGGTGCAGCTTCATCTCGTGCGGCGTGATGAGGGCGGCATTTATCTTTCACGTGCGGTTTTCGTGCATTTTGCGACAACGGAGCTGTTCGACGGTATGAAAACGTTGGCAGAGGGGAAGGCGTCTGCGTGGACGGAGGCGGAGAAGGCCAGACTACAACCGAGGGTGAAAGAGCTGCTCCTCAAGAAGCATAACTGGACCTTCTAGTACACTACTAGTAGCATTAGCTGCCTACTAGTTTAATACTATGTTCCTACTTCGAGCTTGATCACTCGACTGACAGTGATCAATGATCATTCGAGCAGCACGTGTCATCTTCTCTTCCCTCAGTACTTGTCATGACACACCCTGCACTTCAGCTCTCCAACCTGCAGCGCCTTCCTCTTGGACTCCGAGTAACCGCTTCATGTCATACCACGCACGGCTGACCAAACTCTGTATAGATGTTTGCTATGAGAGCGCGCAATGGCTCTGCTGCAGCTCTTGGTTGGCTCGCAGGAATGACCAAGCATCAGGGTATCCCACGAGCACAATGTTTCCTGCTACTCCCCCTATTCTACGACGCGCTTGCCTCTGACGACATCGATCATCTGAAAAATCTCGACACCTTGGACAAGCTCGAGATCGATGCCGCTCGCGAACGCATTCTGCGCGTCCATCTGGCGCTCCATGGCTTTGTCTGGGTGGGGATTGACGAAACCACGCCAGCGGACATAATCGAGATATTCTGGGTCAGAATACTAGCTTGGGTGGAATTCCTGGACCAATTTGATGAAAGCCTGCCCATTCCACTCAGGCTGCCAAACGGACTTGAAGACAACGAAGAGAATTCGCCGTCACGCTATCTGTTGTACATCATCGCGCTGGGGCTGGGATGCCCGCTAAACGATGCAAAAGTGGAAAATATGTCGGGACTTGACATCGGCCATCGTATTATTTATTTGGCAGCTCGCGCATGGAGCCACATTCTCGTTCGTTTGGAGCTTGGAGAAGACGTTGATTGGATGCTTGGCGCTCAAGCTATGGCTGCTTTCTCGACACTGATCGAGCGCTGGGGTCGCGGAGACGTGGCGAGGCTTACCAATGCCCTGCGGCTGGGCTGTGGCGGAACCTGGGAGCGCTCAGCGGATGCTTTGGTGCGCCATATACGACAAGTCATCGAAGACCATGAATTCTCGGAGCCGCTGGGCATAAGGCAGCTCATATCCATCAATGCGGCATATTATTCACTCGTGGGCATTGATAAGACCTTTGCCTTCCGCCAAGCGCTGGTGCGTGGCGGATTTGTTGGGGATCTCGTTAATACCCTGCATATACTCGTTGCGCATCCGCTCCCTCCCGAACACGTCCGGCTGATGGAGCTTTTCTTGGTGGCGCTGGGGACTCTGTTGAAGGCTCAAGAGCCCCAACGCTACATGGTGGAGGCGCTCGAAGCGGGCCTCATTCCGTTGCTTTTTTCCTATGGAAAGAGCAGTAACCGCCAAATGAAAACAACAACTGTTGTGGATATGATCGACTGGATGATGTCCATGACGGTCTATCCATCCTTCTTACGCCAATTCGAGGAGTCGTCGAACCAGTTCCGTGAAGGGTACGACATGGCACCGCCTCTTCTCTTCCCCATAGAGGCCAATGACCCATGGTCGCTACTTATCGACATTGCGTATGGGCGGCTTCGTACTTATACCGAGTTTCGGGAAGGAACGTGGACCGGGATGCACCACATTCGCAGTGCATGTGGGAATTTTGAGGTAAGCATTCACCCTATCGGATCTCTCAGGCCGAGTTCATCCATATTTTTTTCAGTGCAAAGTGCTCCCTCACGAACACAGCGCGAAGCTCAAAAGGTGTAGTGGGTGCCAGTCCACGTTCTACTGCTCCAAGACATGCCAGCGAGCCGATTGGAAAAGCGGGCATCGAACAGAGTGTGCTGCGTTTGCACTGTTTGGTCCAACGTCAGTCTGCTCGGCGGGCCAACGGGACGCGCTGGCCACAGATGGATTCCAGGTGAACACAACTCGCCTCATCAGCACCTCGGATCGAGACTTCCAGCGTGTCATTCTTGCCAACGACTACACTTATGAACGGCTGGACTTATCTTTAAAACTCGTGGAAGCACTCAGCAACACTGACATTGAACAGACAGGAACATTTCCTGTCGTCAGCTGGGACTATACCGTCAAGGAGTGGGCAGGATTCTCACAAGGTACCCTGTACCCTGCAGACATTGTGAGTCTGCGCTATGGCCCTTGGCTGCGACGTGCGATTCGTAGCCGCGGCAAACTGCAGCTCCATGTGGTTCATTTTGAAGAAGGGGGAGATGTGCACCCACGGCCAGTGTTTCTTCATTTCCCAACAACGGCACTCTTCGATGGCTTGTGCGAATTGGCCACAGCACATCCCCAGCCGTGGTCAGAGGAAGAGGCAGAGGACGTCAAGCAAACGGTTGAGGATGTGCTCAAGGCAGCAGAGGACTGGACCTTCTAACTATATTAACTGGTTTATATGTAATGTATTATTAGGTCCGACATAGTGCGACGAGAAGGTCCAAGATGAGTGGTATATTGAGGGATTACGTGGGCATAGTGAGTTGGGTGGAGATGCAATTACCAAGCACGCAGTAGGGTGTAGACAAACAGGGACACGGGAGGATAAGATGGGTTGACATAGGACGGAGGGGGTTGTGATAGACGGAAAAGATGGAGCAGGGAGGACGACATATAGATAACGTAGGGGATGGCGATTGGGGGAAGGGAAATGTAGGTCACACACCGTCCATACCACATCCTCCATCCAGCGAGAACGAGTCCTGGGCCAGCCAGCCAGGGCGGCAGCCTCTTCATCCTGGCCAGAATTCGATGAATGACAGTACGGAGGTACGAGGCCCGCCACCAACAAGTGGCGGTCATCGCTCTAGAAGACGGGAACGCGGGCCCGGAGGCGGAAGAGCTTGTTACCGGGCCCGAACTTTTATCTGTGAGGGCAAGGAGTCAGCATAAGCCACGGCGACACGGGGAGAAGAACGGCGACATACGTCCTCATGGTTTGTTCGAAGGCTTGCGAAAATTTTCCGCTGCCCTTTATAGGCAGTGTGACATGTGACGTAGAGTCACATCCTCGGTCACCGATGGAAAGTCGTTTAGCTGGGCTTCCGCAAGACCTCTTACTCGAGCTTGCGAAATGGCTTGATATACGTGACTTGTTCAGTCTCCTGTCCGTACGTTGCACCTTTCCAACCGTGGCCTCGCGCTCATCCGACTTTGCGTGGTCAGACATGCAGCGTGATTCGCAACCTTCAGTGGCACAAGGCGCTGTGGATATACGCCATCTGGCGGTTGCGCACTGTCCAACTACACCCACTGCCGCTCCAACATGCACAAGATCTTGCTGCTTTAAGCCTTGAACAGCTCGTGGACGCTGTAAAGGTCGCCCATCGTCTGCTACAGAATCTGCACTCGCCAGAGGGGCCAGTGCCTGTGTTTACAACGCAGTTCCACGCGGGGTGGCTCATCAAACGGGTCATTTGCATTCCAGGCACCTACCTCGCGCTGGTCGAGAGCTACTCCGGTATCAGTTGCTGGGATCTGCTCACCTCGCAAAGTGTCGCGAGCTTGCCAAAGCAGGCTAACGTGGGTCTCTTACCGGCTTCCTCCAGCGTATGCATGGATACTCCCGGGAAGGCACTCGTCATCGGCTGTGTGCAGCCTCGGTGAGCGTTGAATTTCCAGCTTATTTTATCAAGTAACATTTCTCTAGACTGAAAAATATCCAACATCTTGCAGCTATCTGGCTGGATTTCACCGACCGTTCTAATGTGACGCTTACAATCGACATTTCCCCTGATGTGAGCAACGTTTCCTATCCGTGGAGATACCTCTTCGCTTCTAAAGAAGGTATCGGACTGGTCACGACCTCACACTTGATTTATTGGGTCTTTGAGACCGATGCTGTCATTGTACAGCCTCACGACCATCCTCTGGCTCAACAGGTGCGCTCTATACTCTGAGAAAAAGCAGGGATTACATATTTGTAGAGCGTCATCCTAGCCCATTTTCGTCACGGAGATTATTTGTACGTCTCTGACGGTGGGACAAGCGAGCGCGGGCCGATGCTCGACGTTATCGACTTGTCCCACCTCTCAGACCACGGCTCTCCAGGGGAAATCCTGCGCTTGGAGCAAATATTAACCTGCTCCCGCGTCATCCTGCCCCCGCTCGACTTCCCCGACCCGCCCGATGGGCTGTTCGGCACCTACGTCAAGCCGCCGATTGCGCCCCTCGCTGCGCCGTGCTACGGGGTCTTCTCGATAACCTGCCTCACGTATGAGGACCACCTCACGCGCTCCTGCGTTCTTTTCTGGCCCTCGGACATCGGCGAGGATGCGCGCTTGGTTCTGGGGAGACACGCACCGAAATGCTTCCAACACGTGAGCAAGGTCCGTCAGTGTGCAGTCGGCTCGAGCGGGCGGTACGCGCTGTTGCTCGGATATGGCGATGTTGACGGCGACACGACCGAGGCAACAGACTACCTCGCGCTGCTCCATCTTCCCCCGGACGCGGAGTCCTTCGAGTTCAGGCGTCTCGATGTGGGCGACATCATGCTAGGCTCGGTTGTTCTCGCCGCATTGGATGACACGCTGGGCTTGGTGGTCTTGCTGGACCATAAGGGCATGCTGATGGCTATTTCGTATGCGCGGACATGATTTCAAGTTCGCTGCAAGTTAAATCAACTTAAATGTACTTCAAGCTGGCTGCTGTTGACATCATTTGTTTACGGTTGACTCTGAACAGGCGCAAGTCATCGCAGCTTTCGCGCTGTGTTTTCAAGTTCTTAAATTAATTTGATGGACCGTGACCGCATGTGACTCGGAGCAGATTCCGAGATTGACTGTTCGCACACTCCATTGATTCTTTCCATCTCAATCATATCTGCATCTTGACTTCTGCTTGACTTCTACAATCGCCAGCTCATCTCAACTGTTGCCCGATCATGGCCTCCGGTGGGCTGGACAGCAGGCAACCAGCGTCGAGCAATAACAACACAAGCATCGTGCCACGTAGCGACGAACGAGCGTGATTTATGGAGCACCAGCTTATCGTATGTACGCTGACAGTCCCACACACGCGAACGGGAGGCGACGAACAATCAGTGTAGTTAATTCAGGATCCGCGTCATTCCGTGGGTAGACTCCTGTAGAGGTTGGCGATTCTTCGCTTCCCACTCGTTTCCTACCCCCACCACTGGCACCCCGCCCATGGCACCCCGCCTCTCTTTCTCGCCGTTCAGGACGCACTATTTCTTTCTGACGACGGTGGTGCTGTCGATCGTGAGTAGACGTAATTCTTGCCGACGACATTGACACCCGTCAGGTTGTCTGGTTTCTGACACTCGTCTCACAAGCACTCGCAACTGCTCAATGTACGCGTCCACCTCTTGTCGCGCAGCGCTAACCTGTGGACAGTCGGGAACCGCACCGTGGGCGTGTTATGGTTCGCTATCTTCCTTCAAGCGTTTCTCGATATTGGTGTCATTCTCGCCATCGCGACGGACTCTGTCCCTGCTATGCGTCTCCAGGTCTCAGTATTCGGCAGCATTGCTATAGTGCTCTCGGTCCAGGGAATACATGCTGGGATATTCGCGCCGCTCAAGGCTGAGTCCGCGCTTGACGCTATGGGGGTGGGCTACCTCCTCTGCACAATCATCGACCTGCTCTGGGTGCTCTACTTCACGTCAGAGGAAGATTCATTGGCAATGTACCTCTTCAACAAGATGACAAAGGGTGGTGCGGGAGGCGGCCTGAGTCTGACGCGGAGAAGAAGAGGAAACGGGATGGACAAGGAGGCAAACCTGGACAATTATGTGTTGGGAGCGGGCATCAGCTCGTCAGATATTGTGCGCCGAGCGAGCATTGCGCGGAGTATGATGTCAACCCACACGGCAAGCGCGCCCATATCCGTGCCTCCGGTCCCAGCTGTTCCCGGCCCATCCGTGCTCAAGCGGAGCAACACAGGCACACGCTCGCTGTCGAGCCGCAAAAGCGTCGTTTCGCTCAAGGAGGACCTCCCTTTACCGCCTTCCAGCCCCGGCTACATCCCTCCAATGCCGCTCCACTCCCTCTCCTCCGTCCACATCCCTGAACACTCCTACCCGTACTCGTCGTCCCCTGCGCGAGTCTCGTCTGGCATTAACATCCCCGTCCCATCTATCATCAGTAGCAGCATCGGTGTCACCATTCCCGCAGTTCCCAAAGTACCCGACCACGCCCGCTCGCCGTCGTCGTCAACGATAAAGGCCGCTTCAAATAGCGTGGTGGAAGTCGACGACAACGGATCCGTGCCTCTGCCCCGGGCACGCGCGTTGCATGCCTGTAAGCCCGCCGTTTACACTTCCTTATTCTTCAAGGGACTGACGATACACCAGACCAAGGCTCGCCTGATGACCCAGACGAACTCACCTTCGCCAAAGGTGAAATTCTTGAGATTGAGGACCAGCAGGGCAAGTGGTGGCAAGCCAAGAAGGCCGATGGAACTTTTGGAGGTGTGTATTTCTCCACATTCTGGGTGGTTTGTATTGCTGACGTGCTTCCACAGTCGTCCCATCTAACTATCTCGTTCTACTATGATTCCAGTCTCTTCCCACATTCCTTTTATCAGAGTTTTTTGATACAGAGACACGCAGGCATATTATTTATTACTGTATGTAGCCATGAATTCACTTATTTGGAGAGCCTAGCATTGTTCAAAAGGGTCTTTCCTTCAAGATATATAAGGATAATAAGGGGTCATCACTGAGTACGATTTGAACAAGAGGGTTTAATACTACTAGTAATCTGGGTCAATAATTACTAGAATGTCAGTGAAAAGAATTTGCTTTTAAGATTAAGACATGTGATCTATAAGTCTTGCTCAGGTACATACCAGGTTCTACTAGTATAATTAGTCTGACAAAAGTTGAGTCGTCTAATTGTGTAGTCATATTGACAGTTCATTGGCCAAAACTGGCCTCCGGAGTCTGGGTCACTTGACAAGGTCATGCTCCATACTAGTCACTGACTGTTTCTATAATTTCTCCCTCTGAAAGGTTAGCCCCAAAAAGTTTGAAACTTTTGAATGGATTTTTTCTGAGAGAAAATCACCTAACCTGCCCACTTATCCCCTCTAGTTAGAGCCTCAGGGGGTGAAGCTCTAACTAGAGGGGATAATGAATATCCGCTGTGTTTCCTTAAACTCCCTTCTGGATGTTAGTGGACAGGATGTTAGTGGACAGGGAGTCTTTGGGGGGGAAGGGGGGAGGCCAGCTGGGGGGAGCGGGCTGGGGAGCGGGCTGGCCGGAGCATCAATGGATGATCACTGGATGACACGATGACAGTGAAGGTCATCATCGCTGTCTGCTGTCAAGTCCCGCCCTCTGCCCGCCCTCCCCCGCCCTCATCCCATCACTGCCATCAAAGTTGCTGATGGCTGTTGATCTTGGGGTCGCCCATGGTCCCGCCCGCCGTCCCGATCTGATGGCGCATCAAAAAACGAAAGTTGTGCAGAATGCTCTGCTGATACTAAATGTACAAACCGTTTATCAATAGCTTAAGTAGTTAAGGAGATATAAGCCTTTTGATCTAGTGATGGATGAGTCTGAAGTTAGTAGACATCTTTTATATGGGATATTTGGAGGATTTTAATATGGTATGAGCATGTAGGACAATTTATTATTTGGGTATCAATATGTAAGTCTCTATAGAAGGTGTTGGGACTGTCAGTAGAGGATCTGAGACATAGTTAGCAAGGGGGGTGCTTACAATTTATGATGTGCACTAACCTTGGTTGGGAGGGCATCTGGGGGGAGGGGAGGGGGGGTTGACAGACAGGCCATAGAATGTCTTTCATCCTGCTGGAGTCCTCCACTTATGATAATATAGTTAATCATGTCTACTAACTTCCCTAGCACAGAAGTTAGTGGACATCTTTCACCACTTTGGTTAAGGATGGAGCTGGTAGAGGAATAATATTGCCACTACAGACTAGAAGGTCTACTGGCATATTTTCATGGCACTAAGGTCCTGGATTAATAATAGTTTAGTTGACCATGTCCACTAACTTCTGTGCACAGAAGTTAGTAGACATATTTTATAACTTTGGTTGAGGAAGCAGCTGAAAATGCACAAGTGTGAGATGTCAGGCTATGGAGGGTCTACTTGGAGTACTTTTATCCTGCAGAAGTTCCAAATTCATTATAATATAGGTGAGCATGTCTACTAACTTCTGTGCCTGTGAAGTTAGTAGACATCTTCAGCCACTTTAGTTGAGAAAGCAGCTAGTGGAGGGATATATGACATGACAGGTTCATTGGCGTCTCTTTTATGCTACTGAAGTCCCAAATTGATGATAGTTTAGTTGACCATGTCTACTAGCTTCCCTACACCGAAGTTAGTAGACATCTTCCACTACTTGAATTGAGAAAGCAGCAGCTGGAGAGGCACGTGACATGACAAGTTATGGAAGGTCTACTGGCATATTTCCTATACCATTGAAGTCCACATAATAATATAGGTAAGCATGTCTACCAATTTCTGTGTCATGGAAGTTAGTAGACATCTTTCACCACTGGTTGAAAAAGCAGACAGGGGGGAGACATGTGTCGTGCAAGGCCATAGGAGGTCTTCTGGAATGCAGTTTATCCTGCTGAAGTCCTGCATTTGTGATAGTGTAGTTGACCATGTCCACTAACTTCTCTGGCACAGAAGTTAGTAGACAGGAAGTTAGTAGATATCCTCCAACCCTTTAGTTGATAAAGCAGCTGGGCTGAGGGGAGGACATGTGTCATGTCTGGCAATGGAAAGCTCACTTGGATCTCTTCTATGCTATAAATTTATAATAGTTACATTGTTGGAAGTTAGTGGACACCTTCAGTTTGCAAGGCCCCCCTTTGCGATCCAGGATGTCTACTAACTCCCCTGGAGTAGAGATTAGTAGATGTCTTCCCCTGGGTTGGTTGACAAGGTAGCTAGGAGGATATGCAGGCCATAGGAAGTCTACTGGTATGTCTTTTATACAGCTAAGGCCCTTTGAACTAATGCAATGTCCACTGCACAAAAGTTAGTAGACATCACTTTCTGGCCAGAGCATACTAATGTATGTTTCAATGTCATAGAGAGTCTACTAGGTCCCTTCCACCTTTTTCAAGGGATTCATTGAAGATAATATACATGCCATATCCATAAATGCATGGAAGTTAGTAGTCCTAATCCACTACTCTAGTCAAGGAGAATCTGGGGCAGAAATATGTGACATGGTAGGCTATGGAATATCTACTAGCATGTTTTGCATGCATGCTATAGCTGGCAATAACTAGGGCAGTAAACTTACTCCAGGGCCTTGCAGAATGCATAGTTCCTACTGCTATACGTTCATTACCAATTATCTGACCAAGTTGAATAACTTAGGAGACCATTTTATTAGCTACTCAATAGTCCAAATGCATGTCACAGGTCTTTAACAATCATATATACCTAATACCCTGAAGTTAGTAGACAACAATTAAACACATTGTAACTCAGGAACCGCTGCATCAATCCAAATGAATGAAGTATGTAATGAAATATCTCATCTAGCAATGTATTTATAGATGTTCTCCTGAGACTCCTTGGGGATATATGTAGCCAAATACTTAGTGATCATATATAACTATCCTATAACTTTGGGAGTATTTCATTAATCATAATAAATGACTCATGAGGGGACCCTACTATTCAGTACTATGGTTTGATATTTATCTCCTTGACTTATCAGCTTGCATAAGTGGTTAAATATTAAGAGACTATCAATCAATATGTTATAAGGGAAGAAGGATTGGGTTTGTAAGCATAAATGAAGTCTAGGCAGAACTACTCTGTGAATGGCTTCAATTGTGTCAGACTGCGGGTCGGGCCGTGCGAGGACTTCTCCTCAGAGCGCGCGCCCGGAACAGAACAGACGGATAGTCGGGCCCGCAAGTATGGCGGGCGGGGTAGATCGAAACCGAAAGGGCCCGTGAACTCGGTCCCTTGCCGTAGTCGGTGGTCGAAGGTTCGAATCGGGTCGTGTCGGGCCCGATGAGTCGATAGCGTCTTCTCGCACGGAGTAAGGTAGTTCTTCAGACGATCTAAGCGATAGAGTACAGGGTACACTATCGCGCATTATATACGTGGGCCCCCGCAAAGGGGGTGATCGGACACCCTGGCCTCTCCTCCTCCTCCTCGCTCCCGTTCCTGGCCGCAGAGGGGACGATCGCACATCCCTTGCGGGCCAGGCGCTACTCCTGACCTCCTAGCACTCCTCCCCATTCCCCTGGTGTCGAAGTTGGGCTTGGCGACGGCTCGACGCGTCGTTCTCGGTCACGTGCTTCCCACGTGTGCGTTCCTCCTCCTACTGGGGCGCATGTTCCCCGTCATCACGTGCTGCGTGTTACGGGCCCGCAATGGCCCGACACCAGCGCCGGAGCGGACGGGCCGGGTCTTATCCGTGACATCACCCCCTCCCTAGGAACAACTCGTCTCGAGTCGGCGTGGCTCGGTCGCCCCGGTTTCTCGGGTTTAATTTTGACTCTAGCTCGTCCTTCCAATCGCAAATTCCATCCAGCCCATAAGCTTAAGCTAAGCTTCGGCTGCGCATTTTAATCTCCCGCGGCTTCTGACGCCTCGTGGCGTCCGCAGATCGATCCTTCCTGTCCATCAAGTGTTTCACCGCGGTCACGTGCGGCATAGCGTAGGTCTTTTTCAATTCAGTTGCGCGTCCTTTGTTCGTATTGCTTGCGAGTAGGCTGTGCTGCGCGCCTCGGTCGAGTTCGATATAGAACGCGTTCGTTCCCCCATATAAGCCGGGGCTTCCCCTTCTAATCCTCTTTATGTCGTCCCCCAACTTGTACCGCTCCGGGTTGTTGCCCCCTTTCAGCTCTCAGATGGTTCCCCCATCCTCAGAGCCGGGTCGTCTGTTCGTCCGCTTCGCCTCTATGTCTCTCGTCGAGTTTCCTGCTTCCTGGCCCATCGCGCAAGGGCGAGACCCGTCGTGCACCGGGAGTCGTTCGAGCCCCTGCGCCTGTTGGAGGACTTGCCCCCATCTCAAGCCGACGACTATTCCTCCAAGCTGCTCCCTCTGTTGGCCCCCGTAGTCCGTTCACATCGAGCTCCCGCTCTCCCAGTCCCCCCGAGCGCCCCGCGGCCGTCGTCTTCCCCGCCGAATCTTGTGGCAGTGCGACTCGACCGCCTAATGAAGGCCGGTCTGTGGCAGCCGCTTGTCTTCGGGCCCCATCACCTCTATTTCGGTGTTCTATTCGATGCGTTCCCCTCCTCCTTCGTCTGGCGTCGCGAGGACGGCTCTCTTCAGGATGTTCGCCCTTTGTTTGGACAACTGGGCCGTGGCCTCCTTGCGCACCTCCTCGCTGCCGACACTGCTTCGCCCAGTGATTCGTTTTTTCCCCATCTGTGGCGTTGGGTGGTATGTCTCCTTCTCTGTGCGCTTTCGGCCGCGTGCTGACTGGCTCCGTTCAGCGCCTCATCCTTCACGCCTTGTCTTGCGCCGCTTCCGTCGGCCTCCCCTCCTTCGTCTCAGACCGATTCCTCGTCCTAGCCCACGTGGCCGCTTTTCGCGTGTTTCCCGAAGAGAACGTAGCTCGGCCCGATACGCTGGCCCGACTACTGGGTCCTCTCCCTCCATCTCTCGTGCCGCCGTTCCTTCATGCCGACCGGTGGTCGTCCTTCATCCGGGTGGTTTCCTTGCCTGATCCTCGGGAGGAGTTTGCCTTCTCGGGCGGCCCCTCGTTGGATGAGGCGGAAGCGGGTGTTTCGTTCAGCTTCCTCCCGTTGGCGGCCTGGTTGGATGATCAATTTCCGAGCCCCGAGAGTGATCCGGAGGGTTCCGAGTCGACGGCCCCGGTTATGAAGCGCGTTCCCCCTACTCCGGTGGTTCGGGCGCGGTCTTCGTCTTCGATGGAGGTTGACGTGGAACGGGATGGTGCCCCGCCGGTTTCGACCCTGCTTTTCCTACCTTCCGACTCGGGTTCGGATTCGGATGTGGAGGTGATCGCCGGCCCTCGTCGTTTGTCTTCGGTGGGGATCGACGCCTCTGAACACGAGTCGGCTACGGATGCCCTCGACCCTTCCTTCTCCCCAGCCGTGTCGCCTGCCCCGTTGCAACGGGATTTCGGCACCCCCTTGGCCCCTCGTCTTGAATCTACTGGACAGCTGGCGCTTTTCCGAGGGGAGCCCCCTCGTCAACCGGGAACAGTGATCCGATCCCTTTCCCCTCGCTGCGAGTATTGCATCGCTCATGATCGTTTGTGCACCGTGTGGGGCGTCCCAGATAGTTCTCCCCAGAAACTCCCTGGTCCCGTGCGTCGGGCTTGTGACGCGTGCAGCCCGCTCCATCGTGCCTGTCTGCGTTGGCGGTCTTTTGCAGATGCGTACAAGGCTCGCTCCGCGGATCTGCATGATTTTTCCTTCGAGTTTTGGGAGCGTCAAGTCGAGGATGGCGAGTTTGCGCTGCTACGTCCCGATCCCCGCTTCGCTGATCTAGTCGGGCTGTCCGCATCGGTCCCGTACCGATCCTTCTTGTTCTCCTATTTGCCCCGATCAAACGAGGATCGGTTCGGGGGAGCCCGACCCCGACGGTCGGGCCTTCTTCGGGCCGTCGTCGCCGCCCGGTCGTCCTTTCGTCAGCGTCTTCTCGGGACTCCTCCCCGTCCCCGTGCGAAACGAGTTCGCACCCGCCGCCGTCTCCCCCACCATCGTCAAGTCGGCCCCCCGCCGAGGCCTCGCCCCACTTTCCGCCGGCCGGCCTCCCCTGTCGCGGATCGCTCATTAGGAGAGGCATCGTCCCGGCCATCCGTTCCTGCGGGTAAGACCCACCCTCCTTCTTATCCCACCATGGGTTTCCAGGTGCCTTCGTTCCCTCGAGTCTCCCTGTGGTTCGGGAGGGGTTGGGACTTGGATCGGGCCATTGCCAAGTCTCGCCGGTTGCATGGGGACCCGTCGGTACCCGCCGATCAGCGCTTGTCGCCGTTGGGCGTGCTGTTGCTGCAACAGTCGGGCGGTTCATTCGGCCGACGGGGGGCTTCCCGGATGCTCGGACCCGCGCACTCGCGGAGTTGTCGTCGATCGTTCCCTGGACGCAGACCTCCGGTTGGTGAACTCGCTGGAGTCCTTGACCGCCTCGCGGGACGTCGCCCGGCGTGTGCCGCTATCTGGGCGCCATTCTTCTGGCTATCCACCGGTCCGAAGGAGAGAGGTCGGGATTCTGGGAAACGCCGGAGGGTTTAGAGCGTCGGGCCGCTGAACGAGAGGTGTATGCGAACGTGTGCCGTCAGGATGGCCTGAGCTTCGACATGATGGACCTGGATTAGGCTTCGGCGACTCGCTGGTCGTTCTTCGCGACATCAGCCGGGATTCCCCGTCTACTCGGGCCTCGGCGTTCGGGTATCCCCGCCCTCTGGTTTGCTGTCATCGTTCGCGCGCCTTGTCAAGTCGGCCCTCTCCCGTAGGGCGCCCCCCGTGGTGGTTCGGATCGTATCGTGTTTTTGTCTGCGTATTTTCCCCTTTTTTGTATTTTTTCTGCTGTCTGTAATCGATCGATTTGTCTTGCGCTCGTCCGTTGTGCCAGTGTGATGGGTGAAGAAAGAGATTTATTATTAGGGGACAGAGGCCCCGCCACAGATTAAGTAGAGCAGATTACGAGAGAGATAAGAACGGCCCCCAGGGCCTTCGTGCGGAGGGAGGTGCGTCCCATTTCATCAGGCCGAGTGTGCCGGTGGCCCGGGCGGTCCAGAGACGATCCGGATCGGGGTTCGGCCGTACGTGGGGAGGGGCGGGGAGTTGTTGAGGCGTCGGGCGCTTTGCGGCGGGCCCGGCACCGTGGGCCGGGCAAGCGTGTTCCATGTGCCGATGGTGTTCGTCCAAGGAGACCCGCCTAGGGGTGCCCCACTTCAGGGCGGGCTCCTTTCTTCCGTAGAGGACGCGGTTGAAGACCACGGGTTGGGCTTCGAGAGTGCGTCCGTATAGGTAGGCAAGGGAGGCGATGACGATAGCTACTATCGTAGCCCACGCCGGGAGTGCGATGACGGTGGTAGTGTCCATTCTGTTGCGGGTGTAGGGGGATCGCTTAGATTCTGTCAGACTGCGGGTCGGGCCGTGCGAGGACTTCTCCTCAGAGCGCGCGCCCGGAACAGAACAGACGGATAGTCGGGCCCGCAAGTATGGCGGGCGGGGTAGATCGAAACCGAAAGGGCCCGTGAACTCGGTCCCTTGCCGTAGTCGGTGGTCGAAGGTTCGAATCGGGTCGTGTCGGGCCCGATGAGTCGATAGCGTCTTCTCGCACGGAGTAAGGTAGTTCTTCAGACGATCTAAGCGATAGAGTACAGGGTACACTATCGCGCATTATATACGCGGGCCCGCAAAGGGGGTGATCGGACACCCTGGCCTCTCCTCCTCCTCCTCGCTCCCGTTCCTGGCCGCAGAGGGGACGATCGCACATCCCTTGCGGGCCAGGCGCTACTCCTGACCTCCTAGCACTCCTCCCCATTCCCCTGGTGTCGAGTTGGGCTCGGCGACGGCTCGACGCGTCGTTCTCGGTCACGTGCTTCCCACGTGTGCGTTCCTCCTACTGGGGCGCATGTTCCCCGTCGTCACGTGCTGCGTGTTACGGGCCCGCAATGGCCCGACACCAGCGCCGGAGCGGACGGGCCGGGTCTTATCCGTGACACTTCTGTGGCTTGCGATGCCGTCTTTGTTCGTAGGTAGCCCGAATCCTTTCCCGACGTCGCACTGATTGAAAACAGGGACTGGAAAACATATGCCAATCAAGATGGTTTTGTAACCACTGGCCGAACACATCTCAAGAACAAACATAAGGATGTTTATGAAGCCGTAACAGCCCTGGCCGGGGTACACCGCCCCGATATGCAACCCACAATGGATTACAACACAGAACCATTCACGGTCGAGGGCTATGTAAAGCTCCTTATTCGGTTGGTCGCCGCCAACGACGAGGTATGGGAACTATGCCCGTTACAACTATGTACTCAAATTGTTCCAGGCTCTTAACCTGGTCGATTGCCCTGAGTTTCGTGCATATTCGTTATTTGGGCGCGAGAACATGTCGGACAAGGACCTTCCTCATCGTACGGCTTTGACGGAAATGGTTATCGCAGAATACAAAAGCGAGTATGAGGCGCTCGTTGCTGACTTCAAGGTATTATTCTTTAACGCAGCTGGCAAATTGACTAAGTAGTTTAGCGAGCTTATGGACGAATTTCGCTGACAGGAGATATTTGGAGTGATCCAAATTTGCGGTCATTCCAGGCACTCTCGTCTCACTACTGTACACGCGATGAGAAGGGTGATTTTGTCATTGTTAATCGACTGCTTTGTTTCCGGCTCGTCGAAGGTGCCCATGATGGCAAGAACATTGCAAAATACATGTATGACATTGCGAAACATGCCGGAATCATTCCGAAGGTATATTATTTGTCTGGCTAACTCTGTCACTAATCATCCTTCAGCTTGGCTCCATCACACTTGACAATGCCTCAAACAACGATACGGCCATGCGCGAACTTGAAGAGCTTGTCAACAATGATATAACCTCTTCTCTGCGCTTTGATGAAGACGGAAATCGTGTCCGGTGCGGGGTCCGCCTTATTATATTCTTTTAACTTACTATTGTTCTTAGCTGCGTTGGTCATATCATCAATATCGCGGCGCAGACCATGTTAAAGGAGCTTCAAGAAAACCCGACTGCCCCACTGACTCAAGAGAATGCCCCAGATCCTGTCAACCAGCCCGAGGAATATGCCGAACTACTTGGCCTCGCAAGTCCATCAACACCAGTGTCACTGACGCGCGAACCCTCCATGTCACGGGAAGAACGAGAAGCAAGCGAAGCGCTACTGCTTGAGGAGGACCGTCAATCAGCCATCCGCCAGCTTGCTGCCTACAAAGGAGAAGGGCTTGAACCCGCCTCAAAAACTTTCCGCCTCGTCAAATACTGGGATGTACGCCACTTCATATTTCTCTCCATAGATTCATGTGACATCTTTCAGTTAAACGAGCATCGATTTCCGATTCTCTTCAAGGTTGCGATGGATATATTACCCATCCAAGCCACCTCAGTGCCCTGCGAGCGCGTGTTCTCTTCAAGCAAAGAGACCTGTACTATGCGACGCAGCCGGATATCGCCAGAGCTGCTCGAGGCTCTCCAATTCCTCAAGTTCATCTATCGACAGGAGCGTCTTGACTTCATGTCACGCTTCCTCGCAAAACCAGAGGACTACACCATTGAGGGTCCATTAACTGAGTATGCCATTCAAGAACTGCTGGAAACAAATCATGGCCAGGAACTGGCTGAGTTGGTTAAGAATATTTTCCCTGATAGAGTAGATTCATCGTAGCTACATGTATCGTCACTTTAAATTCCATCAACGACCTCAACTGACCCACAAGCGGGCTGCGAAGGACTTGTATTCAGATTCTACGGTATCTTGCCGAGTCCACGTGAGCGGCGGCAGTCAACTTGGTTCACACCGGTGTGGAACTCGCATCAACTCGACTGACAGAGTTGAAACGAAGTTGGCCACACCGGCTCGGCTCGACTTACACCGCAGCAACACTATTTGGCAGAGTCAAAGCGGGGGGCGTTTCGGTCGCCTCGGGCGGGCATGGGAATTGTTGCCATGGTCGGAGATGTCGGGCGCGAGGGCGGGAGCGGCAGGAAATAAGCGAAGTAGGGATCAGAGGGCGAGAGTGGGGGAAGGTATGAGTGCTGGGCGATGGAGACGGGGACTGGGACCAAGAACTCGTCGGGACTCGAGTTTTGACTATGTGTCGAGGTGTCGGTAAGGTTGTTTGGATTTTGACCAGCGCGAATCAACTCAAGTCGGAGAGTTCGGAGCTCGTTGTCGCGAAGGTTGCGTGCCGAGTATGAATCAATGGTGCTACGGAGACCCTCGTGGTGGGCTCCAAAATATGATGTGCTTGCGTCGGGCTTGGCAGCTGACACAAACAAAAGAAAGTGCGAGGGTTCCGACTAAGGTTCGGACCGGCACGCGGTGAGAGCGGGGACGGAGGCTGACTAAGCGCGGGCAAAGACGAAGTAGATACGGGCTCGAGAGCACACAGAAACTAGATAGAAACTGCGGGGAGAATGATCTGAGTTGCAAGGAAATAGCTACAGGTTTATATACTACAGTAGAGGCACAAATCCCGCAGTCGGAGACTGTTCCAGGACCGCCCCCGACGAGTCCGGGAGGCGGCGTCGCATCGCCGTAAGACGCCTAGACGCCAAGACGCGTTTGATGCCGGTGATGGAGCGGGATGCTGACGTAGTTCAGATTTGTAGCATTTGATCCGCCTCGGGATGGCGGTTTCCGTGGTCAGCGGCGCTAGAGGCACAACACTGTGTACTCATATCCATGGATATGGATAGAAACAGAAGATATTTAGATAGTAATTCTATCAAGATAGTACAAAAATGCTTGTATGCCTAAGTATGTACCATCAAGCCAATATGTAACAATATCTGTTTTAGGCTGCTGGACTATATTATCCCCACTATTTACCCTCATACCTTCAAGTGTTCACTTATCCATGGGTATCATGGATATGGAAAGTTCTATCTGTATCTGTATCCATACAGATAAAATCCATGTATCCAGATTGCCCCTATCTGTGCTATTTCCTAAGTGCAGTTGGGTTAGAGAAAACAAGGCCGCTCCCGAGCTGGGCCCCGCTCCGTTGCGGAGACACTTTGCTATGCTAAAAGACTGCCAGATTAAGGCGGCATTGAAATTGAAAAAGTTGAAAGAGCTATTGAGCTGGGTCTCAATTCTGGACACGAGCCCTTGATACTACAAAGCTTCCGTGTATTGTTGTCCAAGTATCGATAGAAGAGTTGATCAAGGCCAAGAAGATCACAGGAGATGGAAGACCGTACTGGTCTTTCCGGATTCGTAGGACGGCTGACGACTACGGTAGGCGAGATCGATCAGGATGAATTTTGACCGTTCGGTTGCCGGTCGGCCGGTGTCGGCCGGTGTCGTCCGGTGTCTACTGACGAATCTGCCTAAATTTTGGCGGACTTTCGAGGGCACATGACCACTCCGCCAGAATTTAGGCAGGATGGTATTTCTCATTCGAGCCTGCCTTGTGCAACAATGAATTCAGTACAAACTACTCCTTCAAGTTCTCTGGCCAATGCTCGTGTCCCAGCGCTTCCATCTTTGATGCCATGTCCGAGAAGACTTTCCAGCTGTTCTCCAACGTTAACAAGGGCTTGCCAATGGAATTGTAGACCAGAGTTGCAAACACATCAAACGATGGGCTTACCCACTCAAGATGCTGCTCTCTTGGGCCCACTTCTTCCGACAGTGTCTCACGAAGCTCATTGACCGTCGCTCTCGGCACTTGAATGAAGCAATCAATTCCGCCGTAAGCTTCGGGGTGTTCACGAGCGTCAGAGGGGACATGGCCGGATGGCATTAGCTTCTCCTTTTGGAATCGGACAGTGTGGCTGTTCCAGTACTGCTGAAATTCGTCGAGCTCAGCCTGGATAAGGGGCGGGAAGGTCCAGTTAAAAAAGATGCCTAAGAAATGGATGTCTCAGTAATGAATGAGTGTAGAGCATAAGGAACACTATGTACCTATGAAGGGTCGACGCCTCATTGAATATCCGCTCATGCTTGCCCCGGAGAATATGTTCTCGAAGTGAGAGACCGCGTTTAGTCTTCAGCCAGCGCCAAAAGGCCTCGATGATTGTATTGTGAACGCTCTTCACACACGCGTGCGAAGGGTATACATCTGGATCATGAA
The DNA here is from genome assembly GCF_014461135.1 of Mycena indigotica. Classification (NCBI taxonomy): domain Eukaryota; kingdom Fungi; phylum Basidiomycota; class Agaricomycetes; order Agaricales; family Mycenaceae; genus Mycena; species Mycena indigotica. The sequence continues at coordinate 214,215 of NW_023503017.1, read as the reverse complement.
TGCACTGAAGGGGAAATTAACATCATACATTTAAATTTTGTCAGTGTTGGACACACCGTAAAGAATCTTGGATAGCCAACATCCAACCGATCTCTGAGCCCTTGTCGACAGTAATCTGCAATCCTATTCCTGCCAGTTCTTACATTAGAGGAGAGAGGTGATAAGTAGATACCATACTGACCGCCTTTTTCGGCTACAAAATCCAAGAACAAGTGCCCAATGGCAGCATTTGTTCTATCATTTGGGATAACATTGATTTTGAGTAGCTCCGTTGTCCATTTATCCTTGAAGGCATAAATAGGAAGCCCCACTCCACCCATCTGTAATGCTTGAGCCCCGAGTTTCTCGTGTCCATCTGAGGAGATCTCGTGGAATGGTCCCAATGCTGTCAAAGGCGTCCGTGGAATCGTTGACTTGTTCCGGCCCGGATAACGAAGTTGGGCTCCGAGGGGATACTCACGATGCATTATCGCTCGAATGCTGTCACTGTCAAAGAACTCATGTTTACCTGTTACTCACAAAGAACGCAGACACGACTCACCGTGGTACCATGACCAGCTTGTTCTTCAACTGTGTATACACATAATTGGGTCCGTTATTCAGTCCCAAGTCCTTTTCAGCTTCGTCAATGACAGCTTGGGCAGCAGCTTCTCCAGTAATTTTTGATCTCTTCATCGACGGTATCTCGAGCCGCCTCTCGATTCGATTCAAAGTTGCAATGCTACTCGATGACCGGTTAAGGGAAGAAGATAACATGAACAAGACACTAGACCTGATCTTCAACTTGTGGTCCTCAATGAGACGAAGCAGTTTGGTTTCTTGGCTGAGGTTTCGCTGCACATACCGGAGGAGCGTTTCCCTTAGAATGTCATCCGGTGGGTCTGAAGGGTATATGAGATTTTATTTGGACTAAAGAATATACTTGCAGGCCTTTGATTCATGCCCATTGTTGCCTGTCTTGTTTACCATGAAACTATTAAAAACGCGACTGGAGTCGACGAGTTACAAGTCACTGGAATTTGTGACCCACTTTTTTACGCACCATGACGGACAGTCCTAAGACACCTTGCGATGACTGTGGTGGCGAATTCCCCACTCGACAAGGCACTGGCCCTTGTCTCAAGTGCTCAAAGCTCTCAAAACACGCTCGCGACTCTGACCAGTACAAGGACATTTCAGTTTGTCCATTCATATTTCCTCTCACCTTCCCGCTCACTCGAGTTTAGCAATGGCCTCAGTGTGAGATGTGTGGTATTACTCGACGCAATATGCCTTCAACTGGGCCTACTCAGACCTGTAATGCACCAGCATGCAATCGTAACCCACTTGGGCCAGCCGCAGGTATATTTTATCCTCATTGATTCATGATGTGGAGCCAAAACTCTTCCAGGAGGAAAAGAGAATCTTCCCGACATTCAACGTGACCGTAATGCCATATTCTTTGCCCGTCTCCAAAAAAATTCGCCCATTACTGGTCCAAATCCCGGAACTGCCCTCACGACTGAAGAGCTTTTGAATCGGGAACATGGTGGTGGAATGCCCGGCGAACGTCAAATTCATATCGGCTGCCAGGTACGTTGACCTGAGGAGACCACACCTCATCTTACCGACAATTCAATAGATTCGTGTTGCAAAGGGCAACACTGCCAGAATCAATGAAGGCCTTGGATGGGGTGCGCAAGGCTGGTCCGTGAATATGTCGATGCTTGGTTAGCTTTTTGTTCTGGTGATATCTTCCGGGTCGCTTATCAGCCAAAGATGTCAAGTCCCAGCTGCTCGACAATCTCAACACCAAATGGACTAAGACTCACAGTCACAAAATTCTCGAGTAAGTGGTGGCTTACTTTTAGAAAGTTTATAACGACAAAGTATTTTTAGCGAAGAAGTGGAACTACGGTTCCAGGGTGGACAAGATCTCCTTGGGGATACTGAAGCCTTGACGGTCGACCAGTTTTACCTCAAGTACTCCTCTCCAGCTCACCGGGGTGACTATCTGGACAACATTAGCAAACCTTGGGACAAGAATAGCTACGTGAAAGCGAAACGACCATTTTTGCCTATGGAATTACTCTTCCATCAAGAAATTGTGAGTCATTCCTCGGAAAATAGAGCAATGATTGATATTTTTACCTAGCATGAAGCCCGAATCAAGAAATCAGACAATGGAGATGATCTGACCTCCACCCACGTCCACCGACGAAAGCGGGAGCGTACCATGTCTGGAACTACCAGCACCACCAGTTTCAAAAAGCCCCGTGGATATTCCCACTTCCGTGCGTTGATGTGTGTGACGGTCTGATCCTACTAACTCGACATAAGCTTCGATGGCTCCGGTTTCGCTTTTTGGCCTCCCTTCACGTAAAGATGTGACGGTCATCTCCAAACAGAGCTCGATTTCTTTCATCAAGGTTTCCGCCGTTACGGGCGGTCAGAATGGGGTCACGAAGCTCATCAATACCGGTAAATCATACCAAGGCACTATTGCAGACGAAGCCTTCAATCGTGGCCAGATGAAGCAAGCTCATGATGCAAGTGAACTTGTTTTTCACACTTTCCAATCTTACACTCTCTAGCTTACTATCTCAGGTATCAAGGACTCGTTCGTAGCTAAGAGGTTCTACCAGCTGGACGAGCATGGGTTGGAGGTGGATATCGCAGACAACAATGTCGAGATCCGGCTGGAAGCGACTCGTCAAAGTCAACTCAATTGGTTCTTGGAGTCATTCTATAGGTTTACGGGTACCCATGCTCAAGGTCAAGACGTGTCTGTTGATCAAAGTATGTCAATCTTCTTGCTCAGGAAGCGGAACTGACTAGGTTCTAGATATCACTGCAGCCGAAGTCTTCATTGCAAAGGAAGTCGAACAAGCTTCTCGTGCCTCGGGAATGCTACTTTCTGAGCTCAAGGAAGACGACGAAGCCATCGAGTGGCTCGTCGAAGAACGTCGGGCTCAGGCGGTCAAAAAAATTTCCGGCACTCTTTCGCACAAGCAGCTTGCAAATGACTTGGTATCTAGCACAGTCTCAGCCTTTGCACACTTTGCATTTGGATTCAGCAACCGTCAACTTGTATTTGCAGATCTTCAAGGTTTGTCTTCCTTGCATGTCCGGTATTGATCTCAGGCTCTCTCTGACCTGCAATCATGTAGGAACTCGAGCTATCGTCAAAGATCATGTTGGGCTGGTTCTCTTTGATGTTATGACTCACACTTTGGCTGGGTATGCGGTATACGCACATCTGAACATATGGCTGATTCCATTTTCAGTGATTCCGGCGTCGGAGACTTCGGAGAGAAAGGTATCAGGTCTTTCGTGGAGCAACACCAGTGCAGCCCAGTGTGCACTGGCTTTCAACTGGACCAGGGCCTTGGTTCTGCAATCCTAGCTCGAGACTTGGAGACTGAGTGCTGTGCTCGGTAGCACTTTAGACCGGGCAGCCCGGGCCTAAGCTCGCCCATGTGACTAGATTATGATCAAATTGACGCGTCGTGCTCGACGCAATAACGCGTTGTTGTGCTTTGTCTTAGTGGCACTGTGGCCTTGTTCTCAAACAATGTGCCACCACACCTTTTTGGACAAAGGGGAGCGGTCAAAGCTCTGCTCCAGCAACCTATATAAGTGGCTGCTCCGGCCATGGACTCCCCAGCCTTCTGACTGCTGTCGGGAGGCTCAGGCAGCTTAGTCCTTCTGTTGGCTTGGGATACAGTGTGGCCTCACTGTTTCTTAAGTCATAGAAAGTCTAGATAGGCGATTCACTCTGTCTTGAATGGAGAGAGGCCACTCTCTGGACAAACAGAGATGTATATGCTCTTGCCACCCAGTGGACAGGCACATTTGTGGATAGTAAGTGTTACACTGAAATGCCACTATATGGTGTTACACCATCATGCTCTATCCAGGCAGCTCCTCCTGTCAAGCTCTTTGTGAGCGTCTCATGACATTCCTTGCCATCCAGTGGACAGGCACATGTGTGGACAGTAAGTGTTACACTGAATTGCCACTATATGGTGTTACACCATCGTGCCCTCTTCCACTTCTACCCGTCAAGCTTTTCATGAGTGTCTCACATTAGAGATAACTTGAATTACCACGGCCGCTGATTAACTCATTTTGAATGAGTATCTAGCGCTTTATTCAAAGCCTCTTGACCTATATGCCAACAAATTCCCATTTTTTTTTCTCAAAAATTACAGAAACTGGCAAAGGAAGGCGTATCTACCCAATCTTCTATTCTGACCCGTAACCAACTAGATTATTGGAGTCTGTGAGCTCGTCCGAGTCTTCTTTGTCCGAGTCAGCAGGCTCCAAGGGATACATCTGGTCCAGTTGAAAGCCAGTGCACACTGGGCTGCACTGGTGTTGCTCCACGAAAGACCTGATACCTTTCTCTCCGAAGTCTCCGACGCCGGAATCACTGAAAATGGAATCAGCCATATGTTCAGATGTGCGTATACCGCATACCCAGCCAAAGTGTGAGTCATAACATCAAAGAGAACCAGCCCAACATGATCTTTGACGATAGCTCGAGTTCCTACATGATTGCAGGTCAGAGAGAGCCTGAGATCAATACCGGACATGCAAGGAAGACAAACCTTGAAGATCTGCAAATACAAGTTGACGGTTGCTGAATCCAAATGCAAAGTGTGCAAAGGCTGAGACTGTGCTAGATACCAAGTCATTTGCAAGCTGCTTGTGCGAAAGAGTGCCAGAAATTTTTTTGACCGCCTGAGCCCGACGTTCTTCGACGAGCCACTCGATGGCTTCGTCGTCTTCCTTGAGCTCAGAAAGTAGCATTCCCGAGGCACGAGAAGCTTGTTCGACTTCCTTTGCAATGAAGACTTCGGCTGCAGTGATATCTAGAACCTAGTCAGTTCCGCTTCCTGAGCAAGAAGATTGACATACTTTGATCAACAGACACGTCTTGACCTTGAGCATGGGTACCCGTAAACCTATAGAATGACTCCAAGAACCAATTGAGTTGACTTTGACGAGTCGCTTCCAGCCGGATCTCGACATTGTTGTCTGCGATATCCACCTCCAACCCATGCTCGTCCAGCTGGTAGAACCTCTTAGCTACAAACGAGTCCTTGATACCTGAGATAGTAAGCTAGAGAGTGTAAGATTGGAAAGTGTGAAAAACAAGTTCACTTGCATCATGAGCTTGCTTCATCTGGCCACGATTGAAGGCTTCGTCTGCAATAGTGCCTTGGTATGATTTACCGGTATTGATGAGCTTCGTGACCCCATTCTGACCGCCCGTAACGGCGGAAACCTTGATGAAAGAAATCGAGCTCTGTTTGGAGATGACCGTCACATCTTTACGTGAAGGGAGGCCAAAAAGCGAAACCGGAGCCATCGAAGCTTATGTCGAGTTAGTAGGATCAGACCGTCACACACATCAACGTACGGAAGTGGGAATATCCACGGGGCTTTTTGAAACTGGTGGTGCTGGTAGTTCCAGACATGGTACGCTCCCGCTTTCGTCGGTGGACGTGGGTGGAGGTCAGATCATCTCCATTGTCTGATTTCTTGATTCGGGCTTCATGCTAGGTAAAAATATCAATCATTGCTCTATTTTCCGAGGAATGACTCACAATTTCTTGATGGAAGAGTAATTCCATAGGCAAAAATGGTCGTTTCGCTTTCACGTAGCTATTCTTGTCCCAAGGTTTGCTAATGTTGTCCAGATAGTCACCCCGGTGAGCTGGAGAGGAGTACTTGAGGTAAAACTGGTCGACCGTCAAGGCTTCAGTATCCCCAAGGAGATCTTGTCCACCCTGGAACCGTAGTTCCACTTCTTCGCTAAAAATACTTTGTCGTTATAAACTTTCTAAAAGTAAGCCACCACTTACTCGAGAATTTTGTGACTGTGAGTCTTAGTCCATTTGGTGTTGAGATTGTCGAGCAGCTGGGACTTGACATCTTTGGCTGATAAGCGACCCGGAAGATATCACCAGAACAAAAAGCTAACCAAGCATCGACATATTCACGGACCAGCCTTGCGCACCCATCCAAGGCCTTCATTGATTCTGGCAGTGTTGCCCTTTGCAACACGAATCTATTGAATTGTCGGTAAGATGAGGTGTGGTCTCCTCAGGTCAACGTACCTGGCAGCCGATATGAATTTGACGTTCGCCGGGCATTCCACCACCATGTTCCCGATTCAAAAGCTCTTCAGTCGTGAGGGCAGTTCCGGGATTTGGACCAGTAATGGGCGAATTTTTTTGGAGACGGGCAAAGAATATGGCATTACGGTCACGTTGAATGTCGGGAAGATTCTCTTTTCCTCCTGGAAGAGTTTTGGCTCCACATCATGAATCAATGAGGATAAAATATACCTGCGGCTGGCCCAAGTGGGTTACGATTGCATGCTGGTGCATTACAGGTCTGAGTAGGCCCAGTTGAAGGCATATTGCGTCGAGTAATACCACACATCTCACACTGAGGCCATTGCTAAACTCGAGTGAGCGGGAAGGTGAGAGGAAATATGAATGGACAAACTGAAATGTCCTTGTACTGGTCAGAGTCGCGAGCGTGTTTTGAGAGCTTTGAGCACTTGAGACAAGGGCCAGTGCCTTGTCGAGTGGGGAATTCGCCACCACAGTCATCGCAAGGTGTCTTAGGACTGTCCGTCATGGTGCGTAAAAAAGTGGGTCACAAATTCCAGTGACTTGTAACTCGTCGACTCCAGTCGCGTTTTTAATAGTTTCATGGTAAACAAGACAGGCAACAATGGGCATGAATCAAAGGCCTGCAAGTATATTCTTTAGTCCAAATAAAATCTCATATACCCTTCAGACCCACCGGATGACATTCTAAGGGAAACGCTCCTCCGGTATGTGCAGCGAAACCTCAGCCAAGAAACCAAACTGCTTCGTCTCATTGAGGACCACAAGTTGAAGATCAGGTCTAGTGTCTTGTTCATGTTATCTTCTTCCCTTAACCGGTCATCGAGTAGCATTGCAACTTTGAATCGAATCGAGAGGCGGCTCGAGATACCGTCGATGAAGAGATCAAAAATTACTGGAGAAGCTGCTGCCCAAGCTGTCATTGACGAAGCTGAAAAGGACTTGGGACTGAATAACGGACCCAATTATGTGTATACACAGTTGAAGAACAAGCTGGTCATGGTACCACGGTGAGTCGTGTCTGCGTTCTTTGTGAGTAACAGGTAAACATGAGTTCTTTGACAGTGACAGCATTCGAGCGATAATGCATCGTGAGTATCCCCTCGGAGCCCAACCCGTTATCCGGGCCGGAACAAGTCAACGATTCCACGGACGCCTTTGACAGCATTGGGACCATTCCACGAGATCTCCTCAGATGGACACGAGAAACTCGGGGGCTCAAGCATTACAGATGGGTGGAGTGGGGCTTCCTATTTATGCCTTCAAGGATAAATGGACAACGGAGCTACTCAAAATCAATGTTATCCCAAATGATAGAACAAATGCTGCCATTGGGCACTTGTTCTTGGATTTTGTAGCCGAAAAAGGCGGTCAGTATGGTATCTACTTATCACCTCTCTCCTCTAATGTAAGAACTGGCAGGAATAGGATTGCAGATTACTGTCGACAAGGGCTCAGAGATCGGTTGGATGTTGGCTATCCAAGATTCTTTACGGTGTGTCCAACACTGACAAAATTTAAATGTATGATGTTAATTTCCCCTTCAGTGCATTCATGATCCAGATGTATACCCTTCGCACGCGTGTGTGACTTCGAGAACATATTCTCCGGGGCAAGCATGAGCGGATATTCAATGAGGCGTCGACCCTTCATAGGTACATAGTGTTCCTTATGCTCTACACTCATTCATTACTGAGACATCCATTTCTTAGGCATCTTTTTAACTGGACCTTCCCGCCCCTTATCCAGGCTGAGCTCGACGAATTTCAGCAGTACTGGAACAGCCACACTGTCCGATTCCAAAAGGAGAAGCTAATGCCATCCGGCCATGTCCCCTCTGACGCTCGTGAACACCCCGAAGCTTACGGCGGAATTGATTGCTTCATTCAAGTGCCGAGAGCGACGGTCAATGAGCTTCGTGAGACACTGTCGGAAGAAGTGGGCCCAAGAGAGCAGCATCTTGAGTGGGTAAGCCCATCGTTTGATGTGTTTGCAACTCTGGTCTACAATTCCATTGGCAAGCCCTTGTTAACGTTGGAGAACAGCTGGAAAGTCTTCTCGGACATGGCATCAAAGATGGAAGCGCTGGGACACGAGCATTGGCCAGAGAACTTGAAGGAGTAGTTTGTACTGAATTCATTGTTGCACAAGGCAGGCTCGAATGAGAAATACCATCCTGCCTAAATTCTGGCGGAGTGGTCATGTGCCCTCGAAAGTCCGCCAAAATTTAGGCAGATTCGTCAGTAGACACCGGACGACACCGGCCGACACCGGCCGACCGGCAACCGAACGGTCAAAATTCATCCTGATCGATCTCGCCTACCGTATGACGACGTCAAGTGTTCCATATTAGGCAAACATTAGCGCGAAAGCCGTGAATGATCCGTCATTGTTTGGGCTACAAACCTCCTCTTGACCACGTTGTCTGCTTGGCCCACAAGATGATCGCAGCTGCACAATCACCGGTGTTTGGATGCTCCTCGGCTGGTGTCTCGGTGCGTAGGTCATGACCCTGCGCCAGACGACTGACACTCGAGCTCGCCGTGGTCTGCAGTCGTTACACCCTGGCGCTGACCGAAACGAAACACATTCGCCTGACTTGTAGGGATGCTATCGGGTGTTTGCCTACATGGGCATCGAGAAGGGAACTCGCTTATAGTATATCGTCATCGTCGAGGCAACACGTAGGGTGGCAATTCACAGAGAGACCACTGCAAACATGGCAAGAACCGGGCCAGAACTGAAAGAACTCCGAGTACATATAGACACTCGCTGCCCAGCATTTTCACGTCGCCCTGACGTCGTCTCACCTCAAGTTGACGGAAAAAGTCTATAACCCAGGGACCGAAGCGAGCTGGCCGCGCGACGCCGCGACCCCGGCTTTACAATCAAAACAACGCAGATCTCGGGGTGATCAACGAAATTCAAAAAGCCTAATACACTCGACGCCATGTGTTCTCCACGCGCTTATCTTCCACATGGTATATATGGAGTCCGCCTCGAAATTGCGCAGTTTCGGCCCTCCTCGATCCTTTGCGTCGTTCCCCGTCTATGGCATCGCGCGCTAACCGCCGTCGTACCGCCCGCAAACGGTCCAACAGTATGAACACCAAGGCCAGCGCGTCCGCCCAACGCCGACAAATCGCCATGTCTCAGCATGTGCAGCACTCTGTAGCCCCAGCGCTCTTTGCCAACAACTCCTCTGTCTTTTCTCGTTTTGCCGCCGTGTTTTCCCGCGTTAGGGCTGCTCAACAGAAGCATCAGCAAGAGGCTCCAGCTCAAATGGAGAAGCAGCCTGAGTTCGTTGAGCCAACTGTGGAGTCGGCTCTCCACAAATCGTGCAATGGACACCGTCTCATCTCTTACGACGATCTCCCTGCTCCATGGCGCGCCACTCCGCTCATTACCTCAGGCTATCGGTGCGTTGTCGTGTATCATGGGCTCTTCACGCTCACAAAAACTTCAGATTCATTCCACGAGAACGCTTGGCCGCCCTCCTACTCTCCATGTTTGCCCTTCATAACGAGTTTCGTACGTCGGTCTGATATAGTCTTTCGTTTTCGAGTCCTCACTATCTACTTAGTCAACATTCACACCCATGTGGCCACATTTGTCTGGACGTGCTGGAACGTTTACCCCACTAAAGACCTTGGCGAGACCATCGTCTTCGTCGCAGTGCTCTTTTGTCTTGCTGCAAGTGTTATCGGCCACCTGATGTCCGGTTGCGCGCATCAAGGGACGATGCAAATGTGTGGTCGGATAGACTACATTGGAATTGTGTGGTGAGTCAACCAGCGTATATTATGTTGCATCTCACCCTGTTCGTAGGCTCATCTGTGCATGCAACGCGTCGCTCGTCTTCTACGGCTATGCGTCGTACCCTAGCATCGCCTATCCGTCACTGGGGGTGTCTCTCCTCATGGCGGTGGCGGGCAGCACGCTTCCCATGATGTCCTGGTTTAATGCGCACGAGTACCGCGTCAGTCACGTCTCCTGTCCCACATTCCCTTGCCCCACTCATATGCACCCTCCAGCGCTGGCGAATTTTGTTCTTCATGAGCCTCGAAGTCCTCGCCATCACGCCCATCGCCGGCATCTGGCTGCTTTTTGGCCTCCAAGGCATGAAGGAATTCCTCTCCCCCTTCTTGCGGTCCATCCTCCTCAGCACGCTCGGCATCGTGTTCTACTCCAACCACCTTCCCGAGCGCTTCCTCGACCCTAGTGGCAAGGTCGCTCGCGCTTTCAATTCGATTGGCCTCGGGTCCCATGCGATTTGGCATGTGTTGAGCGTGCTGAGCATCGTAGAATGGAGGAACGCGTTAGCGGTTGTGCGGTACAGCTTCGCGAACAGACCCGTGGCGGCTTAGGACTCTTGGCCGCCGAACAGATGCTGTTGACAGCCGCCTTGGTAACCTTGAGCTCATGTACTAGACTTCTTGCACTACGTATTACCCCGTGTATCCATCCCCAGCTTCAGTGCTGCTCATTGTATCTATTTTCACAACGTATAGTAACACTGTCGTTACTTGGCTCGTCGGTATATACTGTCTGACTTCTTATGATTCAGAAACGATTTCAAACGAGAAGGATTCCAACCCTGATTTGTTGTTTTTAGAGAGGTTCTTTGCTGCTTTTTGTTACCAGTCACCAGCTCAGTCTTGGGCAGTGGAGTAGCAAGCAAGTAAATCAGGTCATAAGCTGTGTGAACCTTCTAGAAAGTTACACAGGCATATATGGGGTTTTTTTAAAAAAAGATCCCTTGTAATTAGAATATTAACATTTTTAAAAAACATCAGTGATTTACAAGTTGTCCCCTTATTTTAATAAAATCCACGCTGTCAAACTCCGTATCTTTCTTGGCACCTTGCCATCAACATTTTTTTTCATCTTTTTTTGGCCTTTCCCCTACTCAGTATTTTCCCCATACTTAAGGAATTTTCCACTCGTCAGGTCTGGGGCCTTATAGCTACCACACTGCCCACCCTGACATGGCCTTTCAACTTTTTAAACCTTTTTTTGATCTCTCATTTCCCTATATAAAACCCGCCTTTTGGCAGGGGCATAAATTAGAGGCATTTTTTAAAAACATTCACACTGGTAATGAGAAGGCTTTATTAAAAAAAAAAAACCCCCCGTGTACAGGTAAGTTACAAAAGTGATTTAGTATCCTCATAAGCATATACTTGGTGCATAATTGAACCTTATATTCCACTCAAATGTGACTATAAGTACACTAGACAGGCTCCACCCCAGCTCTGACACCGGGCACAATGTCAATGGCAGTTGGCAGATGGCAGTTTGACTGACACCCCATGAGGCAGACCACAAGGCAGACCCAACGGCGGTTTCAACGGGAGTCAGGGTTCCTTTGTCTAAACTCTTTGTCTAAACTCTTTGTCTAGAATAGAGTACATCAAAGAAAAGCATTTCATTTATGCTAGTACAACGCATCCTAGAGGTCTTGGCCCGTTTGGGAGCTGTGTGGCAGCCCAAATGAGCGGATGGAGTGGACTGTGGTGATCGCGTAGACGGCGCCAAGTCCGTAGCACCACACCGGGCAGCCCAGGGACGGTGGAGAGGCCGTTATTCAGCGGGAACATCGAGATAGTGGCCGCGGGGGCGAAAGTCGGGGCCCGCGGAAGAGCGGGCGAAATCAGCGGGCCAGGGGCGCGGGGCAAGGTCGGTGGTGGGCAAGACGAAGGCATACTGGTCAGAAGCGGTGCAGCGAAAAAAACTGGCTTTGTTGCTGCTCTCGATGTCCTCAGTACTTAATGCCATCAAGGACAAGACATGAAGCCTGTACACTGCAGATGGGTTCGGCTGTCCTGTTCACGTAGTTCAGGTATGAACTTGCTGCTGCCCTGCGACATTGCTCGCTACACCAGGCGGATATGTTTGTAATTAGGTTTCGCCGGCCCTTGCCGCCGCCCGCCGCTTCGAACTCAACCCTGGACATCGTAAAGCTAGATCAAGTTGAGTAAGCCGCAGTCGTCCGGGGCCACGGCCGTGATGAGGGAAGGGAAGTGGGCAGGAGGGGCCCCATTTTGCGCCAAGGATGGCTTTGGACTTATGGTTGTTTGAATTTAGCCTTTGAATTCAGCAAAAGACTGAGTTTACTCACCTAGACGAGACGGCGCGATGCAGCACGATGACTGGATCCTTTCGCTTAGGATTTGCTGGAGATGGACGCATATAGCGCGCTGCCCGCGGCCTCCTTTCCAGACCAAACGCGCGCGAGGCGGGCTGGGACGCGGCTCCCTTCGGAAAATGCCGGCCGGGCTGCGCAGAGCCAGTCGCTGGCCCGTTCTGCTTGGTATTTTGAGAAGGCGGAGGGAGATATTTGTGCTCTCCTCCCTGAGAATCCCAGGCGGAATAAACAAGAACTCGGCCCGCCGTCCTCGGGTTTTGCCCAACAGCGTCCACTGCGTGCAGACCCAGCCGCTTCGCTGTTCGTCTTGAAAAATGTCAGTAACAAGGGCGCGAGACTGACGCTACCTGCGCTGAAGATTTCAGCCAGAACGGGTAACTAATGCGCTCGGCGCTCACTGATCTCGCGCACAACGCGGACAACGGTGACAACGGCTTCCAGAGACTGTGGTGTATTCGGGTCTGCCCAGAGTCGGCCCCAGATGTTTAGAACGCGTCCACGGGCGACTTCCGGGAAGACTAGGCCAAAGTCGTGCCTTGCGCTGGCCCGAATACAACATGCAGATCGCCCCAAGGGTCCACCGCAATGCTTCGGGGCAGCAGTCCGCGACCCCGAAACCTCTAGTAGCCACGGAGCCAGTGTGGAGAAGATGCTGTTTGCATATTTCTGTGCCAAGTGAGCCCCTCCATAGCGCGCTGCGTTGAATCTTTGCCAGAATAGGCTTGACCGCGAGTGATAGGCTTGACGTCGAGTGCCTCGCGCGCAGCACAGCGCAGCCTTCCGAGTCAGAATGCCGACTCATTGCCGAGTGCTGACCTATTTCATTCAATTAGGCGGGTCACGGTCACATCGGTTTTTTTGGCCGAAATATTTCGGCGGGTCACAGGTCACAGCCAAATCTTTTGGTCCCAAACTGTCCCAATCGGGAAGATTTTCAAATTTTCGGCGCCTGCGGTGCGCCGAACTTCCTAATCGGGTAGTAGGTCACGCGAAATTCGGCCTGCGGCCGAATTGGACATTTCGGCCAAATGGTCACGGGTCACAGGCCCACTGAATTGATCGAAATGGGTCAGTGTTCTCAAGGACGATGGGATATGGTGACATGGCATTGCCTAGCAAGTTTCCAGTCAAAGGGAGAAGGATTGGGCGGAGGAGAGCTGGTGTGTCATCAGAGATGGTGGTTGGCAGCAGAGAGAGATATGGATCGTCACGGGCAGTGACGAAGACTGTGATTTTCGCGTAGACCGTGTTTGTGGCGATGAATGGCTCAGGGCTGCATGCGGGCATTAGCACCTCGAGTGTCGTCCCAAGCACAACTCTGCACTGGCAGCTGGCGCGGAAGTGTAGATCAACCAGCCTGACACCACCGGGGACCCACCGTGACCCACACTAACGCGGCCTGACGCTGACAGGCTCTCAATTACTTACATGTGCATGCCTCATATGCATGCCTGATTGCCAGTAAAATAAATGAAATATTGTTACAAAGAACTTCTCTTTGTTACTGGCCCCCAGTCGAACCGCCGTTGGCTCTGCCATAAGGGCTGCCAGCCACGCTGTCAGTGGACCTGTCAGCCAGCCGCCATCTGCCGGCCGCCTTTGACATTGCCACCGGTGTGAATGTTAGTATATTTATAAAGCTATATAATATACTCCATTTGAAGAATATAGTCCCATGTACAGTTGAGTTCCTCATATGGAATAATGTTGGTGGAAACCCTACCCCTATTCCATATTGCGGATATTCCATATGAAATTTATCTTGATTTTATGTCTTATATTCATTTATTGTATTTTTATTTTATATTTTCTTTTTCTGTTAGTTTTAGCATGCTCAGCATATAAACATGATCTGTGTACACAGTAAAGTATGATGGAATGTTTCTCTGAGTCTCTCTAGCCTTTGGTTCAAGCATAATCACCTTTCTAAAGAGTGTTCTTTACTTAATGTAGTATAGATAATAATTGGTGGGATTAAAGATGGCTAGAAGATGTCATACATTTGTATTTATGGTCATAATTTTGGTGCTTTAACTGCTTCTCCACCCAAATTTAGATGGAATAATTGCACAATCAGGCCATTCCATATTCCAGAACACAAATTGTGGAATATTTACTTCTCCCAAGCATACCGCTACGATGCCCCCGCGTATCCGAGTGGAAGGCCAAAACTCATTCCATATTGAGGATATTCCACATGGGGTGATTCCATATGAGGAACTCGACTGTACTAGTACCCCTGGGGAGGAAATCCAAATGTACAAAGGTGAAAATTTATCCATGTTTATATGCCAGTGTGTTGCAGAGGTTTATGATCCTTAGGACTCTCTCACTATACACATCTTGGCATCCTCTTGCCACAAAGACTTCAAATATCACACTGGCACTCACAGTGGCATTTGGATTGATTGAAAGGATACAGTTATCTCCATCTAAAACCCAGGTCTTCGAAGTGTCACCCAAAAAACAAGAGTTCCGAAGAATGATCCTGAACGAAAGTCAATTCCATGTCCGCACAGAAAACACTCCCTAGTCCATACCGGGTCGCCGCCGCTATAACCGACGATGCTCTCGTTGTTGATGCGCAGGATCAAGTAGTCGTGTGTGGTGGCCGAGGTTATTTCGACATACGCCAGGTTGGACGCCCACGCGTGTGGAAGAGTCCCCGCAGAGGCATAGCTCCCGGCAGAGGACCCGGACTGTGACGACATCAAGCGGAGGACGGCACCGCTCTCCGTGCGGAGGGTGCCGTCGGCCGCGACGCCTGGGAGGATTCCGAGCTGCTTCCAGATCGGGACGTTGTCGCCGTCTGCGTTGTCATAGTCGGTGGTGGCCGCTGCTGCTGCTGCTGCGCGCCGCACTATTTCGACCGTCCATGGGTTTGTGTCAAGGACGACGACCTGACGCGGATGAGATATGGCGCCGCGGCCTTCGCGCTCGCGGAATCCAATGATGCGGGCCCCCGAATTGGCAACGCTAGCATTTGACGACATCAGAAACAAATTGTCGTTGGCGTCGGGCCACGGGACGGGAGCGAGCCAACGGGCACATCGCGGAACCCAGTCCTCTGGCGTATAAGATCGGTGCGATGATTGATTTGAGGTAGGGAGGCCCAGCAGCGCGAGCAAATCATGGCTCCGGACGACGAAGTTGATTCTGGTGTCGGCAAGCGAGGGGTGGGCGGAGGCGATGAGGTATATGAACAAAAAAACAGTATGCTGCTTCTTGGGGCTGAAATGGAAACGGGGCTGGGGGAAAGATGCACTACGCGCGGAATTCTGGGGGTCATCCCATGACATGGTCGAACTGCACCGAAAAACACTGCCAAGGGTCGACAGATCTCGGGTATTCCGAGGCATCGGAGGGAGGGACAGTGAAGCAAACCTCTCGAGTTCGACGAGGTCAATTTCCCAGGGGGGAATGCGGAAGACGTCGAGGGAAAGATCCACTGCGTTCGCAAGAACAAATGTATCTGGGCTAAGAAAAGCGAGCGCAGATGTTGAGCAGGCAAATGGCACCTATAACAACTAGTGTTTGTATGGACAAGCAATGTAAAGGGTATCCAACGCACCGTAAGGTGAGCTCCGCGCCGCCAATCTACCATATATAATAGGAATAGATCTTCAGTCTCGTGGTCCGTAGTGTCTAGAATTATCGCCAAGTTTGAGCCCGCACTCTGGAGCATTGCTGGAAGACTGTGGTCGGCTATGTTACTCAAGTCGTACTCCACTAGTCGCATGGTAGGCTGCGAGGCGTGAGGATGAGGCAAGCCTGTTGAAAGCTGCAGAAAGCGAAGGTCCGCCGCATAGATTTCGGAGTTTGGCGCAACGGCATCGCTAGCACACGGTTAGAGTACGGCAAAAGGCGTTGACACAGAGACACACTATTCCAGGACGACGAGCAAGTCGTTGGCCTCACATGCGTGGACTTCCCGCAAGTTCCGTGCACTCCCAGATGGCCTCCACTTTGGCTGCGCAACGACACTCTTAGTCTCCGGTCCTGGCATGGTCTCCGCACTGGCGAAGGTCTTCCGCGGGTCTGAATTCGTTGTGTTGAAGATGGCCAGCATGACCCGGTCGGTAATGTACAGCGACGTTTGACCCGTAACATCCAACTTGACACTCTGACAAGGCAGAAGGTTGAGCCAGCGCCGCTCGCGCTCGATGAGTGCCGTCATGCGCTCCTGAATCGAAATCGCCCTGTCCCCGTGCTGCTCCTCCAAACCGAAGCATTCAAGGTGATAATGGTATCGCAGCCGGATAGACGAATGGATGAACTCGTTGAGAAAGCGATTGGTGGCCCTCAGCGTGAGGAGAGAGGGTAGTGCGAGTAATAGAAGGGTTGCTTCAAGTATGTCGGGCGGGATGTCGAAAAAATTGAGACGTTCCATGGCGGTGAGATGCAAGGGATCGCACACCACGTGTTCATCATTGAATTTGATGCCAAATTATGAATGGTCATTATCCTGGATGTCTCTGTTTTAAATTTGAAAGCATTATAAGGATTCAAGTGCCGAGGAACCCACGAAAAATTCGGCCTCAAGTTGATCTTCTTGGAATGATAAACCCATAATTTAAACTACTACTAGTATTCGTCCCTGCCACGTGGCGAAGCCCGCTGGAAAACTTAGAATTTTACCAAGGTTTCCGGAATCAAAGCAATAATACAAGTACTGGTACAGCATACAAAACCTAACTGGATCTACTCCTCAGAATCGACCTCACTACTCAACCTTGTTTAACGCGGCGGGGCAACATCATCGACTTGCGGTCCCGCCGCCTCCCTGCCTCCGCCTGCTAACATTGCATTCCCATCAGTCCCTTCCGGTTCGGTAAAAACAAAAACACACACCAAGGAAGTACTGTGCGTCTCATTCTCGACGCTATTCCCGGGCCGCGTGCTGGCCGGGTTGACATACACGCTCTGCGCCAGCTCCCGCCGCGAAGACTGCGATGTGCCGTGGGGCGTCTTGCGCGTCTTCTCCTCCGCACGCGAGTTGAGCGTTCCCAGGAGGGACATCGCCCACAGCTTTGACAGCACCATGTTCAGCCCGATCCCCGCCGAGACGCGGGCGAATGGCGCAAACGGCGGGTTCGGGTAGGTCAACGAGAGTGCAAATTGTATGATGATGCTACATCCACCGGTTAGCTACCCCCTTGTAACTGTGTCGAAAAATGATAAACAGACCACAAGGTTGCGGGTGCGGCGGACTGGAATGTCGCCCGGATGAGCGCCGTGAAGAGCCCGGCGCTGAGCGGGAGTACCTGTTTTCGGTAGTACACGAGGTACCCGACTGTTGTGAGTGTCAGCAGGATGTCCCCGACTACCAGAAATCAGTGAAAGATAGCGGTCTGCATGTACTAGTAGACCAACCGAGAATGAACGCGATGTGAATGTTATCTAGGAGAATAAGCCGAGAGCCATAAACAAGTAAGGGAAAAGCTACGCACAGAGGAGCAAACTCTTGGCGTTGTCGTCTTCGTCCGTGGCCGTGGGGAGCAGTCGTCGGCTTACCTGCGGAAATACATCAACGACAAAGAAGCTACTCAGCTAGACTGCATACGGCGGTGAGACTCAAGGCGAATGCCGCAAAAAGTAGGGTCGCTAAAAGCCCGACGAGGGGCCAGTTGTGTTTCGAGAGGAGATAGAGCCGGTGGAGGTAGAAGGCCTGCACATAAAAGGTGATAAAAGCGATCTGTGGGCGTCCTTAGTAGTCACCAGTTGGCGCCGAAAGTCAAGCAACCACGCACGATAATGGAGTGCGAAGCTGCGATAGGCAGGTCGGGGTGTCCAAAGAACCCTTCCCCAAGTATGAGCTTGTACCAGTTCTGCATGCTACAACCGCTTGAGCATCGCAGCGGAGTCAGAAGAGCACACCGACAAGTCTAGTATTGCCGTGGCGAGGGTCGCGATGATGAGAAAGACGACGTAGGCGCGGAGGTGTAGCGGCTCCTCCGGGAAGGTGCTGAGATACTTGACGAATTGGTACCCGACGACGCCTGTTAAAACTGCGCCGAGGGACCAACCCACAAGCTGACGCCGCTCAGCAGAATACGAAATCATTGAATGGATGGACTCACTTGTGGTCCAATGACATACGCTGCGGACTCACTCGAGAAGATTGGCAAGCCATCCATGGCAGAGGAAGGAGAAGGGGTCGCCTCTGGTCCTCAGGTGGAACATCCGCAGCGGCGGAAAGAGCGAAACAGGGAGTGTGTACGTCAGCATGACTCAGCAGTCCACCCTTAACCAAGTACAATGTTCTTATCAGCTTTGCCTTTCTCTTCCACCCAACTCAGCAATAATGTCCAATGCGCAAAATGCTAGTATTGTTATGCTACAAAAAGAACGACAAAAGCCATGAAAGTCCGAAAGCAAAACGACAACGACATACAAGACCAAAAAAGGCGGGTATACCGTATCGGACACAGCGGAGACCAGTCCGCCCACTTCTCTGCTCCCTGTTTTCCCTACATTGCTCACAGGAGCACTACAGCACCCAGCGCAAGCGCAACACCGCCCACGGCCCACGAAACCCCACCGGCCCTGACAGCGCCGCTCGTTTTCCCGCTCGCATTTGGATCTGGCGCGCCAGCGACGGCCGCAGCTGGTGTCCCTCCTGGCGATGAAGCACCCGACGCAGCCGCGCCCGCTCCATCACCATTAGCATCCGCGGTCTCAGCAGGCCGGTCAATAAGGGTGAGTGCACCAGTTGATATCGGAGCAGCAGCTGGGGCGCTACTGCTTTGAGACTTGTCTTGCATGGTCATTGTTTTTGGCTGTGGTGGCGGGGGAGGGGGAGGGGGAGGGGCAGGGTCGGGCATAGGTGCCTTGGTCGGCATCATGTCCTTCTCCTTTGTGGTCGTCATCATCTGCTTCTCCTTGGTGGTCATCATGCCCTTGTCCTTGGTCATCATCTCCTTGGTGGTCATCATCCCCTTGGTGGTCATCATCCCCTTGTCCTTCGTCATCTGATTCTCCTTCGTCATCTTGTTCTCCTTTGTCATCGGAGGAGGCGGTGGAGGGGGCGAAGTGGTCATCTTCGCCTTGGTCGACGTTGTGCTGGTTGTCTTGGGAGGTGGTGGTGGCGGGGGCTTCGTTGTCTCGACCTTCTTACTGAAGATGAATTAGTCACACATCAAGATATTTCCCACTTGCACGTACGTTGTCGTGGTCTTTGGTGGTGGCGGAGGTGGTGGCGGGGGCGGAGGAGCTTTCTGCTGCTGTTTCTTGCCAAAGACATTCAAATCTTGGGGCTCCCCTTGCGGACAAGTGCTTGATCCAGAGGAAAACGACCCGTCCTAGACCAATTTAGCCTCCCCTCATCGCAAACATCTCGAGGATACGTACTGCAGCAAAGTATTGGCATATTCCCGCATCCTTGTACTCGCAGACCGAAAATTGGAGGGAGGCATCAGAAACGCCTGACGAGACAAGCGCGGAGCCATCATCATCGACGCTGGCGCATTTGACAGTGGAGTCTAGCTCTGCGCGAGCGCGGTGGGGCGCGGCAAGGGCGGGGGAGAGGGAGACAGAGTGCAAGCACAATGGTGGACAGGCGGACTGCCATCTTCGACGCTATGACAATTGGCAGAAACGAGCGAATGTCGATGGCGACAGGATCAAGAACAGGGAAAAAGAAGTCGAGGAACGGAAGGCGTCCAACCGGTGGAGGGCGTCTGGCGTCTAGCGCGGGGGCTGCCTCAGGCTCGCCGCAAACAAATCAAAAAGGGAATGTGGTGGGAGGAGAAGAGGTGGGAAAAACGCAGGCAACCGAGGGCCAAGAACGTGAAGGGAGCCAAGCCTCGCGAAACAATCGGCTGGCGTTTATAAGCTTGCGACCGTCAACCGGCGTCATGGGAGTGGGTCACCAAGATGATCCGCGGCAGTGAGCAACCAGTGATGCCCGCCGGCTCGGGTTGATGCGCCGAAAGTCCGCCCACTCAGTGGCTTGGCATTGGACGATCGATCGACAGCGCGATAGGGGCTGGATGCAACACAGGCTTGGAATCATGAGTAGTCTGGTGCTTTTTTTCGGGCAATCTACTCGTCTCCGTACATCGCAACGAACTCGTACGGCACCCACGCTTAAGCATCTGCGAAGACAAGATGGGCCGAGCTGAGATGTCGGCGGTTGATCGTGTTCGGCGTTGCTCTGCGCAGGCAGTTGCATGACGACGCCCAGTCCAATTTTATCCGTCACCAGAAAATGATGTTTGGCAGATGCCACTCCTCAGCAAGTCCTCGGGCTGGATCCGGCTGATACTTTCTGGGCAGCTCCCACTATTGCATTTGCGATTTGTTTTGCGTGGTCCACAGTCCAGACCTGGGAGTCTGAGACGAGAGCTATAAATATAATCACCAACTTGCCCATCTCCATCAACCATCCGCTTCTCCCGATCTTTCACAGACTTATACTTAGTTCGAATCCAAGTCGCAGGGCTATGCACTCTTGACAACGCCTGCGTAAGTTTTCCTCCCGCATTACATGGAGTCAACTTTGTGGACAGCAGATTGCGACCACTGGGAAGTTTGCGCGCAATATTAATGGATTCACGACAATGTACCATATAGTACAATTGAGAATCGAAAGGGGCAATTAGTATTCCTCGCATGCGATTGAAAAAGATTCAACAGACTGAAACATACATATCAGCAAACAACCTCCACCACATCCAACACACTGATCTGCTGCAACTTCCTATACACTACACTGCCTTCCTCGCAGATGTCCCCGTTCTGCATCTCCGATGCAAGCTTCACCATCCGGCGCGCTAGCTCCTCTGAAGCACCCGGGGCCCGCCGGAGCAGATATGTCCGCACAACCATCTCCGTTTTTTTACCGTGCCCGCCGCCCGCGTCGAGCGCAACAAGACAACGCGTCAGCGGCGGCGCATCCGCTGGCCAACGATCGAAGCCGTCCTCCTGTCTGAACGGCAAATGCGTCACCTGCACTTCGACCGGGTGACCGGCGGTAAAGATGAACTCCAGCACAAAGTCCGTCCGCCGGGTTTCGCGAATATACGCCAGTTGTTGCTGGAGGAGCTCAAATGAAGAGCGCATGTAATGTTGCTGGATGATCAGCCGCAGGAAGCGGTCGTCCCGCTTGTGCAGCAAGGTGTCAGAACTGCCAGGAAACTTTTGGGGAGTATGTGATAATGCTATTCGAGAAAAAATTAGATAACACGGAAGGTCGAACGGAAAACTTACGGGTGCATCGTGTGCGATGTCCGTTTTGACGCCATGCTACCTTTTGGCAAATGGAAGAGCAATAATATGACTCAACGCATTGGGCACATCGTTTGAATTTGGCGGTAGGTTGAATGATGTTACACTATCATTTTCAATATTAGTCACCACTGGGAAAGCAAGCGAATGTGACCGATCTTACAAGGTGGTTATCGCAAGCCCTAAGATCCGAATGCGCCCCCGACCGGAATATGTCATAGTCGCACAGACGGGTGGCAAGTAACACCATGAATCCTTTATATTCCTCGTGTAGTGGAGTACCCAGAAGTTCATCGGTCCCAATTGGCTCCCAGTAGTCCGCTGTGCTGAGCATCGCTTTCTCGCCTTGAGCCAGGGCACGTACAACGGAGGAGTAGACCATTGCCGCGGGCAGTGTTCTGGTTAGTAAAAGTTTGAGTTGGTTCAATGCGTCTCGGGACAGTGGTCGCATCCGTTGCGACCTCGCGCAAGCCATTATTGCGGGGATAAGGTTGTTCTCAAAAGCGACAGCAACGTCGGGGTAGAATGGTCGAGAGGAGAAGATCAAGACAAGGCAGGAGAGGATGTCGTATATAGTATTCTCCCCCTCAAATAGGTCGAGAAACTTGGTAGATGCTGCATGGAGTGCGCGAATTAGAATAGGGACGCCGCCAGTCTCCGCTAACACTCGCGCCCCGGAAGGCCTTTCCGCGAGATGTTTGGCCATGTGCGCATGAGCGTTGACCTTAGAGGCAGTAGCTGTGTCGGCACAGCCCTCAATGACTTGCGAAAGGTGCTTGAGCACGATGGAGCCGAATGTACCCAGGGACTCGAAGTTGTCGATGAGCTGGTCCACGCTGTCGCAGTCGCTGTAGTAATACGCGAGGACGAAACATAATCCATCGGTGCTATGTTACCCCAGCGGTTATTTGGCATCGAAGTCAAAGCCATCCGAGTCCAGATTCGGGCGAAGACCCCGTGGAGACTAGGCGCGGCTTTGTACTGCGTACGTGTCGCCAACGCGCCGAAGTGAAAGAGGCGGAACAGAAGCGTCGCAAATGCTTCCGTTATGGGGCTTCCTACTTCCAACGACGCGCTCGTTGCATAAACTCTATCCACTGCCAGGCACCCGACCATAAGTCCAGTGCACTGGCCACATTGGAAACTTGCTGGAGCCGGCGAGAATTCGGAGAGATTCGTACGCCGATTTCATAGGTGTTCTCCGCATGCACCTCCCCTCCAATGCTTGGTCGACGTCGTCAGGGATGCGAGCGGGGCCAAGGTTGTCGTGAACAACAGGGAGGTTTCTGCAACATATCTACTATCCGCATCCAGCTTCTGAAGCTTAAGTTTCGCGTGTAGTACATCCCAAGCATCGCGCGACACACTTGCCGCGTCGACTGCGTGATGCTAAGTTACTTAAAGTTAGTGTTAAATTCAAGTTGCAGATCCGATTCATCCGAAACGCGCAAGTAGTCAACGCACACGCCGGTGGGCAGCCGGTTAATCTCTGGTTATAGTCGACGTAGTAGGCATGGAGTCGAGGAGCCCAAAGTGCAAAAGAAGCTGAGAAAGGTAAGTAATGGACTGTGTAAAGTAGACATTTAACTCACCGCTAGCGAAAGCAGCCATCCGAGCGAAGCACTTGTTGGAAAGACGGCCCACGGGCAGGGCTCGAAAGACTTGCAAGGGCATGGATACTGAGGAGCGGGCGCATTGCGCTCTAGGTCGTTCACAGACTAGGGAGTGGCGGTATCCCGCCTTGACGGTCGAGGAAATCCAACGGCGCTGTTGACTACTGTAGTATTTTACTCAATTCGAATGCCAAAAATGGCGTGACATTTGATACGAAATTTTGAATTCGAATTATTGCCTAATTAGGAAGTTCTTGGCGCCGGAGGCGCCCGGAAACGTCATAAATTGCCTTTTTGGGACACAAATTTGAGCAAAACGGTGTGACATGCGAAAAAAATTCGAATTTTATAGCAAGTGTGACGCGTGACATGCGAACTGAGTAAAATACTACAGTAGTCATCGTTGACGAAGATGTGACACGAAGATGTGACACGAAGATGTGACTAGAACTTCTTAGTCACAGTGATCGGTCTTAATCAGCACTGACTCAGTCCATAACTCAGAACCTGAGGTCAGAATCGTCGGATGCTGCTACCTGGCGGTCCTGGCCTGTGCTCAAAAAAAATCATAGTTCATCGGGTCTTTAGTTTCTCCATGGGCAAAGAAGTTCCGAGTCGGGAAACTGAATGATGCATGCTACGACCATCAGCAGATAGTGTATGTATTTATAAGGAGGTTCACACGAAAGCCGCTTCTGCCACATCCCTCTATTCATCTCCTGCACACGCCCTCCATTCCAAGCATGCCTCCCTCTAGCATCGATGCCATCTTGGAACAATTCTTGGCCACTCTCAGCTCACAGCAGGCCACCTGGCTGCAGAGCCTTGCCACAACTAAGGACTCAGATACTTGCTGGGCAGCAGTTGTATCTGAGTTGGAAGCACTGAACTTGCAGCATCGAGAAAGCAGCCATCTTCGCAAACTATTTACACGGGTGCGGCACTTTGCTGATGCCTTAAATCCATTCTTGAATGCCATGGACCCAATTTTTTCATCTGATGGAATGCTAATTGCATCAATCTGGGGAGCACTCAAGCTGGTTCTGGCAGTCTGTAGCTTTGTTCATTTTAATCTACATGGCTAAAAGCTTTAATTAGGTTTCTCACAAATACACAGATTATTTCACACTCATATCAGATACACTAGAGACAATCTCCATTGAGCTGCCTATTTTCCAGGACTATATGATCAATATTTATTCTACATCTGACAAGGTTTACAAGGCAGGCTTCTATTAGCTTTTCATCATGAAGATCATACTGATTCTTGTATCTCAAGGCAGTGACACAGGTTTTGCAAGATATCTTATCTATCTTTCTGATAGTGCATGATACATTTATTGACTCAACAGGTCACCAAAGATGTGAGTAGCCTCCTTCAGTGGTAAAAGATCTTGGCAAATTAAAGATTATTTACTTAGCATCATTAGCAATATCTTTGAGAGGCTTTCAAACCAAGCTTACTACAATTACTGCACACCTAGAGAAGCACCGTGTCCAGGTTGAGATGCAGGTCAAGCATGAGGATAGATTGACTATGAAGCAAGATAGAGAAATGTATGCCCAACTAGCCCAGAAACTGGAAGAGGAAGAGCATCGAGCTAGTGAAATATCTTTTTGTAAATCTTTCTCCTCTTGATGATTCAGCACTTATTTTTATATTGACTAGATACAAAGATTGAAAGATTTCGGAAGCTACTTGATGCTCCAAATTGTTGGGAAAAATATCAAACTGCTCTGGCTGCCTATCAAGAGCCTTACTGCTGGATCTTAGGAAATTCTGTTTTTCAAGCATGGGAAAAGCAAGAACATGGTATATTATGGTGTCATTCCAAACGTGTGTAAGACTAACGCAAGATCTCAAGTTGTACTCAATATTTTTCTTTAGCTGGTGTAGGGAAAACAACCCTTTGGTAATATTATATATGACTCACTATACTAATATGTATTTGAGACAGCTCAGTAATCATTCACACACTTCAAAATCAGCATCAAAATAATCCAGAGATCCCAGTTATATTCTTTTTTGGAGAGTACAATGATCACACAAAACAGCATATTCACAATCTACTTGCTGCAATCTTGGACCAACTTATGTATAACCCAGAAATCCTCAAGCTTGTCAGCAATACCTGGATGAAAGACACTCCTAACTTATCCCATCTCAGCTATAAGAATCTGGAAAGCTTGATTATTAAGCTTTTGAAAAGCACAGAGCATGCATATATCTTGGTTGATGCTCTTGATGAATTTATTGATCCTGCTGTTATTGCCAAATCCCTTTTAACACTCTCACAATATGCCTCCATATTTATCACTAGCCGCTCTGAGGTTGAACCAGCTGTTAGAGTCCTCTCCTCTTGCTCCCAACTTCATATCAGAAGTGAACATGTCCAAGAAGATATATCCAGTTTCATTCATAATGCCTTGGCATCCCATCCTCGTATCTCACAGCGTTCTCAAAGGATTAAAACAAAAATTTCAGAAGCACTGCAAAGTACTGCAGATGGAATGTATGATAAATGTCATCTTTATTAGGTTGATAAATTAAATTGTTTCTAGGTTCCTGTGGGTTACACTAATGCTGGATATCTTATCTGTGCAAGTGACAGATTATGCACTGGAGTCTTGTCTGGAAACACTGCCTATAGGCTTATCTGCTACATATTTTCGAATACTCGCAAGAATAAATGAATTACCAAGTTATAAGTGGTGTCAAAGGACAATTACTTGGCTTCTGTGTAGCTATCGCCCACCAGAGATAACAGAGCTTATGAGTGCAATATCAATTCCTGAAATGGATGAAATAACTGGATGGGATGATAGCCGGGTCCCAAACAATCCCCAGGATATCTTATTTGATTGCAGTGGACTGATTACATTGAACAAAACAATATCTGGAACCTTTGTCCACTTTACTCATACATCAGTCAGAGACTTTCTTTTAGCCAATCCAGCCAATGTTGGAGCTACTATTCCAATATTCCATAACTTTCCAGCAACTATTGGTCACTCTGAGATTGCACAATGGTGTCTGTCTTATCTGATTTATGCAGGTCTTGTTCAGTTGGCATCCTCTAGATTCCATGATATGCAATCTGATAAATTTCCTTTTGACTTATTTCCTTATGTGAAGTTATATTGGGGTGCCCATATCGAAGCAGCACAGAGCACAGCCCTCTTATCAAAATTTTATCAGGCCACATCACATCCAGAGACACTGCTTGCATTTGGTGGAGGATCATCTTTGCATGTAGCTCTTAAATATAATCTTCCTTCAATTGTAGAGGACCTTTGGGAGAAAAATCATGATTTTACTATCCAAGATCTACAGGGGAATGGCGTGCTTCATTTAGCTGTGATTAACCCAACATGGCTCAAATACCTTCTAGAGAGAGGTGTGGATATCCATATGAAGAACAGTGAAGGATCAACAGCACTCCATCTTGCTATACAGTCAAAAAAATCAATAGATTCTGCCTCACATACTGATTCTTTCCATCTTCTGCTACAATATGGAGCAGATATTTATATGCCTAATGCACAAGGTCTCACTCCAATGATGTTAGCAGCAAGTGCCAACAATTCTGCTGTAATCACAACCTTAGTCAAACTTGGAGTCCCTATCAATCAAGGGGATCCTCTTGAACAAACAGCATTGCATTATGCCTGCAAATTTGGTGCACTAGCAGCTGTTACAACACTTCTAGCTAATGCAGCAGCTCTTGATGTAGTAGATCAGAAATCTATCACTCCATTACATTGTGCAGCTCGTTCTGGCTTTCATGAGGTGCTAAATATATTATTAACACATCATGCAACTTGTGATATGCAATGTTCAGATGGAATGACTGCCTTACATTATGCAGTTCTACAAGGTCATTATACATGTGTAAGCACATTGCTTGAGCATCAGGCCAATTTGGCATATACAAATAGTGACAACTCAACACCTCTACATCTGGCAGCAGCTGAGGGTACACCTGAAACAGTCAGATTATTGCTAGAGAAGGGTGCCAATATTCATGCAACTGATATAGATGGTATGCAAGCTCTTCATAATGCAGCAGAATATGGACATTATGAGATTGTAAAGATCCTTTTAGAATGTGGTGCTTCAATTGATAGCAAGACATATATTGACTACACTGCTCTTCAATATGCAGCAAGAGAAGGGCATGAAAATATCATGCTGCTGCTGATTAAAAATAGTGCTGATGTCTCTGTTATCAATGAAGGCTTTGTGGTGAAAATGGAGAGCAGAAATACTGAAACAACAGCCATGCTTTATGAATATAGTTCAGCATTAAATGGGCCCTCTCCAAACTCTCAAGATAATGGATTTTTACCTATTCATCGTGCTGTGTCAAGACAAAGTTTAGATGTTATAGAGCTGCTGTTATTCCATGGTGCTAGCATTGAATCAAGGACTCTATTTGGTTGGACTCCTTTGCATTTGGCAGCATTGGAAGGTTATAAGGGAACTTTGAGTTTCCTGATAAAACACAATGCAGATCTTGAGGCTAAAACAAGTATAGAAGAGTGGACACCTCTGCATATTGCTGCATGGATGGGACATCTTGACATTCTTGAAGTCTTATTAGAATGTGGGGCAGATATAACTTCTCAAACAAAGGAGCAAAAAACTGCCCTTCGTCTAGCTATCCAAAGTAAAAGGCTTGCTGCTGCAACTATATTGTTAAAGAACATCAAACTGACACAGAATGTATGACTTGTTATTGAAAAGAGATGTCAAGTCAGGTATCATTTTATACTTTTAATCTTCTAACATCTATCTCAGCATTGCTAGTAGCTTTCATTCAATTCCTATGTTACATGTTACATTACTCTAATTATATATATTGCATATTACCATCACCTTAATTTACTCTAAGAGGGCACGTCCACCTGTTAATCCCAGATATCCTCACATATTAGAAGGCTCGACCCATCTGGTCGAGCCTTCTAACATGAAGAGAAGAGCGTCTGGGCCTATGCTGTGATATTTGCTCAGATAATTCTCCAATAATTCTGAGACTTAGGCCCTGCTCGGTGGCTCCGGGTACTGAGCCGTACCCAGTCTGGCAACGGTTCGGCTACCGTCAGCCAGACTCCCACGTTGGCGGTATGGTATCCAGGTCAATCTTGGCAGTGGTAACGATGCCGGATCTCATCGGAAACCCGGAACGCGAGTAGTCACACTATGTTACATAGATCAAACGCGCTATTTTGCTTTCTCCTGCTCTCCCTGACGTGTCGTTTGCATTCAAACCTGTTCTATGCCTCCCCAGTCATCATCTGACACGTCTATCTCCGTGAACCTAGCCCAAGAGCAGGCTAAAAACAAGAAGAAGCTTGCTCAGCGGCAACAACAAATAGTCCTGGCTTCCTTGGTCTGTCTTATGGCCTCATTCACTGTCACCTGTAGTATGCGGCTCATTGAACCAACACCAATGCATAATTCGATTCTCACTGGCCAGAAATGGCTGGATGAGCTGCTTCTCGGACATGACCTGCGATTTTATCGCTCAATGGGGATGGCGAAGCATGTCTTTTTGCGCCTCTCATTTGAGCTACAGATGTTTTCGGGGCTTACGCCAACCAAACACGTCTCTGCCAACGAAAAACTGGCAATATTCCTGTACCTTGCTCGTTTTGGAGCCAGCAGTCGCCAACTACAAGAGCGTTTCCAGCGCAGTGGAGAGACAATCAGCAAGTGTGTATCTCCTTCTCCTTTTCTAGCTCATACTTACTCTCCAAGGTCTATCCATACTATTCTCAACTGTCTCATTGGCTCCTTCTATACAAAGCATGTCCATCTCCCACCAAACAGCACACCACCAGAGGTGAAGGAGTCTCGAAAGTTCTACCCATATTTTCGGGAGTGTCGAGGTGCTATGGACGGCTCGCATTTCACCGCCTGGGTGCCAGCGGCATCCATGCCCCGGTATCGCAATCGGAAGGGTTTCATTGGCCAGAATGTTCTTGCTGCCTGCAATTTTGCGCTCATGTTCATCTATGTGCTCACTGGCTGGGAGGGTAGTGCCTCTGACTCTCACATCTTTAACTATGCTCGGGAATGGGATTTCGCTGTCCCGGCTGGGAAGTTCTATCTGGCTGATGCTGGTTTTCCACTCTGTGATGTCCTCATGACGCCATACCGCAATATTCGATACCATCTAAAGGAATGGGGGACAGTGAACCAACGGTATATGGTCTGCTCATTCTGTTTACCTGACTTGATCACTCTGTAGGCCTCGGAACTACAAGGAGCTCTTCAATCTACGACACGCCCAACTCCGTAATGTTGTTGAACAGATTTTTGGCATTTTCAAACGACGATGGGCAATTTTCAGTGGTGGTGCTCCGGAGTACTCGGTGGAGACACAGGCACAGCTCATCTCAGCCCTCTCCGCCCTGCACAACTTCATTCGTGTCTATGATGCCCAAGACGATGCCGATGAGCCCCAAGACCCTACACCTCTAAGCTCGACACAGTCAACACCAACATTACATCGGGAGAGCTCGTTGAGAGACCTGGTTGATAATACGCCACAGGAGATCTCACCTGAAGAGCTTGGGATATCAATCACTACAGAGGAGCGTAATCGTGCGTCTGCCCGACGTGATGCTATTGCAAGACACATGTGGGCGGATTACAAGGAATACTTGCAAGGCAAGGGTATTATTATTCAAGAAGTAGATGCGGAGTAACATAAAGAAAAAATATTAAAATTATGATACAGTATCAAGACAATCTTGTAAGTATGCAGTACGACGCTTCTGGCTCTTCGACGCAATGTAGGTTTGCGCAACAGCAATGTCCTTGGTAAACAGACGCATTGCGGCAATGCTGTCATTATCCGAAAAGTCACCATCATCCTCCAGCATTGCAACTGCCTGCCGCCGAATCTCCGGGCTTCCCTTCATCGCACCAGCGACATCACGCATTGCTGCTGCCATCGCACTTGTCGCGTCAGCATTCCGGGGACGACTCTTGCGCGTGGAAGGTTTCTGCGGCGATGAAGAGGCAGCACGCTTGCGGCTTGATTTGGGAGTAGATGGAAAAGGCGAGGAAGGGTGGGCATCATCGAATAATGCACGCGAGTTTTGGTTATTGCGCATGGGGGTGATTGCGGAGGATGAGGCGGCAGCAGTAGAGTGAGTGTCATCATCATCCTTCTCATCCTCGTCATCGCCATCGTGGCCCTGGGATTCGGAGAGTGTGTTGGGAGGTGCACCGGCATGGAAAGCGCCAGCGCCGGTGGCCACGATGCCATCGACAAGGAACAAGATATCGTCGTAGAGGGGGAAGGGAGTCTTGCGCCATTTGGAGGCAGAGGGATTCTTCTACGCAAAACATGAGCAAGTGGATACGAAGAGGAACAAAAATACACACCTTGAGCAGCTCGGCCCACACATCATCTATTGCGGTGACCATCTTCAAGCCCTCATCCCATCCGAAGCCTGACTTCTCACGGAGTGCGCGGACCTCCTTGAACTGGGCCTTGAGCTGACAAGCCGTTGAGCACCAATCAGAAAGATAGCATGAATAACGACGCACCGTGCCATAGTGATCCTGGCACTTCTTGGCCGTCTTCTGCGGGCCTGGCGTGTCAGCGAGTGCCTTCTCACATGGGGGCCATGCACCAGGCTTCCAGCCACTATCAGTTTGCAGGCCTTCGGCCTTGCAATGACGCAGTGTCGAAATCAAGAGGGCATCGTCCGTCCACGCCAGTTACAGCGCTCGGATTTCTTCTTGACAGCTGGCTCGGCAGGCTCGGTCATGTGGTGAGGAGTGGCGAGCGTTCTGGGTGGCGAGGAAGGGAAGGGAAGGGGAAGGAAAAGAGTGGCGAAGGGCTTGGTACCACCGGCCAGTTGTCACCGAACGCAAATCTGGTTACGGTAACAATCCCATACGCCCCCGTTTCCATACGGAACGATTTTGGCTGGGTACGGCTCAGTACCCGGAGCCACCGAGCAGGGCCTTAGAGTATTTTTTTTGTGTATACAAGAGGTGTGGTGACGAATCAACATAATCTGATGTGATCAATGCTGTTTCCATATATGGTAACTTTTCCTGAAGGATACAAGTCAATATCTAAGCTCAGGTATAAATAATTATAAATAATTTTGATGTGGTAAGACTCGGAAAACAAGATATAACACTGGTATGTGATGTCACAAAGAAGCTATTATCCAAATAAATCTCTAATGTTATGAATCATAATGAATAATTCAAGTCTCTAGAGACTTAGGTTAGACTCACTGTCTGGGGTCACACTGTTGCATGCATGTCACGATGTGTAACAAATTTCCCAAAAAGGAAATTTTCACCATTTGACTGTACAATCATTAGAGAATGTCACATATCGTCACAAAATCAAAGTTGTGTATTTGGACTATACAAACAACCTTCATCAAGTGACCTATGGTCACAGGTGAATAATTGGGTCAGCATTGGCCAATCATTAGCTGATCTACCCCTAATACTGTAATATATCACTAAGTAGCTGACTTATATAGATGATTGAGGCACTACCAAGGGTACCTAAATGATAGGATCAATACCCTGGACAATGAATGTTATTAGTATAGCTATATCATCTTCTGATGGTTCATCACCTACATTGATGCTGTAATATCTCCACCAATCCTATCTTAAGTTAGATGATTTTTGTACTGGTAGGTAGGTAATAACCTAATGCTGATATGGTCTGTTGTGATCATAGTCTTATATCTTTAGATTATGATATTATACCACTCTTCTCTAGTTTCTATATTTCAAATTTGATCAGAGCTAATGATCACTTGATATCTCACTGGAAACTTCGTGGATAAGCATAATTTAAGTTGCAACCTGGTCTAATATATGTCGCCATTGACATGACTGCTCCCCATAATTTTAAGTATCAGGTCTACCTTTATATATAACATATATTCTATACCACAAATTTTCCAATAACTTAGTCAGAACTAAGGGGTCTCGAGTGGAATCAGGGTAGGAAGCATACAGAGGGGTCCCCTTATAAGATTAGATTTCTCATACCACCATATATGTATAGAAGATGCCGTTATTCTCTATTATAATGATAAATAGGACTGCACATCATATTGGCAATACAGCTATAATCTGGTGGTTGATTATGGATCAAATATGTCAAACTTGGCAAATGAGGTGTATACACCTACTAGCATACTTGGATTGATCTCTGTATATTCTTGGAGGATGAATTGGGGTGAACATTCCAAGACATGTGCATGCAGTACTGGTTTACATGAATAGTGAGGTCTATAGACTGAGTGTTGGACCTTGAGGTGGGTGTATGAGGATATTCGGATGTCTACTACAACCCTGAACCATAATCAGTCATGGTTCTGCCATGTGTCACTAAAGGTAGCTGAAGAGAGGGTAGGTACCCATAGAGCAAAAGAGAGTGCCTTCGCTATTACAACTGGTCAGAAAATAATTTCAAGTATGATCCAAGACTTGAATGTAGGATGGTATAGACCTTCAAATGAGCCTGTCTAGCACTTGAATCAACCTCATAGCTATCCTGGATCTCTCACAGTACCATTATCAGTGTTATCTATCCCAATAATGATGAGTTCACCATAGCATGACCTGTGTGAGTCTGGGAAATCTGGGTATATGCATTGGTAGGGGCATTGTTCACCTCCTAGAAACTGATGCCCTTACTCGTCTAGCATATCTACATCCTGGGTTATATAGCACCCAAGGTCTTTAGGAATTGACTAGCTCTAACACTTGCTCTATAGTAGGAAATGGGTGGAGGTGTGCTAGACTATTCCATGATATCATATCAACTTAGATCATGAGATTCCATGCATGTAGTCCCAGGATATCAGTAAAATACTACTCAATTTAGTATTCAGGCATGCTTGACAGTGAATAGATCAAGGCAATGGTGACAAAGACTATCACTGATAGGTCTCAGGGATAATAGGATGGTATACCTTTCAAATGAACTCCCTTCCAACTTCATCCACTAAGGATAGGTGGAGATCTGTGCTTATCTCTCAAAGGTGATGGAGATCAGAGGCCACTGATGAGTGAATGCATTGCATCCTGAGTGCCCTATTCACTAGGAGATAAGAGGGTACATACCAGAGCCTCATGTTAGAGCAGCCAAAGTCACAACTTGGGCACCTTACATTTTTAAGTACTAGATATTCTCTTTTTAATGACTGAATGGTCAATATGATCATTATATTAGATGATAATAATCAAAATATGTTATCAATCAATAGGACTTTTGAGACCCTTCCTTCTAGTACATCATTCATGCTGGTAGCTCAAGCAGCTATAGAGATAGAGGCTCATAAGTTATATATAAGCTAGTGATGGGTCAGTGCTAACACATCTATTGAGCTGTCACTGTAGGTCACTTAATGAAAGTTGTTTGTAGAGTCAAAATACACAACTTTGATTTTGTGACGATGTGTGACATTCTCTCACAGGCGGAAATTTCCCTTTTGGGAGATATGTCCCACCTGTGACCTTATATAATATTGTGTAACAGCATGTCTGGAGCTGGGACCAATGTTTGATCATCAATATGTATAGTATCACATCAATGAGTATAACAAACCCTTTGATGTCACATACCGGTGTCACATCTTGTTTTCCGAGTCTTACCACATCAAAATTGTTTAAAATTATTCATATCTGATCTTAGATATTGACTTGTATCCGTTGGGAAAAGTTACCATATATGGAAACAGCATCGATGACATCAGATTATGTTGATTCATCACCATACCTGTCGTATACACAAAAAAAATACTCTAAGTCTCAGAATTATTGGAGAATTATCTGAGCAAATATCACAGCATAGGCCCAGACACTCTTCTCTTCATGTTAGAAGGCTCGACCAGATGGGTCGAGCCTTCTAATATGTGAGGATATCTGGGATTAATAGGTGGGCACGTCAGGTAGGTTTTCAACCTATAGAAAAACTTAATGTAGGCTAGAAATCTACCTACTATTTCCTAAGGTGATATTTCAACCCAGGAGGAGGTAACCAACCTAAATCTGTCAAACCCTGGGTTTAAAAACCCTTTTTCTTCGCCCTTTAAACCTTTTATTTTGGCCCTGGTTGATAAGATAAGACAAGGAGGAGATAAGATGGACGATAAGATGGTGATTGGATCATCAGATGTCGATGCTGATTTTGATTGACAGCGTGGAGTTGGACATGAGGCAAACAGCACGTAAAGGCATGGCTAAAGTATGACGTCATTGCCTCTCATATTAGGCATGGTTAACACATGGTAGTAGTGTATATAAGTAGAGTAGATTTCGTCTTGTACCCCAGTCTTCGAATTCCATCATCTTTACGATATCCTTTCACGGTGCTTCTTGCTTGCCTTCACTGGCCAACTGGCATCCTCTGAATTGGTGTTGTTTGTGACATAATTCGAAGACTACCCTCTTCTACCCAAACCACTCCCCTACCCCGAAACTATCGCTAATTTTCCTCCCATCCCTTTCCCACGCCTCTTCCCTTCTGCTTTAGGTGCTCTAGGTCCTTTTGCTCTAGGTTCTTTTCTTCTTGGCTAGGTACACTCGGAGACAACAATCCAAGGGACCCACTCGAGAGGACACGCACTTCGTACTTGCAAGAGAGATGTCTGGCCCAACCCAGGTGCTTTCGTAGAGTCATAGCTGCTACAAGGAGCACAGGGGCAATCTTCGGAGAACCCTAGTTCGTCCAGCGCGGGGTGTGTCGTAGAAGGCCCCGGTGGATTCCTCTCATGCAACAGGTCTCTTGGACCCCCGACAACGGACTCTCTGGTCCATCCTCTGTGGCGCTCTCCGCGCGCTCTGATCCCTGACCTCTCATCAGGGGCTCCTTCTGAGGAGTCTTCAAGAAATTCTTCGCCCCGTTCTCTCTCCCCTCTCCCCTCTCCATTCAACCACTTCTATTTCGACTCTCTTCCTCCATCTCCTATCTCCGCACTGGCTACTCTAGCCATCACACCTACTCCCACAACCATACCCCAACCCACACCTGCGCCCGTACCCCAACCACAAACAAATATGTCTCGTGTCATGCTCGCAAACCCCCCCTCCTCTCTTCTCTGGCGAGAAATCGCTTTAGGAAAATTTCTATGATTCCGTCACTACCTATATTGCGGCATACACTGATGCGCTCGACACCGATCACAAACAAATTTGGTTTTTGATCTCATACCTTCGATCTGCAGATGCTTCTGCATGTACGGCAGCTGACTGGGTGCGCAATTTGAAAAAGCAAACCCTCAAGAGTGGTGTGCTGGCGACTACCTATACATTTGACAACCTCATTGTGGAGCTGGAACTCTCGTTCAAGGACACAAACGTGGCACAGGCGGTGCATCTAAAGCTGATGACTACTCGTCAAAACAAGATGTCGCTGACCGATTTCTTCCAGTCATTCGAGTTGCTGGCAGAACAGGCTGGCTATAGTCCCAATGCCAAGCCTTGTGCATACGATGCGTTCCTAATCCAGCTGCTTGAGGAATTGGTCAATACGGAGATCACTGGTCCTATCTACGTGGGAGGCACTGCCCTACCCAAGACCTATTTGGAATGGAAAGAGCATCTGATGCAGATCGACGCCAACTTGTCTCGGAACAGGCTGCGTTGGGGCCACCGCGGACAGACATTTGGTTTCATACCTCAATTCCAACGTACTCCGCCTGCCGCCCCACGTGCCCCAGTACCACAAGCAGCCACGCCTGCTAAAGATCCCGATGCCATGGACGTTGACCGCGCTCGACAGAAGTGGAAACCCTTGCGCTGCTTCAACTGTGGCAAAATTGGTCACATTAGTCGCAACTGCCCGGACCCCCCTCAGAAGAAACTCAGCGTCAGGGCCTTGATGGCTCAGGTTGATGAGGGTGACAAGTTTGATGGCACGTTGGCGCAGTTGATCCAGAAGTTGCGTGAGGCGGGTTTTTAAAGCGCTCCTCTCCCCTGGCCAAGGAGACGGAGCGATCCGATACCGATACGAAATATGGACGATTCACAATACTCAGTAATTTAACTGCGACTCCTGATATGCTTCCCACAGACTCCTTCTATGGTACCGACTCAGACTCTCTCTATGCAAGGACATACATGATTTCCTTTACAACTCTCGTCGTATTAGTGTTCTGCAGAATCAAACTCGGTTACGTAATTTAAAGGAACAAAAACGTGTTGACAAAGAAGCATGGTGGAGTGACTTCAAAAAGGCCTGCGGAGAAAAAACCGCATCAACAAAGACTGAGAGAGGAAGTGAGAAGGCGGAGACTGACGTGACTGTACCTCTAGTCCCAGTGCACACTAGGGTTCAAGACTCTATCCGGATGCAAGAGGCTGCTGCGCGACAAGCTAGAGCCAAGCCAGATCGTCTTAGTCAGGAACTGAAAGACTTTAAACAGGAACGTAAACACTATGAGATGTTGGTCCCAATAACTCTCATGGTTCCCGAGACTGGCAAGGTTCGCGCAATAAAGGCTTTGCTTGACAATGGTTGCACAACAACCTGCACTGACCGAGCATATGCCCAAGCTGAAGGATTTGAGTTGAAAGAGCTGGACTCTCATATTATCGCCCGCAATGCAGACGGCACTGAGAACACTCATAGCAAAATAACACACTATGTCGAACTACGCATGGGTGTTGGAGATCATTGGGAAATGCAACACTTCCTTGTCACTGGACTGGGTAAAGCCTGGTACGAAGAACGCACAAAAACGAATAACCAACCCTAAATCCTCTCGACTGGCCCCTTTGGCTTCTGCGCAAATCTCTCTCAAACGCCTCCTCGAACCTTCGTTCACCTCATCCAACTCTGGATACATCGATTTTATCGCTGTTTTCCACTCTTCGTACGTTCCTCCTCCGTACGGCGTCAAGTTCTTCCACGCTTCCTTCACATGTCGCGTATCCAAATACCGCAACACCGTCTCCTTCTTTTGCGCCCGCTTCAGTAATACCCGCCTGATCGATAATGCGATCGCACTCGTCTAGGAATTTCTCCAACTTGCCAGGAGTCTTCCCATCGAGGCTTGGGCGACCCGAATCCCAGGTTTCCGGTACTTTAAAACCGCGCAGCTGCACCCCCAAGTCCTCCGTTATTCACGTTTCCGTTATCCCCCATGTTGTTGTTTTATTCAATCGGTTGTTCATTAATCCGATTTGTGTTGAATTCACCTTCAGATAGATCTGTTAAAGGCGAAGATGGTGTCGACAATTGTTGTTCTTCTTCCACTGTAGTGTTTCTTTCGTTTGTTTTGCGCTTTGTAGCTGGTTTTGTTGGTAAGCGATTTTGTTCGAGGCTTGAATCGGTTTCCGCGACGAAAGATGCTTGAGGTTTCGTCGATTTTTGTGGTGCTTCTCTGTTTCGAGCTCCTTGTGAGTTGAGCGTGGTTCTCGGTGTTGGTTTCTTCGTTAATTTGGGAACGAAAAGTGGTGTTGGTCGTAGTTCTCCAACGCCTCTTAACAATCCAGGGAAGTCGTTTGGTTGGGAATCAGTGAGATCTTTCTGTTTCCCTTTTGGTGGAATTTTGTACTTTGATCCAAGCGTGTGGGCGCTTGCTTGTCTTCTTTCTTGTCACAGCTGTTTTACACGAAACAGAGTTCTTTGCAATATAACACTTGATCACCCCTCGCGGTGGGCTCCAGATGATGAGGGTGGATGACGGGTGGGGAGACCGGAGATGAGACCGACACTACACAACTAAAACCTAACAACAAAACAACAAATAGTCGTTCTGTCTGAGCGATAACCGTATAACACCGTTCCAAACGTCCAACAACCACCAATAACCGTCTCCTAATACGAGTGCAGAACCCTGGGAACAGAGCCTGTACACGGGTGTGCAAGGTTGTAGGGTAGATTGAATGAAATCTTGTTAAAGATTCGTTTTGTGGTCGTCCTTAAGCGTACTATCGACGAAATCCCGCAATAGGAAAGTGCCAATACGATGCCCAGAACCGTTTATACTCGTTTGGATCAGGAACTAACTGCCTTAAACCCAAGGAGTCGTCTCAAGTCAGGAACTAACTGCCTTAAACTCTCGACCGCCAACCGAAGCCAAGTGTACGCCAACCGAAACTCTTTTATACGGCAACCGGAACCCTCAACTCTTCGATCACAATGCCTTTTTACTTGAATGAAAGAGCTAGCAGGATGATATTGACAAGCTAGATCCCCAGATGCACCTAGTAACACGGGGCAATCCGTGAATCGCTCAAATACAGGACAGGGATATAAATACTAAAACAGAAAATGATAAGATCAGGTAAATCGCCATAACAGAATGATGGTCCATGTGCATAATTTGTAAGGTATCGTTTCACCATAAGGCCCAGAGTCGAAAATCCAGGTCTAGATGACCGGTAGCGCGTGTTTGGTGTCAATGACCTTTGTAAATCCTCCTTTATTGCGACCGTCTATGCGTTTTTGTGAACGGTCCGCTAACCGTTGTTGTTATCGTTGTGTTGCTCCACTTCCTAGCTTTCCATCAATACCCATAACTTGAGGCTAACCGCCAGACACCGTTAGGCAATTCTCTTAACGAGATAATCGCAATCTATTGTCGAGTTGTTCGGTTGGACGGTTGCGGGTTAAGGTCGCCGCGATTTGCAGCCAAGCCCTCGTTTCCACTGAGTCATGTTTCCCGTCACCTACCAATTCCACTTATCCCTTCATTGCCTATGCTGCAGTAAATGCTGCTATAAAACCTCTATAATTTCAATAATTTGGACACACAAGACTTGTACTGCAACTACAACAGCTATGCTGCAATATCTCCAATAATTCAGCTAATTGATCAATGCATAACAGCCTATAGTCACATCAGATACTTGCCAAATAAGGAAATTTTACAACTTTCATATACAACAAGCAAAAAAACATATTTACCATACATGGAAGGTAGGTTGCCAAAAAAGGAAATACAGCATACAACTAACTACCGATCCTCTTCATCAAAAGCTATACCTCCCAAATTATAAAGTATGTCCGCTATGTATTCATCTTCTGCTTCATCACCTTCATCCTCCGAGTCATCAGCCATATCATCCAAATCCTGATCTACAACCATTGCATCGTCCAGCCCAGTGCTCGCTTCTCCGTGTGGCCCGAGGAACGATGCGATGTTCAATCCATCCACATATACCACTTTCTCAGGTCTCCCCAACGGTCGAACGGCTTTGCCCAACTCAAGGGAGCCTGTGAACCCTTCCTTGGCCGCCAAAGTTTTGAAGTGATCCATGTGGGCCTGGTCAAAGCGGTGTCGTTGTGATGCATACTCTGAGAGTTGAACAGCTAGCAGAAGATCGTGTGCAGCCTGCTCTGGGGACTTCCCAGTGATGTCGCGTAATTGTCACGGTTCGGGTCGGGCCGTCCGGGCCATAAGGCCGCACGGGCCCGCATACCGCCGCCCTCTTCGATAATTCCCCATTCTTCCAACCCCTTCCCTTCACCCCTGCGGCCCTACGCAGCGCCCATCCGATCCGCCCTGGGACCTGGCGCCCATCCGATCCATCCCTAATATCGTAGCATATAAAAACTGTACTTACAAGATGTAGTCGCTAGGCTAATATCGTCTATTCTCCGGGCGAATACCCATCCCTCGTGCTCCCAGACCCCTTTGAAGTCGGACCCCCCGACGCCCCGATACAGCCCGAGCCCGACGTTGACAGAATATTAGCCTCCCCCACGAACGCAAGAAGCGCGACAAATGTCTACCGAGCACGACAGTACGATGGGCACCCCCGCAAACCAGGGGGACGAACGTGCCCGATTCATGGCCCTGGGCCATAACGAACAACAGGAGTTCCTGTTCGCCCATCTGTTCCGAACGAGTCAGGAGGTGGAGCAACTCACGGCGGAAAACACCGCCCTGACGAATCGACAAGTGGTCCTCGAGGCCGAGCTGTCCCGAGTAAACGGGGAATATGCAGCTGTACAGCAGGGAGTCATGCAGAGCTACGATCTGCTCCGCCAAGCCAGAGAGGACTTGGCTCATCGGCCCCACGGGGGAAATACACGAGTAACCGTCTCTCCCCCTAAGGAGTTCACGGGCGACGCCAGCGAAGTAGACGCCTTCCTGGCCGATTGTTGGTTGGCCTTCGAAGCCAACCCGAATGTTTACACTCTCCTATATCAAAGGCGGGAACGCAGTCACGTGGAAAGAAAACGTCTCCCAAGCCATGAAGCTCCGTACCGCCGCAGCCTATACTACGTACGAAGGCTTCGAGAAAGCCTTCATCGCGGCCTTCCGCGGAGAAGCTCACGCCGAAATCGCACAGCAGAAGATAGAAACCTTCGTCCAGACCAAAGACATGGACGCGACTAGCTATTTCACGGTCCTCGACTCTCTCAACAAAGTCGCACACTACGACGACGTTAACCTTATTCGCGTTGCCAAGAACTGTATGCTCCGGGGCGTTACGAACGCGGTCTACCGAAAGGACACGCTCCCCGATACCTACGAGGCCTGGAAGGCAGAGGCCATCAAACAAGACGGCGCACTCCGCTGCTACCGCATTTTCGACGAAAGCCACAAGGTTAACCACCCTCGGGCCAAAACGCCCCCGACGGCGCCTGCCCCCACCAAGAGCGGCCTCAGCAACCGCAACCCGTTCAACGGTTGGGCCCGAAACGCAGCGATCAGCGCCACTGGACCGACCGTGGCCGCACCCCGAGGAAACGGGGCAACCACGGTCGCCGGACCCTCGACGGGACCCGCACCTATGGAGATCGACCGGGCCCAGGCCCCCGCTACGGCCCGCAGCACTCGCTGCTACAACTGCGGCCAAGAAGGACACATCAGTCGCACCTGTAGTTGTGCACATTTGACAACTGCACTGAGTGCACTGAGTCAACCTGGTGTCAAATCCACTAGCTCCACTGAGGCCTGAGTGCAACTAGTGCATTTGTCTTCTGTTCCCCTATAAGACTGATCAAACTTTGATATAACATCAGTATTGATAATTATTATACTTAATAAATGAATGTTAAGTTCCTTTTCTTCAGGCCGAAGACCCGTTATATAATTTGGAAGACTATATATATAGAAAATAATTAATATTCTCAATTTGGACAGAAATGATGTAGCTGGTTACAATCATCAAAACTTTTGATGGCAATCAAAAATGTTTCCACATTGATGACATTATATAGATGCCATCAGTTCCATCATCAATTACCATAATAGTAGTCTTAAATAAATAAAATAAGCCTTTGAAGGAATGTGACATATGTGACAAAAGCTCTGCTGAGTGTATTTGACAACTGTTATACTAGCTGCAGCTAGTTGCATTTGTAAAAATATAACGCCTATGGCTCTCAGTCGGATGTGCCCGAACCGGGCCGCATCGGCAAACCAGATCCGCGCTATCTTCTCAGAGTTTGTCAAAGATAACGCGGATAAAGCGGATTTTGGCGATCGTCGCGAGTGAAGCCTACGCCCTCGCCGACGTATACCACAAGTGTCTCTAGTTACAACCCGCATAATCGATATTCCGTGTTGCCAATCCAGAGATACGTGGGACCAGACGTAGAAACCAACCCCGAACAACAAACCCCGCAACCCACCGTTTCCACCCGCAGAAAAAACCTGCATAGAACCATACGAGACACCCCGAGGCCTGCTTGGAAGAGTTGGCGAGAGGCTTGTCGCGCAAATTCAAGATCAGCCCGAGAAGGCTCGTTCGAAACTACAACAGTGGATACACCCGGCCCGACGAGCCAAGAACGGGCCCGAACTGGAAGAGTTCATACGAACGGGGTACGCCCCCGACGTAGCCAAAGCTTTGCGACAACTACAAGATGCTCCCCCCTTTCGGAAAAGTGAGGGCACCACGGCTACGCGGGTAGCCGTCACCCTTCAAGGGGTCAACGACCTCCGCGGGTACTCGGTTGACGCCCTCCTCGATAGTGGCGCACCTCCGAGTTCATGCACAAGCGGTTCGCGGAGGACTCGCAACTGGAACTCGAAGCCCTACCGCACCCAGTCCCAGTGTACAACGCCGACGGGACGATCAACGCCGACGGGGCAATCACCCACGTTACCCGCTTACGAGTCACCATTCAGGATCACTCCGAACTTCTGACGTTCGCCATCACGGACACCGGGAACAGTGACGTGATCATCGGGCATCACTGGCTCAAGAAGCACAATCCCGTGATCGACTGGCGTAAAGGGGTGATCGCCTTCACCCGATGCCCGCCCGAGTGCAAGCGGGCCCGATTGCTGGAACAATGGGACGAAGAGGACAACGAACCCCTGGGCAAAGGGGATCACCTCTTCGTCACGCGGATATACGACGAAGGTTCGAACGCGCCCGCCCACATCCGGGCCATGCAGAGCGTGGCCACCAAACTGGCCGCCGCCGCCTACGCTGCCGAGAAGCCCCGAACCACCGAGGAGAGCGTACCCGCTCACTATCTCGAGGAATTCAAGGAGGTCTTCGAAAAACAAGACTTCGACAAACTCCCGGAACGGAGGAAATGGGACCATGCCATTGAACTACACCCAGACGCCGAACCCGTCAAAGGACGCTGTATTCCCCTATCAGGAGAAGAACAGAAAGAGCTCGACGCATTCATCAAGGAACACTTGGCAACCGGGCAGATTCGGCCCTCGAAATCCCCATACGCATCCCCGTTCTTAGAAATTACGGCCCGTACAGGACTATCGGAAGCTGAACAAGATCACCATCAAAAACCGATACGCGATACCACTCATATCGGACATCATGCACAAGTTACGTAACGCCCGGTGGTTCACCAAACTCGACGTACGCTGGGGGTACAACAACATACGCATAAAAGAAGGCGACGAAGAGAAGGCCGCGTTCGTTACCAACCGGGGCCTATTCGAACCACTCGTGATGTTTTTCAGCCTCACCAATTCTCCGGCCACGTTTCAATCCATGATGAACGAATTGTTTTCCAACCTGATCTCCCAGGGTCGCGTGATCGTGTACCTGGACGACATCCTCATATACTCTAGCGACCTCTCCGAACATCGCGCAACGGTGAAAGAGGTCCTACAGATCCTGAAGGACAACCAGCTGTACCTGAAACCGGACAAGTGCGACTTCGAGGCGGAACGAAGTCGAATACCTCGGTGTGATCGTCGGGAACGGGCAACTCCGCATGGACCCGATCAAGGTCGCTGGTGTGCGCGAATGGCCCCGACCTCGTAATTTGCGAGAGGTTCAAAGCTTCCTGGGGTTCCTCAACTTCTACCGACGATTCATCAAGGACTTCGGCGCGTACGCCAAGCCACTGACTCGACTGACCCGAAAGGACAGCCCATGGAAATGGGGACCGGAAGAGGAGGAGGCCTTTCAGACCTTGATAGACTGGGTCACTGACGAACCCGTTCTACACTTCCCTACGGATCACGGGGCATGGCGGGTCGAAGCGGACTCTTCCGACTTCGCCACCGGGGCCGTTCTCTCGCAAGAGCAAGAGGGGAAGTGGGTACCGAGGGGAAGTGGGTACCGATCGCATTCCTCTCCCGGGCCATGAACGACACCGAGCGCAACTACGACATTCACGACAAAGAAATGCTCGCTATCATGCGGGCCCTCACCGAGTGGCGACATTATCTCCAGAACGGGGGAGATAAGCCGTTCAAATCTGGACCGACCACAAGAACCTGGAGTACTTCATGACTGCTAAAAAAACTGAACCGGCGGCAGGCACGATGGTCACTCGAACTGACCGAGTATCACTTCTCCTTGCTGCATAAGCCGGGAAAACGAACGGGCGGGCCGACGTTATCCCGGCGAAACAGGTACGACAACGGGAAAGAGGATAACCAGGATATCGTCCTACTACCGGGCGGGGCTATTCAAGGAACACGCGATCCGCGCTATGCTCACACTGGAGCATACGGAGGGCGACGGGCTGATGGACTCGATCCGACGGGCCGAATCGGCCATGGAGGAGAAGGTCCTCAAACTCTGGGAAGAAGGAGAACCGGAAGGCTGGGAACAGCATGACGGCTTCAAGACTCGGAACGGACTCGTATACGTACCCCCCAGCTATGGGACTGAGGCATCGGGTGCTACGCCAACACCATGACATCCCTATCGTGGGACACCCAGGGTGGCATCGAACCCTCAAACTGACGACCCGCAACTACTGGTGGCCGTCTATTCAGACCGATTGCCAGGCGTACGTACGGGCCTGCCTGTTGTGCCAACAA
This sequence comes from Mycena indigotica, assembly GCF_014461135.1. Taxonomy (NCBI): domain Eukaryota; kingdom Fungi; phylum Basidiomycota; class Agaricomycetes; order Agaricales; family Mycenaceae; genus Mycena; species Mycena indigotica. The sequence continues at coordinate 169,873 of NW_023503017.1, read as the reverse complement.
ACGAAGATATTCCCGAGACGCCCCGCAGGGACCTTGGTCCCGAATAGCGTGCCGACTCGGGTATGGCAGCGCATATCAATCGATCTGATCGTGCAACTACCCGAGTCTTCCGGATACAACGCAATCCTCGTGATCGTCGACAGACTGGGTCAAGGGATACGTGTACTCCCGTGCACGGGAAACATCTCCAGGGAAGGAGTCGCTCGGCTATATCGTGATCACGTCTGGAAGGATTACGGATTTCCAGAGGAAGTAACTAGCGACCGGGGCCAGCAATTCATCGGGCATTTCATGAGCGACTTGAGCAAATTGCTGGGAATCAAGGTTCGATCCTCATCGGCGTACCACCCGCAGACGGACGGGCAAACGGAGCGTGCGAATATGGAGGTCGAGCAATACCTTCAAACATTCTGCAACTTCCAGCAGAGTGACTGGTCTGACTGGCTTTCCCAGATAAAGTCCTACATACCCAAGGGTACTAAGTGGTATATCCGTGCCACTCCCTAGGCACAGGTGTCTTGTTGAACTTGTGCCACCCTCTTGGCCTTGCCAGCTCATACAGTACTATCCTATTTTGATCAAGTGTCTGGCACTTTTTCAAAAATTTGGGACCAAAAAATTTTCTTTTGATTTATAGCGATTTTTTGAGAAGGACTTTTTTGGTCAATGTAATGCGTAACGCGGACACTTGATTGAAATAGGACAGTATATCAGCGAAAGACTCAGGGTTAAAAATTGCCTTAAATGATAAATCAAAGGGAAAAATTCGGGTTTGAAAATTTAAAAGGCCTCAGACATTTGATCAGCATAGGACAGTCACTGGGCTGTTTCCATGATTTTACCCCTATGAAAAGTTAGATAATTTTTTAAGAAATTTTAATAAATTTTTTCTGTGGGAAAATTTGGAGAAAAATGTCAGAAGAAAAACTTGAGGTCTTTTACTTGATAATTACCAAGAAGAAGAATGTCAGACTATATAAAGCATAGCTTAGGACAATAATTTCAAGTTTTTTCAAGTAGTTTTTGCCAACAAGAAATTAGAAAAAGGTCACACCGGGGTTTCAGCCAAAAAATGGTCCCCTAAGCAGGATTTATATATAAGAAATAATGGTCCCAAACAATGGCCTTTTTTTGCCGCTTTGATTAATATACAATAAAAGTAGCAAAAATTGTATCTGATTTGCAAGAAATCAAGTCCCATATCATGGTATCAAATATCACATACATCATGACTACCCCATTGCAGACCATGTTTTGTAAACAATAAGTGCACATTATTCAAGCCCAAATATTTGGCAAAGAAATAGTGTCACATTATTATTACCCCAATTTGTCATATATGGGGGTGATTTGTCACTTATTTCTGATATATTAGGTACACTTTGGTGCTGGCCTGGACTTTTGATATATATGGTCTTATATCTTGTGACATGTTCGGTGCATTTATTTCTTGCAAATCATTGCCACAAAATTGTCAGCTGATATCAGCTCTGAGTTCAGTCCAATCTGATAACCAATTCTTTACCAATCAAGTCTATTTTCCTGGAGTTTTATTTATTATTGTTCCAAGTTGTGAAAATATACATTTTTGTCCACTATTTATCATAAATTAATCCTACTTCAGGGCCTATTTTTTGGCAGAAACCCCAGTGTGGGTGTTTTTAAACATTCTTGCTAGTCAAATATTTCAGATTTTTGACTAGTTAAGATTGTTGCACAAATAATTACTTTTTCTCTCTTTTCTTTAGAAACAAAAACTTCAAGTTTTTACCCAAGAGAGAAATTAGAGGGTTTTTCTTCTCACTTTTGCTTAGAAAAAAACTGAATCAAAAACTTCAAGTTTTTTCCTTAGATAATTTTGAGTTTTTGCTTATAAAAAGTTAGAGAAAAAAACTGATCTTTGAAACATTCAACTGACAAAAAGGGTGGGAAACACCTGGGATTTTTTAAATAATTTTTCCTTGGCATAAACTACCTGCAAAAAAAGTCAAAATTATGGTCCTAGTTGATCACTCCATATACTTATAGTCTGACATTATTCTTGTAATCACTAGGTAAAAAACCTCAATCATATTTTTCAGGCAAAAGTTGGTAAAGGGCCAATGTACTGTCAATATCAACCATTGCTTCTCCCAATCTTTCACAGACTTATACTTAGTTCGAATCCAAGTCGCAGGGCTATGCACTCTTGACAACGCCTGCGTAAGTTTTCCTCCCGCATTACATGGAGTCAACTTTGCGGAGAGCAGATTGCGACCAGTGCCGACCACTGGGAAGTTTGCGCACAATATTAATGGATTCACGACAATGTACCATAGTACAATTGAGAATCGAAAGGGGCAATTAGTATTCCTCGCATGCGATTGAAAAAGATTCAACAGACTGAAACATACATATCAGCAAACAACCTCCACCACATCCAACACACTGATCTGCTGCAACTTCTTATACACTACACTGCCTTCCTCGCAGATGTCCCTGTTCTGCATCTTTGATGCAAGCTTCACCATCCGGCGCGCTAGCTCCTCTGAAGCACCCGGGGCCCACTAGGGATGAGCACGGGTCCGGCTGACCCACGCGGGTTGGCGGGTTTGAGCCGTGCGGGTACGGATCCGGGTCAGTTGTAGCTTGACCCGTGCCTACTCAGTCTAGCTGGCTTATAGTCGGCTTTCCCGTTGGAGCTCTACCAAGGGTCCTGTGTTCAATTCTGCCTCTTGCCCTCTTTTTCCTCGGTATTATTTGTCACTAAATTCTTCCTCCACCTTGCAACCCCGCGGGTGACCCGTACCCGGAGCCGCGGGTCACAGATCAGTGGCTGTGCAGGTCTGGGTCCGAGTCAGCCTCCGGACACCCGTGGGTTGACCCGTGCTCATCCCTAGGGCCCACCGGAGCAGATATGTCCGCACAACCATCTCCGTTTTTTTACCATGCCCGCCCCCGCGTCAAGTGCAACAAGACAACGCGTCACCGGCGGCGCATCCGCTGGCCAACGATCGAAGCTGTCCTCCTGTCTGAACGGCAAATGTGTCACCTGCACTTCGACCGGGTGACCGGCAGTACTGTAAGATTTTATTCAATTTGTATGTCACATGTCACACGACCGATTTTATACGAAATTTTTTCATATGTCACAGCAAAAAGTGGATTTTGGCTTCCCAAAATGGTAATTTCTCACAATTCCGGCGCCTTCGGTGCGCCAAATTGCCAAATGGGGAACATCATACAAATGTTTTCGGACATCAATGTGTCACAGCCCCCTGGGCCATTTGAATAAAATCTCTATGGGGGCTCAGCAGGTGCTTTTATAACCTATGCAACCACCTATCTTAGGTAGTAACCCCACCTAGGATAGGTTATATTTCAACCTAGTTAGGTTGCTTTGTAGGGTGAGAAATCAACCTAAACTAAGGGTGGAAAACTTACCTAAATCGGCCGAATCTAACCTAAGCCCTACATAGGGAGGAATAGGTTGTTTCTTAGGTTGATTTCAAATATTATAAAGGAAAAGAAAGTATCGAGTTACAACCATATAGTACTCCATTACTTGCTCTAATAGAGAACATTAGACATTCTGAACTCAAAGAACAGCTAACATTTTTATACTTAAATATTTAATAAATGTGCATATAGGGGGTTTGAACCAGCCACAATAGCATTTTATCTAAACTACTTTATAACCACTAGACTAAGAGATAGTAGTCAAAACTATAGCTCTGATATTGATATTGAGACCAAACATTATAACTTGACATAAGGCCTCTGTCATTGAGGAGTTACTTTGGGACTACAATATATAGATTTGGTGCTTACAGTATGATAAGCTCTGTAATAAAGTGTGTATCAATATTCACTGACATTATGCTCTGGATAGGTTGAAATTTGATCTAACAGGTTGTTTTTGCATTAATGTGCTAAACCTCTACATGGGGAAAACAACCTACTCAGTAGGTAGAAAAAGACTTGGTATGAAATTCAACAAAATGGTGTCTATGCTTGTATAATCTATTCAACCTAAATAGGTGAATTTTCAACCTATCTAGGTTGTAAGTAACTTATCATAATTTTTTTTTTTCAAAAACCACCTATCTGTTAGGTTGAAAAAATAAATGATTTAAATCTTACAGAAATGTTGTCTTTACCAGTCACCTAAGAGCCACCTAAATTAGGTTGAAGTGGGAAATACCTCCTAAAGGGGGTGGTATTCCAACCTAGATTAGCCCCATAGTGAATCTTACAGTATAGATGAATTCCAGCACAAAGTCCGTCCGTCGGGTTTCGCGAATATACGCCAGTTGTTGCTGGAGGAGCTCAAATGAAGAGCACATGTAATGTTGCTGGATGATCAGCCGCAGGAAGCGGTCGTCCCGCTTGTGCAGCAAGGTGTCAGAACTGCCAGGAAACTTTGGGGAGTATGTGATAATGCTATTCAAGAAAAAATTAGATAACACGGAAGGTCGAACGGAAAACTTACGGGTGCATCGTGTGCGATGTCCGTTTTGACGCCATGCTACCTTTTGGCAAATGGAAGAGCAGTAATATGACTCAACGCATTGGGCACATCGTTTGAATTTGGCGGTAGGTTGAATGATGTTACACTATCATTTTCAATATTAGTCACCACTGGGAAAGCAAGCGAATGTGACCGATCTTACAAGGTGGTTATCGCAAGCCCTAAGCTCCGAATGCGCCCCCGACCTGAATTTGTCATAGTCGCACAGACGGGTGGCAAGTAACACCATGATTCCTTTATATTCCTCGTGTAGTGGAGTACCCAGAAGTTCATCGGTCCCAATTGGCTCCCAGTAGTCCGCTGTGCTGAGCATCGCTTTCTCGCCTTGAGCCAGGGCACGTACAACGGAGGAGTAGACCATTGCCGCGGGCAGTGTTCTGGTTAGTAAAAGTTTGAGTTGGTTCAATGCGTCTCGGGACAGTGGTCGCATCCGTTGCGACCTCGCGCAAGCCATTATTGCGGGGATAAGGTTGTTCTCAAAAGCGACAGCAACGTCGGGGTAGAATGGTCGAGAGGAGAAGATCAAGACAAGGCAGGAGAGGATGTCGTATATAGTATTCTCCCCCTCAAATAGGTCGAGAAACTTGGTAGATGCTGCATGGAGTGCGCGAATTAGAATAGGGACGCCGCCAGTCTCCGCTAACACTCGCGCCCCGGAAGCCCTTTCCGCGAGATGTTTGGCCATGTGCGCATGAGCGTTGACCTTAGAGGCAGTAGCTGTATCGGCACAGCCCTCAATGACCTGCGAAAGGTGCTTGAGCACGATGGAGCCGAATGTACCCAGGGACTCGAAGTTGTCGATGAGCTGGTCCACGCTGTCGCAGTCGCTGTAGTAATACGCGAGGACGAAACACAATCCATCGGTGCTATGGCACCCCCAGCGGTTATTTGGCATCGAAGTCAAAGCCATCCAGATCCGAGCGAAGACCCCGTGGAGACTAGGCGCGGCTTTGTACAGCGTGTCGACGTTGCAACGCGCGCCGAAGTAAGAGAGGCAAAACAGAAGCGTCGCAAATACTTCTGTTATGGGGCTTCCTACTTCCAACGACGTGCTCGTGGCATGTGCCTCCATAAACTCTATCCACTGCCAGGCATGCGACCACAAGTCCAGTGCAGCCACCTCCGGAATTTGCTCGACTCGGAGGAGAATTCTGAGAGACTCATACGCCGGTTTTATATGCCAGTGTGTGCTCCGCATGCACCTCCCCTCCAATGCTTGGTCGTCAGGGATGCGAGCGGGGTCGAGGTTGTCGTGGACAACGGGGAGGTATTTCTGCAACGTATCCGCATCCATCTTCTGAAGTTTCGCGTATAGTCCATTCCAAGCATCGCGCGACCCGCTTGCCGCTTTGACTGCTTGATGCTAAGTTAGCGTTAGATTGTAGATTCAAAACGCAAGTAGCCAACGCACACGGGCAGGACTCGAAAGACTCGCAAGGGCGTGGATACCGAGGAGGGGGTGCATTGCGCTCCGGGTCATTCAAAGACCAACCGCCTCGAACGTCGAAGAAATCCAAGGCGCGGTTGACCGTTGACTGGTCATCATCGTTGACGCTTATCTGGAAAGATGTGACTAGAGGGTCACAGTGATTGGTAATCAGCGATTGATCAGCATTCAAACCTGCTTCATGAACTCATGATCAGCGTATCGGCGTCCCTTCCGCCTGAGCTCGAGCGCCACATATTCGAGCTCACTGTCCTGCTACATCCTGTGACGGGCCCCAAGTTGATCCTGGTTGCTCAAAGGGTTTATGAATGGTGGGACCTTGTGTTATTCACAATTTGGCATTGGCGCAGGCAATAATCAATTACTCATCAACTACTCCATGTAGGCTTCTACCGTTTCTTTACCGTCAAATAGACCTTATTCAAGAGACCCACGTCCACACATTCCTCAGCGCAATGGCATCGGACCGCCAGTCGTTGCTGCTTGGAGTGCATGACATGGTGTTTCCGAATACCCCCACCACTCGTCAGCATCGTGTTGCTCTCTACACTGGGTTACGCTTTTGTCGCAACCTTTCGGGGCTCGCACTCGCAGCGTTTGCATCTTCCGAGATACTAGACCACCAAACTCTCGCATCTATAAATTTGCGGCGCTTTACTGCCTCGCTGTATCCGTATCTCCGCACGGGCATTGACCAGGGCTTACTTCTCTCCGCATTCCAACACCTGACGCATCTCCACTGCCTCATGGACACAGGCGACAACACAGACGCCCTCCGCCGCTTCATCGTGCAGCTGCCGGCGCTGACGCATCTCGCGCTGACGTGGTTCACCGAGCCGGGCTATGCCGAGCGCCTAGCGGGCGAGCTCCCGCGGTTGCGTGTTTTCATCCTCGCCGTGACCGCCGCCGAGTTCCGGGGTATATCGGCAGAGAGTCCTGTGTTCGACCGCGCCACCTTTCCGGAGCTCCGCGACCAGCGCATTGTCGTGTCGGTGTTCCGGCAGTGGTACGAGGGTAGCCTGAGCAATGCCTCTGTGACCGGTGAAAAGAACCTCTGGGATCTCGCCGAGGATTTTATCGAGGCAAAGGCGGCGGGGTCGGTGCCAGGTAGGCTCTACTCCATGCTTGCACTCTCACTCTGATCCTGCATCGTTGACAGCCAGCGAGCTCTGGGCACGTCCTTGACGACATCAGCATCTTCATAGCACGGTTGGCATGTTTTGTCCGCTCATGTATATTTGTCATTGCTAGGAACGACCTTGGTGTCGAATTTGTCCAACGTCATATAAATTTGGAAGAAGATGGATAATTGTACTTGCAAAAAGAGATGTCGGGCTTTCCAATAAGTAGGAAGCACAACCCACAGTATTCTGTAATGGAGTAAGCCGGGTGACCTTGAAACACACAAGTAAGCTGTCCAAGCCGCTTCCTGGATGCATCTCGCAGACGCTCCAAAAACCATAAACCATGCGTGCCCTAAGGCCTACTCTCAGAACCACATCCGCCCAGCTCATGTCGTTGTTTCCAAAGACGCCGTCCATCACTTTCTTCCCTGGGCAGTCGCCAGAAGCACATGGGACAGCCCATATAACGCTCCTCATTGCGCTACACGCGCCACTTGTAGCTAAGCAGCTGCCGACGAAAACGTATCCAGCAGCTGCCTTCTGCCCCGAATAGCAAGGCCAAAAGAATTGAGTGTGAAGGCGGCGGTCTATGGCACAAGGCTATGTGCTTGATACAGCGCTACATCGCGTGGTCGCAGAGATACTTCGTCTTCTTCTGCGATGGTGAGGGTCACGTGACCTGGCCAGATACGAAGTGGTGCATTGCGTGAGTTGTGCGTGAGGGTGGAAGCAAACTCGGAGTGGGCGTTGAGATGAACGCGACGACGAGCGTCGTATTGACTTCACATCGGCCAGCATGTATTGACGAGCGCAATCATGTGGAGAGAGCCTGCCCAGTACCTACGACGAGGACAACCGGACTTGGCTAATTGTCCTCGCTCTCATACATATGCAAGTTGATTGTGAGCAGCGTGTTTAGAAGCCGCGTTCGATCCAGCTTCTGGGGCCGCCTTGAGCAGCGCAAGTGTGGGCATACGAATATGCTGGAAACAGGCCTCTAACAAGAGTTTGGATAAGTTTTGGATGCCAATGGGTCGTATTGTGCGGTGCGGGATATACAACAGCTACACAAGCCCTTGCTGCCTCTAAGTTTACGTCTAGTGGGCGTGGTTCTTGTGGTGTTCTGCGTGAGGGTGATGAGGAGCAGTCGGAGAGAAAGAAGATAGCGGACGCACTGAGATGGACTGTAGAGAGATGAAGGACCGTCAGCATTAGGGCGGAAGAGGAGAAAAGCACGGAACGCACGTTGGTAGTCCAGCGTATACCCAACGAGCCAGAGTCCGCCAATCAGCATCAGAACCGGCTTCGCGCTCGCGTTTTTCCCGCTGAAGAACCGCCCCTTGATGCCAGCAGCCTTGACCGGCGCTGGGCCCTTCGGAAGCTTGGAGTAGAAGGAGACGAGCGGGCCAAGTGGGCCAGCGGAGTCGCCAGACTATCCGGAAGGTTAGCGGAGTACAGGGATGGCAGTGGTCACGCACCACGAGCTTGGGGGTCGCGATTTTGGGTGGGACGAGTCCGCCGAGGGAGCGTCGAATGAGGGAGGCGTGCATGACGAGGGAGGAAAAGTGTGACAAGTAACGTTGTGACTCATGTGACGCATAATAGTCACTGCTACTAGTAGTATGGTCGTCGATGAGAACAATCTAGGGGACCATGACTCCTCCCAGCGTTGAGACTACCCAGTCGCAAATGCTGCTCTGCTCTCAATGGAAATCAACTACCCCAGCCTGAAAGGGTGATGGACACTCGTCACAATCTCGGGTCCACCCCGGTCCGGAAATGGTCATGAAGCTCTGCGAGGGCCACGCGCCAGAGTTGATATTCTTCCGGATGATGTACCCAACGTCTTATGTATGGACTCATTGCGAAGCCTGGTCGCTTGAGCTGCCATGCGTCTTTTCCTCCACACTGCTACCCTCCTCGGCTCAGCTTTGCTGGTTGCTGCCGACACGACGACGACGATCAACGCAAAGTCGAACTACGGTAGCTGGGATGGGTGGGGGACATCGCTGGCCTGGTGGGCCAAGGCTTTTGGAACGCAAACAGCACTTGCTGACATCTTCTTCACCCGCAATACTGTCTCATTCAACGGGTACACCCTCCCTGGACTGGGACTCAACATTATCCGCTACAACGCGGGCGCATCGAGCAGTAACGCGGACCCAAATGGAGACAAAATGATAGTCTCTCCCAATATCAAGGCGTCGCGGCAGATCGATGCATATTGGGTCGACTGGACCAGCACCAGTCCGAATACCTCCAGTTGGATATGGAACGTCGATGCGAACCAGCGGAACATGATGAGTCTCGCCGTAGCCCGCGGCGCGAACCTCGTCGAGCTGTTTTCTAACTCCCCGGTCTGGTGGATGTGCTACAACCTCAACCCATCTGGTTCGACGAGCGGTTCATCAGACAACCTGGAGTCGTGGAACTACGACCAGCACGCCATATACCTCGCCAACATTGCGCAGTATGCCCAGCAGCACTGGGGTATAACCTTCACCTCCGTCGAGGCGTTCAATGAGCCCTCTGCGACATACTGGGTCGGCCCCACCGGGACGCAGGAAGGCTGTCATTTCGATGTGAGCACGATGTCAACCGTCATCGGCTACCTGCGCAACGAACTCAACTCGCGCGGCCTTTCCAACATCATCGTCTCTGCTTCTGACGAGGAAACTTACGACCTTGCGACATCCACCCTCAACGGCCTCACCAGCACCGCCGTCTCCCAAATCGCACGCGTAAACGTCCATGGCTATCAGTACGGCGGCGGGCGTCGCGACACCCTGTACTCCGCCGTGACCGCCAAGGGCAAAAAGCTATGGAACTCAGAGTACGGTGAATCCGACGCAACCGGCGCCTCCCTCGCAAGCAACTTGCTCCTGGACTTCGTGTGGCTCCACCCGACTGCATGGGTGTATTGGCAGGTCCTCGACGTGTCTGGCTGGGGCCTCATCACAGCAAACAACGACGCCAAGACGGTCGGCGCGCCATCTCAGAAATACTTCGTCCTTGCGCAATTCACCCGGCACATCCGGCCCGGCATGCGCATCCTCGACGCTGGGGCCTCCAACGCTGTTGCGGCGTACGACGCGAGTGCGCGTAAGCTGGTCATCGTCGCAGTCAACACTGCCGCCGCACAATACCTTAATTTCGATTTGAGTGGGTTTAGCACGCCGAGCACGAATGGTTCGCTGGTGCAGCGGTGGGCTACTCAGATCGGCAGCGGGGGAATGCAATACCAGACATTCAACGATACTTTTATGAGCGGCACCAAGTTTTGGAGTCGGTTTGATCAGAATGTTATCATGTCCTTTGAAGTGTCAAATGTGGTTGTTTAGTCGGAGTAGTGTCGATACTCAGGCTTTGGTCTTACTTCGCAATATCAGACTGTATTTATATATGAACAAAGTCACATTTACTAGGCACAGGCCTTTTCGAACCCTAGCCTTCTTTATGTGTGTAGACAATATTCTGCAGACAACGTCCTGAGCTCTCATCGTGACCTAGGAGCAAGCAGGACATACGCATAATTGGGCTGCCCGGTGCTCTCTCCGTCATCGCCCTCAGGACGACAGTAAGTCTCTGCTCGATTTGCTGATACTCCATCCGTGCTTGAGGCGTCAGGACTTGTAAATTTGCGCGGAGACGGTCCTGTTCTTCGGTGTAAACAGCTCGCACGGCAGCGCACAGAGGCTACTGACGGATCAGCCACAAAAGACACCTGCAGACATGGCGCACCGCGTAGAATGGTTCGTGGTCATTCAAGATCTGGAGGCATGAGATCATACGGCTAGCGGCGCCGAGGGCTTGATAACGCGAATCCGCAGAGGAGTGTGACTGTGGGGCGTGCAGCCTGAGGATGGCGAGATCAGTGAGCGCGTGTGCCAGGAGCAGGACTTGATTTGCGGTGGTCGTTTGAGGGAGTGAAGATTGGAAAGTGTCCAGTCGACTTCCCAGCGACATCAAGATTTCAGGATCTGCGGAGTATGAGGTTCAGGACACTGTCGAATCCGATATCGACAAACTGTGACGCGGGATGCAGACCCGTTCTAAAAGTGTTGAGGCTTTTGCTAATAAAGCCAGTGATGAACTTGAATAAGCCTCCGATTCCGTCTCTTGTCCGCTCAGGAACCGCGAGATCGTCGAGCCGACCTAGACTCCATCATCGTGTTTCTAATCCAATCCGTCAAAGACAACTTACTGTTGTGCCCGAAGGCCACGGTGTATCGATCCTTGTCCCATACGGTATGACTGACTCGCATCCGTCCAACGCGACCCAAAGATTTCCTAGTACGACAGTGGCCCAAAAGGCGTGGACGCGCTCTCCTGCTTCGATGGCGTCCACAGCAGGCAGCAGCAGCGTTTCGGCCAGGGGAAACACCGGGTACGACCCAGTTTCTGGAACATGAAGCATATGCAGCCCTGCGCTGATAGCGATTGACGCCGCCGCTGCAGCATGGTACCTCCCCTCAATGGGGCTGGCCGCCCGAAGGTAGTACACCGAAAGCAGGACTTCAGCCTGTAGCGTCTCGAACACGAGCTTGGGCTGGATCGCAAAACCACGGATGTCCGCCGGGAGATGATGAAGGGCGGCAGACAACAAAGGGGTGTCCAGATTCTGTTGGTGGGTGAGTACCGTGCCCCACAGATATATAACGTTCAACAACGCTGGCGACGGTCGGCTAGGATGGCCAAGCGGCAAGGGCAGCATGGCCGCTGCATACAAGCGCTGGGCATCCATGAACAGATGACTGCTGTCCGCAAAACTTTCCAGGAACGCCGCAACCCTGGAGTCGAGTGAGATTACATAACGAGCAAACTGACGCCCGACGAACAGCCGGCCTCTCATCTCCGGTGGCGGCTCCTGCACCCCGAGATAACGTCAACATGAATAGGACTTAGATAGAACAACAACGGCTCAACTTCTGGGGATTTTGAGTCAGTAGGGCCCGGGTCAGTGAGCACCAAAACTTCGGACAGAGTCAACCTCAGAAGAGCAGAAGAGCAGTAAAACATACCTGAGGACTCCTCCAAAAATGCGAGCCGCTCTCTCAATGCCTTTACCTCTTCCTGCATCTGGGAAGGAGTTTGTTGGCCGGGCGTCGCTTCTTGGTCAAATCGACATGGCTCGCCTGAGCGCGGTGGGCGGTTTCTACACTGCCCACAGATCGGCCGTGCCCCATCGCACCGCTGACCCCATTCAAAGTCAGAATATCGCGCCGGCAGTCAAAAACGCACGACTTTTCGACGCCTAACGGAAAGTCAAAGTGGTGGTAGAAGATGAAAAAAGCGCAGCGCACCTGCAATTGGCACATGCACCGCCGCGTTGGATATTCGGCAAGCTGGCGGATCCGGTGAGCGCCGCCATAGACGCAAAACGGACACTTGTGAATTCGAAGCAGCAGGGCGAGCGTCTGCCAGCCAATTGCTAGCGCGAGATGCGTTAACACGGGCAAATCACCCCGTTGGATAGCTCAAACAGAAAACAAGAGTGCGGCACTTGTCCCACGGAACGTCACCTAGAATTCCGAAGAAGTTCAAGACTCGCAAGGAACGATACGCGGGACGGCCAGACCGGACGAATATCCTTGCAAATTTGGAGAGCGATGCACGATCTGTTGCGAGTTTAAACTTGAAGGAGATTATTGGACCGATAATCACTCGCGCGGATACAGATTGGTCCGGGGCCCGTACCCAGTTCGTTGCTGATGATGAGGCTCTGGCTTGGCTCCAGTGGCCAGCTCGATGTCCGCTGCTTCAAGTTGCAAACGTCAGAGCTTAGACGGACTGTGGACGAAGATAAGTGTCGCGTTACTTTTATAGTGGGACAGGTCTTTAAACAGCAACAAGTTCGAGTGGTCGCAAGCTTAGCGCTTGAAGAAAAGAAAACCGCGATGTGACGTGTCACACTGTGATGCTGATTCAGGGATCACATCCGAGTCACTGTATCGATCGTAACCACCTTCAAGTTTTTTTTGCTTTTCCTCACCATTTGCTGTTGATTTGCTGAAACCAAACGATGCTGGGCTTCGACGACTTGCCATCGGAAATGGTCGCTTTGATTTTGGCACATACGCACCCGCGCCAACTTGTCGCCTGTCGTCTCGTGCGATCCGTTTTTTCCGCTATCTAACGGTGCTAAGTAACTGACTGCTAACGCAAGGTATGTCGCTTGTGGCACGATGTCATCGACGGCATGCCGGCGTTACAATACAAGACCGAACTCTGGAGGGACGGCCTGCTGGAAGGGAACTCCCATGGTCTGCGGCCCGACGAATGTCTTGCCCGGCTACGCGTCCGACGAGAGGCATGGAACAGCTTGCGGTGGTCCGAGAAGTATACGGCCCCAATGGAGAATCCCGAGGACTGCCGGGCGTTCGAAATGTTTGGCGGGGTATTCGGGCTCCAGGAAAGCGATGCGGGTCAACTGCAAGTGGTGACTCTCCCGAGGCTCGCAGATTCGGGGCACACAGACGGGACTGCAGGCAACGCTCTTTGGACCGGCTCGGTACACCTCCCCGGACATGTAGTTGAGGACTTTGCTATCGACGTGGCAGAGGACTTGATTGCCATTCTTCACATCGACGGAGACCAAGAGGGATTCGGAACACTGGCGCTCCGCTCACTCACGCTGCCCAATTTTGCCCATCCTGAGGCTGCTAGGCCCGAAATCAGATTCGTTTGCGACGACTACGAGGTAGAGGATATGACAATGCAAGTTGTTGACGACGTCGTGGCAGTTATCCTCCTTTCCACCCAGAGGCTTGTCTTGTTCGACTGGCGCAATGGCGAGTGCGTGCTTGACTGGGACTTTGCGTTCCTGCGCGCTATTGAGTGCCACCTACTTGCGCCTCGTTTGTTGCTGCTTGTTTGCAGGCCAGCGCCAAACTCAGGGGATTCAGATTCGACGGTCAATCTGCCTACTCCGCCAAGCGACATTGATGATGATGGGTGTCTCCAAATTCATGTGCTCCCTGATATTCTGGGGCTGGACATTGCCGCACCAATGCGTGTCGCCACGCTGCACCTCCCACCGCTCAGTACCGACCAGATCCAACTTTCGACGGCATCGCTCTTTGCTGGGGCCTACGCGGCCCGTCCCCCACCCCAAGCACCGTTCTACCAAGCTAACGACAGGCGGGTCGTGTCATTCGTGATCCGATATAGCCCAGGAGGGCGAATGCGACTTGTGTTCCATATTCACACTGTTCTCCGCCTCGTCAAGGCCTGGCGAACCGATGGCCAAGTTCGCGAGCTCCAGTGGAATGCATGGGGTCCGAAGGAAACAAGAATGTGGGTCGGCAGCTTGGATGCGGTCGGACTATTTTGGCCCAGGTACTTGTCTCTTTCTGTTGCGTTTGGCTATCTAATCATTCCTTCAGACATGTTCACGGTGAACGCCTCATTATGCCAACTGCCTCTAGGCGTGCAATCCGAATCTTGGACTTTAACCTGCCGCCCACTAGTACTGCGCCGGTTGGCGAAGACGGCACCATAACAGCAGCACAGACCTCCGCTGAAGGAGCGCAAGTCAGCAAGCTCAAATACGTGCTCTCTGTCGATGTCCAGGGCGAAGAGGAGGAGATTCCCGTAGACGACATCGAGCCGGACTGCAACGTACTTCACTTCCAAACCTCTGACTGTCAGATGAAAGCGGTCGCAACTGTGTACGTGCCTATTGCTGAGGCAGCAGACTGGGGAAATGAGCGCTCAGGAGATTTGTCTTTGAGGGACATGGAGCGCACCCTTGATATCGGTGTGTTCCAGCATGCGATGCACACATCCCTTCCGTATCGAGAAATCCGGCGCGTGATACGTCCGCACGGTACACGCCTACCGGGAGAGGCACAGACTGGTAATAGTGGTGTCGATGAAGAAGAGTGGGTTGATAAGCGCGATGCACCAAGGTACGGGATGGCGGTGATGGATGAACAATGGATTGTTGCGGCAGACACAGAGGTGGGTTGTTTTGCCGCAAAGGATACTTAGTTGACTTTTGCCACAGAATGATAGTACTAACAACCATGACATGGTGTTTCTCAAGATGGGCTGATGTGACCTGTCTCTTGTGGATAGCACTGACGACTAATCACACCGGGGTTTCTACCACAAAATCATGATAGGCCCTGAAGTAGGATTAATTTATGATAAATAGTGGACAAAAAAATGTATATTTTCACAACTTTGAACAATAATAAATAAAACTCCAGGAAAATAGACTTGATTTGTAAAAAATTGGGGCATATATTAAGTTATCAGATTGGACTGAACTCAGAGCCAATATCAGCTGACAATTTTGTGGCAATGATTTGCAACAAATAAATGCATCAAATATGTTACAAGATATAAGACCATATATATCAAAAATCTAGGCCAGCAACAAAGTGTACCTAATATATGAGAAATAAGTGACAAATTTCCATTATATATGACAATCACCCTTGTATATGACAAATTGGGTGATAATAATGTGACACTATTTCTTTGACAAATATTTGGGCTTGAATAATGTGCACTTATTGTTTACAAAACAGAGTGCGGAATGGGGGTAGTCATTATGTATGTGATATTTAATACCATGAAATAGAACTTAATTTCTTGTAAATCAGATAAAATTTTTGCAGCTTTTATTGCTTATCAATCAAAGCAGTCAAGGCCATTGTTTTGGACCATTATTTCTTATCTATAAATCCTGCTTAGGGGACCATTTTTTGGCTGAAACCCTGGTGTGAATAATTATCTTACAATTCATCATTACCCTATTATGATTATGATTGCTATAAATCTACCTGGTGGCAGGAATTGATATTAAATCAATTCATATGATATTATATTATCTCATGATATCAGATATTAACATACTCACACCAAGGTTTTTACCAAGAAAATGGGCCCTGAAGCAGGATATATTTATAATAAATAATGCACAAAGACAATGTAAATTTTAACAATGTGAATAGATGAAAAACATCACTTGAAGAAAGTGGACTTGATTTGCAAGTATGTCAAGTGCCGTGCAGAACAGAGGGGGTTTCTACTATAGCTAAAAAGCCAGTAGCTGCCTGACACGAAAGAACACAAGACCAACCGGACCGGAGCGGACAAGGTCCGCGAGCGGAGAGAAGTCCGGTTGAAGGACAAGAGAAGAGAGGAGAGTTGTCGGAGTCGTTCCGCACAGAAGAAGAGTGCAAGTAACGTTTATAATCAAGCTAAAGTACCGTAGCTACTTTAGCTGCTTAAATACTACGAGTAAGTAGAAAGGGAAGACCATAAGTAAGTACAAGGTACGGAGTGCATATGGAAAGTAACAAGCATAAGGACATACGGAGATATAAGTAACAAGGCGAAAGACATACAAAGTACAAGGTCGCCGGAGCGACCGGATCGGATCGGGCCGGAGCCCGGCGGGCCGTGACCGGTCCGCGGGCCGCGGCTCTTGATAGATGCACGGATATGACAGTATCCCCCTCTTAGGCACGAGGCCTGCGAGAGCCCAGAAGATTCGATGGAGAACCCTGCAGAAGTTTAAATTGAATGGTGGCAGGGCCGCAGCGTGGCGCAGCAAATGAATTGGCGGAGACGGAGGTGATGATCAAAAGTTTGTCGGGGAGTGCCGGATCGTGGTATATAAGGCGTGGGTTTTCGTGATGTCGGACCCATCTCCTTTCCTCCCACCATCACCATGGCAGAACGAGCTGTTTGTGAGTACTCCATTGCGGAGCCTACGGACGCGTACTAACCGATTTTATAGCTTGCTTTAGATGCGTTGCCGGAGGCAAGACCTGCGTCGACCAGACGCTCAGCAATAGCGTCTCCCTGCGCACCGTGCGCGAAGATCAAGATGGGGTGCGACTGGCCCGGAAAGGCTCCGAAGGCCAAGCGGTCAGTCAGACCAAAAGGGTGCGCGGTACCGCCAACGGAGGGACTCCGAACTAACCTTCAACATAGCGAGGCTGGCTTAACCAAAGACCAGCGCGAGGTGCTCAAGCGGAGCCGCTCCGAGCTCAAGCAGAGCAAGGAGAAGGAGGTTATGCTCACCCAGCTGGCGAACGAGCAAGGGCAGCACCTCCTGCGGCTGTCGAAGGAGCTCGCAGAGCTGAAGGCGAGCGTGAACGGGGAGAAGGTGGAGTCGCCGGAGCTGGAGGGCCAGGAGGGCGAGGGAAGTGGTTGGAGGGAGGAGGAGTCGCCGGAGGCGGAGGATCCTCAGGCCGCAAACGAGCGCGCCTACAAGGAGGAACTCCGCCGTCTATTCAAAGAGATAGAGGCAGATACGGCGAGGGAGAGGGCGAAAAAACGCCAGAGGACCGAGACTCCGGTCGTCGAGTCAAGCGACGACGACCAGAACGAGCAACCGGTACGCCAACGCCGGAGGGTCTTCCGCAGGAGCTTCGGCCCGCGTCGTTATTCGTTATTCGATGACGAGGCGGAGGAGTCTGTGGATGGTGGCTCCAAAGAGTCAAGTTCGGAGGAGGAGGAGGAAGTGGACAAGAAGGACAAAGGCCGAGCGAAACGCTCACTGGAGAAGGTCCGGGCCCGTCGTGCCCCTGCGACGATTGTGGTGCCCAACTGGGTGCCACCGATCATCCGGATACCCAACCCTCTCGATATTGCCAATTCGATGAGGGTTTCGGAGCTGGAGCGGGCGGAGCGCAAGCGCGAGAAGAGGCGTAAGCAAACCGCCAGGAAGAACGAGCGCCGACGGGAGAACAAGAAGAAGGGGAAGGAGCAAGAGAAGAAACAAGGACCTAGCAAGGGAAAGTAGGTAGTAAACGGCCAATGGTAGATAGAACATGGCCTTTGTAGATAGAATTTGAAGTCCGCGATACGTCCGAAAAACAAGTGTGAGCGAGCAAGTAAGCAAAGAACCGGAGGGAGTCCGAGAGGATTAGTAGTCCGGCCCAGGCTTGTCCGGGTGTTGACGATGAAAGCTGTCGATAAGCTCTTGAGCTTCTAAGTCGTCAGCGCCAACCCACGTATACTGCTCATCAGTATTTTCGTAGCCCAACCACTCCACGTAGTACCGGAGCTGAACCCGGTAGTGACGGTCAATTTTAGAGTCAACCACAGCCTTTACCTCGAAATGTTGTTTACCATCGACTTCAACCGCAGCCGGAGGCTCGTCCGTACGAGTCGGGAACAGATTAGGATAGTGCTTTTCGAGTTGAGAGACGTGAAAGACCGGATGAACCCCGCGAAGCTTTTGAGGCAAGCGGAGTGTATAGGAGGCGGAGGAGGGCTTGGCGATGATCTCGTAGGGTCCAAGGTACTGCTCAGAGAATTTGGCGGTAGGGCGAGTGGTAGAAATATGTTCAGCGCTAACGTAGACACTTTCACCAACCTCGAAGATCGGATCCGGAGTGCGCTTGCCATCTGCCGTTTCTTTGTACCGCTCCTGAGCGGAAGAGATCTGTTTTCGAAGAAACTCGTGAAGGGATTCCAAGTCAACGACGTAGTCCTTGGCATAAACATTAGCCACATCTCGTTCAGGATGAATGGTAAGAGATGGATTGTAGCCTTTGTTAGCGAAGAACGGAGAGACTCCGGTTGACGCATTGGGTGGGTTGTTGTAGGCGAATTCAGCAAGCGGAAGCAGGCGGTCCCAGTCGTCTTGTTGGTATGAGACGTACATGCGGATGAATTGTTCGAGCGTTTGATTTGCGCGCTCGACCTGTCCGTTAGCTGACGGATGCCAACCCGAAGTGTAGTGAAGCTCCATGTTAAGTAACTCGCCTAATGACCGGAAGAAGGCGGACATGAACTCTGATCCACGGTCTGAAGACACATGGGAAGGGACTCCGTGTTTAGAGAAGACGTGGATAAGGAAGAAGTGGGCTAGATCTTTTGAGTTGACGTGTTTGTCGCAAGGAATGAAAATAGCCTGTTTGGAGGCACGATCAACGATGACTAGGATAGAGTCAAACTCGCCAGATTTTGGTAAGCCCTCGATGAAATCCATCGAAATAGAATGCCAAGGTCGTTCCGGCACCGGAAGGGGTTTAAGTAACCCAAACAGTTTATGTCGAGGCTTCTTGTTGCGTTTACAAAGAACGCAAGATTGCACATAGTCACGGACGAAGGTCCGCAACTCCGGCCAGGTGTAGTCACGTCGTACGAGTTCGAGAGTGCGATTTTGCCCGAAATGGCCAGAAAGAATATGGTCGTGTTTATGTTGAAGGACACATACCCACAATGCATCGGAGCCGGAGCCGGTTCCGACCAAAGGGACATAGATACGGTCATCAAGTGGTAAGAGACCTGAATCGTCAACAGACCAGCATGAAGAAGAACCTGACTTTGCAGCCTTAAGACCGGCAGAGTAGCAGAGTCGTTCGGAAGAGCTGCGAGGATGTCTGTGTGCAGCTTCTCAGTATCCATTACGACCGTTGCTCGGAGGACAACATCCTCGAGATATGATGCGCGTAGAGACGTTGCGAGTTGTTCAGTAGCAAAAATAGGGTGCAAATTTTGCAGATTGACCTTTCGGTAATCATTATCCCCCTCTTTAGGGTAGACATCCCATCGTCTAGTTAACGCATCGGGTCTTCCGCCCAGACGGCCTGGACGGAAGCGGATCACCATGTTAAAATGGCAAAGGTACTCGGACCAGCAGACCTGACGACGAGTAAGAATCTTGGTAGTAGAGAAGTACTCAAGATTCTTGTGATCGGTTACGACATCGATCGGAAGCGGAGCACCCTCCAGATAGTGGCGCCAGATAGTGAAGGCATCGAAGATAGCCAACAACTCTTTGTCGTGCACGTTGTAGTTGAGTTCGGCTGGACCAAGGGTTCGGCTGCGGAAGGCAACCGGATGAATGTCGCCGTCATCCCCCGTTGATAGAGAGGATAGAGGCAATGGCATAGTCGGAGGCGTCCGTTTCGACAGTAATTTGCCGACCAGGCACCCAATGGTGAAGTATTGGGGACTGTTTAAAGGCATTCTTAAGCGTATTAAACGCCGCCTAGCAGTCCTCCGACCAGTTCCACTTGGTATTGGCTCGTGTGAGACGAGTCAACGGAATGGTAGTGTCGGAGTAGTAAGGAATGAAACGCCAATAGAAATTACAGAACTCAAGAAAAGACTGTACGTCTTTGACCTTGCGTGGCACAGGCCAGTCGACGATAGCCGCAACTTTCTCCGGAGACATCCGGAAACCATCAGGTGAAAGGATATAGCCCAAGTACTCACAAGACTCCACACTGAACTCGCATTTGGATAGTTTGCAATAAAGTCCAGCATCACGTAAGCGTCGGAGTACCTCCCATACATGTTTGCGGTGCTCGGAGGGGTTGTCCAAATAGATTAGTATGTCGTCAAGGTAAACAATGACGCACACATCCAACATATCCGCGAAGAGGCTATTGACGAAGCGTTGAAAAGCCGAAGGCGCGTTCATGAGGCCTTCAGGAACAACCCTCCATTCGTAAGAACCATACCGTGAGCGAAACACTGTTTTCCACTCGTCACCCTCCGCTATGCGGAGCAAGTGGTAAGCATGACGCAAGTCCAACTTCGTGTAGATCCTAGCTCGACCCGGAGCGTCAAGGAGATCAGAAATGAGCGGAAGCGGATAGCGGTCGTGTTTAGTGATACAATTGAGACCACGGTAGTCGACACAAAGTCGAAGAGAGCCGTCCTTCTTCTTAGCAAATAGGATTGGAGCACCATGAGAGGATTTAGACGGGTAAATGAAGCCCGCCTTAAGATTCTTGTTGATGAAGTCGCGTAAGGCTTCGAGTTCGGCTTGGGAGATAGAGTAGAGGTGTCCGATAGGCGGAACAGCTCCGTCCTCAGTCTCGATGTGCAAGTCGAACTCTCTATGCGGTGGCAGATTATAAGCTTCAGTCTCTGAAAAGACTTCAGCGTAGTCATGGTATTCGGAAGGGAGTCCGTCAGGCGGGCCAGATGCAGAGGCCGCATTACCACGGACCGTCGGAACGGTGGTCCGTAAGGTATACTGAACGGTACCTTCTTGACGAATAGCTGCCGAATAAGCCGCAGCTGAGACAAGAGAGATGTGAGGGGCAAAAAGAGGTGAAGTGCCTTGACTAGAGGCCGAATCCATAGAAGGATCAGACTCCATAGAAGGAAGCAAGACAGGAGGAGGCGACAAGGGAGTGTTCAGATGTCTGCCGGAGTGTCGTCCGTAGAGGATGGTTTCTAAACCAAGACAGGCGTAGTTGCCAGTGGTGTCGACACAGGATCACTAGGAGTAGTGGAACGGAAAGAGATACTGCCTGCGGACCAGTCAATCAACGGATTGAAGCGGTGCAGCCAGTTGTATCCAAGAACTAGTTGACTAGGAGGATCAAGACGAGTGACATAGAAGTCCAAGATTTGAATGTCGCCAGAAGGGAAAAGAATCGGTAGCCGGACTTGGCTCCGAATGATAGAACTAGAGCCGTCGAGATATCGGAGCTTAACGGGCGCGATCGAGTAAGGCACAAAACCATATATTTTACACGCCTGAGCAGATATAAAACAGTGAGAGGAGCCAGAGTCGATGAGTGTCCGTAAGCGGGAGTTGAATCCCGCGGCAAGTGAAGAGAATACCGAAATATGCGTGGTTGAATACGCTTCGGGTCCGGATAGCGACTCCGAAAGAGGTCCGAGGGCGTCCACAGCAGAGAATAAGTCGAGATTAAGAGCGTTAGGGGAAAGGGAGGAAGCGTTGAGAAAAGCCTCGGGCCAAGTAGGGGCACTGCCAGAGTCAACACAACCCTGATGGAGTGCAGAGGCATCAGGGCTGCTGTCTATTTTTTTTGACTCGGCAGCGTCGGAGGCAGGAGCAGCCTCCGTGGTCGAAGCTTTGGCCTGAGCATTGGCCGGACGCTTCTTGCAATTGTCAGCCGTATGACCCTTACCTCCACAATAGAGGCAAAGGCCCTCTTTGATCTGACGTTCCTTCTCCGCAGCATTGAGATGGCCACCCTTCAAAAGGTGAGAGAACATCGAAGTCTTACCCTGGAGTTGTTTTCGTTACCGGACCCGGAGCCAGAGGCGTGATTGTTGCCCCCGTTCGACTTGTTGCTGCCGTTGCTGTTGTTGTTGCCTTTGGAGTTGGAGTTGGACGAACCAGAAGTTCCAGTCGATGAAGAACTGTATCCCGAAGACGACGAGTTGTTAGACCCGCCAGACTTCTTCCCACCACCCTTCTGGTTACCGCCACTGGAGCCAGACCCTCCGGAATCCTTGAGATTATTCTCGCGGATTATCTCCTCCTTGCGTCGCCAATAGCGAGTGTCGATTTTGACTGCCGCAAGGCGCACGCCGACCAGTGTATTCGCGTAGTCGACGCGAGAAAGCTCGTCCTTGATGCGTCGAGGAAGACCTTCGTAGAATTGGGATCGGAGGGCTTCCGGACCCCAGAAGGTGTGAGACGCAAGTCGAGTAAACTCGATCACATAGGTCGTAATCTTGTCCTCGCTCTTCATCCTCAAGATGCGGAATGATGCCTCCGCGTCACCAATCGGATCAGCCGGACCGAACGTAGTCTGAAGCTCTGATAAGAAGAGCTCCAAATTTCCGTCCCAGTACGGAACGGAGTCCGGATCGTCGCTGAACAGCTGGGGTTCAAACCATGACAAGGCATTACCTCGAAGGTAAGAGAGGATGTAGACAATCTTCTCCGAGTCCGTAGTGAACTCAGAGGGACGTTCAGCAAAATGCAAATAGCATTGAGTGAGGAAGGGACAAAGCTTTAAAGGGTCAGAGCCTTCGAAAGGCTCTGGGTTACGGAGATTGGACTTTCCGTTTCGAGATGTCTTGAGGGAGAATTGTTGAGCCATGGCCTGATTTTGCGACATAGTGTTGATCGCAGCAGCCAGGGCAGCCAGACCAGAAACGATGCTAGCTGCCATTCTTTCTCCATCAGTAGGTCCCCTAGGTGCCGGAGGGGCACCCGGACCACCAGGACCACCAGGCGGATTACCTCCCGGAGGACCTCCGCCTCCAGGACCACCGCCGCCAGGACCACCAGGTCCGCCGGGGCCACCTCCTGGGCCACCGCTGCCACCCGGACCGTCAGGTCCGTCAGAACCATCAGGACCATTTGGGTCATCTGGACCTCCAGGGCCACCAGGACCTTCACCAAGCGGGCTGTTACGACCGTTGGTCGAACCAGGCCCATTTCCACCTGGCCCACCAGGATTAGTAGGGCCAGAACCAGTACCATGTTGTTCCTCTGTTTCAACAGGAGGAGGAATGGTTTCAGCTTGTTGCTCTACCTCCTCATCGATTTGGGAAAACCGGTTGTGATCCGGAATTTCCTGAGCCAGATCGGCCAGAAGGGTTCCGCGCAAGCCAGAGACATCAGCATTGAACTGCCGAATAGGGTTGTTGACTGGGAGAGGCGGAACAGGCGGATCTATATAAGTCGAGAGGTGAGGAGCGGAGCGTCGTCCGAAGTTGGGTTCTAAGGACTGACGTGCTGAAGGGCGCAAAGTGACGTACGAAGCGCCTTGAGGCAACGGAGAAGGCGAGATTGGTTACTGAATGGGGGCGTGGAAAGCAGGAGGGGTGTTGTACAGATTCCCAGGGGGAAACGAAGAAAACAGAGCAGAAGAATGTCGATCAGCTTGGACTCGTAGATTTAGGCCCTCGTAGAAGTTAACCAGAGGAGCCGGAGGAGACGACTGTTGAGGCCATCCCGGAAGAGTCGGAAACCGACGAGGATTGTTGGGGGGTGAGAAATGTTGTTGGGAATTGTCGTAAGACATGAGGGAAAAACAGAGCCAGACAGATGAGCTTGATTATACTGTCAAGTGCCGTGCAGAACAGAGGGGGTTTCTACTATAGCTAACAAGCCAGTAGCTGCCTGACACAAAAGAACACAAGACCAACCGGACCAGAGCGGAGTCAGAGCAGACAAGGTCCGCGAGCGGAGAGAAGTCCGGTTGAAGGACAAGAGAAGAGAGGAGAGTTGTCGGAGTCGTTCCGCACAGAAGAGGAGTGCAAGTAATGTTTATAATCAAGCTAAAGTACCGTAGCTACTTTAGCTGCTTAAATACTACGAGTAAGTAGAAAGGGAAGACCATAAGTAAGTACAAGGTACGGAGTGCATATGGAAAGTAACAAGCATAAGGACATACGGAGATATAAGTAACAAGGCGAAAGACATACAAAGTACAAGGTCGCCAGAGCGACCGGATCGGATCGGGCCGGAGCCCGGGCGTGACCGGTCCGCGGGCCGCGGCTCTTGACGGATGCACGGATATGACAAAGTAAGTATATGGAACACATATAAAGTCTTCAGATTGTACATAAATCAAAGCTGATATCAGTTGGCCATTTTATAACCATAATCTATTGCAAATAAATACACAAATATAAGACCAGTAATTGATTCAATATGGCAGTCATGTGTCATTTCTGGTGGCCTTTCGCACTGCTGAATATATAGAAAAATCCGGAAGCAAAAAATTTGAAAAAGAAAATCAGGTCTTCTACATTGCAGTTGCCTGAGAGGGAAACTGGGGCTTTTTTGCAGCTCTTTTCTATTATGATATTACTTTTCTTTTTTCTATTTATATGTTCCTGTTATTAGACTTTATTAGCAACTCCAAAAAATGATTGCTTAGCATTTTTCTGGCCCTCTAATTAGTTGAGAGGCCCTACGCAAGCATAAGGGAGGGATTTTTTCCACTGCTAATAAGCTCTATTTCCATCAGGTCTTTACTACTAGTATTATTTTCAATACAACTCAGAACCTTTGGCACAGCTGCCTCAGGCTGGAACCTTGATTTTTGTCCTTGACAGTGATGTTTTTTGTATGCAAGCAAGCAGTCAGACAACTACTTATTGTTTAGCCACCATTGATCGCTATTGCCAAAGTAGACATCCAATTATAAGCTAACCATATGAGAGTTGGCTATCATTGATAGCAATGTCCTAGTACATTGTCCTTCTAAGTTTATGTTGATTAATCACACTTCTTGATTTAGCTAGATACAAGTGCTTGCCTCTAAAGTATTAATATACGAGGGAGGTGAGTTACTTGTTCTTTGTAGAATACAACTTTTAATGTGTAATCTTAATTAAAGCCTTGGATAGGTTATATGCTGAACAGAAAATTACTTCAAACCTCCCACACACCAAGATCAACCCAACTTATAGAGGTATACAAAATGTCAATAGAATTTCTTGCTATCTCATTGCACGGTTGAATAATGAAGAATTTGCCCCAAGTTTCTATCTCAAATAAACATTATTCTGACTCTTTATACTTGTAGAAAGTAGCCTATGTCCCATGTGCATGCAACATATTTGGAGTTCAGCAATCGGATTGACACTTGTCTGATTTTTACAAAAAAAAATATGTAAAAAATATTCAGTTTTATCTCAATTCCTGGGAGCGCAGAACAGAAGCTGCTGCTACCACTTGGTTTTGATCCACTAACATCGTTTGCCCATTCATGTTCTTCTGTCCAGCTTCTGGTGTGTTGATACAACAATAAAAACACAAATCGAATGTCGTACAACAAATCCTCCAAGAACCAGTGATCTAGATTGTCCGTTCACGATATCCCCAGAACCCCCACAGCCACAACAGCTACGACGGTAACAATAGCACTCAGCCAGCTTCTGATTCTCACCGCATCGCTCTTGCCCATGGCCAGCGCCGGACATGCCCCCCCGTTCTTGTGCAGCATCGTCGCCGGAAGCAACACCTTCGGCAGTCCCCCGGTCGCATAAATCGTCGTGTCGGCAGTAGCGTTACTGCCAATTTGGACTCGTTCGCAGGCAAGAACGTCGACAAGGGTGGTGTTAGCGGGGTAGGTACCGGCAGGTATCCTCCACCTTGGTTGGGCGGTACTGTTGGTGCCGGCCCCAATGTTAGTGAGGAGGGCGAGGAGTGGATGCTTGGATAACATGATGGAGCTGGGGTCGGGTTGCGGAAGCCATTGCGACTATTGAGGCTTCAGAAATGAGCAAGGAAAACAGTAGATGATACATACCCTTCTTTCCAAGAACGTCTTGTTTCCTGCCATCGCAAGCTTGCGAGCCGCATTTAGAGACGTTACATGCGCCACCAGTGGCTTGTCGGACCTATACCCACTGAGCCAGAGTCTACTTGTGGTCAATATAGCTCTTGACAATGCCAAAGAAAACGACTCACGCCTCCCGATTGCTTGGATCTACAGCGCCCTGGTACCCCTGCTCCTGCCCATAATACAATATAGGTATCCCATCCGCAACGAATGGCCAGACCATCGCGTTCATAAGCAACGCCGTGTCTGAAGTCAACGATGGAAACCTCGGTTGATCGTGGTTCTCTAAAAACGACGCAGTAAGGGCAGCGCTGCCATTCAGACTCGTCGTTGAGGCAGCGAGAGTATTAAGCGAAGGTGTGGCGAGCAAAGCAGAAAGGTTCCCGTTCGTGCTGGCAAAGGCAGTGATGAGGGCATACCAAGCCGGGTATTCCAAGACAGCATCGACAGCATCGCCGATGTAAGACGCCACGTATGTGGCGTTATCGGTAAGCACCTGATTGTCATAAGAAGCGGAATAAGATGGAAAAGAGGAGATACACACCTCGCCGAGGGTGAAAACACCAGCACTATCACTAAAGCCCCGCCAAAAGTCCTTCCTCACATGCTTTACTGTGTCGATTCGGACTCCATCCGCGTCATACTCCTTCACCATCGTCTTGACCCAGGAATACATTCGTTGCTGGACATCATTATCCTCCGTGTTGAGGTCCGGTAAGGGTAGCGACGGGTCTCCCAACCAGCATTGCTCAACATCGCTTTGGTTCGTGTAGTCGATAATAAAGCAGGGCTGGTGGAAATCAGTGGGCGAGGAAAACGGTGCGAGGTTGGTGTAATTGAGGATAAGGTCAGCCGCCGAAGCTGCGTATTCCGGCGAGGTTGTGGAGATACTACTTGGAGCTGACAATGTCGAGGTCGGAGTGCTTTTCAGTGGTGGGGCAGCGAAATGGTTGACAACGACATCCAGCATGAGGTACATGCCGCGTTCGTGGAGCGCCTTGCTGAGCTTTTTGAGATCGCCCGCTGTTCCGAACCGCGGACTCGGCGTGTCGATGTCGAGCGACCAATAGCCATGGTATCCGTCGCCATATGCTGTTCCTTCCACATTGGTGGCAATGGGCGAGATCCAGATAGCGTCAAACCCCATGGACTGAATGTAGTCGAGGTGATTCGTGATCCCTGTCCATGACCCGCCGCAGAATGTTCGATTGCCGGTGTCGCATGGGACGCTCGCTGAAGAGGAAGGGAGAGCAAAACGGTCGGTGACAAGCTACAAAAACACATTGGCTCAATAACCTTGCCGAGAATAACCACACACTTGGTATATTGACCTTGTGGCCCAATCAGCAGCGGAAGCAGCAAGCGAGGGCGCCGGCGAGATGAGGAATAAGAGTTGAGAGACCCGCATTGCTGCGAGGGAGCAAGAGAGCGCGTCACAAACGGGCCGCTCAGGTTGCTGTCAAAAACTCTTCAAAACTCCTGTCTTTGTTTAGACGCCAGCCAAATGACGCACCATAGCCCATAGTAGTAAAAAGAGCCGCTTGAAGGATCCCACCGTCGCTATATCCGGTCCTAGTCTGTCTGCTCAAGTCCTTCATCGGCATGCCGACTATAGGCCAATGTCAGAGCTGCTCCGCTCGTAAGACACTAGGAAGGCCCTGCACGTGCTGGAGAGTGGGCTGCAAGTTGGTTGTGGTATCTTCTGAAGAGGGTAGGATGGGTTTCACGATGGCTTTGAAGGCGGGCCTAAAAATGTCGTGTCTGCATGGGTTGAGAGGCTTGCACGGGGGTGGTGCAAAAGGAAACATACAGAACGCAGAGCTCGTTACATGGCGCATACTATTGGCTTGGATGATTGGCCTACTTATCGGCCAGTGAGTTTGCAGGACGAAGGCGTCAGCCGTCACTGCTGTCACACCCTGTTACTTTCCTTTTCTTGCGCTCCCGCCAGGCACACTTTGCATAAGTTGACGACTTTCGCTAATTACTCTCGCCTGCTAGATCTGCTCGAGGGCTAATTTGCCTGCCAAATTATAACTAACTAGTAACAGGCTAGATCTTGCTCGTGAAAACCGCGTATATATCAGGCTCAAAATACTCATTCGTATCATACAACATCAGTCTTATGCAGTAACGGCGCCAACATGAAACCTTGATCTGCGGAAGCCTGCCAGTGAGGTGAAAAGAAGAGCCAGAGGAGAACCCCCGAAGAACCACATTTGAACCACATGCTCACGGGACAGTGCCACAGTGGACACCTTTACGCCCAATGGCAAATGCGCCATCACGAAGATCTAGTCGCAAAATACATCAAGATATCGACCGCAACGGTAGCTGGGTGCTAGCCATTCTGCTCGCCAACGAACCAGTGCCACTTGCCCACTCTCCCTTGTTCCAGCCAAGGACAGTCTCGTTAGTTTCACTTCTTGGGGACTTCCTGATGCTAACTCGTTTCATCTGGTAAACACCTGTTCTGCATTGGTACTGAACGTGATCGAGAGGGTCGTTGGATTTCAAGTCCAGCCCAAGGCATCCTCAAACCCCCCCCTCGATAATTCCATCCTCGTTGTCGACGCCTTGAGAAGGCGGAATCCCTCCGCCAATCAAGACGTAATCTTTAACCGGCGTTGATTAAGTCAAGTCCCTTGCCGTTGGCGGCGTTGCCACCGAGCCCTGGACTGCGGCAATCTAGAAGAGACACGAAAAGCTTCTTGTCCCCGCCTTTCTCTCCCTCTCTTTTGCTCTATGGCGCTGGCAGGCAACTTGACAAACTCGGTCATCCAGTTGACACCTGCCTCCGCCGCCTTTGTCCGGAACCGTGTTGACACGCTGGGACCATGGGTGCGCAAAGCAATATCCTGTCGACTATACTGACGAAATACTCAGGTCCTCGGCGCGTTTTCGGACTGCATCCTGCTTGGAGTCGTCTTCTCCCAAGTGCGGACATTCTTCGTGACCCGCGCTGTCGGGCGGACGCTGTTTCAGCGGTACTGCTATTGGATGGTATGGGTTGTGCTAGGCCTGTCTATCGCCAAGACGGTGCAGGAAATGGCCGTCGTGAGTCCGATTCCTGCCGATTTTTCCGAGTAGTCAACTGAAGTAACATTTAGGTATGGGTGCTGCATGTCCACGACTACGCCAATCCAGGTTAGCTGCAACTTTATTCTCTTGTGCGGCTCATGTGAATACTTTCAGATGTTGCGCGGACGCGTGTTTCCAGTGCATGGTGGCAAGTAACTACTCCGTTAATGGTGTGTTCTTCACCTTTCCTTTCCGTTCCCTCATTGTATCCACGAACAGACGGGCATCATCGGGTTTACCGTTCAGGTGTGTGTGTGCTATCTTGTGTCTAGCAGCACAGCTCAAATAATCCCATACAGTCATTCTTTTGCCTTCGGTAAATAATTCCAACCCATAATATGAAGATCTTCATGCACTCACGGTCCCAGCTTTTATTTACTTTTGAGAAACTGGCTATTCGTGCTTCCCATAGCGTCTGCGATGCTGTTAGGTATCACTGGTATTAGTCTGGCTGTGAGCAGCGACAACTTCCTCCATGATTTCACCATTCGCTCTAACTCTTTTGGCAGGTCTTCTACATCATGAACGACGACGCTATCCTGAAAGTCCGTTGGTTATCAGTGTGTCATTGTCTTTTTTGATATTCGGGAAATAACAGCTTCGCAGATTCATCTGGTTGGCGTTTTCGTCGCAGACCTCCTTATCACGACGGGGACATTGATGGCACTAAGGAAACGAGCCCGTGGTCTTGAACGGTACTATTTTGTCTAATCTCGACAACTCGAAGCTTGAGATTGATTTCTGGACCCAGGACGACTGTGTTGATCAACCAGCTAGTCAGGATGGTTTTCGAAAGGTAAGCACGACCCACCCAATGGATTTTTTGTAGTCATCAACCCCCACACAGTGCTATTCCACCAACGGTAACTTTGAAATTCATGCGCGACCTACGCTTTTCGAAGTTTTCCGCAGGTCATTGCAGCAGTGGACCTCATTATGACCCAAACGCTAGGCGGCGGCCCCAAACTTCTTTGGCATCTGCTGCTCAATTTCACGCAAGTGTACCCTCACCTCTCCGTCGGGCCTATCCTCAACTTCTACAGCTTGGGCAAAGTCTACGTCATCAGCCTGCTTTACACGCTCAACTCGATAAACGAGTACCGCCAGAAGCATTCCGACACCAGCAATCAGGAGATCATCACTGCCGACGGTCATACCATACTCGGGATGAGCGGCGCACGGGTCTCTCGCTCTTTTACTCAGTGTACAAATGTCTCTAATGTTTATCCTAGCGGAACAACGTCGAGCTGGGACACCTCTCGCGGAGCGGACTGGGCAGCGACCGTCCGGGCTCCGAGAGCAAGATTTTCATCCAAACGCAGGTTTCCACCCATGTCTCCCCCTCATCTGTGCAAAAACGACCGATAGAGGTATTGTCCCCGTCCCTATATATACGCTCTACCGGTTCTCACTTTGCTGTAGCTACACAAGCCACAACTCGACAATGGGCGGTCGTCGACCCTGCTTGAAGATGAGCCGGCGTTCGTGGCGAAGGCGTATTGACCGCATTCTCTCCTGTTGTCTGCTTCATATTTTGGTTGCTTCGGTTGTGGTATATTGGGCTTGTGGGACATATATACTTGTGAAGCGTGTATGGTCAAATGGGAAATTATCAAGTTTGTAAGGTGCTCCAGATGGGAGAGATGGCAGTACTGTCGGTAGCAATGAAGCAACGGAGCAGAGAAACTAGATACATAAAGTGATCTGCGAAAGGGGGAATGTGTGGTACTTAGTGTCGAAATGAGTGAAGAGCTTATCGTTGCCGTGGAAATTGTCTCCCAGAGTAGAAACCAAAATGACTCTGCCACAAACTCTCAACACCCGTGTTGATGAAAAGACTGCCTTGATGATGTAGGAAGAGCAGGATAATCGTTTTTTGTGCAACTCGCGCAGCCGTTTCCCAGATATTACGCCGATTTCCAGCCATCGATGAGAATGTGCTTGCATATAGGATGAGCGACTTTCTTCCCCGAGCAATTTGGGCCCATCTTGCCTGCGCGGGTGCTGAGCCTGAGAACATGCTCGGAAGATGCCTTCGGGCGGGAGGTTCGAGGGGAAAATGTCGGTGGTCGGTGAAGGCATGGTGATTTATGAGGGGACAGTATCGATATAGAGTCGTGCATCGTATACACCCAGCAATGGAAAGGTTCTCTGGGACAATGTGACAGAAGGGATGTGCATGGTGAGCCTTCGGAGCAGTCGGATCAAGGGAAGGAGTAGGGGCGCCGTAGACGTAGATGGTTCCGGATAGCTTTGAGAGGCCCCAACCGCGAGGTGGAAACTGAGATGACCATTGCACTAAGTGTTTTGAGCTTTTTGGCGATTGACGATCCTGTCCATACCCTGTTGGTGACAATAATCGTCAGTATTGGGCATAGGACGGTAACATAACGACACACGCGACACGACCATAGCGAGTACTAGTATCACACCCCAGTGCAAGAAACTTGAAAATAACCGTCGTTCTGGATTAGTGAAGGAGAATTAAGACTCGTTCAAGAAACATACCGAGATTTTGCGTGCTGGTTTGGTGGAGATTGATATTATGCCGTTCTAAGCCATAGAGGCCATGGATGCACTTCTGAAACCTGCAGAGAGAGTTTTCACTGCCGTCCAACGTGCCCTTCTTCTTCTTCGAGCTCTCGACACAGACCCCTGCGTGAACCTGAATATACACCCTCCCTCCTTCTTGTGCCTGTTGAATGGCCGAACGTGACTACTCCGTCTTGCGATCCTATGGCCAAATGTTTCCCAAGTGAAGTCGGTCTATCAATTGGCAACGCACGAAATTTACACCATTAGCCCATTTCAGTGTTAGCGGCCTTCTTCCATGGTACTACATCGAAGCAAGAGAAGGAACAATGAGCGACACTGATCATAGTGGTGGTGGCTGCATCGAAGAAGTTATTTGTTGTGACAACGCTCAGGCTGATTTCTAGCGTCCATATCCACTGAATCAATCCTGTTCTGTTTCATGGCCTTCTATGACTTCGACGACTTCGACCTCCGACAATTGCGCCAAGAGGTTGAAACCATCGATAGAGCGATTGACGCGGCGAGGTCCCACCTCGCGCAACTCGAAGCCCGTCGAAAGGCAGTGGACGATAGGCTTTCGACATTTGGCTACCCCATCCATACTCTTCCTCCAGAGATCTTGATCCACATCTTTGAGGCAGCGGTCTTCTCGTCGCGGCCCCAGGAAGTCACCTCCCTACTGCTCAGCATCACTGCCGTTTGTCAGCAATGGCGCAACGCTGCTATCGCGGACGCCTGGATCTGGACTACGCCGTGCTATTTCTTGGGGAGCCGCAGACACAGAGACCCACTGTTTGAATACTTCCTGGAGCGGGCCCAGGGGCTCCCAATTGAGCTGTCCATTGACGCGCGCGGCTTGTACACGCTCCCCGGAACGCTCTTTGCCTCTTGCCACCGCTGGACCACTGCGAATTTTTCCACCGACGAGCGCACGCTATTCAGGATGCACTCCAAAACCGTTCTCGATCTTCCGCATTTGACCAAGCTGACGCTTGATCTTGATATCCCGGGTTCAAGTTGGTTTACTTCGGACATGCAGCAGAGGTTTGCAAACGCGCCGCAGCTCCGAGACCTAGCTATCAGCGACGCGGTCTTGGTTCGCAAACTCGGATTTCCGGTTCAACAGCTTCACCGACTGAGAACCCTCCGGCGGTCATCGTGTCGGGAGGTCCTCGCCCTCCTCCCTGACCTCGTGTCGCTAGACCGACTCACGCTTGACGCACTCGTGGATGATGTAGACAGCACGCAACCAATCCAGGCGCTGCCTCTCTTGACCATGTTACAGCTCAATGGAGAGGAGAGCTGCATCATCATGCGCTATCTGAATCTCCCAAACCTCAAAACGCTCCATCTCGCCGACCTCACCACTTATCACCGAAACCGCCTCGTCCCGCTGGCAGACTGTATCCTCCGCTCGTCGGCAGTTGTCGCCTCGCTGTTGCTCACCAACACATCCTACGACTACCTCAGCCAACTTTCGCAATGTCCTACCCTCGACCACTCTCTCACGGAGCTCACCATCGATTCGTTACAGACCACCTATCGCGTGGAGAAGTCGCTCGTTTCAGCCTTTACCCGAGCCGAGTTTTTTCCCGCTCTCAAAGTGCTGACCCTCGTCATGCCGTTGTCCTCCAGTATTATGGCTCTCCGCCCCTTCTTCAAGTTGACCGGAATCAGTCGCCGGATGGCCGCCGCAATCTCGGAGGATGGGCAGGATGAACTGAAGCTCAAACAATTCCGTGTGCAGCTTGGACCGGAGGGTACTTCTGCTGAGGACCTACGCCAGCTGCAAGAGTTGCAGCAGCGCCTGCAGCTGGAGACATCCTGATGAAAGTTATTCAATATCGATGAATAATAACAGCAATTCCGGAAAGGTTCACTTATATGATCCAGGGCCCTGATATATGTTATATAAGGGCATATTCACCATATCAGTGCATTTTTTTTTGGCACAAATAGAGGTGATTTTTTTTTTTTTGGATACATTGATATTAGGTGTATAATTGATCGAAACGGGCGCTGTTTATTCCTGAACTCCCACAGTGCCTTGTGCACTATTCACCAATCCATTAGAAGTCCACATGTTTTTAGTGATCATAACCTTTGCACCCTCTGAGAGGAGAATCATAGGATGTAACCCTTCTGCATTTTCAGGAGATCCTTTCTTTTACAAAGCCTTGTTTATCTGATGGTGTGTAGCTTTACACCGAACTATAGGTTTATTGAGTTTTGCCAAATTTCGAAGATTAGCATCTTCAACAAGTTTATGAGTTGGCAGCAAGTGAATAACATCACTGAAAGTAGCATGCCCTGATTTGGGTGCACGTGACTTGGAAATTACCAAATAAGGTAATTTCCAGATGCTCGGAAAGGCCTGGGAATGCCAGCCCATGGCATATACTGTAGCATTTTATTCAATTTGGCGCCGAAATGAAATTTTCAGCGTCCTGAGGCTCCAAGTGTGACCGCCGAAAGATTGGCCACGCCAACCAAAAATGGTAGATCAGCCAAGGGAATTCAGCATCTGGGCTGTGGAGCATGACCGCCAAAAAAATTTCAGCATTTTAGGGCCGGTGTGATGCGTGACTGCTGAACTAAATAAAATGCTACAGGAGGGTGCCTAAAATCAAAAATGGCACAGAATAACAAATCAGACTGTTACGCAAGACCCTGTATATGGAAGTTCTGCTTACCATATACATGAAATTTCTTTAGAAATTGACATTCTGGGACAGTTTGGGAGCAAAGAAAATTTGACAGGCAGAGAAGATTTTAGAAAAATTGTCAATGTCACATTGACAGGATTACTTGACCTTGACTGGATTAGTGGAGTATATTTTTAAAATAGTGTTTATGTATATAGCTGACAGTTATGAATAGTTTTGTAACTTGGAAATTATTTATTTGTTTGATTGACCTGCGCTAACAGAGTAAGCCATCTAAGGCGGTCAGACCTACCAGAGCAATAAGGGGGTTAGACTCACATAAGCTATCTTGCACACATTCTGGTTGGGATTCTAATCAGGAGAGTGTGCAAGCAAAATTCTGCTTTCGAGAAGTGCTGTACTAATCCGACACGGCCGGGCTCGAACGGCCAGCGGGAATTGCAACTCAGATTGTGTGACTGGCGTCACCAGCGACCGACACACTGTAAATATAGAAATTTAGTGCTTGCTTAAAATGCTCCTTAATGAACTTGTTGAAGTGCTTCTTACAATGTCAGCTTCTAAGAGTGTTTTAAGCTTGTCCTAAAGTTATTTTCTAAATCACTGGTTTAAACATCTGTTTAAGCATGAGCATTATTGGGTCTTTTAAGCAACATCCTAAACAAATACTAAAAGGACTCATTTAAGCATCTTGTTTAAGATCTACCAAAAATTCAAGAAGTGACTTAAACTTCAAATTTTGGTAGATCTGCAACAAGATGCTTAACTGAGTCCTTTTGGTATTTGTTTAGGATGTTGCTTAACAGACTAAATAGAATTCATGCTTAAACAGATGTTTAAACTAGTGGTTTAGGAAATAACTTTAGAAAAAACTTAAAACACTCTTGTAAGCTAACATTATAAAAAGCACTTCAACAAGTTAATTAGGTAACATTTTAAGCAAACCCAAAATTTCCATATTTACAGTGTGCGAGGACTGCACAGAGACCGGCCGACCGAGTCGGTATGCATGATACTGATTGACAATCATCATGGGAGATGACACCACGCTCAGGCTGTGCGGACGGGTTACCCACTGTGTTGCAGCACTGCCCCGATACCGGGAGTATGTATAGCGAGCACCCTCGCCCGCGACGCCAGTGCGCCCACCGCCATGCCACGCCGGATCGTGGTCGACGACGCCTCCCCCCGCATCCAGTACGGCCCCGGGTGGGCCCCCGCAGACATCGCTCCGCTCAACAAAATGGGGAACTACGGCCCGGTGTTCCGCGGCACGACGCACCGCACCGCCGCCGACGGCGCGCAGCTGCGCTTCGCGTTCGCGGGCACCGGCGTGCGCGTCGCCGGGTCGATCGACGTGATAAAGCTTGCGAACGGGACACGTGACCCGACGTGGGCGTGCACCGTCGACGGGAAGGCAATCGGGCAGCAGAACCCGACGTTTGGGTTCCCGGAGAACAACTGGGAGCTGTGTGCCAGTGCGCAGGGGGACCTGCCGCCTGGGGAGCATACGCTCGAGGTCACGGTGCACACTGCCGGCCGGCCGTTCTATCTGGATGGCATCACGTACCGCCCGGAAGAGGACGCGGACGGGCCCGGCGCGATTGTGGAGTATACGAATACAGACGCGAATGTCACGTTTTCGGGGGCGGGATGGCGCCGCTGGGGCGCGCAGAACGTCACAAATGCCAGCAGGGCCCAGGTCGCGCTGGATTTCTACGGTACGTCCAAGGCTCCGAGTTGTTCCCCCTTTTGCACGCCTTACACCGGGCCGACAGGCACGGAGGTCACGATGATGGGCTTCATCCCCATCGAGCTCGCACACAGCGCCACATCAGCGTCCTACGTCATCGACGGCGCCGACCCGCGCCCCATCACGCTCGCGGGCATCGCGCCGGGCATCACCGTCTCGCAATGCAACGCCGTCATCTTCTCCGCCGCCGGCCTCGCCCCCGCGCCGCACCGTCTCGTCCTCACCTACCACGGCGACGCGCAGCACACCCCGCTCCCCGTCGGCGTGTTCCACGTCAACGCCGGATCCCCCGCCGGCGGGCCCGCTCCCAGTTTCACTAACACTGCCACCGGCAGCACTCCCAGCCCACTGGCAACATCCACCTCCGCCTCCCCGGGCCGCCACGCGCCGAACCACACTGCGCTTATCGTCGGGCTCGTCCTCGGCGGCCTCGCCATCCTCGCCATCATGATCATCACCGGAACCGCTCTCTGCCTGCGCCGCCGCCGCGCCGAACTCCGCGCGCTGGATCCTGATCCGTTCGCCAGCGACTCGGACCGCGAGCGGTGGCCCGTGGAAAAGCAGCACACGAAGCCCCAGGCTGCGCTTCCTCTGGGCCCTCCGATAGAGCCCGCATCACGCGGCCGGCGCCACGCGCCACGGCCCGGGCCGAAGGCACCGCCGAGGGCCTGGGGGCGGCTTCATCAGGACAGCGGCGGGCGACTCGGATATGGCGGACCGCGGCCGGTCGGGCCACGGGACTCGGATGTCCCGCCCATGTACACGCGGCACTGGAGTCCCCTCCTGATCGCCAACTCTGCTGACTGGCACAAGTAGACACTTGCACCGATAGCCGCGAGAAGAGCGCAAAATCTATTATACAAAGAGAGGAAGGGTGGCTGTGCTTACCAAAAAAGGAAGAGCCAATCAGTTGTCTATCCCGATTTGGATAGACAACTCAAGCACCCTCAAAACCAATGTAAACAGTGGTTGTAGCCACAGGAAAGTGTATGTAGACATTGAATACACTTCAAATACCCTGTATGTACTATTTTTAGCACGAAAAAGGACCCGGTTTTGAGCTTTTGAGGCAGGGAGTATGATCAACCATATCCGCCATGTTCTCTGCTGAAACCACAGACCACCACTGGAAGCTGGGGGGATCCTTTACAGTGCCATTGGGTGGCCTATACAGTGGCCTCATAGCACCAGTAGCTTCCCTTCTCGCTGGCCCCCGCCATCTACCTCCACTTGCGAGCACTTAGCTTGAGCCGCTTAACTCAGCCCGGTCATACCCGAGGTCATGTGACTCAGACAACCACTTTTCGCGCTACCATCTTAAAATGTGTGTAGAATGAAAAACTTATTGCTGGCTGTTGGTTAGGACACAAGCTCAACGAGTATCATGGGGCCCAGGCTATCCACTCACCAGCACCAACCCCCTAAATGGATCAAACTCTCAAGGGGTGCCAACAGGGACGTTGACAGGCAGCACGAGCCTCTCAATGTAAGCACCTCTTCTCTACTATACAGTATCTAACATGTCTTCAAGTCTCATGGGCAGAACTCCACATACATTGTTGGCTCAAACTAAATATGTACAAGAATATCTCAATAAGGCTTACAAACAGGACAAAAAAAAAGTAGAAAACTGAGAGTCTGGGCCGCGCGCTGCCGAGCCCGCGAGGCGGCGGTGCGGCCCGTTACAATCTGTTTGTACAAACAAAATTTGAATATAGAGTATGCTCAATTTATTTAACTTTCCGTTGCGTGGCACGGGCAACCCCTAGTAAACTGTACATTTATCATAGCCGCGGCACCCAGCACGCGCCGCTATAATCCTAGATAGATCATTGAATATCTGCAAGATATAAGTATAACACTTTTGATCTGATGATCTGCAATCAGAAAAAGACACAATCAAATTCAGAGAAAAAATGTAAACTTCTAGCGAGTACTGTACAGAAATCAAGTTGAGATGCATTCTGCTTAGTAATAAAAGCTGGGCCTATGTTGTATGTATGTAACCACAAGAGCGCAAGTTTGTGGACAATATATATATATATATGTATATATCAAGGGGGAAGGGAGACAAAAAATTGGCACGGTAATGGTGTTTGTAGTCCCAAAGGAGTGATAGAAAAAATCGGCCAAAGAGGGGGGAAAAGGAAAAGGGAATTCAATGTTTATAGTGTATCTAGGTATAAAATCACACTAATTCCTACTGAAATTGGGTCCAGGCTTTATGTCTAAGTTTATCAAGAGGGAAAAAGGGAGAAAACCTAGGAATACTATAACACACCTTGTACACCACATGCACTACTGTAGCAATTTAATCAATTTGGTGCCCCAAGCTTGGGTGGCAACATAGGGAACAGTGTCACCACCTTTGCAATGTGGACCAACATCATGAA
This sequence comes from Mycena indigotica, assembly GCF_014461135.1. Classification (NCBI taxonomy): domain Eukaryota; kingdom Fungi; phylum Basidiomycota; class Agaricomycetes; order Agaricales; family Mycenaceae; genus Mycena; species Mycena indigotica. The sequence goes on along the minus strand of NW_023503017.1, from coordinate 131,372 downwards.
AAAGACTCAGACCATATATGAAATTGCAGTCACATGCACTAAACCTTTGAAGACTGAGGAGATGGGCTGAACTAGGGCTGTAGGCTGTCGCCGTAATATACAGCGTACGGCCGGCCGTAATACGGCGCCATAATCATACCATAAGGCCCCTTGGGGACCGAGTTGACGGTATGGCGATGGGACGTCAGTGACGCCATAAGGGCCGTCCCGTATACGAGACGGTAGTCCGGTATCGGACCCTGGGCGCCGGTTGCTAGGGCCCAGCGGCTGTTGGTGGTCAGCCGGCCCCGGCCCGGTCGCTGGGAGCCTGACTTTGGCCCAGGTCACCGTGTGACCTGGCCGGTCGTACCGTCACCATAATACGGCGTGACAGCGCTGTCCCGTACCGTAAGCGCCCGTACCGTACATGGCTGTAGCCATATACGGTATGCTCTACAGCCCTAGGCTGAACTGATTTGTTGTCCGCATCAGCACCCTGTGACTAACAAAATCTAGTTGTCAGATCAGCATGGTGACACATGACTGACAAATTGAATAAAATATATAGTACAGTATTATATAAGTGTGAATACCGTCCTATTTAGGTCAAGTGTCCGCGTTACGCGTTACATTGACTAAAAAAGTTCTTGTCAAAAAATCGCAATAAATCAAAAGAAAAATATTTGGTCCCAAATTTCGAAAAAAAAGTGCCAGACACTTGATCGAAATGGGACAGTAGGACTTAGTAGAGGTTTGGGGAATAGTATAGAAGGGGGACTGAGTACTGTACTACTTGTAGAAGTCGAAGTCAGTTGGGCATGTATGTCAGGGGAACCTCCACTTCGGCCTCCTTCAGACCGTCCCAGCGCATCCGAGGCACATCCGACCGGCGCCCCCTCGGACGCTCCAACCCACCCCGACCATCGTCCACGGCCTCCTTCGCCCGCACAATCACCGATCCGTCAAGACCCTCCCAACGATCACCTTGGGACAGAGCCTGCGACGCCGCTCAGGTTTTCTGCGCTCTACGTCGGCAGTTACGGACGACCAGTATATAGTTGGCACCCTAGCAGGCGGACCCTTAGAGTTTCTTCTCTTTGGATCCTCCCCTGCTAGGTCAGTCCCTCCGTGTACTTCCATAGCTTTTATTCACGCTTTGGATCCTCCCCTGTTAGGCTTTTGTCGGAGTCTCCAGGGTTGCCCTTACAATGTAGAGTGAACAACTATATATTAAAGTACCTGTAGAAGTAGAACTTTACATCCAGTAAGTAAGATATAAAGGAAACAAGAAGTAAAGATACACACCTCAGTCGGTGTCACAGTTCGGGTCGGGCCGTCATCCCGCCGCACTCCTCAAGTTCCCCATTCCTCCAACCCTTTTCCTTCACCCCTCACCCATCCGACCGCCCTGGGACCTAGCGCCCATCCAATCCATCCCTAATACTCTAGCATATAAAAACCGTACTTACAGGATGTAGTCGCTAGGCTAATATCGTCTACTCTCCAGGCTAAAACCCATCCTCTCGTGCTCCTCAGACCTATTCAAAGTCAGACAGCCAATAACCCAATATGACCCATGCCCAGCGCTGACCACGTAGAGTGAATGACTGAGTTGTCACACCCATGCTGATCTGACAAGAAAAAATTGTTGGTCATAGGGTGTCAACACGAACAACAAATCAGCTCAACCAATCTTCTCAACATGCCGGACTGCAGGGCTGCAGTCTCTGTACGCCAAAACTTTATGTCAGTCATACAGCTGGTTTGCAACTGACAAAACTTCCAGTTTGTTAACAGTAGTACAGTCTTACAGACTGTCTCAGCTCAGCTAAGTAAATTTCATACAATATATTACCTGAATCATAGTGAGAAACTACAGTTTCTTTTTACTAGACATCAAATCAGACATTTATATAATATATCTTAGTGCCATTACAAGTATCTGCACTTATATCACTGAGAAACTGCTCTCTGTATGGTATACCAGTACATATTTACATCCATCATATATAAGACAAGTCAGATCAGGCATTTGCACAAGGGATCGCACTGATATCACATAGATCACCCAAGCATCACTTGATTTATTAGCCTATCACTTCTTGATTGGGACCGGCTACTGGGATCATTTCCAAATTAGGCCTGTCTCTTTTAGGACATGCCTAATCCTAGTAATCCAGCCTATCCCTTTTAGGAGATGCCTAATTAGGCATGCTAATCAAGGAACATACACACTAATAAAAAAAAACTAAGGACTATATACCATATCTAGTGCAGTATAGATTAGTTTTATGCTATATTATAGTCTCTCAAGTAGGAAAGTTGTCGGCTAAATTCAGAATAAAAAGCTTCTAAACTTATAACAACAAGCTTCAGGGGGGATGCTTTCTGGTGTTAAACAGGGGGAGTGATACTGATATGCAACATGGCACCGGCACAGGCATGCAGCTCAGATCAACAACCACTCATGATATTTCAACTATAGTATATAATTGGCTTCCCGGCAGACAGACCTCTTAGAGTTTCCCCTCTGCTGATCTGATCATATACCAAAGAGCTATGACAGCTAGTTACATATATATGAGCTGACTGATTTCTTATGTATGGCTTGGAATATGCTCTGTGGTTCTATCTGATAAGTTGCTGATTAGATCTCTACCTCTATTAATTTTCACAGTACATTCAAATAACTTTCTACTTATCTCATGTATAAGTCAAATTTAACTTAGGTGTAAAGCTGGATGGTTGTTCAAGGGAATAGAGAGGTCAAGTCTTTCTGAGAAAAGGGGAAAGGACAATCTGGCAAGAAATTGATATGTTAAGTAAACAATGCCCTACATCAACTATCTATTCTATATATATACTATTTTTTCTATATTGTCTAGTATATTCTCATAATCTATCAGAGGAAAACCCTAGAAGGTTCTGGGCAAGTCACATATTAAACTTCAATATGGCAAGGCAGTCTAGAGGGTCTTGAAGGGAGGTTCTCCTGAGATGCATTACTGACATGCAACCTACCAAGCTAACTTACACATATAAGTTTGAACTTCTAAACTTACAGAATCCCAATTGTGTACTTTCTTCTGTAACTATTACTAGTCACTTAGTTACATGCAACAAAAGTTGACTATGTGGTATGTGGGCTACAGGAGCTACATTATGCATCTAGCAAGATATAGTGGTTCCACTCATTTTATTTTCTGAGGTTGGCTAGCCTCTAATAGAGGCCTACAAGATGTATCAAATGTTAATTTTTATTCATCTAACTTTAGGAACATGACATCTCATACTTATTTGAATGTCATACTATACCATAGCTTATATTTCTATTGACAATGCTACCTTGTGCATATATTTTAAGTTTAGTGCTATTATTTACATGATCTTTACAGATACAAGTACTAAGTATCAGATGCTGCTAGCTTGGCTTTTATTTCCAATACCTGTTCCCTTAGCTTGCGACCCTCTGAGTATCTTCCCAAACGGACATAAGTTATAGATAAGCTGGCCTGTGCAACAAGAGTGTGTATATTTTCAGGTCCAAGCAAACGTGTACGCTGTTCAAAGGTTCTTTCTTCTAGTACCTGAGCATCTTCATACCTGCCTAATGCAGCATATGTGCTAGCTAAATTAGCTTGAGCTTGGATGGTATGTGGATGATCAGATCCAAGCAAATGACTCCACTGTTCCAATGCCTTTTCCTGAAATTCAAGGGCCTGATTATACATCCCTAGATGATAATAGGTCCTGCCCAGGTTATTCTGAGCAAGTATTATGGCTGGATGCCCAGGTGCAAACAAATGTGTTCGTTGCTCCAGTGTTTTCTTTTCTAGCTCTAAAGCTTCTGTGTGCCTTCCCAAACAATTATAAGTATTGGCCAGATTTGCCTGACTAACTAGGGTGTGTGGATGCTCAGGTCCAAACAGGTGAGTGCGTTGTTCTAATATTTTTCTTCCAAGATAGAGAGCTTCCGTGTGCCTTCCTAGATCACTGTATGTAGTTGCCAAGTTGGCTTGAGCAAGGATTGTGGCTGGGTGATCAGGTCCACATAGATGACAGTACTGTCTTACTGTTTTCTCCTCCAGTTCCAAAGCTTCTTTATATCTCCCTACATTAGAATATACCCTAGCCAAGTTAACCTGTGTATTGATCGTATCTGGATGCTCAGGGCCAAGCAGATGAGTTTGTTGCTTCAATATCTGCTCCATAAGAGCTAAAGCCTCCCGATGTCTGCCAAGGACACTATAAGTAGCTGCTAGGTTGGCTTGGGCAATAATAGTACCCAAATCCTGAGCTCCTAGAAGAAGAATACGCTGCTGCACTGCCTCTTCCCCTAGGGATAAAGCTTCTGTATATTTCCCTAGCTTTCCATAGGTACTTGCTAGCTCCACTTGGGCAGTAATTGTAGCTAAACTGTTTGTTCCCTGAGATCTCTTGTATATGCTCAATACTTCTTCTCTCATGCTTTGTGCATGATTCAGAAGTCCAGCAGTCATATATAAATCTCCAAGTTTGATCTTGAAGATAACTGGCATTTTCATGACTGCTTTACTCAAATCTCTAGAGTGGAGTGCTAGTAACAACTGGCTTTCTAAGTCCTCACACTCTATAGCAGCCATGACTAGAATACTTAATACCAGGTGTTGTTGCTGATAGACATCAGTGACAGTTTCCCTGGTCCATTCCTGTACCAAAGGATGCATTGAGTATGTGCTTTCATAAGCTGTGATCAAAGAGAATTTTTCTATTGTCTTCAGAGTCTCTTCAAAGCAATATTCATCCCAAATTCCATCTAAATCTCTGAATTGAGAAAGGAAAAGGTGTGCAGGTGCTAGCTCCTCCTTGTCAATCCTACCAGCACCATATACATTCCCCTCTGGCAAGACTAGATCTGAATCCAAAGATTTTAAAGCCATTTCAAAGATACTTGAGCTGATCTTGTTATTATGCATCATACAGAACACCTGCATTACTTCCTGTGCATTCTTGGAGAGATTTTCAAAACTAAGTTTCCAGGTAGTATAAACAGTATTCTTGTAGTCCCAAGGAGCTTGCTGTGGTTTTATTTTCCATTGTTGTGCTTTGTTCTTCCTATAGAGCTTTAGATAGTTCAAGGGTTTCTGCTTCAGGACATGAGACTGGCGAATAAATGCTGCTGCATGGACAATAGCAAGGGGAAAATAGTAGAGCTCCTGTCACCTATTAATCATATAGACATTAAAACAGACCAAGTTACCTTCACAATTTGACTAGTGACACTAGTATTGCTAATCTCAGTAATATTTGAAAATAGGGTGATAGCTTCAGCTGCAGTGAGATCTGATACTTGGATTGAGCTTTGTGCATGAATGCCTAGCTCAGGATTGCGGGATGTGATTATGATATTCCCATGATTGCATTTTGGAAAATGATCTCTGAGGTTGATCTCTGGATCATCAGCATTGTCAAAGAGAAGAACCCATTCATCTGTATGTTGGATAAGCCAATCATGTGCTGCAATCACTGAATTCTCAAGATTTTTGACCCTAGAAATCTCCAGGTAGCCTGCTTTGATAGCATTCTCATCACTTGCATCAAGTTTGAACTGGTCTGGAAATCTGTGTTTACACTTAGGTATATATAGAAAAACTCCCCATAAGAAAATATACCTGTCTCCAGAAGTACCAAGAAACTTGAGGGCTGTCTCTGTCTTTCCTGACCCACCTAGGCCATGCAGCAACAAGACCTTGCAGCCTTCTTCACTGCTGTCACCAAAGAAATCTGTGAGGCTATCTAGAATTTCTTGGCGACCAGTGAAAAATTCACAGGGTGGTGGGCATCCCTTGTATGGTAAGGGTTCTACATCTGTGGAGAGAGTCAGTCCTCAGCATTATTCCAGCCAATTTCATCACTAACTGGCACCACTACTTAAGAAAGGTCAATATTCTGATGGCATTACACTGGAAAGAAACATACCCTTGAAGATTGACTGAATATGCTTTTATCGAAACTCTGGGGCCTTGTCCCATGCCGCCACGCCCCCCCTGTACCTTGGGCAGTGCCACCATTCCCCCCCGTGCCACCTGTAAATTTCAGTTGGGATGACTGGGATGGATAACTTGAGGCTCCACCGACCACTAATGGTCAAATTGCTTATGTTTCCTACCAGTTCTGACATGGATGCCGCTTCTCTGCAGTGAAGATGAGGGTAAGAGGGAAGCTACGACGAGACGAGCAACATGTGGCTTTCGCGTGTTTTCCGCCAGGCGTCAAGCGACTTGTCAAGCGATCAACTGTTTGGCACTTTTGCTCCGATTGGCTTCCGACTCGGATCATCAATCAGTGACACGGGCCCAATTGCTTTTGCTTCTTACATCGACAAACGCTTACGCGTCATGGTGGCCCCTAATGATGATTCTGCGCGATTGAACTACAATCTCTGGCTACACTTGACGAACACAGTGCCACTTATCTTCAGCGCTCGCGTTCTGCTGCATATTCTCTACCCCGAGGAACAACTTGATGTACTGTGATGCTGAGAAGATGGCGCCATACCTCCTGGCAGACAGCATAGCGGACTTTCCGAGTCACCGGGCTGCCTTGCCAGGCTAGCCTGTCTGACCGTGCATTTAGGACTGGAGCATTCACCACTGGCAGCATCAACTCTTGGCTTGCTCCCCCGAATTCGAAATGGGCCGCTCCGCACTGGATATCCTCCCACTCGAGCTTTGGGCACACATTCTTTCCCCCGCATTCCTCGCTCTGCCCTCCCTTCTCGCGGTCTCCGGTGTCTCATCCGAGCTCAACGCCATCGTCTACACTGTTCTGCTCGATGGGACTCCGCGGCTGCCCGATTCGCTGTTCGCTGCGGGCCACGACATTTATATCACCCGCGAATCGCTGCGAATGGTGGCAGGTGACCCCCGTGAGCTCGCCACCGAACGACTGGTGTACTTTTTTGAGCGGGGTGAGGCCAGTCCTGCGACGCTGGAATGGCGACTTGACGCCTGTCAGGCGGTGCTTGGGAGGGCGATATTCGCGCGCGAATTGCGCGTTGATCTAGGGTGCGACGTCTTCAAGGTAGCACAGGAGCGAACAAGCATCTTCGACAGCCTAACGAGACTGTTGGGTACACTCCCAGCGAAGATACTGCGCATCTCCGTCGATGTCGGGCCGGTTTTCGTCATCCACGCCGATAGCAACGGAGATGCATCGGGCTTCATGGCCTCACTCGCAGAGCTGCAAAGCTGGACACTGCATAGGCCAGCGGAGCAGTTTGGTCGGCCGGCGAGCTGGATGGAGCGCCGGCGCTCCCCCGGGACGCAGATCGGAGCCGATCAAAATTCGGGCCGGCCGGCCACTGGTACAATTATGACGCTCGCGCGAACTTACACTGGCGGTTTGACCGTAGTTCCGCGGCTGATTGCCCTCCGCTCCCTCGCCGTGTCACTACAGGCTGTTGATTCGGGTGCGAACGCTGACTACGGCCGGTACATGGCGCTCATAGTCCTCGACCCAGACAAGATCGTACGTCTGCACATCGCGCCGCCCGCCGTAACACGCATCCGCGATAGAAATGGAAGTGGGAAGGTTTCTGCGGCGCGCATTGCCAGTTCGGTCATCAGAGCGGTGAACCTACCGATCTTGAAGGAACTCACTCTCGATGTCGGCAAGGACAAAGGTAAGGACGGGCCCCAAGCCGACTTTGTCCACGCCGCGCTACGGAAATTCCAGGGTGCGCATCCGCGTGTAGAGATCCGTTTGAATGGGTAGTCATAACTTATACTAGTAAGTATCTGTCAATCCACGCAGATACGATAGTCCCACCATTCTAACCAACTGAATGTAAGCAAGCACTACTTACTTGCACTACTAGGAGTGCAATGAATAATATTTCCCGCCCATACTAAGTAGTAGTGAGTTATTCAATGACCCATGAGTAAGGACATTACTAGCAAGTACTGATGGAACGAATGTGGTGTTTTGTTTCGGAAATAAGTATATAAGAGTGCAAATCTGGCACAGGCTAATCGCGTGGCCGCACTGCGATGTTGTTATCAGCGGCAGATGTTAGGATAAATGAGATTAGTTGGGTCGGATGGAATCCAACCGTTAGCGAGTCCCGATTTGTACGACCACTCCTCAGCGACCCCAGCTTCGGTCTTCCATGTCCTAAAACAGACTGTCATTTAGTTCCACGACGACAAAAATGATAACGTCGGAGTTTGAACGCACCACTGGATCCAGCCTTCTGCTTTTTCATAGCTGCTAACTTGCGCCTCCCAGAACTTCCTCAAGGAGGTCTTGTAGCTCGCGCTGAACGTCGATGCAGATCCGCTCCAGCCAGCGCAGCTTCCAACACGCGTCGCGCTGGTGCCCTCATATGAGCCGTCATATCGGGAGCCGATACCGCGGCCATTGAGATACTTGGCGCAGTCGGTCATGGCTACAATGTGTAAAAAAAACTACACCGAGAACCACAGAGAACGGAACACGCACCAGGGCTCCATTCTCCAACTATCGTCCACCTGTCGACCGAAGCGAGTGAACTGCCCTTGCCGCAGACGGTGTTGATGTGTTCTTGTTCACTCATCCGCACCTCAGGCACGCTGAAAAGCGTGTAGATGTGGGTCTCCTGTGAAACAACAACGTCAGAAAGACCAAGTCAGACTGTCAAAGCCAGTGAGTGACCCTTACAATTGCAACACCTTCGTAGCTGGGATTCGTCAGCACACCGTTCCAATAGCTTAGAGGCTATGAGCAGATGGGTTAGCGCGGGAAGCCGTGGTGTTAAAGACCACTGCTACCTGGAATGCGTCGCCGATCACAAGGACGGTGTCACCTAAACGGAACGTCAGACATGAGAAAGACGGCGACCGGGTTATACTTTTTCTCGCTGACCCATACGGGTAGCGAACATTGGAAAAGCTATCCTCCCAATACTGCGGCAAGGGCAACGGTCAGCGGCCGAGCGGATTTAACGCGTCAACGTACCTTTTTTGTGACCGCAAGGACGTCTGGCCCGAAGTATCCAGCCGGCTCGTTGAGGGCTTGTATAGCGGGCACATTGGCAGCGTTGTCTTTAACCATGGCGACAATCTTTTTGAGGACAGTGCTGGTACGCTGCACGTTGGTGACATTGGTATGCCAGGTCCTTCGAGTTCTCATGCGTTAAATGAGGGTGAGATACAGAGCATACACGTACGGGTATGGCATGCGATGACCAGAGCTGGAAAGATGTCAGTCTTGGCAATCGACCTACGGAAAGCATCGACCGACTTGTCATATCCGTTCTGGCTGCCCGGCGCTCCGTGAAGGTCGATAATGAGCTTCAGTCCATTGTTCGTAGCCCAGGTAATCGCTTTGTTGAGGTAGGGAAGCTGGCCAGAGATGTAGGGCTCTCCAGGGCCAACTTCAAGTTCAAATGCCCAATACCTAATCAAGACAGTCGGCAAACTTGAACCAACTATGAAGAGAACGCACCCGATCGGAACACGGACATGGTTCAACCCAGCAGCCTTGATGGCCGCAAAATCGGACTCCGTGATGAAAGTATCCCAGTGTTTCGTCAACGCGGCAGTAGCGACTGGTCTGCTCTGCAGCTGGCCGAAAGTCCATTCGTCAACGATGGCAGGGTTACCTACCCGACGTAAGCCCATGCGGCACGTCGTAAACAGTCCCGACAAACCTGTGCTGTCGAAAATGGACGGCGTAATCCACGGCTGGGGCGAGTCAAAATGGGAGAACGACACGGAGAGTCACGATACGCACCTCAAGAACCAGCCAACCACCTAAACTGACCCCACGAACTTTAGAGCTTCCGTACGGAAAGCCTGGACTGATGGCAAGGACGCTGCCAGTGGACAGGAGGGAAAGGACGAGAACGACACGCATGGTGGTTTGTAGAGTAGAAGCTGAAGTGGTGGAGGAGCGAAGAAACTAAGTATTAAAGGAGGTGATCAACAAGGATCCGAGTCGACTCCGCTTGTTGCCAAGTTATTGCCAGTCGAGCACCTTGTGGTAACAGTGGAGCTGAACCACGGAAAAAAATGTGTAACAACTGTAGGAGTTGCTGGTGGAGTTTATACCACGTGAACCTCTGATTGACCAAGGGTAATTTATTCACTGTTGTCATCTAGCGAGATCTTGAAAAAGACAACATCCGTAGTATTCTTCTGTTCACTTGTCAGCATTGATATCATCGGTGGTAGCACTCACCGTCGTGTCCGCTGCAACCACCCACTGCTCGTCCATTACGAGCATGCCATGTGTCTCCACTTTTTTTCTGCCTTTTGCAGGCCTCAGAGCCCGCCGGGTCTCCCGATACGGCATCCGCGTGTGCATCGCTGACATGAAAACCCCCGCGTTAATCGTCTGCGGTTTCTCAGCCGCGTCCAACCCAGGTTGAACCAGCGCGCTGACGCGGGGCTGACACCACCCCATCTCGTCATGCAGTACTTCCTCGTCTTCATCGTTATCCTCTTGCCCCTCATCTTCGACGTCCGTGACGGACAGTACGCCCCGGAGCCGGCCCGGGTACGGATGCTTGCTCTGCGCAAGCAGAACGTCTTCGTTGTTCTCGTCCACCGGTAGGGCCCGCGGCATGTTGAAGTCGAGAATGCGGAGCGCGTGGGTGGAGTCGCTCGGCAGGATGATGCGCTCTCCGTGTACATGTCTGCCAGCGTTAATGAGGAATTGAGTATGATCAGAAACACGAGTACCTCGGCCAGAACAATCCCACCGCGTTCCCGGTAAACATCCTCGCCTCCCGGGGGCCCCACTCATTCCATTTCACTGTCTTTTCCTTCCCGTCTATACGCCACTGCGCTACCAACTGCAAAACCGTGCGGATATGGAACGTTATGCGCATCCATCCGCCGGGTTCATATTGCGCGACAAGCGAGACGATACGACGGTCATTGTCCTGATAAAGCGGCTTGTCCGACGGAATACGGGCCATATACGGCCCGGAAAAGAGCGAGGCACCGCCGAGACAGACCTGGGCTGTCGATCTTGGCGGGAAGTGCAACTTTGCGACGAGTTCTGGGGTAACCCCGGGCGCCAAGCTGTCAGGAAGGACATACACGTGGATAGCTCCGTCGTCGTGGTCGGCCCAGTCCGAATCATCCAGCGCGGGCGGATCTGGCGCAGAAACGAGCAGGAAAAGACGAGGTGTGAGGAAGTGCAAGGACAGCGCGTGAGCAAACGACCAGTCGAGAACGCACGTGCCGCGACGCCAATCGAGCAACACCAGGCGTCCGCCAGAGTTCAGCGCAAGAATAACAATGTCCCCGACGACCTGCATTGTCATTTCGCTGACTTCCTCGGGCCGGCATATGAGCCAGGCTCATACCCAGCCCTCGTTGTAGAGCTCACAATCCTAGTCGTGTAGTTTAAAGCCGAATGTGATATAATTGATTAACCGATAAATCCGAAGTGTGACAAATGTGACGGAAAGTTTTGGGATCGCTCTACAAGAGGGCTGGCGCAATTAGCCCGGCCCGGGTCCGAGCCGCGTAACTCCAAAGAGAGCTTTCGTCTCCGCTTGTGCCTCCACCCACCACTCTTACTTATTCCTCCAGCACACTCACTCTCAACCACACCCTCCTGGTCAATCTCCATCTCCACAGTGCTCCTGCCCTGTCTCGCGCGGTACTCGGCGCGTTTGCGGGCCCGATAGTGCACAAGCTCTTCCGATGGGCTCAAAAGAGCATCGAATGTGGCCCAAAGATATGGCGCGTGGTGCTCCATTCCCTGTGCTAGTGCCTCGATGTCGACCTCCTCGAGTTGCTTGATCGTGGCGTGTGCCGCATTGAACTTGGCTGTAGGCCGGTGGGTGAGAATCTCGAGTTCCTCCGTGAAGAGGGCGGTGGACTGGGCACCGAGCCACTCTCTCGTTGCGGCCCGGGTGTGTTTTGCAGTGAAGAGCGTGTCGAGAAGGCTTTCGGCAGTGCCGATAGTGGCGTCATCGAAGGAGTTTGTGCCCTCGGACGCCACCTGCTCGAGAGCGAAAGCAATGAGGGCGGGGAGGGTGGTACGGGCGCTTTGGAGCGTCTCGAGGACGGAGGAGAGGACAGCACCATCGAGCGCCATGGCGGTTTCTGTTAAGCACCGCTTTTCGGATGGCCGGGCTAACACGGGCCGGGCTAATTGCGCCAGCCCTCTTGCAGAGCACTCACCCCAAAAATAATAACGCTTGTCACATCATTCTGATTTCGCTCTAAAATCATTACATATTTAGCTAAAAATTACGCTCTCGGATCTGGCTGCTCTGCAACGAGGGTTGGGTATGAGCCTGCATATGAGCCCGATTTGCGAGATTGCCGCCAAACTGTGTGGGATCGTTGGCTGCGACAAACTCCGCAAAGCCAGTGTGCCCTCCTCTCCACCGTCGCTATAGAACACAGCGAGCAAGTCCTCTGCAGCGTCCATTGCGAAATCCTCCACCGTGAGCCCCTCCTCATGAATCGTCCCCGTCCATACTGCTTCGTTCCCTCCGAGTTGAGCCAGGCGCACCACGTGCAGCTTTCCGCCATACTCCACCGACTCTTGCAGTGCAAACACACCGCCCGCGAGCTCGTACGCGCGACAAACTGCCGGGCTTTGCATTTTCACGACGTGCCTTGCCGCCCATTGCATTTCCCGCCAAGCCGCACGCTGCGCTGTCAGACGGGCCAGAGCCATGCTCGGCGTGCCGGCTGGGGTGCGGGAGGTGTTAGCCAGTAGCCCAGAACGCCACAGCTCAAGCGTATACTGCAGTGACGGCGCCCCGTCTACCACACCGCGCCACAGGCGGGAGACCTAAATATGTACCATCGATCAGCGAAAGCGGTGACCAAAATGGCTACGTACGCACCGACACCCCACGAGTTGGCGCGGGTGCACGTGCCCGAGCACAGCTGCCAGTATCTCTGGCGGGAACTCGTCAAACGGGGCCATGAATGGTGGTCAAGAACAAAAAGGGGGTGACCTTGTCACACGTCATCTGGTGGTTGGGGGCTCTAACTATTTTATTTCTGTTTGTTAATATTTCAAATAAAATAGAAACATAAACAGAAATAGTAATAAATGTTTTAAATTATTTATAAATACTTTTTCACCTCAGATAAAATTGAACAGTTTGTTCTAAAGTACTGTCTTTCCATAAGAGTTCAAACTTCAGCAGCTTTTTTATGTTGGTGCTTCTAAGCCAATCTAAATGCTCTAAAGCTGCCATGCCAGCCATGACCATTAGTTGAAACTAAAGGGCATGTATAGACCTTGTTATATAGATTGCATTGAATGCATCAAGAAAACTTTATTGCCCTGGGCATTGCCATATCCTAATTTCTGGTGCCAAGGCATCCAGGCAAGTTCCAATAACAACAGGCTGCCAGAATCAATCTAGCCCCATTCTTGACATAGCAAGTGCCAGATTCCATTTTGGCCCAGAATGTAAGGGCAACCCTGGAGCTGTAAGGGCAACCCTGGAGACTCCGACGAAAGCCTAGCAGGGGAGGATCCAAAGCGTGAATAAAAGCTACGGGAAACACACGGAGGGACCGACCTAGCAGGGGAGGATCCAAAGAGAAGAAACTCTAAGGGTCCGCCTGCTAGGGCGCCAACTATATACTGGTCGTCCGTAACTGCCGACGTAGAGCGCAGAAGGCCTGAGCGGCGTCGCAGGCTCTGTCCCAAGGTGATCGTTGGGAGGGTCTTGACGGATCGGTGATTGTGCGGGTGAAGGAGGCCGTGGACGATGGTCGGGGTGGGTCGGAGCGTCCGAGGGGGCGCCGGTTGGATGCGCCTCGGATGCGTTCGGAGGGTCCAAAGGAGGCCGAAGCGGGGGTTCCCCTGACACAGAATTTCTCCAGAATCTTAACAGGATTGTTCTAGTACTCCAATCATGCTCACTAATTTTTACTTTGAATGATGCTTAAAAACAAATAAATTTTACTATTTCCATATATTACATACTATAAGATGTCCTTGCCATTGTTGTTGCCATCTCTGGCCCTGCTACCAACTTGAAGGATGTATAATGTCTGTATGTGGCAGATGGGTCATAGCAATATTTGTCAGGTCGTCAGATTGCTGATGTTAGCGATGGCCAGGTCCGGGTCAGGATTTCGGTTTGAACCAGACTGAACGCGCATTCAGTGTTCAGGTTCAGCAAAGGCTATTTCTGAACTGAGGTGCGAACCTGGCCCTTGGTTTGGTTCAGCCATTTTGGGCCAAAAACACTGGTTTGGGGCCAGTTCAAACCGCCGTTTGGCATTCACGTTCAGCTAAATCTGCTTTTGAACCGAACCGGACTTGGCCATCACTAACTGATGTTGGGCAGGTTGATAGGCATCTTAATCAGGTGTCATGCATACTGTCTTGGTTTCATCAGGTTGCTTAGTAATTCAACTGATTTGCTTGAGAGGTTTTACCATGCCATAGTGATCTTTGTGACAACCACCGGTGTTTTTTTACCACTGCAGACCCTGACTGAGGCTTTGGGACCCACCCCACTAGGAGCTGCTGCTTGCCATGGAAACCCGCTGCCCAGAGCCCAGTGAATTCAACATATCAACTGTTTTCTAGGCAGCTATTGAAAAATAAACCTGAATCAAAGATCTGCATTCGATTAACATCTGACAAAAACTGGCAACCTGGCAGACCTGCCACTGCATGTGGGGAACATTGTCTTGTAAAGTTGGAGAGCAGACATAGTGTGGGGGGCCCTAGAGATATGTGCAATGCCTGAAGCACTGTGGTTGGCTACAGACAAAAGTCACACAGGAGGTCCAGTGTGCAGGTAGGGATGGTGAATAATGCCATTGTGATATTATTGGCCATGTATATAAGGCACAATAGTGACCATATACTCTATTGCTTAGATTATCTATTGTACTGCTGCTCTCTGTGCAAGGAGGCATGGAATGGTAAACCATGAAGGATGGACAGGTAGTTGAGCCCAACCAGTCCCATGGGTGGGCAGCACAATGGCCCAATCCAAACTGTGACACTGGGAAACCAAGGAGGTTAAGACACAATCCCTACAACCATTAAATAATGAACACAATCACAATAAAGGTTGGTCAACTTGTGACTCTTGAAGATGAGCTTCAAAATCTAATTACTATGATGGAAACTGTAACAGTTTTTTGCACCCGTAATGGTTTTTCCCATTCTCCTCCGTCATTTTCTAGCCAATTTGCCTCAGAGGAGGTGCATTGTGAAGAGGAGATGAATGGCTTTCTGCTGGTACAATAATAATGGCAATAGTGGACTAAGGAGTGACAATTAGTTAGACAGAACCTAAGGCCTTGTTCACACCTGTTGCTGAGTTTTGGCAGATCCCTCAGAAAATTAACCCTTGTATCCAAGCACCACGACAACTCAGAAGAAAACCGGAGGATTTTTTCAAATTTTAATGAGGTTAATAATGGTTGAAAAACTGGTGACCTTTATTGATTAGGAAAAAAGGTTTAAAGAATGTCAACTAGATAGGAAGGAAATCTAACCAGAAAAATGCTTCTCGGATTGTAGCAGAAAAAGGGTGCATATGTGGGAAAAATGGAAGATATCTGGGCATAAGAGGCTTTTTTGTATGACAATGTTGATTCCTTTTTTCTGATAAGATTGCTGTTCTACTTAGTGTGTCTTTTTAAATTCATTTTTCCCAATGAATATAGGTGTCCCTTTTTGGGGTCATTATTACCTTAATTAAAATTTTAAAAAATCCTCCACTTTTGTTCCAATTCCTTGGAGTGAAGGCTTTAGCCCTGTTGTACCACTATGATAAATGTACTATTCAATGCATAATAGGTAGTAGATTGTAATGCACCATCTCCGAGGCAAATCGGTGGGGAAATAAGGGAGAAAAACAGGGGAAAACCATTATATGGGTGCCAAAAACCGTTACGGTTTCCATCCACTGTGGGCAGTAGTTACAATCAATGTGCAGTATAGATATACAATCAATTTGAGTGTGCCATACAATCAAACTGATTGTTAAAAAACAATCTATTTGATTTCAACCTTGCAAGGAATTCAAGCAAATAGAGTGGTTCTAATGCATATTGATTTAACTAACAATCTATTTGCATTCTTTTTACACTCAATATGCATAGTGCTACACTCATATTGCATTGCATACAATCACATAGCACATTTTATAAATCCATTTGATTGTTTCAAAAAACATGTATTTTCTACGATACAACACAGTATACTACGAATCCAAACACCCACCAGTTCATCCTCCAGGCTCCCGTATACCCCCAGCCGGGCTCTCCCGCTATCGGCACCACCCGCTACAGCCCCAGTCCACCACTCCGAAAAGATGTAAGCGGGACACAGAGGCTTGGGAGACTACACACCGTGACCTATCGAAGCTCCTGGCAGCGATCAAGCAAGCTACCTGTAGGCGTATCAGACAGCACAACCCGGGACCAGCACATACCGCAATGGCTCCGCGATTGCCTAGCGGCGCTACAGCCGGTTTTGACATTGGCGAAGCCCGATAGTCTCATTCGACGTTGCAGACACCGAACGCGCCAGAGCGGATTGGTGCCGAATCGCAGTGTCAGTTACCGTGATGAAGAGGATGAGAGGGCACGCACATTGTGTCCAAATCCATGCACTTCCCCACCGTGGTTTTTCGCGCCTGGTTGTACTGTGGTTATGAGCTGTACACTCTATGAAACCGCGAAAGACGTACAGACCGCTGTTCTGAACAGCTGTGGACGCCGGAGATGCACTCTTCCATCTTGCGGCAAGACCTAGCGGTCGGGGGATTACGGGACTCGTGCCGGAGTGGTGTTGATGGCCAAGCCTCCGTTAGAATAGTCCCCAACAACTGCTTCGAATGGCGCACCGAGATTGTCTTAGACGGCGACGGGCAATATATCCGCACTGACCCCACACACTCTTCCATTGCCAGGCAGGCGTGACCAGTCAACGGAGCGCCTAATTCGCGGTGGCGGGTGTGGCTGTCGTCGAATGGAGCGGCTGTAGACGGGAAACGACCGTCTTGGAGATGTGTCCCGAGTATGAACCTGCGGTGAAGCTTGGGAGCTGTCAGACATGGTCTGAAGCACTGCAGATGACGCACCAGGAAGGCCTTTAGCATTCGCATGGCGCTGGACGCGGCTGGCGATGGGCAACACCTCCGGATTGACCACACCTTCTTTCTCATCGCCAGGCAACGCCGAGCGGTCAACGGACCGCGGAAATCATCCTATAGGATGTCGTGTTGAGTTGGCCGCTGCTACAGCCATCACAGAGACGAGTTGTGTTGTGAGAGGCGCAGTAGGAGACGAGTTGGTGGAGGAGGAAGAAGAGATGACACGTCCCGTCACGTGCCACGTGTCAACGAAATTGGCACAAAAACGCTTCATCTGTGTCCGACTTCTGGTCGCGTCTGCCTCAGCAGCAGCAACCCGTGCTTCCGCCTCCTCCGCCCATTGTTTCCAGTCGATTTCCAGAGAGGCCGTTGTTTCCATCAGCTACACCAATCTTGTTGACTAACTACAATATTCCACCTAGGCTTAGAACACATCTGGAACACTTGATGTGTCTGGGCATTCTTCCAAATAACCCTAAAGATCTTCGCAGTTATATGACTCTTCTAGATGATGAGCTTGCACAACTAGCCACAGGTGTTCAAGCCTATCATGCAAAGGCTAATACTGTCTTTTCTATGCATAGGCAATGGCACGGGTAAGGCTTACCCGCGCGGGTAGACGGGTTTTACTCACGCGGGTATGGGTATAGATTAGAAATTTCTAACCCACCAACCCATGGGTATGTGACCCATGGGTAGATTAGATAAGAGATACCATACAGATATCGATCACTGCATGCAATTGCTGATTCCCTCTTGGCTCTTGCTTAAAGTGCAAGCACTCAGTGGGTGTCACAGCAGAAAATTGACCTAAACTAGGAAATATATTAGTTGTTTGGGATTTAGAAGTGACAATACCCATGAGTAAAATCCATACCCATACCCATAACTACTCATACCCCTACCCATGGGTATGGGTATGGTGGCTGTGCAGGTATGAGTATGAGTAAGGCTCTGGATACCCAGGGGTTTACTCATGCCATTGCCTATCTATGCATGCCTATATGCTCATAGGAATGGGTGATATAATTGCTATCCAGAAAATGTTGAATATCAAAGGATGCAATAGTGCTTGTCCCTGCAGAGCATGTGAGATCCGTGGGACGCGCTGGGTCCTTTCCCTTGTACAGAACTTTTACTATCCTTTGGGCTGGCCAGATGATGGAAATATTCGTAGGATCTGGGATCCATATGAGTTGCCAGCAAGGACAGAGGAACGTTATGAATTTGCTTTGACACAGGTCTCTTCTGCATATACTAAGAAAGACAAGGAACTACAGGCTAAACACTGGGGTGTGCGTGGACTGCCTGTTCTGCACCGTGTTGGCTTACTGAAACGTGGCTCTTCATATCCTCATGATCTGATGCATCTCTTTTTTGAGAATATTATTCCCAATTTATATTCCTGGTGGACAGGTACCTTCAAGAATCTAGGTGGTGGGGAAGGGAACTGGCTAATTTCCCCAGAGGACTGGCTAGAAATTGTCTCAGAAATGGTTGCTGCTATGAAAACTATACCCTCTGATTTTACTCGTTCCTTGGCAGGTGGCTTTTCTAGGTTTACAGCTGAATCTTGGTGCTTTTGGTATGTCTGGATGATGCCTGGACTTCTCAAGGGTCGTTTTCCCAAGGAAAAATATTATGATCATGCTTGTGATTTAGCAAAAATTATCAAGCTCTGCCTTAGGTTCACTATTACACACCAACAGATCAATGAGCTAGAAGAAATGATTGTTGCTTGGGTACAGAAATATGAAGAGTATGTGGTATTTTATCCTGTTTTTTTTTACTCATGTTTGCTCTCTCTAGATACTACTATCAATATAAACCTGAACATCTCTCTGCTTGCACTCTTACAGTTCATAATCTTTTGCATATTGCTGATGACATACGCAACTGTGGCCCAGGCTGGACATGGTGGACCTTTTTTATGGAACACTACTGTGGATTTTTGAAGCATGGTCTTCACTCCCGAAAGCGTCCACATGCTAATCTCAGCCGTCGACTGCTTCACTTCATGTATCTTGAGTAGATTGCTGTCCGTTATGATCTTAGAACTGAGCTTGCAATTTTCAGGCCTCTTAGAAGAGAAGTTACTGCTACTGAACAGAGATTTGAGAACTGTAGGTTTTTTTTGTTATTTCATCTCTTTCTAAGCTGTTGAAGATCCACATGCCATTCTTGGAGCACCTTGTCAATCTCAGCATATGCCAACTGAAGCTCAAATAGACAAAATGGCCAAATATGTTGTGGATGTCTTGGACAAGCCTGCTGCTTCTGCTCCTCAGATCAAGAAGTATCTCCCCCTCAGTGATGCCAAGATGGGCTAAACTGCGAATATTTGGTGGAGATTGCATTCGTGCTGGCTGGAAAGGACCTCAGAATGCTGATGAACTTCGAGATAATTCTTTTGTCAGGGTATGGAAATTTATTTACTAGAATTTTGCATACTAATTTGTGAGTAGTTTGTTAAGCAGGTTTACAAAAGGAACAAATGGGTCCCCCAGATTGGATATGGCCGTCTAGAGGAGATTTTTGAGTGCAACATGCCTAGGAAATCTTTGCTTGGGGCAGCTTTCTCAGGACAGACTATCTTATTTGCAGCTATCACACCTTGTGCAAACAGTAACAGGGATGCTAGCAAGAAGGTTGTGGGATATCAAAAAATGGATGCAGAAATTGTGCTTGACTTGCAATGTGTGCAAGCAGTTGTGGGAAGGATGCAAGTGGGCCAGAGATGGATATTAATTGACAGGACAGATGGCTTGATAAAGCCAGAGTTTGTTCCACTGGCACAGGATGAAGGGGTAGTGGAGGATGAGGCAGTTGAACTGTTTGGAGCTTGACTTGTGTATGTTGTTCCTATTTTTCAATGTATTTTTCATGATATGCTGTTTGTTTCTGGTTTTTTGCTGTTGTTATATGAATATTTACCACCATACTTTGAGTTGTCTTCAAGTTTAAGGAATTTAAAATGGTGTCTGCCCTGTTTCTGAGTCTATGAGCACATTCAATCAATCTGAGTAACTTACAATCAATATGATTAATAGTGGTAAAACATCAAGGTGGTATGTTGCAGCTCACTTTGAACACAGACCTGTCAAGTATGAACATAATCTTATTGCCAGGAGCTGTGTAGAGCCTCTTAATATCACAATTGACAAATATGCAAATTGATTGTTTGTGAAAAACACTTGTTTTGATTGTAAAACCAAACAATCAATTTGTGCTTAATCAATGTGATTGTAAATAATGCAAATTGATTAACCTGCACTCATATTGATTGCAAGTCCTCCCCACAGTGCATCATAGTAATGGGTTTGCACTTTGAGGAGTCGATTGGTAGGACAGTTTCTGCATGCTAACATCAATGCGCAATCCGCAGCAACCGCAGCAACCGCAGCACCGACCGGCGACCGCGATTGCCGCTTGCTTCACTTGGCTTGGCAACCCTGCGGTGATGATTCATTGATGGGATGTCGCGATCGCTTTTGCAAGGAGTTGAATTCAGGGATATTGGTTCAATTGAGGGTCTGAATTGCGGCGCACTCTGAAGCACCCACTTCTCAAGCACTAACTCGCGTGCCCAACGAACAATTATTTGCCGATGGGCCAGGGACCAGGGCGCGTCAGCGCATCACGGCGGTGACAGATCTTGGATTGCCGACTGGTCACATTCCCACGAACTTCGAGACCTCTCCGAGTAGACACGGGCTGACAGTGCCGCTAACTCTCTCCCTCCCACCACCGCTCCTTTCCCCTCCATGCGACGCGGCATCGCACTGTGGTCCGCGGTCTTCGCTGGCGCGACAGGTGTGACGGCGTCGTGCAGCTCATTTGGCAACCACGCACAAAGGCCGCAGGGGACGCCTTCGAAAGGTGCGTTCTTTTGTCTCTTCCTACATTGACCTGAGCGATTCAGGCCCGCTGGGGCTGCCATACATGCGTCCTGATCCCGGATGTCGCACATTCAACAGTTCCGCCGTCGAAAAAGTCGTCGATAACCTCGTAAAGCGGATGAAAGACCCCGACCTCGCGCGGTGCGTGCCGTGCCCATTACCCTCGCTTCTCTCACGCTTACCTGATCACCGATAGCCTCTTCCAAAACACATACCCCAATACACTTGACACGACGATCAAGTGGTTTAACGACGACCTCGCATTCGTTGTCACAGGCGACATTCCCGCCGAGTGGCTCCGCGACAGCTCGAATCAGTTCAAGCCGTATCTGAACTTGGTCGGCCATGATGAGCCACTGCGCCAGCTTACGAGGGGCGTAATCAATCTGCAGGCGCGGTATATCACACAATACCCGTACTGCAATGCATTCCAGCCCCCGCCAGAGTCGGTGTGTGGCCTACCGCTGTGTTGCCTGCTGCTGCTGACAAGGATACTCAGGGCCTACCGAAACAGTGGGGGAGCGGAGACACCGGCGCAAGGATATCTCCGCCCGACGACATGTCAATCGTATGGACTTGTGGCGTGCGTCGTCTGCTCCCTGGTTTTCCTTTTATTGACATCTGTAGTACGAGCTTGACTCGTTGCTGAGCTTTATCCAGCTCAGCAGGCTATACTACGACTTCTCAGGCGATACGACCGTGTTCACCTACGACAACGGCAAATGTGCGTTCATTTTGCTTTTGTTTCCCTCACTTACGACAAGGCAGGGTTTACCGCCATGGAGAGCGTGCTGAAGGTCATCGAAGACCAGACGGTGGGCACGTTCGATGCGGAGGGACACGTCGTGTCCTTCTACAATATTGTGCGCATTCACTCTCATTCGATTTGACCTTCTAATTGCTGTCCAGAGTGGGCCAAATCAACAGTACATGAAGAACAACGGGCGTGGTCCCCCCAAGGCCAAAGTCGGGCTGGTGCGTTCTCTCTTGCTTGGCTTCCGAATACTAACTTTATTTAGATCGGCACGACCTACCGCCCTTCAGACGACGTCGTCTACTTCCCATATAACATCCCGCACCAAGCCATGGCCATCGTGGAGCTGCGCGGGTTCGCTGCTTTGCTTTCTAACCTCAAAAAGCGCGCGGAGAAAGACACACATCTGGCGTCGGTGCTTAAAGACCACCCAGGCATGTCGGCGATGGCACTGAAGCGGGCCAAGAGCGTCGAAGACGCACTTTGGGAGTATGGCACGGTGCCGACGAAGAAGTGGGGAGAGGTGTTTGCGTACGAGGTCGATGGGTTTGGAGGGGCGGCCATTCAAGATGGTGAGTGTGTTTTGTTGGCTTATTGTTATGGGTGCTGAAACGGTTTTTAGACGCAAATGTGCCGTCGCTGATCTCCCTTCCGTACCTGGGCTTCGTGAACGCAACCGACAAGATATATAAAAATACACGCAAGATGCTACTGTCACCCAAGGGCAACCCGTATTATGCGCATGGGCCTGCCATAAGAGGCGTGTCGAGTCCGCATATTGACGAGGCGCATGTTTGGTGTGTTATTTTTAGCTTTGTCTTGTGAGGCTGACAACGGGCAGGCCAATGGGGATTGTAAGCGAGGTGTTTAGCAGCACGGACGACCAGGAGATCTTGGATGCGCTTGAGTGGCTGAAAAATTCGACGACAGGGCTGGGACTGATACACGAAAGTACGTGTTCAATATCCTTAATCTAAAGGTGGCTGAGTCCAGTCATAGGCGTGCATACGCATAATGGGCGGGATTATACTCGGCCGTGGTTGTGCGTGTTTTCATATTAGCTTCTACGCTTGTCTGCTGACTCTTATTTTAGTGCCTGGGCGAACGTGTGTATACTTGAATCTACCACAAATCACAATTAATGTGCGACCCAGTCCTACTTCGGCGAAGCGATAGTCTACCTCGCAGAGACGAAGCCGCACCTACTGTTTTCAGACCGCAAGCCGCTCGACCTCAAGGCGCTGCTCGGCGGCGAGACAGTGAGTTTCTTTTTCGGTGCAGTCTGATTTGCGGGCGTGCTGACGAAACTAGTAGCTGTCGACGGAGACAGTGACGCTCGGCAGCACGGATAGCTGGCGCGACTGGTGGGAGGGGTGGTGGCTCGGCATCACGCGCTGGGTAGATAACTTACTGTAGTTTGCTTAATACGTTATATTGGAGTTGTTTAGTGGGCTGCAATAATCAACACATGCGTGAAATGGGTAAATGTGTCTAGGTCTTTCATGGCCATGTAAGTTTTTTGAGTACTACATGTTCTGTGACTAAATAAGAGATGAGTTAGGAACCTAGACTCGCCTAACTATAACATGCATGTCAATGTATTTCAACATCATCTAGTAAAGAATGTGCTCAAATGGTATATACTTATAGTAGATGCTAATTATAGCTGAGGAACAAGTGACCTATGAACTCAGACTGCACTTAAGTACCGTCTAAGAACAAGCTTGATGGACTTGAGCTCATTCTTGGATGTTATACCAATTACAACCAGATTGAACGATAGCCAGAAGGGGAAATTCATCTGGCAATTGTTTTCTGGGTCCTGTATCAATACTCTGAGACATTATTCTGAGACATTTCACAAATATATAATCATCCCGATTGGGGTTGGCTATTATTATATCGTCATAATATAATATAATTATATTATTATTATATTATGCTGATGGCTGCAGCATCATGATAATATATCATAACATGTTATTCCAGGCTTGTGTCTTAGCCCCAAACCCATGAATATGATGTTAAACTGGCTTAAGTACTTCCTCTCTTTTTACTACTATTTGCACTATACTTATATAGCACAAATAGTCTCATTGGTTATTTTCAGCAAGATTGTATAGGCAACCCTGGAGGCTCAAAAGTGGCTTTCCTGCTAGGACTCTGATTTTCTGAAGAAGATTCAAAGAGAAGAAACTAGCACCCATCAGCATCCACATCTGATGATCCAATCACCATCTTATTGTCCATCTTATCTCCTCCTTGTCTTATCTTATCAACCAGGGCTAAAATAAAGGGTTTAAAAGGCAAAGAAAAAGGTTTCTTAAACCTAGGGTTTGACAAAACCTGCTAAAGCCAGCTTACTAACTGATGAAACTTTCACACCATAGGTCTTAGAAACACAACCTGAAGTTATCTTTCATACACCAGGTATTTTAATAAAATGGTTCACAAAGATCATTTTCCAAGATTATCAAATCAAATTATCAAATCACTATGTGAAAGTCAACTTTTAGTAATATAGAAAGAACTAGAGCAACAATAAAGGAAGTGGCTGATAATGAACCTACAGATACAGCTATATGGAAATCAATCAGACCAATGCATTTCAGTAGTAAAGTTAGAGATCTTCTCTGGAAAGCTATGCATAATACATTTAAAGTAGGATTATTCTGGGATAATATTTCTCACTTACAATCATTTGGTAAATGCCCTCTGTGTAAGGTCCCAGAGACTCTAGAACATATTATGCTAGAATGCATAGCCTTAGAAAGAATACATATTTGGAAACTAACTGAGCAGCTCTAGAGTATGAAATTTAGCCAATGGCCAAAAATTGAATGAGTATTAGTACTGGGATGCAATCTAATTAAGTTTCATGATAGTAAAGGAACTCTCCAGCCTCATAAAGATCGACTGTTCAGCATTTTAGTATCAGCTGCATAGTATATGATTTGGAATACATGAAATGAAAGACATCTAAAAAATCCTAATAAGATTTTTCAAGTTAACAAAATACATAATCAATAGCTTACAATGATAAATTCAATACTTCAACAAGATAGAATATTGACTAATAAATATAAATTTGATAAATTAGCTATTGACCACCAAGTAGTTCTAAATACTTGGAGTGGACTTCTGCTAGATGAAGACCCCTTGCTGGATAACTGGATAAATGAAAAGGGGGTTTTAGTGGGTATTCTACCTTTGAAGAAAGGTGTTGGATGAACCACACTAATAATAAGAGTCCCATACTGGTTTTAACATATGCATAAATGCATTTCCCCCTCCTGAGCTGACTGCATTTTCCTGGCTATTCCCAGTGCACCCGGCAGATGTTCTTTGGAATACTTCTGCAGACTGAAGTTCATTACTTCAAATGCTCAGAAGAGAAAAAAAGAAGAAGAAAAAATGAACTGAAATTTTTATATGGAATGTCACATCATGTCTCTACAGGCTAGCAGAGGAGTTCCCCTAACAAGGATGGTTGCTGCCACCTGATAAGAGTTGTTTAGTATTGGATATCACATATAAAGACTTTCTATTTTGATCAGAACCACTATTTAAGGGCAATTACTGCATGCTATCCAGTTTTTCTGATCTTGATGAATATTATATAGAATAGAAATTTATTACTCTGTCTATTTTTGATAAATTGATTGATCCTGATGGTATCACTGCTATTAAATAAATTATTTCTCTGATTTGGAATATGAAAAAAATCTGCCCAGAGATAACTAGTTTTAATGGCATTACTATTTCTGATGGCATCATCACTTCAACAAATATGTACTAATATCACATCGGGGTTTTGGTAAAAAAAAAACGGCCTGAAGCTGGACTTATTTGTGGCAGATACAGGCCTAAATAACTGGGGCCGATTGTTACGGCCCTGAGTTGGGTGCACATGACTTGGGAATTACCAAATAAGGTAATTTTCAAGTCACATGTGCTCAAATCCGCGGCCTTGATTTAAATCCAATCGGCTGACCCCATTTGGCGCCGGTTTTCCCACAAATAAGTCCTGCTTCGTGCCCCCGTTTTTACGCGAATCCCTGATGTGTATATCATTTACTACTAATATTAATGAATATCAAGAGAGTAAATCTTTACTGCTTGGCAGTATACAAATTGAGACAAAACTGAATTCAACCATATAAATAATTTTTATTAAGGAACCTATACTTAGTCGCAGCTCAAGGATTGGATCAGTCCAACCACTTTCTGGTTTACATAAAATCAAGTCAACTGGAGAAGCTAGATAGGTATTTGGAGAGCTCATAAGTCAACTTAATGACAGGATTAGTCATAAATATCCTTGACAACATGAGATTAACTATTACTACACATATCTCATCCAAGGATTGGTCTATTAAGCAAAGCCACCTGATGATCTTTTCAATATTCTAGAGTAAAAGTTGAACATGTTTTGGCGAGGATTTGAATTAGCTAAAACATGCTGTTTTTTGCTCTGACTTGTATGCCTATGAAGGAAGCAAACTTAGGTCTAATTTTTCTGTGAGGGGAACCTCCCTTTTGGCCCCTCGGAGATGATTCTGATTCTGGTCTGGTCCTCCATCTCTCCCGCACAATTACTGATCTGTCAACGCCCTCCCAACAGTTGTCCTAGGACCTTGTCTGCGACACCGCCCATGCCTGACAGCAGCAGCAGCTACAGACAAGCAGTATATAGTCAGCTACCTAGCAGGCGGACCCTTAGAGTTTCTTCTCTTTGGATCCTCCCCTGCTAGGACCTTGATCTCAGGCCTCCGGGGTTGCCCTTACATTTGGTGCAAATTTTTACAAAGGAAAATATTATAAAACCATCAGACAAACTCAATGCAGTAGAGCTTATTAGCTGCTGGAAAAACATATTTTTCTTTCTTTCTATTTCCCTTCTATCTTCCTTCCGAAAATTTGATGGAGCAGATTTTCTTGCAAGTTTTGCTATCAGCCATTGTGTCAATAGCCTATCATAATCTTTCATCTCTCCCCAGCATGTCGTCATAGCATGCATTGCCCCAGAAGCATGTAGCGTAGGTGACTCAGTTAGATAGGAGGCATAAGGGAATTAACAGGAGAGCATTGACCTCCAAGTCTGTATGCTACTGCTCTATAGCCAGCCGCCCTCTGGCACATTTCCTTTCCAAATTTTCCTAGTGGAGTGATGAAACACTTAGATTTCCTTCAGATCTACAGTACACACTATTTCTTGTTAAATCTGAGGCTGCTAATGAACTCTATTCTTGATTAATTTTGTAGTGAAAAGCCCTTTGAGTCTGCCAAAACAACCCTAAGAAAATAAATGGCTTTTTTGTTTGTTTTCTCTAGAGACAATGCAAAAATGGACAAGAAAACTGACACTGTGTCACAAACAACACCAATTCAGAGGATGCCAGTTGGCCAGTGAAGGCAAGCAAGAAGCACCGTGAAAGGATATCGTAAAGATGATGGAATTCGGAAGACTGGGGTACAAGACGAAATCTACTCTACTTATATACACTACTACCATGTGTTTACCATGCCTAATACGAGAGGCAATGACGTCATACTTTAGCCATGCCTTTACGTGCTGTTTGCCTCATGTCCAACTCCACGCTGTCAATCAACATCAGCATCGACATCTGATGATCCAATCACCATCTTATCGTCCATCTTATCTCCTCCTTGTCTTATCTTATCAACCAGGGCCAAAATAAAAGGTTTAAAAGGCGAAGAAAAAGGGTTTTTGAACCCAGGGTTTGACATTACCCCCCCTTCAAGGTCGACGTCCTCGTCGACAGAGGGCATTAAAGCGCGTTCATCATCCACCCCCCCTTCAGCCTCCACAAAATGGCCAGTCTGATAATTAAAGAGTTTCCGGGATGGATATGGGAGCTTCTCTTGCGTCGGCTTATAACGTTTGACCAGGTAATCCCAATGACCCTGGGCAAGGACAGGCACACTACGGGTCTTGACCACTGGGTTCTTCTGGTTGAACTCGTCTAACAATTCTTGAGAGTTCTCAAGCCTTTGCGCCGTCTCCCATGTATCCTCGCTATGCGGGTATCCCTTCCACTTCACCAGATACTGCCAACCACGACCACGTTTCCGCTTCTTCATAATCTCCTCAACCTCCCACTCCTCGTGATCATCCACAATGTCCGGTGGCGGCCTTTCTTCTCGCCGGTGGGGTGGTGGCTCGTGGTAGGGTGTCAGCTCTGTCTCATTGTAGACTGGATGAGCCTGACTAGAACCTGGCATCTTGAGTTCGTATGCCGAAGGTCCAACCTTTGCCTCCACTTTGAATGGTCCCACACGTCGATCGTTGAGCTTCTCGGATGGTCGATTCTGTTGCACTTTTGACCCTTCAACGTACACCTTATCTCCGACTTTGAACTCAGGTGCTGGTACACGTTTCTGGTCATAGTACTTCTTCATCCGCTCTTGGGCCTTCTTAATTGCCACCGTTGCATCCTCACGCACGCGCTGCATCTTTTTCGCGAATTCTTCTGCTGCCTCGACCTTAGAGTCATATGGTCCTTCGACGCCTTTCCAGGGATGGTACCCATGATCTAGGAAGAATGGCGAGACCTTGGTCGAAGCATGAGCTTTGTCGTTGTAGGCGAACTCGGCCAACGGTAACCATTCCGACCAGTCTGATTGGTGGTGGTTGACATAGATGCGGAGATAGTGTTCAATCTCTTTGTTCATCCGCTCTGTCTGACCGTCGGTCTGAGGATGGTATGCCGTGCTTGGGTTCATCTCTGTTCCCAGCAGCCGATTAAGCTCACGCATGAAGTCGGATACATAGCGGGGGTCTCGGTCTGAGATTATCTTCCGAGGAACCCCGTGATATCGCACAATCCGATCGCGTGTCAAGCGTGCGATTCCCTCGCTGTTGATCTTGATGCTCACAGGCTCAATATGGATCCGTTTGGTAAACAAGTCGACCCAGACTTGGATAGCTGTAAAGCCATTACTTTCTGGTAGTGGGCCGATCAAGTCCATTGACACTGTCTCCCATGGTCCATTGGGGACACTATGGGGTTTCAGGAATCCATGAGTTCGTTGTCTCCATCGAGTCCGTTGGCATGCATCACAGGTTCGGATATACTCTTTGATTTGGTTACCCATTCTGGGCCACCAATATTTACGTTCAATGAGTTCCTGGGTCCGATATTCTCCTGGATGTCCAACAAGCGGGGTATCATGATGCAAGCGAATGATCCGTTCGCGAAGAGTATCATCTCGAGGCACATAGATCTTGTCTCGGTAAAGGATCAGGTCGCCATCTTTTCGCCAATCAGGCAGCAACTTTTCAAGGGCCAATTTGACGCTGGTATCTAATCTTCTAGTCGATTTGATCTGACTAAGAAGATCGTCTTCTCTGGTCCCTCGAAGTGTATTTGAGTCGCTCTGAATAGTTCTGGCTTTAGGAGAATGACGTCCTTATTATCGTCCTTTCCTTGATCATGATCAGCCCGTCGAGATAGCAGGTCAGCCTTCCGATTAAGCGCTCCGGGCCGATGGTGCAGTGTGAAGTCATATTGTGACAATTCAGTGACCCATCGGGCTTGTCGGCGATTCAGTTTCTGGGGCTTCTTGAAATATTCGAGGTTTTGATGATCAGTGAAGATCTCGAACGTCTCCTTAGCACCCATGAGGATGGCACGATATTCTTCCAGCGCAAACATGATGGCGAGCATTTCTTTGTCATAGATTTCGTAATTTCGCTCTGTCTCCGTCAGGCTATGTGACAAGAACCCAACAGGACGCCATACACCATTCTGTTCTTGACTAAGAATGGCTCCAATTGCACCTTCAGAAGCATCAGCCTCAAGACGGAATTTTCCATCGTCCGTTGGCAGTGCCAGTACAGCATCCTCAGCTATTCGCGACTTCAGTCCATCGAAGGCTTGTTGCTGTTCTGGTCCCCAAGTCCAACCGCCTTTGCCAGTGAGCTTGGTCAAAGGTCGAGCCACTTCGCTGTATCCTCGAATAAATCGGGGTAGAAGTTGGTGAACCCTAGGAAAGCTTGCACATGCTTTACTGTTCTGGGCTGCGGCCATTCCATGACACCTTTGATCTTCACGGGATCCATTTTCATTGAGTTGTGCGAGATAATCACTCCCAGATACTCAATCTCAGTGCGTTCAAATTCACACTTTTCGGGTTTGAGATAGAGTTTGTGCTTCTGGAGAACCTCAAGCACCTGGCGAACAATCTTCCGATGTTCCTCCAGTGAATCCGTAAAGATAAGAATATCGTCAAGATAGACGACAACGTGTCCTTCATTGATCAGATCACGTAAGATGTCATTCATCATTGTTTGGAATGTTGCCGGCGAATTGGTAAGCCCAAAGAACATGACTAAGGGTTCGAACAGTCCTCGGTTGGTTCGGAAAGCTGCCTTCCACTCGTCTCCCTCCTTGATGTGCACATTATTATAACCCCAGCGAATGTCAAGCTTTGTGAAGTATCGGGCACCTTGGAGCTTATTGACAAGCTCAGAGATCAAGGGCAGAGGATAACGGTTTTTAATCGTCATCTCGTTTAACTTCCGATAATCTTGCACAGGTCGAAGAGAACCGTCTTTTTTCTTGACAAAGAAGAAGGCAGACGCCATCGGTGACTTTGATGGTTGGATGCGTCCGCTCTTTAGGTTTTCTTCCAGGAAATTGTCAAGCTCTCTTTGTTCATCACGAGACAGAGGATAGATTTTGCAATCTACAGCCTTAGAGTCTGGCTTGAGTTCGATCGCATGATCCCATGGACGACGTTCAGGTAGAGAGTCAAATGATTCTTTAGCGAACACTTTGACAAACTCTCGATACTGATTGGGAATCTTCTCCTCGGTCATTCGTTCTTTGTTTCGACCAGCTTCTTCTGCCATTCGCTGTGCTTGGGTCTCCTTTAGTCGGAGATCAACTGCTGGACCAAAGTCCACGAGCAAGATCGACTCTCCTTCTTCCAGATCAGGGTCGGCTTGGAACTCTCCATCACGAGCATTGCATTCAACAGGGCAGCGAGAAAACTTGATCTTTTGGGAGCGCCAGTCAATTTCAGGGTTATGTTTGAGAAGCCAATCGTATCCAATGAAGACACGGGCTTTACCCAGTCCAGTGACAAGGAAGCGTTGCATTTCCCAATGATCTCCAACACCCATGCGTAGTTCGACATAGTGTGTTATTTTGCCATGAGTGTTCTCGGTGCCGTCTGCATTGCGGGCGATAATATGAGAGTCCAGCTCTTTCAACTCAAATCCTTCAGCTTGGGCATATGCTCGGTCAATGCAGGTCGTTGTGCAACCATTGTCAAGCAAAGCCTTTATTGCGCGAACCTTGCCAGTCTCAGGAACCATGAGAGTTATTGGGACCAACATCTCATAGCGTTTACGTTCCCGTTGAAAGTCTTTCAGTTCCTGACTAAGACGATCTGGCTTGGTTCTAGCTTGTCGCGCAGCAGCCTCTTGCATCCGGATAGAGTCTCGAACCCTAGTGTGCGCTGGGACTGGAGGTACAGTCACATCAGCCTCCGCCTCCTCACTTCCTCTCTCAGTCTTTGTTGATGCGGTTTTTCTCCGCAGGCCTTTTGGAACTCAGTCCACCACTCATCTTTCTCAGCACGCTTTTGTTCCTTTAAGTTATGAAGACGATTCTGATTTTGCAAAACATGGATACGACGAGAGTTGTAAAGGAATTCATGTATGTCCTTTCGTAACGAGTCCGAGTCGGTATCATAAAAAGAGTCCGTAGCAGGCATATCGGGAGTCGCATTTAATTTACTGAGAGGGGAATAACGTCCATATTTCGAATCAATAGTTTCGGATCGCTCCGTCTCCTTGGCCAGGGGAGAGGAGCGCTTTAAAAACCCGCCTCGCGCAACTTCTGGATCAACTGTGCTAACGTGCCATCGAACTTGTCACCCTCATCAACTTGAGCCATCAAGGCCCTAACGCTGAGTTTCTTGTCAGACTGCGGGTCGGGCCGTGCAAGGACCTCTCCTAAGAACGCGCGCCCGGAACAGAACAGACGAATAGTCGGGCCCGCAAGTATGGCGGGCGGGGTAGATCGAAACCGAAAGGGCCCGTGAACTCGGTCCCTTGCCGTAGTCGGTGGTCGAAGGTTCGAATCGGGTCGTGTCGGGCCCGATGAGTCGATAGCGTCTCCTCGCACGGAGTAAGGTAGTTCTTCAGACGATCTAAGCGATAGAGTACAGGGTACACTATCGCGCATTATATACGCTGGCCCGCAAAGGGGGTGATCGGACACCCTGGCCCCTCCTCCTCCTCCTCACTCCCGTTCCTGGCCGCAGAGGGGACGATCGCACATCCCTTGCGGGCCAGGCGCTACTCCTGACCTCCTAGCACTCCTCCCCATTCCCCTGGTGTCGAGTTGGGCTCGGCGACGGCTCGACGCTGTCGTTCTCGGTCACGTGCTTCCCACGTGTGCGTTCCTCCTACTGGGGCGCATGTTCCCCGTCGTCACGTGCTGCGTGTTACGGGCCCGCAATGGCCCGACACCAGCGCCGGAGCGGACGGGCCGGGTCTTATCCGTGACATCACCCCCCCCTAGGAACGACTCGTCTCGAGTCGGCGTGGCTCGGTCGCCCGGTTTCTCGGGTTTAATTTTGACTCTAGCTCGTCCTTCCGATCGCAAATTCCATCCAGCCCATAAGCTTAAGCTAAGCTTCGGCTGCGCATTTTAATCTCCCATGGCTTCTGACGCCTCGTGGCGTCCGCAGATCGATTCTTCCTGTCCATCAAGTGTTTCACCGCGGTCACGTGCGGCGTAGCGTTTCGTGTTGCCAATTCAGTTGCGCGTCCTTTGTTCATATTGCTTGCGAGTGGGCTGTGCTGCGCGCCTCGGTCGAAGTTCGATATAGAACGTTCGTTCCCCATATAAGCCAGGGCTTTTCCCTTCTGATCCTCTTCATGTCGTCCCCCAACTTGTACCGCTCCGGGTTGTTGCCCCCCTTTGGCTCTCAGATGGTTCCCCCGTCGTCGGAGCCTGGTCGCCTGTTTGTTCGTTTTGCCTCCATGTCGCTCGTCGAGTTCCCTGCTTCCTGGCCCCTCTTGCAAGGGCGAGACCCGTCGTACCGGGAGTCATTCGAGCCCCTCCGCCTGTTGGAGGACTTGCCTCCGTCTCAAGCCGCCGACTATTCTTCCAAGCTGTTCCCTCGGTTAGCCCCCGTAGTCCGTTCCCATCGAGCTTCTACTCTCCCAGTCCCCCTGCCGCGCCCTTACTGCCGTCGTCCTCCCTTCGAATCTTGTGGCAGGGCGAGTTCGACCGCCTGATGAAAGCCGGTCTGTGGCAGCCGGTTGTCTTCGGGCCCCACCACCTTTACTTTGGCGTTTTGTTTGATGCGTTCCCCTCCTCCTTCGTCTGGCGTCGCGAGGACGGCTCCCTTCAGGATATCCGCCCCTTGTTCGGACAACTGGGCCGTGGCCTCCTTGCCCATCTCCTTTCTGCCGACACTTCCTCCCCGATGCTTTGTTCTTTCCCCGTTTGTGGCGTTGGGTGGTACGTTCCCTTCCTTGCCCGCTTCCGATCGTGTGCTGACGGTCTCCGCCCAGCGCCTCATCCTTCACGCCTTGTCTTGCGCTGCCTCCGTTGGCCTCCCCTCCTTCGTCTCAGACCGATTCCTCGTCTTGGCCCACGTGGCCGCTTTCGCGTGTTTCCCGGAGAGAATATAACTCGGCCCGATACGCTGGCCCGTCTGCTGGGCCCTCTCCCTCCGTCTCTCGTGCGCCGTTCCTTCACGCCGACCGGTGGTCGTCATTCGTTCGGGTAGTCTTCTTGCCGGATCCTCGGGACGAGGTCGCGTTCTCGGGTGGCCCTTCATTGGATGAGGCGGAGGCGGGCGTCTCTTTTAGCTTCCTCCCTTTGGCAACTTGGTTAGACGATCAATTCCCGAGCCCTGGAAGTGATCCGGAAGGTGCCGGGGTGACGGCCCTGATGGGAAAGCGCGTGCCCCCTACGCCCGTGGCTCGGGCGCGATCCTCCCCCTCTATGGAGATCGACGTGGAGCATGACGGTGCCCCGCCTGTTTCGACCCTCCTGTTCCTCCCCTCTGATCCGGACTCGAGTTCGGATGTGGAAGTCATTGCCGGCCCCCGTCGCTTGTCCTCGCTGGGGATCGACCCTTCGGAACACGATTCGGTAGAGGATGAGCTTGACCCTCCTTTTTCCCGGCCTCGTCGCCTACCCCGTTGCACCGGGATTTCGGCACCCCCTTGGCCCCTCGTCTCGAGTCCACTGGACAGCTGGCGCTTTTTCGGGAGAGCCCCCCGTCGCCCGGGGACCGTGATCCGATCCCTCTCCCCTGCTGCGAGTATTGCATCGCTCATGATCGTTTGTGCACCGTGTGGGGCCCCAGACAGTTCTCCCCAGAAACTCCCTGGTCCCGTGCGTCGGGCTTGTGACGCGTGTAGCCCGCTCCATCGTGCTTGTCTGCGCTGGCGGTCTTTTGCAGATGCGTACAAGGCTCGCTCCGCGGCTCTGCACGATTTTTCCTTCGAGTTTTGGGAGCGTCAAGTCGAGGATGGCGAGTTTGCGCTGCTACGTCCCGATCCCCGCTTCGCTGATCTAGTCGGGCTGTCCGCATCGGTCCCGTACCGGTCCTTCTTGTTCTCCTATTTGCCCCGATCAAACGAGGATCGGTTCGGGCGGAGCCCAACCCCGACGGTCGGGCCTTCTTCGGGCCGTCGTCGCCGCCCGGTCGTCCTTTCGTCAGCGTCTTCTCGGGACTCCTCCCCGTCCCCCGTGCGAAAACGAGTTCGCACCCGCTCGCCGTCTCCCCCACCATCGTCAAGTCGGCCCCCGCCGAGGCCCCGCCCCACTTTCCGCCGGCCGGCCTCCCCTGTCGCGAATCGCTCGTTAGGAGAGGCCTCGTCCCGGCCATCCGTCCCCTGGGGTGAGACCCACCCTCTTTCTTATCCCACCATGGGTTTCCAGGTGCCTTCGTTCCCTCGAGTCTCCCTGTGGTTCGGGAGGGATGGGACTTGGATCGGGCCATTGCCGAGTCTCGCCGGTTGCATGGGACCCGTCGGTACCCGCCGATCAGCGCTTGTCTCCGTTGGGCGTGCTGTTGCTGCAACAGTCGGCGGTTCATTCGGCCGACGGGGGCTTCCCGGATGCTCGGACCCGCGCACTCGCGGAGTTGTCGTCGATGCGTTCCCTGGATGCAGACCTCCGGTTGGTGAACTCGCTGGAGTCCCTGACCGCCTCGCGGACGTCGCCGACGTGTGCCGCTATCTGGGCGCCATTCTTCTGGCTATCCACCGGTCCGAAGGAGAGAGGTCGGGATTCTGGGAAACGCCGGAGGGTTTAGAGCGTCGGGCCGCTGAACGAGAGGTATATGCGAATGTGTGCCGTCAGGACGGCCTGAGCTTCGACATGATGGACCTGGATTAGGCTTCGGCGGGTCGTTCGTCGTCTTTCGGCGACCTCGGCCGGAGTTCCCCGTCTACTCGGGTCGCGGCGTTCGGGTATCCTCCTCCTTTTGTTTTGCTGTCATTGTTCGCGCGCTCTGTCCAGTCGGCCCCCTCCCGTAGGGCGCCCCCGTGATGATTCGGACCGTATCGTGTTTGTTTTTGGTCTGCGTGTTTTTTCCCCTTTTTTTGTATTTTGGCTGTTTTGTAATCGATCGATTCGTCTTGCGCTCGTCCGTTGTGTGATGGGTGAAGAAAGAGTTTTATTATTAGGGGCAGAGGCCCCGCCACAGATTAAGTAGAGCAGATTACGAGAGAGATAAGAACGGGCCCCCAGGGCCTTCGTGCGGAGGGAGGTGTGTCCCATTTCGTCAGGCAGAGTGTGCCGGTGGCCCGGGCGGTCCGAGACGATCGGATCGGGGTTCGGCCGTGCCGGGGAGGGCGGGGAGTTGTTGAGGCGTCGGCGCTTGCGGCGGGCCCGGCGCCCTGGGCCGGGCAAGTGTGTTCCATGTGCCGATGGTGTTCGTCCAAGGAGACCCGCCTAGGGGTGCCCCACTTCAGGGCGGGCTCCTTTCTCCCGTAGAGGACGCGGTTGAAGACCACGGGCTGGGCTTCGAGGGTGCGTCCGTATAGGTAGGCAAGGGAGGCGATGACGATAGCCACTATCGTGGCCCACGCCGGGAGTGCGATGACGGTGGTAGTGTCCATTCTGTTGCGGGTGTAGGGGGATCGCTTAGATTCTGTCAGACTGCGGGTCGGGCCGTGCAAGGACCTCTCCTAAGAACGCGCCCCGAACAGAACAGACGAATAGTCGGGCCCGCAAGTATGGCGGGCGGGGTAGATCGAAACCGAAAGGGCCCGTGAACTCGGTCCCTTGCCGTAGTCGGTGGTCGAAGGTTCGAATCGGGTCGTGTCGGGCCCGATGAGTCGATAGCGTCTCCTCGCACGGAGTAAGGTAGTTCTTCAGACGATCTAAGCGATAGAGTACAGGGTACACTATCGCGCATTATATACGCTGGCCCGCAAAGGGGGTGATCGGACACCCTGGCCCCTCCTCCTCCTCCTCACTCCCGTTCCTGGCCGCAGAGGGACGATCGCACATCCCTTGCGGGCCAGGCGCTACTCCTGACCTCCTAGCACTCCTCCCCATTCCCCTGGTGTCGAGTTGGGCTCGGCGACGGCTCGACGCGTCGTTCTCGGTCACGTGCTTCCCACGTGTGCTTCCTCCTACTGGGGCGCATGTTCCCCGTCGTCACGTGCTGCGTGTTACGGGCCCGCAATGGCCCGACACCAGCGCCCGGAGCGGACGGGCCGGGTCTTATCCGTGACATTTCTTCTGAGGGGGGTCCGGGCAGTTGCGACTAATGTGGCCAATTTTGCCACAGTTGAAGCAGCGCAGAGGTTTCCACTTCTGTCGAGCGCGGTCGACGTCCATGGCATCGGGGTCTTTGGCAGGCGCAGTCACTTGCGGTACTGGGGCATGTGGGGCGGCGGGCGGAGTACGTTGGAATTGAGGTATGAAACCAAACGTCTGTCCGCGGCGGCCCAAACGCAGCCTGTTCCGAGACAAGTTCGCGTCGATCTGCATCAGACGCTCTTTCCATTCCAAATAGGTTTTGGGCAGGGCAGTGCCTCCCACATAGATAGGACCAGTGATCTCCGTATTGACTAACTCCTCAAGAAGCTGGATCAGGAACGCGTCGTATGTACAAGGCTTGGCATTGGGACTATAGCCAGCCTGTTCTGCCAGCAATTCAAAAGACTGGAAGAAGTCGGTCAGCGACATCTTATTTTGACGAGTAGTCGTCAGCTTCAGATGCGCTGCCTGTGCGATGTTCGTATCCTTGAATGAGAGTTCCAGCTCCGATGAGATCGTCGAATGTATAGGTGGCCGCAAGCACACCATTCTTAAGGGTTCGCTTTTTCCAATTGCGCACCCAGTCAGCTGCCGTACATGCGGAAGCATCTGCAGATCGAAGGTACGAGATCAAGAACCAAATTCGCTTATGATCCGTATCGAGCGCATCAGCGTAAGCCGCAATATAAGTTGTGACGGAATCGTAGAAATTTTCCCAAAGCGATTTCTCGCCAGAGAAGAGAGGAGGGGGGTTATAAGTACGACGCGAGACATGTTGGTTGGTTGTTGGGGTGCGGGTGCAGGTGTTGGTTGGGGGTACGGTTGCGGGGGTAGGAGCAATGGCAAGAGTGGCCAAGGCGGAGATTGGGGAAGGAGGAAGAGAGTCGAGGTAAAAGTGGTTGAATGGAGAGGGGATAGGGGAGAGAGAGCGGGGTGTAGAATTTCTTGAAGACTCCTCAGAAGGAGCCCCTGACGAGAGGTCAGGGATCAAAGCGCGGAGAGCGCCACAGAGGATGGACCGGAGAGTCCGTTGTCGGGGGTCCAAGAGACCTGTTGCGTGAGAGGAATCCACCGGGGCCTTCTACGACACACCCCGCCTGGACGAACTAGGGTTCTCCGAAGATTGCCCCTGCGCTCCTTGTAGCAGCTATGACTCTACGAAAGCACCTGGGTTGGGCCAGACGTCTCTCTTGCAAGTACGAAGCGCGTGTCCTCTCGAGTGGGTCCCTTGGATTGTCGTCTCCAAGTGTACCTAGCCAAGAAGAAAAGAACCTAGAGCAAAAGGACCTAGAGCAGACGACCTAAAGCAGAAGAGAAGAGGCGTGGGAAAGGGATGGGAGGAAAATTGGCGATAGTTTCGGGGTAGGGGAGTGGTTTGGGTAGGTGGTAGGAGGTAGGAAGGTACGAGGGTAAGAGGGTAGTCTTCGAATTATGTCACAAACAACACCAATTCAGAGGATGCCAGTTGGCCAGTGAAGGCAAGCAAGAAGCACCGTGAAAGGATATCGTAAAGATGATGGAATTCGAAGACTGGGGTACAAGACGAAATCTACTCTACTTATATACACTACTACCATGTGTTTACCATGCCTAATACGAGAGGCAATGACGTCATACTTTAGCCATGCCTTTACGTGCTGTTTGCCTCATGTCCAACTCCACGCTGTCAATCAACATCAGCATCGACATCTGATGATCCAATCACCATCTTATTGTCCATCTTATCTCCTCCTTGTCTTATCTTATCAACCAGGGCCAAAATAAAAGGTTTAAAAAGGCGAAGAAAAAGGGTTTTTGAACCCAGGGTTTGACACACTGTCAACTTTTATTTTATTTTTCTGCTAAGAAAAATTCAGTACAGAAGCCTGAATTAGTTTGCACCTATTTTGTGGGTCAAACAAAAACTCCCAGGTTGTATTGCCAGATTTGCGAACAAATGTGTCCACTGGCCATTTGTGAGTTTCAAAAACCGCGATGTACTAGCACAAAAATTAGATATCTCTGTCCTTTTATCTCTGTGAAAGCAAAATATTTTATATGCTTTGCTTGTGTCAAAATTGAACAAAAAACCACCAGTTTGAACTGATTTTTTGCTTGAAAACTGGCCATTTTTGTGCTAGCTTCTGCTAAAAAATACTCCTAAAACCACCCTGTGTTCATGCACTGGCAAATTAGGATGAGAGAGGTGGTGCAGCACTGGTGCTGCGGTGGTCACGCAATTCGCGGGGCACAATTCATGTCACGCGGCTCACGTCACTTTTTTCATGCACTCAGCTTGCTTGGCCTATCTACAGTGCCCATGGGCACTTCTCGATTGCCGGATATAGGTGATGTGACACCTCCGAAGGCAGCCGAAACCACATTTTCCCAGGACTTGTCAAAGGTCCGAAAAGTGCATAAATCGATAGGTCTCAGCAAGAGCTACCGACTAATAAAATTTCTAAGGAATCGGACAAGATTTCAATTTTCAGAGTGTCAGAAAAGTGAAATATCGTGCGAAAATGGGCCTTCTAGGGCCCAGATTGATGCCGTGATGCCCGATGACCCGCGGAAACGTGTTTTTGGCTCAAGATCTACCTCTTGACTGGTCAAAAATGGAAAAAAACTCCACTTTGCCATTGGCAGGCCATGTCACATAGTGTAACACCGGCCACTCTCTTAGGCTTGCCGCAAGAGGTGGCAGATTCATCAGATCTGCCAACAGACAACAACACGTGCCTCGACCCCCCCCCCCCAGATTTGGGAACTGTCATCGGCCGCATCACTGGTGAGTGACAGCCTGAGCAGCGATTCTGTCTTTCTTCCTTGCAACTTGAACTTCCTTGATGAACAAGGGCTTGTTGCTGCACTGCTGAGCCAGCGCACCACCGCTGGACTCCTACATGACCAGCACCATCACCTCATTCGTCAATCCCCCTCTAAACCCTCAGTGTGGATAAACACAATGATGCACCATTGCGTGTAAATAATGAACATACTCCTGGCCAATTCGAGTTCCCCGCTTAGTATACTAGTAGACAACTGTATTCTATCTCTTTTCATGCACAGTCGTCGCCAACCAGCAGTCCGCATCACCGGGCAACAACCAAATTCGGCGACATCTGTCATTATTGATCAATCTTATGTTTTTAGCTGGTTGGCAGGGCTGACGAATCTGCCACCTCTTGGCTTGCCGACTGTCGAATGGCCATCAGCAGCATGGTTGTCACCAGAGATGGGTGTTTTAGGCTTGTTTGGGTCTAATCTCGTTCGCTGGAGGGAGAAATACCATCAAAATTTCTGCAAGAAGGGCCGAAAAAGTGAAACACCGTGGGAAAATCCAACTTAAAGGCATAAATCCAGAAAACCACTTGATCTGGTGATGGGACATGAGACATGAGACAGCTGTCTTATGGGGAGCTGTGGAAATACCCAGGGGGCAATGTAGATATCCACCAGGGTGATAGTATCTTCTCTCCCTGGTTGTTCACAGATAAACACATGGTTCTAATGTCTTTCCCCCTGGGGCAAAAGCAACTAGTCCCCTGGTTATTGCTCAGAGATGCCCCTGGTTGTGCATGTAGTAAAGCTTGGCACGAGTGCCACGAATAAATATTTGTACTCTTCCCGTGGGTATTTCAATTCCCAAAACCTGAACTCACATTCATCCCATCCGGCATCCGTACGGTTGGCATCCGCGGATGTCACACTCACGGATTCAAGAGTGTCGAAAGTTTTTAGATATAGATACAAAAACTATATCACATGTAGACTAATTGTCACTAACTTCTACCTCCTCATCACTTGATTCATCATCCGCTGTGTTGTTAGCTCCCCGCTTTCGAGACACCCGCGTCGAGAGTTTTTGCACAGCCTTCTCCTCCGGGATCAGGCCATCTCGGCGCCACGCAGATACAAGGGCATTTGCCCGGATGGTCTCTGGCGATAATGCGTGTCGTCGCTTCGTGACCATGCCACCACCATGTGAGAATGCGCGCTCTACATCAACTGAAGTCGCTAGAACAGACATTAGAATAGAACACATACTTGAAGACAGTTCACATACCTGGTGCTCCAAGAAAGTCTTCAGCCATCTGTATCAGCGCCGCGTTGTTCGGCGAGGGCTTAGCCGCGTACGGGGACAGCGTCCCAAACCAGAGGAGTGGCTTCTGGCAGTTATCGCGAGGGATTGGAGGAGAGGCCAGAAGGTCTTCGAATGGGTCTGCACTGATCGGCTTTGCATCGAGGGTGTCAAAAATTGTCTTCGGGGCCGTGACCGCGACTGCTGCTGGCGCCTCCACACGATAGTGGTCAATCCACTGCTGGCGTGCGATCTCCACTGCTGTATCCTTCCACTCTCGTTCCCACCCCACGCTCTCGAAGTACGCCAGGCCATACGACGGGTGCATCACTGAACATTTATTAGTCCATTAATCATGAGAAGAGCAGCGCGTAAACTTACACATAGCGACACGATAAATAATCGAGTCGTCAGTTTTGGAATAATACTTGTCGAGAATTCCGAGCCCCGCCACAGCCGCCATTCGGACCACGGCAAACATAGATTGCTGTGTCGATTTGAGGGGTCGTGCTGGTGCCGCCTTTGGGTGAATGAAGACAGTTGTCTCGGTACTTTGCGCGATATCCTCAAGATGCTGGTTGAGCAAGTCGATGATTGGGATCACCTCGAAGATTCGAGGGTGCTTGTTGGTCGAGAGGCGGATCGTAGCATCTTTGAACGGCTGCCACAATCGTTAGCATCAATAATAGTATGCCAATGTAGCCCACAAACCTTCAACACTATTTGTAGTTGGTGTACGACCTGCCACTCTTCATTCGAGAGGAGCAACTTCTTGATACTCGAGCGGCCCGTTGACGTCGTGCATAGACGGTCAAGAGCCGGTTGGAGCTCCAGCCCACGCGGATAGAGCAATTTCCGCAAGCTGCTTTCGCAACCGTTCGGAATTGAAGATTCGGTGGCCAAGACGGTTGAGCTGGCAGGACAAATGAGCTCTTCGCTTTTTTATACCAAAAAGCGGACACACCTTGCGATAGGCATTCTGTGCCATCTTCCTCTCCTGTTCATCCAACAACAAATCAAGCGCTCTTGCCTCCAGTAGCGCCTCCAAATCTAAATCGGCGATCGCAGCAGCGTCCGCTCGCTTCAACAGCATCCTCCACCTCTTCCATCGCCGCCAGAAGCTCGTCGTCATCGACAGCGTCGAATTCATCATCGTCCTCGCCAGCGTCGCTCGCTTCAACAGCATCCTCCACCTCTTCCATCGCCGCCAGAAGCTCGTCGTCATCGACAGCGTCGAATTCATCATCGTCCTCGCCAGCGATTGGCTTCGAACCTTTCGGCGGGACAAAAGGCGAGAGAATTGCCTAGATTTGTTGAGAGAGTTGCTGGGTGACAAGAGAGCACGACATACCTTCACAACCAGGTTCAGAATATGCGCAAAGCATCGAATACGAGTTGCTTGGCTCAGTCGAGCGGTCGTTGGCAACATCTCGACGAGATTTTCCACCATTGTGTCGTTATTGCTGGCATTATCGCCGACAATACTAAGCACCTACAGGGGCAGGTTCAAGCAACCGCAGGGAGGATTCATGAGCATAATGTACCTTGTTTTGAATGCCAAACTCGGCGAATGTGTCGGCAATAGCTCGTGCAAGGTTGTGCCCGGTATGCGAGATCGAAAGGCTGCAAGATGTCAGACTGCGGGTCGGGCCGTGCAAGGACTTCTCCTAAGAACGCGCGCCCGGAACAGAACAGACGAATAGTCGGGCCCGCAAGTACGGCGGGGCGGGGTAGATCGAAACCGAAAGGGCCCGTGAACTCGGTCCCTTGCCGTGGTCGGTGGTCGAAGGTTCGAATCGGGTCGTGTCGGGCCCGATGAGTCGATAGCGTCTCCTCGCACGGAGTAAGGTAGTTCTTCAGACGATCTAAGCGATAGAGTACAGGGTACACTATCGCGCATTATATACGTGGGCCCGCAAAGGGGGTGATCGGACACCCTGGCCTCTCCTCCTCCTCCTCGCTCCCGTTCCTGGCCGCAGAGGGGACGATCGCACATCCCTTGCGGGCCAGGCGCTACTCCTGACCTCCTAGCACTCCTCCCCATTCCCCTGGTGTCGAAGTTGGGCTCGGCGACGGCTCGACGCGTCGTTCTCGGTCACGTGCTTCCCACGTGTGCGTTCCTCCTACTGGGGCGCATGTTCCCGTCGTCACGTGCTGCGTGTTACGGGCCCGCAATGGCCCGACACCAGCGCCGGAGCGGACGGGCCGGGTCTTATCCGTGACATCACCCCCTCCCTAGGAACGACTCGTCTCGAGTCGGCGTGGCTCGGTCGCCCGGTTTCTCGGGTTTAATTTTGACTCTAGCTCGTCCTTCCGATCGCAAATTCCATCCAGCCCATAAGCTTAAGCTAAGCTTCGGCTGCGCATTTTAATCTCCCTGGCTTCTGACGCCTCGTGGCGTCCGCAGATCGATTCTTCCTGTCCATCAAGTGTTTCACCGCGGTCACGTGCGGTATAGCGTCGGTCTTTTTCAATTCAGTTGCGCGTCCTTTGTTCGTATTGCTTGCGAGTAGGCTGTGCTGCGCGCCTCGGTCGAGTTCGATATAGAACGCGTTCGTTCCCCCATATAAGCCGGGGCTTCCCCTTCTAATCCTCTTTATGTCGTCCCCCAACTTGTACCGCTCCGGGTTGTTGCCCCCTCTCAGCTCTCAGATGGTTCCCCCATCCTCAGAGCCGGGTCGTCTGTTCGTCCGCTTCGCCTCTATGTCTCTCGTCGAGTTTCCTGCTTCCTGGCCCATCGCGCAAGGGCGAGACCCGTCGTACCGGGAGTTGTTCGAGCCCCTGCGCCTGTTGGAGGACTTGCCCCCGTCTCAAGCCGACGACTATTCCTCCAAGCTGCTCCCTCTGTTGGCCCCCGTAGTCCGTTCACATCGAGCTCCCGCTCTCCCAGTCCCCCCCGCAGCGCCCCCGCGGCCGTCGTCTTCCCGCCGAATCTTGTGGCAGTGCGAATTCGACCGCCTAATGAAGGCCGGTCTGTGGCAGCCGCTTGTCTTCGGGCCCCATCACCTCTATTTCGGTGTTCTGTTCGATGCTCCCCCCTCCTCCTTCGTCTGGCGTCGCGAGGACGGCTCTCTTCAGGATGTTCGCCCTTTGTTTGGACAACTGGGCCGTGGCCTCCTTGCGCACCTCCTCGCTGCCGACGCTGCCTCGCCCAGTGATTCGTTTTTTCCCCGTCTGTGGCGTTGGGTGGTATGTCTCCTTCTCTGTGCGCTTTCGGCCGGTGCTGACTGGCTCCGTTCAGCGACTCATCCTTCACGCCTTGTCTTGCGCCGCTTCTGTCGGCCTCCCCTCCTTCGTCTCAGACCGATTCCTCGTCCTAGCCCACGTGGCCGCTTTCGCGTGTTTCCCAAAGAGAACGTAGCTCGGCCCGATCGCTGGCCCGACTACTGGGTCCTCTCCCTCCATCTCTCGTGCCGCCGTTCCTTCATGCCGACCGGTGGTCGTCCTTCATCCGGGTGGTTTCCTTGCCTGATCCTCGGGAGGAGTTTGCCTTCTCGGGCGGCCCCTCGTTGGATGAGGCGGAAGCGGGTGTTTCGTTCAGCTTCCTCCCGTTGGGGGCCTGGTTGGATGATCAATTTCCGAGCCCCGAGAGTGATCCGGAGGGTTCCGAGTCGACGGCCCCGGTTATGAAGCGCGTTCCCCCTACTCCAGTGGTTCGGGCGCGGTCTTCGTCTTCGATGGAGGTTGACGTGGAACGGGATGGTGCCCCGCCGGTTTCGACCCTGCTTTTCCTACCTTC
The DNA here is from genome assembly GCF_014461135.1 of Mycena indigotica. Lineage (NCBI taxonomy): Eukaryota > Fungi > Basidiomycota > Agaricomycetes > Agaricales > Mycenaceae > Mycena > Mycena indigotica. Next base: position 87,090 of record NW_023503017.1, on the reverse strand, counting down.
CGACTCGGGTTCGGATTCGGATGTGGAGGTGATCGCCGACCCTCGTCGTTTGTCTTCGGTGGGGATCGACGCCTCTGAACACGAGTCGGCTACGGATGCCCTCGACCCTTCCTTCTCCCCAGCCGTGTCGCCTGCCCCGTTGCAACGGGATTTCGGCACCCCCTTGGCCCCTCGTCTTGAATCTACTGGACAGCTGGCGCTTTTCGAGGGGAGCCCCTCGTCAACCGGGAACAGTGATCCGATCCCTTTCCCCTCGCTGCAGTATTGCATCGCTCATGATCGTTTGTGCACCGTGTGGGGGCGTCCCAGATAGTTCTCCCCAGAAACTCCCTGGTCCCGTGCGTCGGGCTTGTGACGCGTGCAGCCCGCTCCATCGTGCCTGTCTGGCGTTGGCGGTCTTTTGCAGATGCGTACAAGGCTCGCTCCGCGGATCTGCACGATTTTTCCTTCGAGTTTTGGGAGCGTCAAGTCGAGGATGGCGAGTTTGCGCTGCTACGTCCCGATCCCCGCTTCGCTGATCTAGTCGGGCTGTCCGCATCGGTCCCGTACCGATCCTTCTTGTTCTCCTATTTGCCCCGATCAAACGAGAATCGGTTCGGGCGGAGCCCAACCCCGACGGTCGGGCCTTCTTCGGGCCGTCGTCGCCGCCCCGGTCGTCCTTTCGTCAGCGTCTTCTCGGGACTCCTCCCCGTCCCCGTGCGAAAAACGAGTTCGCACCCGCTCGCCGTCTCCCCCCCCCATCGTCAAGTCGGCCCCCGCCGAGGCCTCGCCCGCTTTCCGCCGGCCGGCCTCCCCTGTCGCGGATCGCTCATTAGGAGAGGCATCGTCCCGGCCATCCCGTCCTGCGGGTGAGACCCACCCTCCTTCTTATCCCACCATGGGTTTCCAGGTGCCTTCGTTCCCTCGAGTCTCCCTGTGGTTCGGGAGGGGATGGGACTTGGATCGGGCCATTGCCGAGTCTCGCCGGTTGCATGGGGACCCGTCGGTACCCGCCGATCAGCGCTTGTCGCCGTTGGGCGTGCTGTTGCTGCAACAGTCGGCGGTTCATTCGGCCGACGGGGGGCTTCCCGGATGGTCGGACCCGCGCACTCGCGGAGTTGTCGTCGATGCGTTCCCTGGACGCAGACCTCCGGTTGGTGAACTCGCTGGAGTCCCTGACCGCCTCACGGGACGTCGCCGACGTGTGCCGCTATCTGGGCGCCATTCTTCTGGCTATCCACCGGTCCGAAGGAGAGAGGTCGGGATTCTGGGAAACGCCGGAGGGTTTAGAGCGTCGGGCCGCTGAACGAGAGGTGTATGCGAACGTGTGCCGTCAGGACGGCCTGAGCTTCGACATGATGGACCTGGATTAGGCTTCGGCGACTCGTTGGTCGTTCTTCGCGACATCAGCCGGGATTCCCCGTCTACTCGGGCCTCGGCGTTCGGGTATCCCCGTCCTCTGGTTTGCTGTCATCGTTCGCGCGCCTTGTCAAGTCGGCCCTCTCCCATAGGGCACCCCCGTGGTGGTTCGGACCGTATCGTGTTTTTGTCTGCGTATTTTCCCCTTTTTTGTATTTTTTTCTGCTGTCTGTAATCGATCGATTTGTCTTGCGCTCGTCCGTTGTGCCAGTGTGATGGGTGAAGAAAGAGATTTATTATTAGGGGACAGAGGCCCCGCCACAGATTAAGTAGAGCAGATTACGAGAGAGATAAGAACGGCCCCCAGGGCCTTCGTGCGGAGGGAGGTGCGCCCCATTTCATCAGGCCGAGTGTGCCGGTGGCCCGGGGCGGTCCGAGACGATCCGGATCGGGGTTCGGCCGTACGCGGGGGGGGGGGGAGTTGTTGAGGCGTCGGGCGCTTTGCGGCGGGCCCGGCACCGTGGGCCAGGCAAGCGTGTTCCATGTGCCGATGGTGTTCGTCCAAGGAGACCCGCCTAGGGGTGCCCCACTTCAGGGCGGGCTCCTTTCTTCCGTAGAGGACGCGGTTGAAGACCACGGGTTGGGCTTCGAGAGTGCGTCCGTATAGGTAGGCAAGGGAGGCGATGACGATAGCCACTATCGTAGCCCACGCCGGGAGTGCGATGACGGTGGTAGTGTCCATTCTGTTGCGGGTGTAGGGGGATCGCTTAGATTCTGTCAGACTGCGGGTCGGGCCGTGCAAGGACTTCTCCTAAGAACGCGCGCCCGGAACAGAACAGACGGATAGTCGGGCCCGCAAGTACGGCGGGCGGGGTAGATCGAAACCGAAAGGGCCCGTGAACTCGGTCCCTTGCCGTGGTCGGTGGTCGAAGGTTCGAATCGGGTCGTGTCGGGCCCGATGAGTCGATAGCGTCTCCTCGCACGGAGTAAGGTAGTTCTTCAGACGATCTAAGCGATAGAGTACAGGGTACACTATCGCGCATTATATACGCGGGCCCGCAAAGGGGGTGATCGGACACCCTGGCCCCTCCTCCTCCTCCTCGCTCCCGTTCCTGGCCGCAGAGGGGACGATCGCACATCCCTTGCGGGCCAGGCGCTACTCCTGACCTCCTAGCACTCCTCCCCATTCCCCTGGTGTCGAGTTGGGCTCGGCGACGGCTCGACGCGTCGTTCTCGGTCACGTGCTTCCCACGTGTGCGTTCCTCCTACTGGGGCGCATGTTCCCCGTCGTCACGTGCTGCGTGTTACGGGCCCGCAATGGCCCGACACCAGCGCCGGAGCGGACGGGCCGGGTCTTATCCGTGACACAAGAATATAAGGAGGAAGTACCACAAACAAGAGGAACGAACTCACGGAATCATATCCAAGAGGAAAGTCTTCAGTTCGTGGTTTGTAACATATTGAATGACGAGCCCAACGAAGGACTGGACGTTTGGCGCTGTCCATCCGTCAAGCATTGCATGAAGCATGCCCTTTTCGTTCTGCTGATATTGAGAAGACGAATAGACAAGTTATTGGGCTTGCACTGACCGCGAACAGTTCTTTGACGACTGGCTTCGTCAATTCGAAGATGTACTTGAGGTCTCGTGCAACCATGTCGTTGTTAGGCACAATGACGTTCGGCTGAAGGGTGCGAAAAGCGAGGACAAGCTCCTTGTCGGTGACCGCAAGATGTGGCCGATTGTGGACAGCCACCCAAAGACTAAGGTGGAATCGGAATCGCCCGACATTATAGTCACCCCCCGTTGTATATTTCTTGATGACGCTGGCTCCAGGGTCGCAAACCTTTGCATGGTTGACTAGGTTGCTGGTCGATGTGTCGAAACGAGCACGTTTGAGAGTTTTCGACGGGAATCTGGGCGAAGTTAGGCAATGAAAAACAAGAGAGTGCTTTAGCAACGCACCTTTTGCAGACAAACTTGTAGCGGACGACTCCATCGTCCTCTCCCACGATTATCGTTGGCGGATCGACATAGTGACGATAACATGCCGTCCCATTGCGCTCCCATTCACGTCTTTGAGCATCTTGGAAAAGAAATCAGCGGGTTATAGAGCAACAAACATGGCACACACCAAGGACTGCGGAGTTGTCTGTTATATCAAGATTCTTTTCGTGCTTCTGGAGACGCTTCAGCAGGTCTGCATTGCGCTCTGCAGGTGACAGCTTCTTCTGGCGCTTGGAGTTTGGCTCCTCGTCATCGAGAAGGACGGAGTCGCGGCCTCGTTTAGACATGTGCAGTGGAAAGGATGTGTCGAAGGACGGCCAAGAGCATCTTTTATACCCATGCCGCTTTGCGCTTTGTCGAGCACTGGACGGACGGCCAGTGGCAAGCATTGTTGCTTGGTCGTTGTCGTTTGTGACAAGTCATGATGACAGGCAGTGCCACTGGAGAATCTCGGTCATTTCCCCGACAGTTCCGCCATGTCAAGTAAGCACTGCCACATCCGCACGGATATTCATTGAGCCCAATATCCAGACTCGCATTTGTGCCATCCATGGGAAACGAGTGTATATATTTGCGAATGTAATACTTGTGAATGGATACCTACGAATATTTGTGAAGACATTCATGAGTTTCCGCACTCGTGCCAAGCTTTAGCATGTAGTAGTACACTGGGGGATGTCTGCAACATGCCCAGGGGGATATAAGAAGCCTATGGATTATACAAGTCTAATTCCTGTATAGTTGTATTCTAATAACAGTATATACTAGAATATTTTTCTGGTATGAATGCCAGTGATGATTGATATAATTGAGCTTTTGTTATTATTATTATTATTTTCATAAGCAATCTTGTTGTATATAATAGTTTTATTTGCTGGTTGTTAGGGGAACCCTTGTCAGGCTTCAGGTCAGACTGTGCAAGGCTCTCTGCAAAAACACCCGCCTAGAACAGAACAGATGGTTTGTCAGGCCCATAAGTGAAGTTGTAAGGGCAACCCCGGAGGCCTGAGATCAAGGTCCTAGCAGGGGAGGATCCAAAGCGTGAACATTGGTAAGCGTATACAAATGAAGCTGACCTAGCAGGGGAGGATCCAAAGAGAAGAAACTCTAAGGGTCCGCCTGCTAGGGAGCTGACTATATACTGCTTGTCCGTAGCTGCCGCTGTCAGGCACAGAAGGCTTGGGCGGTGTCGCAGGCGAGGTCCCAGGGCGACCGTCGGGAGGGTGTTGACGGATCGGTGATTGTGCGGGCGAGATGGAGGGCCGGACCGCAGTCGGAACTGGAGTCGGACTGGAATCGGACGCGTCTCCGAGGGGCCGAAAGGGGGGGTTCCTCTGACAGAAGTGAGCAGGGTTTGCCTTAAGTTAAATAAGCCTGGTAAGGTGATATCAGGGGAATCCCCACTTCAGCCTCCTTCAGACTGTCTAAGCACATCTAAGGCACATTGTAAGGGCAACCTCGGAGGCCTGAGATCAAGGTCCTAGCAGGGGAGGATCCAAAGAGAAGAAACTCTAAGTGTCAAACCCTGGGTTCAAAAACCCTTTTTCTTTGCCCTTTAAACCTTTTATTTTGGCCCTGGTTGATAAGATAAGACAAGGAGGAGATAAGATGGACGATAAGATGGTGATTGGATCATCAGATGTCGATGCTGATGTTGATTGACAGTGTGGAGTTGGACATGAGGCAAACAGCACGTAAAGGCATGGCTAAAGTATGACGTCATTGCCTCTCGTATTAGGCATGGTAAACACATGGTAGTAGTGTATATAAGTAGAGTAGATTTCGTCTTATACCCCAGTCTTCGAATTGCATCATCTTTACAATATCTTTTCACGGTGCTTCTTGCTTGCCTTCACTGGCCAGCTGGCATCCTCTGAATTGGTGTTGTTTGTGACACTAAGGGTCCGCCTGCTAGGGAGCTGACTATATACTGCTTGTCCGTAGCTGGGCACAGAAGGCTTGGGCGGCGTCACAGGCGAGGTCCCAGGGCGACCGTCGGGAGGGCGTTGACGGATCAGTGATTGTGCGGGCGAGATGGAGGGCCGGACCGGAGTTGGAACCGAAGTCAGACCGGAATTGGACGCGTCTCCGAGGGTCTGAAAGGGGGCTTCCCCTGACAGTTTCCTTTGCCTCGTGTATGTCTTCTCGTTCCCCTTACTTACTATGCCTTTGTACTTATCCCACAGGGAGATCCTGCAGACCTCATTGGATCTCCCTGCGAGGTCATATGCCTTATGCTTACCACTTAGTATAAATACTTGTACTCTACACTCCTGTACTTCAGTTTCGTTATTAATGTTTCTTGCCTCACTCTCTGCTCTCGTCCGACTCCTCCCCACGTTCTAAAGCCTTATCACCTTTGGCTTCTCCGAACGTATCTGCAGGAGTTCACATATTTGTTCAGACTTGCTTTCGGCCTGCAAGACATGTAGTCGCTCACTCCGATATAGTGTTGTGATAGCCACTCGGTTTTGCTTCGGACCTTTCGTTACTTACATTTGGTTCTTGCACGGCACTTAACACCTAGAGTGAACAAAGCTTTATACAAAGGGTAAGAGCCAGAAGCCCCCTAAGTGAGTGAACACCAGCACCCAGGGTGCACACTAACATCTCCCTGGGTGAGATATTTGTCATGCATAGGGCAACAACTATAGGATCCTGGGCAAGTGAATACTGAGACCCAGGGCATATACTAACATCACCCTAAGTAAAAGACATATCATACCCAAGGTGACAACCAGAGGACACAGGGTAAGTAATTGTGTCAACCTGGGGCCAACATCAATATTACCCTAGGTGAAAGACCTACTATACCTAGGGTGACAATGAAGAGATGACAAGTATAGACAGTAAATGAATCTTTGTAGGTCATTTTTCCTAGCACTTGAATATTAATCTAATACAAAAAATTACAGTACTAGAAGATTGGGCTCTACTAGTAGTGAGTCATATAGGATTAATTTGAAGATTTAAAAAAAATCTACAACCCACTGACATTCCTTATAAGCTTGAATCCAGAGTCCTACAAATATGAGCAACAGTCAGACATATAGACTAAGCTAGAACTTCTAAACTGTTAAGGATTGAATACATTAGTTCATGACTTACATGCTACAGCATGTATGTATTTATTCTGAATCAATTTTTTTACCACCACAAAGTCTACCTGGATGATATATACGTATTACTATAAAGCAGCAGGTTTTGTATATTAACTTTGAATCAATTCTGCTAGTGTCATCATGAAAATATCTATATTTGTATAAAATGAGAAAGTTTTTTGCCCAATGTGTACATTGAATGTTAACACCTGGAGAATCTGATCATTCCCACATGGTGGTTTGGCCAAATCCTCTGGGGTGAATGTGAACAGTACACCATGGGGAAAGACATTAGAACCCATGGAGACATCTGTGAACATCCCAGGGAGACTGATCATTTCCACATGGTAGTTTAGTCAAATCCCCTGGGGTGAATATGAGCAGTACCATGGGGGAAAGACATTGGAACCATGTGTTCATCTGTGAACAACCAGGGAGAGAAGATACTATCACCCTGGTGGATATCTACATTGCCCCCTGGGTATTTCCACAGCTCCCCATGAGACAGCTGTCTCATGTCTCATGTCCCATCACCAGTAATAGCGGTGGTCTCCATAAATCGATGTTTTTCGAGGAGCCGGATCCGAAAAAAAAATGTCATAAAATGTCAAAAAATTTCCCCGGCCTTGCCGGCCGGTGTAAGAGAAGTGCATTGGTGCACTGTACGGCCAGCTAAACGACGCGGAGCAGTGACCAGATCAGTGGAAGCAGAAGTGCTCCCATCTTGAGTGGAAGTGTGCTTTGTTGGTGCTTTGTTGCAACTTCCACTACTCATGAGTCCAAAGTTTTTGTCACCTGCGGCGTCCTGTCACACCACACCCGCCTGTCACACCCCGTCAGTTGTCACACTAATCGATATGATATAATAAGTACATGTACAAAAACAGCTAATAATCTTCTTCTGTAAATATGTCGGGACCAAACCCCCAGTCCTCACTATATGGTGGCATGGGCCTGGGCTCAAGATCAGGGTCAAGAGCAAAGGTGGGTCCAAACTCGTTGAGTGGTGAGGCTAGCCGGAGAGTCAGTGTGTTAGAGATGTCATCAATTGTATCGTTGATGAGATCCTCGGCCGTCGGAAGCTGGCTGATAATTTTGTGATCCTTGGCACCCTGCCGCTTGATCTGGGTCACACCGCTGGCTTTCTTTAGGGCCCTCTTTTGCTCCTTCAAGTCTTTAGCCAATTGTGTTGCGGCAGCAATCTCTAACTCGATGTTCTCAAGCTGCCCGCCGACGCTAGCGCGAGCCACAGCTGCCTTGAAATGCTTTTGACGTCGGCCAATATTATTGTGATCACGCTGGGCTTGCGTGTTACGATGGTTGACAAGTACACCGGACTCCTCGCATTTCCGGACTTTGATTTGCATTAATTTGTCCAGTTCATGGCCTCTGTTGCGCCAATCAGAAGTGTCATAGATCTCTATTTCGAGCACAAACGTTTGAATTGCCTCCAGAAGTGGCAGGTTAGTCCCCGTGTGAATGTTGGTAAACGGATGAGAGCTCTCATTCAGATTGGTGTGGTGGGTAGTACAATACCAATCCTCCTGTGATATATGGGAGAGGAACTCGTTGATTGACGGGAAAAACCAAGGGATAGAGTCCTTGTCAATAATCCAGTCTAATGAAATGTCAGATGTTATTAGCCCAAGAGACATAGACGGACCTCGAACAATTTTGTGCTCGGAGCCCTTGCACCATCGAACGAACTCGTTGAGATCAGCTTGAGTTTTGATGAATTGGCAATTACGAATCCGAGCCATCTCGACATCCCCGACAGTTCGCGCCATCTCCGTAAGCTTTCGTTCAAAATGGAATACACATGTTCGAAGGACATGTGTCAAAAAAAGCTTAGGATCAGTCTCGAATACACCGCTCAAATGCGGTTGATTTCGGCTCAGCAGATATTCCCCCAGTGCGTTGGCTTGTGGCTTGTTGCCGTCAAGGGCAATAGACAAGAGGCCTTCGCCATCAACACACTTGATCTTCACTGGCCGTTTTGTGACACGTTCAAATGCTTCGAAGAGACTGGGCCACATCTTTTTGAACACCGCCAACGATTCATGTTTGCTGTATATGCGCGCCACTGTCAAACCTGAGGATCTGTGTTAGCCAGCATCATAGTAGTCGATAGCAATCACGAACGCATGTTCAGACGATCATCCCAGATGACAACCTCCCACTCCTTCCATTCTCCATGGACTCGACAGTATGTGTTATCATGGACAGTAAAACGCGCAGCATGTACACGTTCCGCAAGGCCCGCCAACATCGTCACAATCATCTCCTCCCCGGGCTCTGAAACCACCTTATGAATATAGAGTGCACTCTCGGGTTCTTTTTTTGCCATTTCCAACTGAAGGTGAAGAACACCTACACCGTGTGAGCGACAGCCAATAATCCTAATAAATGAAATACCTTCGAGTCCAAGACCATGTTTGTTCGCAAGCTTCTTCTCATCTGCAATGATCTTCCGAATATGACGCTGGTTTAGGAACGCAGGATCATCCACAATGACCTTGGAGCCTACCGACATTCAATATTTACGAAATGATATGATATTGCTCTACCTACCTACACCCAGCTTTGAGACTGTCAACCCAACAGTCCCTCGCTCCTGGACTGCCTTGGTGATAATTGCCTTTCCCTCCTCGGACGGTTTGGTTTGCGGCAGTTCCGGATGCGAGTGATAATTCATGAAGAAGATGATGGCTTTATGGACACTGCGATCGATGGGTGCGTAGATGAAGACTTCCGCTGGACAGTCTTGGTGTTGCAAGTTGCCATGAGCAACTTGACCACTGGCCGACACGGTTGTGAACTCTGAGAGTGACGTTTGAGCAAGCAAATTTGGAAATAGCTGGTTTCGTACCACATCGTTTAGCCCCTTTGGCGCCATTGCGACGCGGTTTGATATTGGCACAATGCTCATATTCAGGGCCCAGGCTTGTGTGGGACCTGAAGACACCGTTATTCTGGAGTAATTCGACCGCCTGGGCTTCCGGAACCTCGCGGTGAATGGGGAGGAAAATATGGTTGAGCTCTCCGCGAATGTAGTGCGAGCAACCAATAAACCCTTGCTTCCCGTCATTGCTGAGATCAATCTATGTAAACTGAGTTAGAAATATATACACAGAAGTAATCAGAATCCAAACCGAGGTATAGCGCCGATAGGTTCCGGTCCCAATACACTTGTTGCCGTTTGCGTCCTTGTGCTTGCACTTCGTGGCTTGTACTTCAAGGTAAAATCTGGACAAAAGGCTTGGTTAGACGACGGTGTAACAGCGAGATAATCCTAAACTCACGTTGCCGCTCGCATGAAAGGTGACGCAACCTGACGTTGGTTGGTGTCACACAAGGCCTCGAAGAATCGGTGCATTTCGTCTTTGTCGGCATTAAAACGGCGGTAGTCGTCATCCAGCAACTCGGGGTCGATCTGAGAGCAGACCGTCACTCCCTGACAATAATGATGTGCAAGCTGGCATAGTTCGCCATCCAGTGCCAGAACCTTCGTTGTTTTCCCCTCCTTGGTACTCCCAGCGCTCCCGCCTCCCCACGAATCCTGGTTCTGAAAGCATTCAATGCTGCGGCAAGAGGCACGAGACAGAGTAGCTTACCGTGGCCTTGAACAGCGTGATCATCGATTCGCCATCCTTCCAATCGTGCGGATAGTCTGAGAGATCCCAGAGATATGCAACCGCATCGCCGTCCCGGGGAATGTTCCAGCAAACTGGAATGTCCTTCACCATTATCAGGTCCCGCACTGACGTTTCGCGAGTAATCTCGATTGTTCGTGTCGGGTCATCGCACTTCAATCGTTTTGCTCGTACTTTGTGCTTCGGGCGATGGCGTTTGGGCAGCGGAGCAAGGTCATCCTCGCTATCAGAATGACGATTGTCGCGCGACCGTTTGCCTTTTGCACGGTGTACAGGACTTGGAGGTAAGTTGGTAGTTGGTACTTGTGTCAGCACACCAGCTGAGGCCACAGTCGTGGTTGTTGTTATCGGAGTTGGCGTGGAAGTAATGGAAAGGTCCGAGACGCTATTGCGCGACGGTTTTGGGGTGACCGTACTCGGAAAAGCGGTCGGGAGGTGGGTGGCATGAGCCTGTTGGGATCATCGAGCAAGCCAGACAAGGAAAGCGTCCAGCTGAAGCCAGGTATCAGTGTTTTCAAGATTGTAGACGCCTAGGTCAAGGAGCGCGGTTGGCAGTGTCTATGAAGACAATGAGCTGTATGCGGTGGTGCTCGTCGCTGGAAACGCACCTCGTGCCACACTTCCACAGTCGGAGGTCACTTCCACTTCCACTGGTGTGTGCCCGCTTCCACTCGGCGGCTTCTGCTTCCATTGCTTTTGTATATACTCACGACGCGTCACGTGTGTGTGTGTGTGTAGCAATAGGGGGCTCAAAGCACCGGGCGTTACGTCCGTCTTACATACTGTAGTATTTCAATCAATTCTGCAGCCCTGTGACCTGTGACACATGTAGCAGAAATGTGCAATTCAGCCAAGGGCAAGATTTGGTGTGACCTCCTGCCTTATATGGAAGTTCTGCGCGCCGGAGGCGGCGGAAAAATTTGGAAATTACCATTTTGGGATGGTTTGGGACCAAACATATCTGCTGTGACCTGTGACAGGCAGAAAAATTTCGGCCAAAAATCTCAATGTGACCGTGACATGATTAATTGATCGAAATACTACAGTACTCGAGTCACAGACTTGTCACAGACTCGAATTTGGGGGGGTCGCTGACGTCATCTCAGGATTCGGACTCTTACCAGTCATTCCCTCGAAAGACCGCCCGTTCAACGTTGACAACGTTGACTGCAGATGTTGTCTGCCGCCCAGCATCTCACGCTGGTCCAAAGAGTGAAGTCTGACGATTGCCGACTGCAAGCCGACTCCACAACCAAGAATAAACGTCTCTAACTCTCTCTCTCTCCGATCAATCTCGCAAGGCGATGTTACTGCATCCCGCGGCTGGCAGCGAGCGGCTGTCGTTGATTACTCTCAAGGCCTCATCTTTCTTCCCCCTTCCTGCGTTGCACAGCTGGCTTTGCAAGCTGGCCATAGATTTTTTCGTTTCGGCATTCGCGTCATATCCCAGTAAGCCAGAGTCGGCGGGCAGTTGGAGAGTCGGAGCATGGCTATCCTTTGGCACTCGGGGATGCTTGGGACCTACATTGTGCGTAGTCCTATAGCTTTTTCGCGCTTTCGAGCATTCCTTCCCCATTCTCAGGCCAGGAGAACACGATATGCCCTCCCCTTCTACCATCCCAGAACCCTCCCACATGACCGAAAACTCCCGCCCTATCTTCTTCACCCCGTGCGCCTGTGTAGCATCCTCCTCATCGTCACCTTCTCCTCCGTCACACTCTTCCTCCTCTTTCATGCTCGGTCTCTCGCGGCAGTCTTCATCGGTCACCGCTGGCGTCTACAGGAGCTATTCATACCCGCCCCTTGGAGCATCGTTCCGCTTATCGAGCCACCCTCGCCTCATCCCGTGCGCCTGGCCACGACAGACACCGTGTACGACGCTTTTCTCGCGCCGTCGGCGGCCCAGGCCGTTGCAGACGCCCGAATTCGTCCAATACGCGCCCATGATGCAATCCCATATGACTGTCTCGACAACTGGGTCGCGACTGGGAGGTGGGAAGCCTCGTGTCTCCACGGAATGGTGCATGAATCGCAGATAGATTTGGTGTATGTTTGGGTCAATGGCTCGTGCGTTACAGTCCCTTTCGTTAACTTCCACCACTGAAATTGACCATCAGCGATGCATTGCATTCACAATCTAGAGCAGAATTGCTCGCGCGGTTGGGGTATGAGACCAAGAATGCGCGGTTTAGGGAGCACGACGAGCTGCGGTATTCCTTGCGGGCGGCGCGCCAGGCCACAAAAGGGTGGCCGCATAGCGCGTGGCATCTCGTTACGGCTGACGTCAAGACGCCCAATGAAACACGGCTGGACAGCATGTCTCATTACGAGCGTGCAGCGGTGTCCATTGCGCGGGACGACGAGATGGGCATCGTTGGCAACGGAGAGGAGAGCCGGGAGAAACGGTTGGGCTTGGTACCCCAGTGGCTAGACATCGACTGCGCTTTCAATGCGAGTCGAAGTCAGGTGAGAAATAATGGAAACAGTGAGCATCCGCCGATAATATTGCATCACGGTTAGCCCACAGTTTTTACTTCGTTAATTTTCGATGAATAATTGCAGACACTCAGCTTTTTCGATACTCGAACGACCCTGAGGTCCCGGTAGAACCAGAACATATTGCGAATTGGCTGGCAAAGGTTATGCCAAGCTTCAATAGGTATATAGCTTACTTCCTTCTCTGCGGTTCTCTCAAAATACCTGCAGCCACGCCATCGAGTCCCAGCTCGCCAACCTCCCACCAGACATTGTCGCGGACCAGATTGTGGCCATGAACGACGACCAGTTCCTCACGCTGCCGACTCCACCATCCGCCTTCCACACCACGCTGTACGGGTCAGTTCTTCGCATGGACCCCGAGCTGCTGGTCGGCGGGGACAACACCGGTGCCGGTGATGGAGGTGGGGAGTGGCGCTCGATCCCGTGGAGCGCACATCTGCTAGGTGAGCTTCATGATATCATACTTCGTTGATCTGACTCTTGTCAGATGAACGCTTCGGGAAACGAAAGCGCCCGTACATGAAGCACATCTCCCGCTCGTTGTCATTACCTCTTCTCCATGAAGCCCTGCTTGCATTTGGGAAACCGTTCGCCGCGACGCCGCTATCGCAGTTCCGTGGTTCCCATTTTGCCTCGCGTGAATGGGAGGTGAACACAATCTTTCTTGCGTCGCATTTTGTTATCGAGCGTCATAGGGAGGCGCTACTTTGGAGCTGGGTTGTGGGTAAATGGGGCGGGGTGATTGGGGTATTGGATGCGGAGACCAAGTTCAAGATGTGGGTGGAGATGGGCGGGGAGAGCATGGGGAAGACGATGCTTAACCTGAAGGAGGCAAAACGGACGACATTGGCCGACGTGGAGAGGAACCTGCGCCGAGCAGGGGTCAAACCGCCGCGGGGTAAAGGCCAAATGGACACAAATTATTATTGGGGTAAGTCTTCCTCAGTAATAGTACCAGAAGACCAATAACATATGTGGCCTAGTCTCAATGGACGGATATAGTGCCTCATGGATGAACCTCGCCGAGCGCATCCACATAACCCCGGCGTGTCTCGGGAACCACACAGAGGCGGCGTGGGCAATGTTCCGTAGACTAGTAATGAACGATCTCGCGTGCGGAGACCAGAGTAGGTATGCGACAGCTCCTATTTTCCCACTATTGACCTTTGCCAGTCATTTCCTCGTTGATGTACTCCACCCGCAGCGGCCTAGGCATCTTTCTCCCGCCCACACCGAGTTTTCCCGTAGCCTCTGACGAGCCGATAACCCTCCCACTCGTTCTCCCAACCACGCGGCCGTTCTTTCCCTCCAACCCCCGCGCATTCGCCGTGCGCCTGATTCAGCGCTACGCCTACGTGCTGGGCCACTCCCCGGCGTACTTCATCGGGCCCAAAAACTCGCAGCAGATGGACGCGCAGCTGCGAACGGCGGACAAGTTGCGCTACGCGGGGCTATTGTGCATTAACGATGACCTCGGCGACGACGAAAGCGATATTACGCGGGCGGAGGCCGTATTGAAGGCGTGGTTTGCGATGCGGTGGCCAGAGCGGCTGGAGTGCGAGATCGGATGAATGACCGGGATGCTAATTCAGAATGTTGTTACTATGTGCCAGTGTATCCAGTCAGCCTAATGAGTACTCAATAGAATTGGCTGCAATCGCCCCACAGGCAAAGCGGTAAGTACTCATTACAGCATAAACGGTTCAAGTCAAATGTTGCTACGAATTGGAAGAAATGTGGAATATGGAATGATTGTGTAGTCAGCGTAGTAGTATTCTATGAGAACTACGAGTACATCAAGGCAGCCAGGCCCCAGTGCAGGATTCTATAGGGTAGACCGCCCACAAGATTCTTAAGTCGAATAGAAGAAGCGCCAGTACCCGGGAAGAACATGGGCGGCGGCAGCCCAGACCTAAGTATCCTTCATTAACCCACTGTGCAATATTGGAGAAAAGCGGGTAACCCACATTATACCAAAAGTAACTTCGACGGTCGTCGTCGATGGTGGTCTTCAATACAAATCGGCCCCCAGCAAATGCGCCCAGCACGACGAAAGCGGTGGCCGTGAAAGTGTCGAGCTGCCAGATCCAAGAGAGCGCAATGGACCAGAGGACGACGCTGGCCATCAAGAACGGCCGCGCCTGTGCGCCAAAGCGGAGCGGGATAGTGTCGCGGCGAAGCTCGGCGTCGCCTACGACATCTCTGAAGTCCTGTGCGTAGATCGTGGTGGCAAACAGCAGTCCGCTGAGCAGAATTGCGCGCCAGCAACGGGGATCTAGGCTGGTCTTGTTGTCTCCTATGATAACACGGCTGGGAAGTAAAATAAGAAACAGAGTTAATGGCAGACGTACGTGCAACAAGCGTGGTGCCCGCCTCAAACGCAGCATAACCGAGTCCGTTGAGAAGATTTCGTGAGATAGCGCTCCTCCCGTCGCACCTGAGCTCGTTGTATGTCACGGTAAGGAACGACACAACCACACTGGCCAGCATTGTCTCCTTGCTATACATCAGGCTCAACCCCCCACATATCGGCACCAGCGCCCAACGCAGAATCCGCGCATGTTCGAAGGTAATACGGCCGGCAGGAATCGGTCGATGGGGTTTGTTTGTGGCGTCCTCAGAGGACGTTGTTTGGTTGGATGTGTTGAAAGTCAGGACGTGTAGCCATAGCCAGAATAAGAGATGTGGAATGTTAGCGTAGGTGGTCAGCGGGGCGGCGACCATTGCGAAGACAGACTGCAAATGATATTCAAGCACGGCATGCGTAGTCCAGGAACAGAGCGTACGACGGGCACTAGCATCGTCATAACGTCTGACTCAGTGAAGAGCCAGAGGGTCTTGGCATGGTAGGCTAGCGATGAGGGAGTCTAGAAAAATTTCAAGTTAGCGATGACCAAATTCTGCAGAAATACGGACGATCGGCACTGGGCGGTGGATCGACTTGGAGGCGTTCAAACAGTCGGACGTCGACAAGGGCCCGGACGCGTGATATAATGTTTTAGCCTGCGCCATCATCGTGGTCGTCAACTCCGATGGAAAGGGATCGCCAAGAAAGGCAGGACGCGGGAAAGGGGAGGTGGAATGGCCCTATGATGTTGCGGGTCTTAAAAGGAAGTGAAGTTGGTCAAAGAGATTCGTTGAAACATCAGGGTAACTGCGTCACTGCCAGTGTCCATTTCACCGAAAAAGCAAATTGAGTCCTTCAAAAAGGGCACTATCACCCACGACGATTCCGCTAGCGGATGCGGTAGCGCATATGGCCTAACGGAGGCGGGTGAGATACCGACCGAAGTGAATGCAGATACAACTTGAAAGTCGGGGAGTCATGGTCGTCTCGCGGACGCCGGATATCAACGGATATCAAGGCCATGCACAAACCAGGGTACCGTGCGTTCCGAAACATGTTTTGCCGGTTTTGTTTTTGGCGATTGTTGTGGTCCAAAGTTTCGACGACTCCGACGACCATGTCTCCACTGAGGTCCAAAAATTGCGTGGCACTTGGCACTTCGTCCGCGTCACGGAGGACGGGCATCGGCGCTAAATCTGTGGTGTGTCAAGTCCGTAGCATCGCGGGCTGAGAACCCAGGAAGACCGCAACCATCCTTGAGTGGCGCCCAGTCGAAGGAGGGAAGACTCTCCGGGACTCGGAGACGGTGGGTCAACGCCAGCCTTCTCGGAGGCAGGCAAGGTGGGGGTGGGGCAGAGCCATATGGGCTTAGGGCTCAGAGCCCTAGGAGGGCCTGAGATTAGGCACGCACGACAGGTAAGAGCGCGGATGAGGCAATCCGCAGCTTGTCCGAAGCCGGAGGAGGTGTGACGCCGCTTGCTTACGTGATGTGATCTGCGCTGTTTGTCCCGCCAACTGTCAGTGTCACTAGGTAGGTACGCCGCCGCTTTATTTTGTCCCTTATTTGGGACAGATTGGGTACATTTTGGTGCTGGACTTGATTTTTCTATAGATGATCCTATGTGATTTAGAGTGGTCATCGGACATCAAGGGGGTCAGCATCCGAATCACGGATATAGGGCAAGGTCCCAAAAATATTGTACATAGGGCTGATTTTTTTTTCTTTTTTTTTCTGGGCTTTCAGACCCCCCCTCCTTCCTTCTATAGTAATGATCTGCATTGAAAATGTGACTGATGTGATCAAGTCTTATAAATGAAAAATTTAACTGGATCAAGGTGTAACTAGGCTCTTATCATATGCCTATATGACATACAGAGTATGCCTCTTGACCAAAACCAAAACCAAAACCAAAGCCCAAAATGGTAGTGGTCACAGTCACAGTCACTGTGACAGCTGGTATGTTGTTGATAAAAGCAGATACATTACCTGTCCCTTGTGTTGTCTTCATCCTTGAGAGTAGAACAGCCTATCAGGAAAAACCTCCCTGAGAAATCTCATGAAATTTTGGGAAATTTCAATGGGCTTGAGAAATGCTGAGAAATTTAACCAGATTCCATAGAATTTCTAGAAATTTCAAAAAAATCTTCTGAAGCATGTCAAATTAATAGCTAAATGAACACAAACTAGGACAAAGTACTATGTATAATAAGTGTGAATGTTTATTTTTGCAAGGTCTTATGCCTAGGGTTGCTATTTCAATTCTGTACTTCAAAATTACATGTGAATCGTTTCCAAGTCTGTCATCAAAAACTGGCCCTAAACTCATCATGTTACCATGTCGTTGACAGATCTTTGATGGATTTGTTACATGATGTGACATCTGAAAAAGAAATCGTCACTGCAGGAGTTTGAGAATAAACGGCCCCCGTTTCGATCGATTATATGGCTAAAATCAATGTACCAAAAAAAGATTTTTTTTATACCTTTATTTGTGCCAAAAAAGGTTCACTTATATGATCCAGGGCCCTGATATATGTTATATAAGGGCATATTCACCATATCAGTGCATTTTTTTGGCACAAATAGAGGTGCAAAACAAATTCTTTTTGTGATACATTGATTTTAGGTGTATAATCGATCGAAACGGGCGCCGTTTATTCCTTAACTCCCCGCAGTGCGTACCACTCTTTTCTTCTCCCCCTCATGTTCCCCTTCTTGAGCCTTCGAAAGCATAGGCCGCCGCCACTTCTACGTGGAAGCACACTTCCAGCGCTCTCCCCCTCCCCAGCGCTGAGTTTCTGCTCTGCTCTTCCCCATCCTTACTCGCTGTCGCTGTCGGCCGTGGTCGTGGTTGTGGCCCACACACACGTCTTTGACCCGTAAAACGCGCACTAGGGATCTTGGCGCCAACCCTTTGGGCTCTCCTGCAGTGCGAGGGAGAGAGACAGAGGCGAAGGGGAAGGAGGGGAGGGGAGGATGGCGAACCTGAGGTGGACGAGCGTGGACGAGCTCGACGATGACCATAGTCACACCTGTAAGCTGTGAACTGCCCCAAGGCAGGCACCCCACCTGGTACGCCCGCTGCCCTTCTTTGTGTGTCTTGCCGTTGATGATGCCCTAGTAGCAACAACTGTGTGGAGACAAGACCGCATCCAGCAGCTTCTCCTCTGGCCGCAGCGGTGTCGTTGGGCAGGGACCGTCCTCGCGCTCATCTCTGCTTCCCTCCCCTGATCTTATTTCGCCCCGTTGCCTATGTTGTAGATGTTGCGAGCCTGACCTGTCCCACAAGGTCAGCTTTATATTATGGCTGTTGCGTTCAATGCTTACCATGTTTGCAGCGCCGTCAACCTCAAAGCACCCTCAGTCCCGCTCTCGGCAACTGTCATTGGATGGTGAGGAGCAGGTTGTCGCCGTCGTGGGTTGACAATAGCTGATTACTTGACAGGTCAAGCAGGGCATCCAGATCATGCATCTCGAGCGGGATGCCATCATCTTCGCGGATGGGTCAGCGATGGGCGCAGACGTCGTCGTGCGTGTGTGCGTGCACCTGCTTCACACCCCCTGACACTTATAACATTATCTCCTTCTAGCTCATTGAGCGCTACGTGGACATCCTCGATACGTGGCCCGATGACGTGCCGGTGTGGGGTATGGACGCAGAGGGTGAGATGTGTGCGATGGTGTAATGTGAACAGGTGCATGTCGCACTCAGTCTATCGCTAGCTCTGCTTGTACTTCTTCTGTAGGCATTATTGTATTGTGTGGTCCAATGAATATCGTTTAATTTATTTGACCCAATATGATGAGAAGGCGTGAAAAGCCCACTAAATTACTGGAAATCTGGTGAAAACTTTGAAGGATTTCTGGAAATTTCTGGGGGACTAACACTAGGGGCATGAGCTACGGCGTGCCGGAACACGCGGACCGGCCGCGTGGTCGGTCGCGTGGCTCAAGCGTGGCTGACTCGTACCTACGGCGTGCCAGCCAAGTTGCAGCCAAGGTTCCAAAGGTTGAAAGAACAATGACATCACCATGATATTCAGTAAGCCATATTACATTGGAGATTGAGAAACCCGCCGAAAGACAAGGTTTCAACAAGTTGCTGCCACCAGCACCGGCCCGGGCCCCCGCCGCGGCGAGCGACCGTCCGCGCTCGGTACATTGATCAGCTACGGCACAGTCTCGCTCGACACCGCGGGGAGACCTACGCCCGCCCGCCCGTGCGCACCGTGACCACACCCAGCTGTTCGCCTCCGGCGGCTACGCTGACCGCCCATACATGCTCAGCCTGCCGTCCCGACGCGCGCACACACAGCGTGCTATACTTCGACTACATCACAAACACCGGTTGCCCGCGACACGCGGGGCCGTGTCCCATGGATGATCGAATAAGTAGCAGCCCTGCCAGCGCTGGGTCGACCGGGAGCGGGAGCGGCCGCGGGCACCCTTGGCGTGCTCTTCTTCCACCGATGTCACCTGCAACAGCAGACTGCACGTTGCCATCCGAAAGCTGTTTGGCGGCTGCGCTGCCAGACGCGCCCAGTGGCAAGTGCCCAGGTGACCGTGACGTCTGTCCGCTGATCAGCCCCTCCTTTGCGGCATGCGCGAGCTGGAGTGGCCGCTCCCCGAGTCGCTCTACCCCGCGCCCAGCCACGACCACGCCCGAACACGCCGCCCGCGTCGCCGTGGCCCCCACGGTCTGCACGTCCTCCGTGTGCCACATCCACGCGCAACCCGCCCGCCCGCCCGCCCGCCACCGCCTCGCCGGCCCGCGCAGCCGACGATGGGCTACTCGGTGCGCTACCAGCGGAGAGGAGAGACAGTGACGGTCTTCAAGTTTGCTTCATATCGTGTGGGAAGTGGCTCGCAAACGTGACTGAAAGCTGTTTGGCGGCTGTGCTCGAAGCCAGACGCGCCCAGTCGTGCTCGACGTTGCCGACGTCGATGGGCTATAACTTCACCATTTTTTTTCTCAACAGATTTTGTTGATTCTTAATGGGAACTGATCGCACAACATGCACGCATCATCAGCAACATCAACTGTCAAACACATCAATCCCGCCCCATGCCCGACACAGCGCCGCCGTCCCTGGCGCAATGCCCAATGCCTCCCACCTCAGATAGATAAAAGTTGTGGAATGTTTCATAATGCCTTGCACTGTCTGTAGAATTGCAGTAGCTACATTTGTTGTGATGTTATGAATACTTTTAATTAACTCAACAACTGCTCAGCTGCCTGGCCAACGCAAGGTTGGGGCACTCCACAGCCAGCTGCCACTAGTAGCTAGGGACTTTGTGATACTTTCTATCCAGAAAGTTAGGCACAGGGGCATTGTGCAAGAGTTTTAGATCCAGAAAAACTGGAAATCAGGTCGTTATAGGTGAGGTGATTGCAAATAGTGGCTGTGCTATTTGCAATCATTTGGTCATGTGATCATCCTAGCAACACCTTTGCAGGACTGGTGAGCAAGGTAGCCTGTCTACACCATCTCAAATTTGTTAACTGAACTTTAGTATTGCTCCACTTCAGAAAAACCTATTAAAAGCTACCCAGTGGAGTTATGATAATAGCCGCTTCAGCATTAATGTAAAGGCAAAGGGTATGAAAAAAATCAGCTAGGTTAGTGGATGTAAGAGCCATCTATTAATCATCATATATATCACCTCAAGTACACCAACTCAAGCTTAGCATTTTTTTTTTCAAGTGGATTTAAATTTCTTCACTCATATTAACATTGTTAACTCAACTACACTGCCTCTCAGTTGTAATGCCTGCCAGAGGTTTGAAAGAATTTATGGAGGAATCAGATAGAAAACTTGAATCCAGACTGAATTGACATGTGCTGTACCTATACAGAATGAAAGTCATATTGATATCTTCCTTGACACTAGGATTTAGTACAGATGTAATAATTCCCTAAACAAAAATCTAAACACAACATTTATATTTCCCTATTTACGGCCACGGTTCAATGCCCAGCAGACTACCATGGACTTTCCATTGATGCCCTTATATGTTTTGGATGGCCTAACCCAAGCTGATAAATGGGTGATGACATGCTGGGGCTCAATAACAGTCAGAGTTTTGTAAGGCTCAACTGCTACTAGAGCTGCCATAAGCTTGGGAAACTTTTGGAAGGGTGTTTGACCAATGTCCAAAGTACGGTGCTGTTTGATAAAGATAAACTTTCGGAGAAATCCATGGAGAGGAATTTCTAGGATTCTTTCAATGCGGCCAGTCTTGTATACTTCAGGATCATCTGGAGACTGGAATTGTATAAGGCAATTGCTCTTGTGTGAATCGAAGCAGCTATAGGTTCGTCCATTTTCATGATATTGTCGAAGACGTTTGGCATTTGGAGGAAGTGTCATGTTCCTGTGTGCACCATCTGGCAGACTTCGATAGTCAAGATAAAGCTCATGATCTTGGTTCAGATAGCCTAGAAGTAACCTATATTCTTTATCTGACATAGCTGGATTCTTGAAAAGAAATTGGGCCAGATCATCCTCACTGAGTTCAACTGTGCCAGAAGGTTTGATAATGGATGGCTCTAAGATCTCTGCTAATTTCTGTAATGATGCATTTTCAAAGTCTTGATGGTGCAGATATGCCAGTAAACGACATCCACGGGCAATTCGTGTTAGCATGGTTAGATCCATATCCACTAAACAATTGATAAGCCATACAAATATCAGACTTCAGAGTCCATACCAAGTTTGTTATTTGTCTTTGTTTTCTGAAGATCACCATTCATACGTTCACCCCAGTACTCACTCAAGGCAGGTGCAGGTCCCCAATGATTCATCTGGGCCTCATTATGCAAAGCATAGTGGGTATTTGGAGGCTCAACAATATCTGGGAATATGCTCTGGGTCTTCATTCTCCATTGGAGAATATGTTCAGTATATTCCTTGGCATCATCCTTAGAGGTTTGGAAAGATGCAATAATATTTGTTGCAGCAACAAGATGATAGAAGTGCTCCAACATGTGGCTGCTAATATTTTCATCTTCATGCAACTGGACTTCAGGAACAACTAGAGGAAGAATTACTGTGAACAGTATTAGATACTGATCTGCTTTGAGTTTGCCATGTTTTTTGTCTCCTAGATTATTGGGAAGGCGTGTGACATGAGTTGGAAGCAAGACTTCCTTGATACATGTCTGGAATTTTGCAACCACTGACTTGGACAGCTTGTAGTTGCCAAATACAGCTACATCTTGGAACTCATCATCATCATCATCATCACCATCATCAGGATCAGGATCACTCTCAGAGTCAGAGTCTGGTTCTGAAGGAGCTGGAGTAGCATGAGGAGTACTTTCTGCAGAGTCTGAATCAGATTTGTCATCTGCCAATTCCATTTCAATATCCTCTTGTTGAGATAGCAATATACTGGGTTGAGGAGTGAGACTTCTAGACTGAGCAGAGCTTGATTGAGATCTAGTTCTTCCTAGCATTTCAAAGTCAGTAGCAGGAGGAAGTTCATCTGCTTCACTCCCTGCCTCTGTTCTATCAGCCTCTGAATAGTTTTCAAGATCCTTGACATTCTTCAACTCAGTTTCCTTCTCCTAAGTCCGGCCAATACCATAGATAACACGGAGCTGGAATTTCAGAAGACCTTCACAAGTATTGTGCATGAACCCTAGAATTGTATCCTTAACAGGATTCCAGTAAGGAAGCAGATGCAGTGATGAGGATCGGACTCCATTTTTTGTTGCAACTGCATTTCGCCGATCTATTGTTTCCTCTTTGAGCCATTCCTGTGCATTTTCTCGGACTCCCTGTCCTGTACGCAAGACCCAGTTTCCATGGTCAAGACGGTGATTTTCATCAGAGGTGAGAAGACATGCCCAGCAGTACTGTCGGGCAATATGAGATAAAAATCCAGATGCCTCCCGGGCTGCCAGCAGATCTGCGACTAGCGGAAGAATGCGGATTTGAACTGAAACCCCTTCAGGATGTTCATAGGTCTTGTGCATTTTGCCGGGAGGCTCATATGCTAGGATTGATTTCACAACAGAGTCAAGAATATGACGTAGTGTGATAGCATCTGGCTTGTCAGGACTTGGGATAAGTGCAAGAATATATAGGTTTTCCCTACGATAGCGAAGTTCTGGAGGCAAATTTAAACAGCAAAGAGCAATTGCACCACATGACACTTGTTTCCCTAATGAAAATTCAATATCTATTTTTTTTTTTTTTTTCAAAAAAAATATTAAATTACCTGCAGTCTTGTTGAAGTATGGATTAAACCAATCAATGTACAGAGCAAAAACCAGATTATGTTTGGTGCTGAGGTAGTCTGTCAACCCAAGCCAAGCTGCACTATCTCTGAGATCACTGATAGGTGCACTTGATGCAAGAATATCTCTATCAATTGCAGTACCAAGACTTTGTTCTATAGCTCTCTGTGAAATAAAGAATTGAACCCAGTCATCTAAATCTTGAGTATTGAATGTACACTGGGGAACATCCTTAGTGCCAGTTGCAGTTTGGCGTTGCTGATGCAGTTTAGTATTGCAACGCCTTGCATATTTAGATTGTCTATATTGGCAATATTCAGGAATATCTGCAAGATCTCCAGAGTAGAGTGTGTAGCATTTTCGGCAGCAAACAGTTCGATTGATCTTGGGCTCTATATCAGAGTCCTTATGGATGGTCCTGATATCTAGAGAAAATTTGAAATCTGGCAGTTTTACATCCTTGATTCCCTGTGCAAGCAAGACAAGTCTTACAACTTCCATAGCAGTTGTCAAAATAAGATCTAGAGCCTTGAGGAATGTGTTGATAGTTTGCCTGCTAATGTTGCCCTGAACATGAAGCCACATAGCAAGTGTTTGAACAAGTTGAACAACTAAAGTGATTCCTTCAGTAATGTTGCCCATTTCTGGTTCTATTTGAAAATGTGGATTTTTTAAACAATTTACCAAATATGTCCTTACCAGAGTCACTATCATATGTCCTTACCAGAGTCACTATCATCAGAACCATCAGGTGGATTTCCCACTGCAGCTGGACCTAGAACTTGTATGAATTCCTGAAATATTATAGAAACTAATCTACCTTGTGCTGGACCTGTGTTATTATTTTCAAAATCTGTATCTTCAAGATCTGTTGAAGAATTTCTACTAGGAGCTCTGGTTTTACGTGAGCGCTGTCGACCTTGCCTAATGGGGCCACGGGAATGAGCATCACGTTCCTTTGCAGTGACCATCTTGCCAGGCTGTGGTATCCCATCAATTTCGATAGTGCTCTCATTGCACTTGAATTCAGAGCAGGTGCATGGCACCAGAGGACGACGAGTTCTCCCAGTCATTGGGGGGAGGGAGGAACAGAAAACTCAGAGCCCTCTGTCTTATCTAGCGGATGCTCGCCCCCTGCCAAGGCTTATCACTATCTATCATATGGCCTCCGGCTCAAAAGAGCAAGATAGCCGGAGGTGAATTGCAAGAAGCAATTCTCGTCCCGGAACTACGTCATATTGATCGCGATCTTCCGGCAATCGGAACGGTGACAGGTGTGACCCTGAGTCACACACCTCCTCATCATCCCCCACATCGCCCTCCAACAGGGTCCCCTCAAGTATCCCCCCAAGCCGCTGGTATTCTCTCAGTAGAGTGTTTTTAAATGGTGTGTGCTGCTTTCTGGATCCAAAAAGTGTCTGATTTGGCCACGGCAAGCCTACCCATGCCCTCCTTCATCGGTCTTGTCCACGCCAACCACATTATGTACACCTTCACCCGGCTGAAGGCCTTCCAGCATCACCATTCTCAAGCCATTGATCCACTTTTTGAGGCGAATGGCGACCGGAGGAGAGCCTCAGATGCTGCACATTCTTCTTGGGTCAAATGTGCGTCCTACACTCCCACTAATGCTGCTATTTTACTGATACCGGTGTCCTGGGCTCTATTTGAGTCCTCATCAACCTTCCTATGCTGCTTTTGAAGCAGCGGTATAGCCTTAACTGTCTCCAATAAGTATCAGTGGCCCACTTCAACCCCCCAGACGCAAGCACGCCCTCAAACTCGCCGGCTGATGGCCTTTTAGAGTCCTCTCCACTCCCATGCTTCATAAAAACTACCGATTCTGCTCGCAGATGGCTCATGTTATGCTCTATCGAACTCGCGTCGGACAACCGGCTACGATCCAAGCTTGCACATGGCTTACGTCGTGTTCCCAGCCGCTGTTGAGCGGAGAGGGTCTGGTCGGGAGCTATGGTTGCTGCCATGCCATCTCGGGCAAGCAGGACCGGCTGCGCGGTGCCTCACAATGCTTGTCGTCGCCTCACAAATGAGCGCCGCACACGCGCGCGCAGTCGCCGCGCAACCCAATGGCACGCGCAACCGACGCAGGGAATGGGCAACCACCGTGTTAGAGCACCTCATACAACCTGCCCCCGCCTCCAACACTATCTCTGTCGCACCCCAGGCCCCACTACTGCGTCAAAGGCAAAGCCAGTTGGAGAGCGGGAGGAGCAAGGGGCCCAATCCGGAAACGGGTTGGCGCCACGCTTGACCACCCAAGTGTACCCGCTGCGTTTCAGCGCCTCGCACATCCCGCCGTTAACGCGCAGGAGAACGGAACCGGGCTGACGCCGCAGTCACGCCGGGGCCGGGGCCGGGGCCGGGAACAAGTCTGCGTCGGGCTTGTATGTGGGCCAAGCGATGATCCACGCTGTGGGCCAACGGGCCCACCGCGATGGCCCCACCAGTCGATCCTCCTCTAACCCTCCTCCTTTCGGCCAGCGCAAGTCCCACGACCGTGCAATGGTGTGCCAGGAGAGAGCAGGTGGCTTGTTCTGCATACGGGCGCGCAGCAGACTCCAGGGCCGGGGCCAGCGGGCCACAAGGAGGCCGTCGAATACAGTCCGGTGCTGCAGATATCGTGGGTGAAGACAAACGACAGGGTCATGCACTATTTGACCTCCACTGCAGCCTACGCCGTTCCCCGCCCGCGCTCCGCGATTGACCACCAACGGACCGGCTCTGAGCCATCGTCAACTTCCCGTCATTTGTACGCGGCGCCAGCAACTGCATTGTGCGCCAGCGTAAGCCTGCACTTGGCAGCGGCGACTCGGTGCTTCATAGCGGGATGCAACGGCGCGTGATGCGCAAGCCGGGAGACAGAGAGACTGCTCTACGATGGGAGGCTGCGCCGAGTGGGACATGTTTAGCCGGGTCGGTCTTGAAGTTCTAATCATTGTTGTACATACAAATCTCTATGAAACAAACTATGAAATCTCACTCTATTCATCCTCTTGCAACTCTGTTTCGACATCCTCTTGGTCCATAATATCCTCAAAATCAGTGTCGTCTAAATCTGTCTCGTATTCGTCCTCGCTTGCCTCTGCCCGCTCACGCTCCAAGCGTGCATCTTCGATCTCTTCTTCAGTCGGAATCTTGTATTGGGCATATGCACCATCTGCATACTCTGTTGCGAAGGCCTCCGCACCAAGCGAATACCATCTCTTTGCATCATCTGGGTTGCAGTACTTGAGCTCGGGGAAGGCTACACCATTCGCCGCGTACAGGGCCTTCTCGTCGATCGCCATCGTTTCGTTGTAGTACGAGGGCGAAAAGAAGTCGAGAGGAGTGGGAACAAGTTTTGTGTGATCTTTTAACTTGTAGTGTGCTTCTGGGTGAATAAGTGAAAGTTTGGATGGGGGTTTTAGGGTGTCAGTCTTGCGGAGACGGGGTCTGAACATACAATGAGATACATATCCAGAAAATAAGGATCACTCACTGCCTGCCGCGCGTTTTCCTGGGGGTACGCTTCCACTTTGTGATCACATTGTCGTCGAGCCCATGGAAGACCATGCCAGCAGCGGGATGACGGCCTGGTTTCTCGCATGCTTGATAGCGATAGGTGATCTTTTCGCCTTGGACTGTGACAATCTCTGGAATCTCCAAAGCCTCGTCATCGGAGTGGGCTTCCGGATTGCCGATGAGTCGGAGGAGTGGTTTGCGGAGTCCAAGCAACTTGGCGGCAGCATAACGGTCATCACGAAGCTGATATCGTTAGTTCAGTGTAGAAAGAGACAGAGAACTGACGCACAGTAATACGCCGTTTGATACGAGCATCCATGTCAGCTGATGTTTGAAGAGCGTCGGGATTGGTTTCATATTGCCGACTGACTTTGCCAAGGTAGCGTAAATAGCTGTCGTACCAGTCATGAAGCAGGTTGGTGTCATCAGAGATTCGAATAGAGACGCCAAGTTTGGTGAGACCAAAAGCCCGAGCGCTGTTCTGGAATGTGATGGTTGCGAGATGGCGATGGAGTTGGTTATAAGGAGAGCCAGCAGGGCCAAAGACATCAGGAAGGAAGCGGCGAAGCCCAGCGCCTGCGACGGCAGCAAAGGCAGCTCCGATGTGCTCGTGGGGGAATCAGGGAAAGGTCCTTGGCAATTTGGCCTTTTGCAACCTGCGCCTTCTCCTTCACCTCTTCAAGAAGGTGCTGCGCCTTCCGCTTTGCCTCCCCAATCGGCTTCTTGGACTCCTCGACAAGCTGCCCCACATGTTCTGCAAGATTCTCGACCTCCTTGTAGCGAGACTCGAAGAATGTGATTTCATCGTCGGCCCGGCCGACCGGTGATGTTGCTGACAAGGCGCCAATCAAGGCTCGAATACAAGCCCGAAAGGCGGTCTGGAATGAGATGAGCGAATCAGCACTTTGGAATAAGACACACCTTGGTCCGTGTCTTCAATTGTGTCTGGTCATCGGGTAGGATCGGCGCCGGCTCCTTAGGCTTGCGTGCCTTCTTCTTCTTCTTCTTGGTCTTGGCGTTGTCGGCGGCAGGTTCTTCAGCCGGGATTGATGACTCTGGAGCAGCGGAGCCGCCCGCAGCCCCCGGGGCCGGGCGTGCCCGCTTTCGTGTGTCACTGGCAGGAGTGTCAGGGTCAGTATCAGATGGGACAGCTCTGTCCACTGATGATTTCCGTTTGAGCCCCATTGAAGAAGAGGGGATAGTCAGTAAAACGGAATATTTGACTGCTAATGTACTTCTTACAACAAAGAGCATCAATTGGCACTATAACGTGTGTTGATGTTGTGTCGCAACGTGCCCAAAACATGGCCATCATCTCTTTCATGCATTCAATTCTCCACTGACACATCCAAGAACCTCCGCAGTAGCGAGGGTGGTCAGCGGCCAGCACGCGGTAGGTCCGGTGCCAACCACGCGGCCGGACCGCGTGTTCCGGCACGCCACAGGCTGTGCCCCCAGTGTAAAGGAATCACAGAAATCCTGGAAATCAAAGAAATCCGGTAAAATCCCTACTGATTTCAGGAAATTTCCAGAAATCTCATGAGATTTCTGGGGGAGGTATTTCCTGATGCAGCATCAAGAGCATCAGTTGCCACACCATAAATAGCATGAACAACTCCAATATGGGTCGCTCCATCCAAAGAGGGCGACATTCCATAAAGGGAAGTGTGTCAGGGGAACCTCCCTTTCGGCCCGGAGATGCGTCCGATTCCGGTCCGATTCCGGTTCCGACTCCGGTCCGGCCCGCACAATCACCGATCCGTCAACGCCCTCCCGACGGTCGCCCTGGGACCTCGCCTGCAACGCCGCCCAAGCCTTCTGTGCCCGACAGCGGCAGCTACGGACAAGCAGTATATAGTCAGCTCCCTAGCAGGCGGACCCTTAGAGTTTCTTCTCTTTGGATCCTCCCCTGCTAGGTCAGCTTCATTTGTATTTGCTTACCAATGTTCACGCTTTGGATCCTCCCCTGCTAGGACCTTGATCTTAGGCCTCCGGGGTTGCCCTTACAGCAGAAGAAACTCTCTACGGGATCAACTGGACAAGATTGCCAGGTTCGGCGCTGACTCAGGCTCGGAGTACAAGTCCGTTCCGCCCTCGTCACCGCCCCTGCCACTTGTCCCCTCCTCCTCTACTCCTGTGGTCCCCGCACCCGTCATGCCGTCCAGAGTCACTCCTACCGCAGACGCCCGGCTGGACTCACTCGAGGCGAAAATCGATAGCCTAACTGAGGCCCTTGCTTTACTCACCAACCAGGCTTCCGCTGCCGCTGCCGCCGCTAATAATGCTGGCGGACCCCAAACACCATCGCCGGAGATGTCGATTCCGACTCCGACTCCGGTTCAGGGCAACTCCGAAGCCCTTTTCGGCGACATCAACCTCGCCTCAAAATTGGTCTTGCGACCAAACCCCCCGTTCACCTTCAACGGTGACCGGAAACGCGGCCGCGCGTTCCTCTACACGGTCCATACCTACGCCCGCCTTGCCCCTGAGGCCTTTGTGGTCAACGGAGAGGCGAGCGAGGAAAAGGCCGTCCGCTATGCCATGTCGTTTATGGCAGAAGGACCCGCTCAGCAATGGGCGGAGCGCCACGGAAGCAAAGCCCCGTTTCCGTTTCCGTCTTGGGGCTCGTTCGTTTCCGAGTTTCGACTCCGGTTTGTCGAGGAGAACGAGCAAGATCACGCTCTCTCCAAGCTGGAGACTTCCGCCTATCACATGGGTACAAAGGATGTCTACCAGTACACTGACGACTTCGAGGACCTGATGGACCTCGCCGGATTCAAAGACGCGCTGGTCAAGGTGACCAAGTTCCGCCACGGACTTGATCACTTGATCAACAACGGAATCACGTCCTCGAACGACCCCCGGACCTCCGGGACTACCTTAGCTGGCGCACCCGGGCCTTCCGTCAATACGAGGCCCTGGTCCGGGCCAAGCCGATTAAGTGAGCCGCCCCCAAGACGCCTGGCGGTTTGATTCGGACTCCGTTTCCGGTCAACCGCATCCCGGCTCCGGCCCTTTTCCGCCCGGTGGCTCCGGTCGTGCCACCTGCGGCCCGCGCCCCCGCTCCGGCGCCTCCAACTCCCGTCCCTATGGAGTTGGATCGCACCAGGGCTCGGGGTGCCCCTCGTCGCGCCTGCTTCAGGTGCGGCGACCCAAACCATCTCGCCCGGGATTGCCCCCCCCCCCGCCGATGTCCGCTCAATGGACATCCTCGACGAGGTGATCCAACAACTCGGTGATGAGATGTTAGCGGAGTTGATCGCCCGCTACATGGACACAGCTGCCCTGCCGGAGATGGCAGCGGAGTCGATGGCCGGAGAGGATTTTGTCCCCCGCGACGAGTGACTGGTGTGCCCTCGTTCGCGTCTATAAACCATTTTGCCTCTTTGTATGATGAATGCAGTTCCTTGCCCTACAATGAGCCCGAAACGAAAGACACACCCTCTCCTGCCCCCGCCCTGACTCGGTCTCCGACTCCGCCTGCGACTCCGGTCATCGTCCTTCGCCACCTCACTGCCTGGGAAAAGAAACTACCCAAGCAGTATACCGTTGCCGCCGCCCCTGGGGCGAACTCCCTCCACCTCCCGTTGGAGCTAGAGTCCACCACCAGTGCGTTGAAGCTCTCGCTCTCTGGGCTTGTCGACTGTGGTGCCACCTCCGACTTCATTGACACGAACTATTTCACTTGGAATGGCATTCCAGTCCGCACCCTTGATCAGCCGATTCCGGTTTTCAATGTCGATGGCACCCCCAATGACGCTGGCTCCATCAAACGATTTGCGGACTTGGTCTTGCGCTACAAAGGCCATGCTGAACGAGTTCAACTGGCCGTCACTCATCTTGGCAAGCAAGACCTCATCCTGGGGTACTCCTGGTTGCGGAAACACAACCCAGAGATCAATTGGGAAACCAAGGAGGTCAAGATGACACGGTGCCCCCGCAATTGCTCGACCTGCCGTGAGGAGGAGCCCGTCGAACGGACCAAGCTGCAGCAACTCCGGTCGCTCCAGAAACGTCTCCGCTCCGGTCCGTTCCCCTCGGTTTGCACTATGGACCTCTCTGGCCCTGAAGACGGAGACGATTCTGATTCCGGTCTCGATTCCGACCTGCCTGATCTGACACCGGACTCGGACTCGGACGACGAAGATGACCAGCTCGAAGATGGTGACCGCATCTTCTACACCTCGTTCCGTCCCTCAGAGGAGATACGCGCAGGTAGCACCGTCTCACAGCGCCTGGCCAAAGCCTTTGCCAGGAACTCCGCCCCTCCGCTCTCCGAAATCCCGGACTGGGCTAAGGAGTTCCAGGACGTCTTCAACAAGGAGTCCTTCAATACGCTACCGGAGCGGAGAGCTTGGGACCACGCCATTGAACTTGTCTCCGACGCTAAGCCCACCAACTGCAAGGTGTATCCCATCTCGCCCCTCGAGCAACGCAAGCTCGACGCGTTCATCGAGGAAGAGCTGTCGACGGGCCGGATTTGCCCCTCCAAGTCTCCGATGGCGTCTCCGGTCTTCTTCGTCAAGAAGAAGGATGGCGGACTCTGCTTTATCTAGGACTACCGTGCTCTCAATGCGATGACCGTCAAAAACCGGTACCCCCTTCCGCTGATCAATGACCTCATCAACCGGCTCAAAGGCGCTCGTTACTTCACCAAACTCGATGTCCGTTGGGGCTTCAACAATGTCCGGATCAAGGAAGGTGACGAGTGGAAGGCAGCTTTCCGGACTAACCGAGGCCTGTTTGAGCCCTTGGTGATGTATTTCGGCCTGACAAACTCTCCCGCTGATAAGCCGCAGTCTGGGACAGACCAGGAAACAACTATTTTTGTCGATTTTGTTGCTCAGCACACGTATCAGAGTTGACATGAGTCCCGAATGGTCAACTAGGGAGTTACCTGCACAAGAACCAGTCAAAATCCAGTCGAAATCTATCAAATCGCTCTCAGTGATTCCAAAATCTTGACTAGGAAAAGTTCGCAGAGCCCGTTTCTTGCTAGAATCTATCCAATTCTATGCAAAATACCCAAAGGGAGTGTATTCTCAAAGGCATATTCGGTTTGGCGCTCAGTGGAGACTCGAGATCGACTTCTCCTAGATAAGGGACACCCCTATCTCTGTTGGTATCAACGACTGACATCATTGGAACGTGGTTTCGGGATCATGCTGGAGGATCGAGAGTGCCAAGGGACGGTTAAACGGCGAAAACCTACTCAATTGATTGGGGCCTGGACCTGTGATCAACGGCGACTCTAAAACACTGTCGAGGAACTGATCATCTGAACATTGGAAATGCGCCAGGAGAGTTGGGACAACCACCGCTGAGGCCATACGCACAAGATACGAGTTATGGGTGTCAATCGAAAGCTGGGAAGCTGTTATATCCCGTGCATCTTCGGACGCTCCGAGGGTTATCCTTGGAGCGCAACAGGGTTTTTACGCGATGAAGATATCTGAGCGTTTCCCTTCAAACAGTTAATCTGCACGCAGACTCTCTCGGACTCGTTCGGACCCTCCGACCATCAACTCGGATCTTTACCCATTTGGACTTGCGTTTGTTACTTATATCCTTTAGGCATTCGCCTTGTTTCCTTTGCCTCGTGTATGTCTTCTCGTTCCCCTTACTTACTATGCCTTTGTACTTAACCCGCAGGGAGATCCTGCAGACCACATCGGATCTCCCTGCAAGGTCATATGCCTTATGCTTACCACTTAGTATAAATACTCGTACTTTACACTCCTGTACTTCAGTTTCGTTATTAACGTTTCTTGCCTCGCTCTCCGCTCTTGTCCGACTCCTCCCCGCGTTCTAAGCCTTATCGCCTTCGGCTTCTCCGAACGTATCCGCAGGAGTTCACGTATTTGTTCAGACTTGCTTTCGGCCTGCAAGACGTGTAGTCGCTCACTCCAATATAGTGTTGTGATAGCCACTCAGTTCTGCTTCGGATCTTCCGTTACTTCCTTTTGGTTCTTGCACGGCACTTAACAGAAGCAGAGCTATCCACTTATCCTACTCAAGACCGAGGGATACTTCACGAGCAAAACTAGATGGTCGCGAACATGGAAGATTTACACAGGTCATTGACTCCAATACACGCGATACCAGTCATCTGGACCTGGATTTTCGACTGTGGGCCGTATGGCGAAACGATACCTATACAATTATGCACATGGACGACTTTTCTTACTCGAGATTTTCCCTGATTCTATCAATTTCTGTTTAGTATTTATATCTCTGTTTTGTATTTGGCAGGTTCACGGATTGCCCCGCTCTACTAGGTGCATCTGGGGATCTAGCTCGTCAATCTATCTTGCTAGCTCTTTCAAAATAGTATCATCGCGTCGGAAGGATTATTGGTTGAGGGTTTCGGTTGCTGAATACAAGAGTTCCGGTTGCTGTTTATTGGGTTTCGGTTGCTGGTCGAGAGTTTAAGGCAGTTAGTTCCTGACTCGAGACAACTCAGAGGGTTTAAGGCAGTTAGTCCTGATCCAACGAGTATAAACTCTCCGGGCATCGTATTGGCGCTTCTCTATTGCTGAGTTTCGTCGATAGTATGCTTTGGGGCACAACAAATCAACGTTTTTCGCAAGAAACTCGTATCTACCCTACAACCTTACACATCTGTGCCAAGGCTCTGTTCACAGGGGCCTGTACTCGCACAAGGAGTTGACGATTTTTGGGTTTTTGTGACTTTTCCTACTCGACATTATACATCTTTCTCTCTACGAAAAGTGGAGTTTTGGTTGTTTTTGTTGGTTTGGTTAGTTAGAGAGCTCATTTGCTGTCCCCACTCCGCACTCATCACCGCGACGTTCCAAACGATGATGAATGACATTTTCCAGGACCTCATCCTCTCCGGAGACGTCATGATCTACCTTGACGGCATCCTGATCGCCCATTCCGACCTCCGGAAACACCGGCAGATTGTCCAGGAGGTCTTACGGCAACTCCGAGAGCACAAGTTGTACCTTCGAGCAGAGAAGTGCGACCTTGAAAAATCATCAATCGAGTACCTCGGAGTCATCATCTCCCACAACCACATCAAAATGGACCCCGTCAAGGTCGCAGGCGTCACCGCTTGGCCGACTCTGGAAAACAAGAAGGACATCCAGCAGTTCCTTGGGTTTGCTAATTTCTACCGCAGGTTCATTCGGGACTTCTTGACCCTTGCGCACCCTCTTTTCGTGCTCACCAAGAAGGACCAGCAATGGACTTGGGGCGACGCGGAGGCCTCCGCGTTCCAAGCAATCAAGGATGTGGTCACCTTGGAACCGGTTCTGGCGATTCCGGACGACGCACGGCCTTTCCGACTCGAGGCGGACAGCTCTGATTATGTGACGGGGGCGCTTCTTTCACAATCCACCCCGGACGGGAAGTGGCACCCTGTAGCATTCTATTCCAAAAGCTTAAATGATGTCCAGCGCAACTACGAAATCCACCACAAGGAGATGCTCGCGATCATCCGCGCACTCGAGGAGTATAGACACTTCCTTGAGGGTGCCACGCACCCTGTCGAGATTTGGACTGACCATAAGAATTTGGAGTACTTCAGGAAGACGCAGCACCTCAACCGGAGACAGGCCTGGTGGTCCCTGTACCTCTCCCGGTTTGACTTCACGCTGCACCACAAGCCTGGCCGCGACATGGGTCAACCTGACGCCCTCTCTCGGAGACCCGATCACGGAGTCGATTCCGACAACTCCAATGTCGTCCTTCTGTGGC
Source organism: Mycena indigotica (assembly GCF_014461135.1). Classification (NCBI taxonomy): domain Eukaryota; kingdom Fungi; phylum Basidiomycota; class Agaricomycetes; order Agaricales; family Mycenaceae; genus Mycena; species Mycena indigotica. The sequence goes on along the minus strand of NW_023503017.1, from coordinate 52,655 downwards.
CTGAACTCTTCCACGTCCGCGCACTCGAGGGCGTTTCCGTTTCCGGTCCCAGCTCTGAACTTCTCCGCCATATCCGCGATGCCCTCTCTGGTGAGCCTGACCTGGAGGAGCCCGTCACACTGGCAGCCCGGCAACTCCTTAAACCTTCGGAGACGCATCATCGAGCTCTGCCACGACACCCGAGTCGCCGGACACGCCGGTCGCTTTAAGACCCTGGAGTTGGTCTCCCAGAACTACTGGTGGCCCCAAATGTCTCGCCATATCGGCCGGTACGTTGCAACCTGCGACTTGTGCTGTCGCACCAAGGCACTCCGGAGACTGCCCCACGGAGAGCTGCACCCCACGGAAACCCCCCCGGAACGCTGGCATACCGTCTCCATTGACTTCATCGTAGAGCTCGCCGAAGCCCATGGTTACGACGATCATCATGGTCGTTGTTGACACCCTCGGAAAGCGCCCCACTTCTCGGAGTGTCATACGACGGTCGATGCCATAGGGGCAGCCCGCCTCTACTACCGGAACGTCTGGCGGCACCATGGGACTCCAGAGAAGTTCATCTCCGACCGCGGCTCGCAGTTCATCGCGGACTTCACCCGAGAACTTTGGCGTCTAATCGGCATCAAGCCTGCCACGTCCCACCGCGTATCACCCGCAGACGGATGGGCAGACAGAACACGTCAACCAGGAGTTGGAGCAATACCTGCGGATCTTCACCAACTATCAGCAGGACGACTGGGACGAGCTGATTCCGGACGCGGAGTTTGCCTACAACAACCACGTTCACTCCTCCACGCAACAAGTCCCGTTCATGACGGACTCGGGCCGGCTCCCACGCATGGGCTTTGAACCCGGAGTCCGCTCCGCTATGGAGTCTGTGAACGAGTTCCGCGACCGGATCGCCACTGGTGTTGCTGAAGCCAAGGCCGCGCTCACTAAGGCCAAAGAGGAGTACAAACGCTACTACGACTGGAGACGCACTCCGTCTCCGGAGTTTAAGGTTGGTGACCGTGTTTGGCTGGATGCCTCTGACATCAGGACGACCCGCCCCTCGGAAAAGTTCTCCCACCGCCACCTCGGACCGTTCAAGATAGTCGCGGAGATCAGCAAAGGTGCCTACAAGCTCGACCTCCCTCCGCGCTACTCGAAGCTCGGACAGCGGCAGCTACGGACAAGCAGTATATAGTCAGCTCCCTAGCAGGCGGACCCTTAGAGTTTCTTCTCTTTGGATCCTCCCCTGCTAGGTCAGCTTCATTTGTATGCGCTTACCAATGTTCACGCTTTGGATCCTCCCCTGCTAGGACCTTGATCTCAGGCCTCCGGGGTTGCCCTTACAGTATTATCATTAGCATCCAGCATACCATAACCTGCATGTGGCACACCTCAGCCACCACTCCCCAGTTCAAGATTGGTGTCTGAAGTGATTACTAATGGTGACATCATTGAGACACGTGACTGCTAAGCCCTTAGCTGTGCAACCCCTGCCAATACCTAAGGCCTTAGGCCTTAGGCAGCTGTCTAAGGCTTAGGCCCAAGGGCGAACACTGGAAGTGAATGGAAGAGTTGAGTTCTACTTATTTGCAGCACTCATCATGTCATAGATAAGACCCGGCCCATCCGCTCCAGTCCGTATCACGCAGCACGTGACGACAGGGAACAGGCGCCCCAGTAGTGGACAGGTGGTGTCTTATCAGTGACAACTATCTAAAACTTAGCTCCTTTACCTCTGGTGACTTCTCTATGTTTGTGAAACACACTTTATACCTTGTGTATTGGGAAGTCTGCAGTTTTTCTTCTTCTTCTTCTATATATATCATATCAAATATAAAGTTAAAAATTGTCATGGTTCGGGTCGGGCCAACGGGTTGCCCACCCCTGCAGGGCTGTTCAGGCCTGATAACCCCCCATGCTCCTGAGCCCCCATTCTTCCAACTCCTCCACTTCACCCCTGCGAGCCCTCCGCAGCACCCATCCAATCCGCCCGGGACCTGGCACCCATCTGATCTTTTCTCCAATACTCTAGAGTATAAAAGCCCAAGATGTAGTCATTAGGCTAATATTGTCTATTTACTGGGCTAAAACCTCCTTCATGCTCCTCAGACCCCTTTATAGTCAGATGCCCCGACAACCCAACACAGCCCAAGCCTCATGCTGAAAAAAAATCTGGCCTCTGAAGAAGGAAATTCCAAGAAGCTCCACAAAGAAAACAGCATATAGAAATCTTCAGAAATCAAATATCATCTAGTCAAATGTCATCTGAATGACCCACCCCTCTGCAACAATAGTAAAACTGTGCTGAATAAGAAGTTAGGCAAAAGATTTGATATGACAATACTATTTAGGTCAAGTGTCTTGTTACACATTACATTAACCAAAAACTTGTTTTAAAAATCACCTCAAATCAAAAGAAAATCTTAGGTCCAAACAATCAAAAAGTCATGGAAACTTGATTGAAATAGTAGAGTATAGACAGTGTGCATACTTATAGTCTAGTTACCTGGGCTACAAGCTGCAGGTCATAGGGAGAGAAGTGTACAGTAGCCTAATAAAAGTGATTGATAGTGACAAGAGCCAATATGAGAACAAGAGCAGTAATATAGGTCAGAGTTAATGTTATCGAAGGGCCATTTGGAGTGTAATATTTAGACCAATTAGGACCAAGAAAGTCTAGATCAATATCAATCTCTGTACGGCCATCACAGGATATTACAAGAGTACATGGCTCGATCTGGAGGGTCTTCTGGATGATAGGGGAACACCAGAGAATATAAGACGTAGCAGGTGAGGGGCCAGTAAGCAAACCATCTTGAGTAATATAATAATGTGGCATATGGGACTTTGGACTTGCATTCCAGATTCGAATTGTATGGTCCCTAGAACCAGAAACCACCTTTGTCCCATCTAAAGAGAATGCAACAGAGTGTATGAGATCAGAGTGGAGGTTGAAGCTATGCTCCTCTGCTTCTGTAGCCATATCCCACATCTTGACTGTATGGTCTTCAGCACCCGAAGCCAACTTCATACCATCTGCAGAGAGTCCTAAAGCCCTTACAGATGCAGTATGACCATGGAAGTTGCGTATTTTTTGTGTAGTTTCATCCCAGATAATAACTGTATTAAAAACTTCAGGAGCAAGTTTTGCAAGTGAAAGACAGGTGGTACATAAGTTTCAGGGTCCTTGACAATCTGCTCCTCTGCTCCAGTAGCTACATTCCAGCCCTTGACAATGCCATGTGAGCTTGAAACAACCTGTGTACCATCTGTAGAGAATGCCACATATCGTATACTCTGATAAGGGTGGCTATCAAAGCTATGTTCTTCTACTCCAGTAACTGCATTCCAGATTTTCACAATCCCTTTATCAGAACCAGAAACCACTTTTGTACCATCAGGAGAGAATGCTACAGCTTGTACAGGTTGAGAATGACCACGAAATCTCTCTTCTTTGGCTTCTGTAGTTACATTCCAGATCTTTACTGTCCCATCAAGAGAACCAGAAACTACTTTTGTACCATCTGGAGAGAATGCAACAGAGCATACACTAGCAAAGTGGCCATTAAAAGTATGCTGCTCTACTCCTATATCTGCATTCCAGATCTTGACTGTATTGTCTTCAGAGCCAGAAACTATCTTGGTACCATCTGGAGAGAATGCGACAGAGCGTACACAGTGGGTGTGGCTATTGAAGCTATGCTTCTCTACTCCTGTGTCTACATTCCAGATCTTGACTGTTCTGTTTTCAGAGCCAGAAGCTACATTTGCACCATCTGGGGAAAATGCCACAGTATATATGGGGTAGTGACTATTGAAGCTATGCTCCTCTATTCCTGTATCTACATTCCACATCTTGATAGTTCCATCATCAGAGCCAGAAACCACTTTTGTGCCATCTGGAGAGAATGCTACAGATAACACATAGCCAGAGTCAAAGCTATGTTCTTCGGCTCCTGTAGCTGCATTCCAGATATTAGGTACGGTCAGACATGACCGAACGGGCGCCAAACGGAATGCCAAACGGAGACGTGATGGCATCCGTTCGTCACAACCGAACGACGCTCTTGCATTCCGGCCTCAAGGGCCGGAACGCACTTCGTTCGCACCTGCGAACAACCACCACAAGCCCCTAAACATGGGCTCATTGCGCATCACCGCCATCACGGCTGCGCCTGACTCTGACTCCGACCACCACCATGGCTCCTAAGCCAGCGCCCTCTGCTGCCAGCAACTCCGCCACCAAGAAGGCCAGAAAGCAGTCTCGGAAGGGTGCTGCACCACCCGAGGTCGAACTTGCTAAGGGAGAGGATAAGGAGAGGGGGAAGGGGAAGGTGGATGAGGGTGCGGCGCCGCCGATACCAGAGCAGCTCAAGAAGGACCCGTATGTCATGCCATTGGTCTGGTTTCACTTCCTTACCTCTTCCCAGCTTCAAGAACCATGGTAAACTGGAGAAAACCAAGGAGATGGTCAACCTCATCGCCAGCATGCTGCTGTTTGAGGCAAAGCTCTTCCCAGCCTCGGGCAAAAACCTCTCAACAGCTGATGGAGGCGGCATTAAAGTCACACACGTCCATTTCGACCTCGCCAAATTACTCTTTGGCAACATCGACGAAGCCCATCAGGTGTACTTTGACTGGCTCAGCATTCCGGGTCGTAAAGCGAAGGATCGCGCAGTCATGGGTGACAAGATCAAGCATCGGCTTGCAAAGTAAGTCTTGCTAGCCACCTCTCGTGTTGCTCCAACTCACAAACTCATCCTAGCATCACGACTGAGGCCATCGATTTGCGGAACACGATGACACAGACTGGTGCTGGCAATTCAATGACTAAGGAAGAGCTCGCGGAGCTGCCAGAAGATGATGAGCGTCGCTCGGCATGGGGTACAGCAGCTATATTGCCTTCTTTTTCTTTACTAACATCTCTTTCTAGGCTCAAAAACTAAGGACTGCCCTTGGTTCTGGACCCTCATCGCACTCATTGGCCACCGTCCCAAGAACAACCCGGTAGCCATTGGCAACAGCATGACAACAGACTTCCTGACTGTCGACGGCAACACGAGTGACTCCGAGCAGCTGTCGATGCCCATTAACCCCGCCAATGACGACAAGGGTGATGGGGAGCAGGATTCAGATAAAGACCTCGACTCCCAGTCCTCCGCTGCTGCTGGCGGCGTGTCGGATGGGTCTGATGATGATGATGAGCCATCAGAGGACGTTGTAACTGGTCATAAACGCAAGAAAACTGCTGCGAGGCCCTCACCCTACACACCCGCCAAACCCGAGCCTACACCAGCCACCGTTGCAGCTCGTGCTGTCCCAGCAAAGAAGGGGAAAGCAACCGATCTTGCGGTGATGGTGGAGGAGGGGAACAAACTACAGCGCGAGATGATGGAGCTGTCGAAGGTGGAGGCAGCAGCCGCTCTTGAGCAGCAGAGGGCGCAAACAGTGCACTCAAAGGCGCTGGCTCGGCAGGCAGCTGCGCGTGTCTTGAAGGAGCAACGCAAGGCAGATGATGCAAGGCTTGACCGGGCTGGCAGGCTGCTTGATTTGGAGGACAAGTTCGGGCCTGTACGTGTTCGCCAATGGTTCCCCCAACTCTACGCCAACCTGGAGGGTGACAACGCAGCACCAGTAGGAGCTGGCTCGTCCGACCATAGCTCCCCTGGACCATCACATGCGAACTCCGACTTCAGCTCTCCTGCCCCATCACACACACCCTTCGACATGAACTCAATGGGCATGGACTACAACAATCAGTTCTATGGGGAGCAATGGTAGACACTAGTCAAATCCAAGTTGCTGTCTACGTGTAGCTAATGCATTGAGTAAATAACCTTTTAATTCATTCCGTTTCGCTTTTCCTGCAGCAAGACGTGCACGCTGGCCAGCTGAGGTTTGTTCAAGCTCAATTGAGATAGCATCAGCTCCTGTCATGTAGAAGTGCGAAATTGTGAACCGTTACACAAGCCATGATCCACTGAGTGGCGTATTTGTGGTCGGCTTTGTTCGTGATGTGGAGACGTAGTCCTTTCAGTGACTGTTGTCAACCCTTCAAAAAGCCAATACAGTGCTCCGATCTGACACGGACATAGGAGACATGATTGTTGAAGATCATATTGTCGGGAACCTCGCGTTCGGGGCTTTTGAAAGGTGCTGTCAGCCACCGAGAGATCGGATAGGCAGTATCACCCCAGATAAACTCTCCATGAAGGAGAAGCTGATCAAGCTGCTGATAAACCCGAGTTCCAGTCCAGGCTGTTGCATCGTGCGTGCTGCCAACATATCCATAGCCAATATCAATAATCTGGAGGTTGGGCAGGTTTACAACCTAGCAAAAGTCAGACAAGAAAAAAAGTAGATAGCACTCACTTGAAGATTCATTGAGTAGTTCATCTTGCGGTCGAAGTAACCAGGTCCATACCATGACGGGATTGTCGCTAACGGAATTACGGTCCCGTCAACCATACACCACCCCTCTCGCCATTCCCGACAACCTGACGTCCTTTCAACCCATGCCTTACTTTCCTCCTTCTCCTGTGCGGATGGCATTCAGACATACTTTGCGAGCATTCCGCTGCCCAGAATGGCCGTAATGACATGACGGGTGCATAGTGGAATTGTTCCCTTGCCCAGCCCAGACCACCATGACACAGACTGTAGAGATGCACCATTTCCATCATGCCCAAATTGGTAGAGCGCAACCGCAAGCTGCAGCTCAACTGGTGTTTGAGGTGAATTCGAGTTATTTGTGAAGACAGGATGGTGCTCAATCTTGCAGAGAAGTTTATCGAATGTGGTTGGCCAGATACAAAGCTCCCCACGGAAGGCGACCCGGTTGCTGTGCTTCCACTTTTCGAGACATGTCTGGAGTATCGATTTCGATGGCCGCTCGATCAGCACTCGGGGCACATTGTATCGCTGGGCATATAGCTCATCAATCTGGCTTTGTACCCAAAGGTGTATGCGGGATACTCCACCCGGGATGCGACGCTGGTGGCGAGGAATTCATAGTGGCTCATTACGCAATTCAAATGAATTGTCAGGGGAACCCCCGCTTCTCGGCCTCCTTCGGACCCTCCGAACGCATCTGAGGCGCATCCGACCGGCGCCCCCTCGGACGCTCCGACCCACCCCGACCATCGTCCACGGCCTCCTTCGCCCGCACAATCACCGATCCGTCAAGACCCTCCCAACGATCACCTTGGGACAGAGCCTGCGACGCCGCTCAGGCCTTCTGCGCTCTACGTCGGCAGTTACGGACGACCAGTATATAGTTGGCGCCCTAGCAGGCGGACCCTTAGAGTTTCTTCTCTTTGGATCCTCCCCTGCTAGGTCGGTCCCTCCGTGTATTTCCTGTAGTCTTATTCACGCTTTGGATCCTCCCCTGCTAGGCTTTCGTCGGAGTCTCCAGGGTTGCCCTTACAGCAGAAGAAACTCTCTACGGGATTAACCGGTCAAGATTGCCAGGTTTGGTGCTGACTCAGGCTCGGAGTACGAGTCCGTACCCCCCCGTCACCGCCCCCCCTTGACCCCTCCTCCTCTGCTCTTGTCGTCTTTACGCCCGCTATGTCTACCGGAGCTGCCCCGGACGCTGACGCGCATGGACGCACTTGAGGCGAAACTAGACAACCTCACCAATATCCCCACCCACCTTGCTTCCCAGGCTTCCGCTGCCGCACCACCTCCGGCAGCTCCCGAACCGCCTGGCATCTCAGAATGCCCCCGACGGGATGCGTTATTTGGTGACATTACTGTCGCCTCAAAACTGGTCTTATGACCAAACCCCCCGTTTGCGTTTAACGGAGATCGCAAACGCGGCCGCGCTTTCCTATACGCGGTCAAAACCTACGCTCGGCTTGCCCTGGAGGCCTTCGTAGTTAACGGAGAGCCGAGCGAAGAAAAGGCCGTCCGCTACGCCATGTCCTATATGGCGGAGGGACCTGCTCAGCAATGGGCAGAGCGTCATGGGAGCAAAAACCCCTTCCCCTTCCCTCGGTGGAGCCAGTTCCTCTCCGAGTTTCGCCTTCAGTTCGTCGAGGAGAACGAACAGGACCTCGCGCTCGCTAAGTTGGAAAGCGGGTTATCACATGGGAACGCGGGATGTCTACGGATATACCGACGACTTCGAGGACTTGATGGACCTCGCTGGCTTCAAGACGCGTTGGTTAAGGTAACCAAGTACCGCCACGGACTTGACCCCTTGATCAACAATGGCATCACCTCTTCGAACGACCCCCCAGACCTCCGTGACTATCTGGGCTGGCGCACTCGGGCTTTCCGACAATATGAAGCCCTGGTGCGAGCGAAGCTTATTAAGGGAACGGCTACCCCGCGGACCGCTTCGGGAGCTCCGCGCGGCGCCTTCCCCATCACTCGTTCGGCAACTCCGTTCCCCATCCGCCCGGTGGCCCCGCCTGTGCCACCCGCGGCCCGCGCCCCCGTCCCGGTACCTCCGGCTCCCGTCCCTATGGAGCTGGATCGTACTAGGGCTCGGGGTGCCCCTCGTCGAGCCTGCTTCAGATGCGGCGACCCCAACCATTTGGCTCGGGACTGTCCGCTCCCCACCGACGTCCGCCATGTGGACATCCCCGACGAGGTAATCCAGCAACTTGGCGATGAGATGCTGGGAGAGCTGCTTGCGCAGTTGTCCGATACTGCGGCCTTAGCGGAGGCGCATTCGGAGGCTCCGGCAGAGGATTTTGTCCCCCGCGACGAGTGACTGGTGTGCCCTCGTTCGCGTCCATAAATCGTTTCACTTGTTTGTATGATGAATCAACTCCCTTGCCCTACAACGAGCCCGAAACGAAAGACGCACCCTCTGCCCCCTCCGAAGCCCCCCGCTCGGATTCGCCGACTTGCCTGGGAGAAAAAGCTACCTGGCAGTTATACCATCTCTGCCGCTCCTGGCGTTAACTCGCTGCACCTCCCCCCTTGAACTTGAGTCCACTGCGAACGCGCTCAAGCTCTCCCTCTCGGGTCTGGTCGACTGCGGAGCTACTTCGGACTTTATCGACACAGAATATGTCAACCGGAATAATGTGCCAGTCCGAAATCTCTCAGTACCCATCCCGGTCTACAACGTCGACGGCACCCCCAATGATGCTGGGTCTATTCGCCAAATCGCGGACCTCGTTCTACGGTACAACGGACACTCCGAACGCGTTCAGCTGGCTGTAACCCACCTTGGGAAACAGGACCTGATACTCGGATACTCCTGGCTCAAAAAGCATAACCCCGAGATCAACTGGGAAACAAAGGAGGTCAAAATGAGTCGTTGCCCCCGCAGCTGCTCTACCTGCCGTGACGAAGAGCGGACCGAACGCGCCGAGGTTCGGCGGCTCCGACTCCTTAAATCACGACTACTTGCGGGCGCCTTCCCCACTGTTTGCGCTATCGATATCGCTGGCCCAGATGATGCTGACGACGAGCTCGGAGCTGCTTCGGACCCTCCGCAGCCCTCACCAGATCTCGACGGCGACGAGCATCTTGAAGACGGCGACCGCATCTTCTACACCTCCTTTCGCCCAGTTGAGGAGATTCGCGCTGGGAGCACCGTGTCCCAACGCCTTGCAGAGGCCTTCGCCCGTAACTCGGCCCCCCCGCCTTCGGAGATTCCGGACTGGGCCAAGGAGTTCCAAGACGTCTTTGACAAGGAGTCCTTCGACACGTTACCAGAGCGGAGGACTTGGGACCACGCTATCGAACTCGTTCCCAACGCGACTCCCCTTGAACAGCGCGAACTTGACGAGTTCATCGAGGAAGGACTTGCCACAGGCCGTATTCGCCCTTCGAAATCTCCGATGGCCTCCCCCGTCTTCTTCGTTAAGAAAAAGGACGGAGGGCTTCGGTTTGTCCAGGACTACCATGCCCTCAACGCAATGACGATTAAGAACCGGTACCCCCTTCCGTTGATTAACGACCTTATCAACAGGCTCAAGGGCGCTCGTTACTTCACCAAACTCGATGTTCACTGGGGTTTTAATAACGTCCGGATTAAAGAAGGAGACGAGTGGAAGGCGGCCTTTCGGACTAACCGAGGGTTGTTCGAACCTTTGGTGATGTATTTCGGCCTGACAAACTCCCCCGCGACGTTCCAAACGATGATGAATGACATTTTCCAGGATCTCATTCTTTCAGGCGACGTTATGATCTACCTCGACGACATCCTTATCGCACATTCGGACCTCCGCAAGCACCGCGAGATCGTCCGGGAGGTCCTTCGGGCGGCTCCGAATGCACAAGTTGTACCTTCGCAAGGAAAAGTGCGACTTGAGAAATCGTCAATCGAGTACTTGGGGGTCATTATCTCGCACAACCATGTCGAAATAGACCCCGTTAAGGTCGCCGGAGTCTCCGCATGGCCTCCGCCCGAAAACAAGAAGGACGTTCAGCAGTTCCTGGGGTTTGCTAATTTCTACCGCAGGTTCATTCGGGATTTCTCGGCCCTAGCGCAACCTCTCTTTGCGCTCACCAAGAAAGACCAGAAATGGACCTGGGGAGACGCCGGCCGCCGCCTTTCAAGCCATCAAGGACGCGGTCGTATCAGAACCTGTCTTAGCGATCCCGGACGACTCTCGGCCTTTCCGACTTGAAGCAGACAGCTCAGATTATGCGACGGGGCGGTTCTTTCACAACAATCCGCCCCGGACGGGAAGTGGCACCCTGTAGCGTTCTATTCCAAAAGCTTAAATGATGTCCAGCGCAACTACGAGATTCACGACAAGGAGATGCTCAGGATCATCCGCGCACTCGAGGAGTATCGGCATTTCCTCGAGGGCGCCGCGCATCCGGTTGAGATCTGGACTGACCATAAGAACTTGGAATACTTCCAAAGGCGCAACACCTTAATCGTCGGCAAGCCCGATGGTCGTTGTACCTTTCCAGGTTTGACTTTACGCTGCACCACGTCCCCAGGTCGCCAGATGGGCCGTCCCGATGCTCTCTCCCGCCCGGCCCGACCACGGTATCCCCGACGACAACTCGGATGTCACCCTCTTACGCCCCGAACTGTTCCACGTTCGCGCGCTTGAGGCCGTCACTGTCTCTGGACCTGGCTCCGAACTTGTCCGCGACATCAAGGAAGCGCTATCCGGTGAGCCTGACCTAGAGGAGCCTGTCGCGCTTGCGGCCCGGCAACTCTTGAAGGTCCGAGGTCAAGTTCGGGGCCCCGCTCATCACGTTCGGACGAGTGGGCCGTCTCGGGCGATCTCTTGTACTTCCGCGGCAAGGTCGTAGTCCCCAAAGACAAGGACCTAAGGAGGCGCATCATCGAGCTCTGCCACGACATGCGTGTCGCCGGACATGCCGGGCGGTTCAAAACCCTGGAGTTGGTTTCGCGCAACTACTGGTGGCCACAGATGTCCCGCCATATCGGACGCTACGTCGCGACCTGCGACTTATGCTGTCGTCACGGCCCTCCGAAGGCTTCCGCACGGGGAGCTACATCCAACCGAAGTCCCCCGAGCGCTGGCACACCGTCACTGTGGACTTCATCGTCCGAGCTCCCCGAGGCCCATGGGTATGACGCGGTTATGGTAGTGGTTGACGCCCTCGGGAAACGCGCTCACTTCACCGAATGCCATACGACAATAGACGCGGTCGGAGCTGCCCGCTTGTACTATCGGAACGTCTGGAGACACCACGGAACCCCCGAGAAGTACATTTCGGACCGCGGTTCGCAGTTCATCGCTGACTTTACGCGCGAACTCTGGCGCTCAATTGGCGTCAAGCCGGCTACCTCTACGGCTTACCACCCGCAGACCGACGGACAAACCGAACGCGTTAACCAGGAGCTCGAGCAGTACATCCGAATCTTCACCAACTACCAACAAGACGACTGGGACGAGCTTATCCCTGCCGCTGAGTTCGCCTATAACAACCACGTTCACTCCTCCACTCAACAGGTACCCTTTATGACGGACACTGGCCGGCTCCCCGAATGGGTTTCGAGCCGGGCACCCGCTCAGAGTTGGAGTCAGTGAACGAAGTTTCGATCGGATAGCGAACGGCGTCTCCGAGGCGAAGGCCGCCTTGTCAAAGCCAAAGACGAGTATAAACGGTACTACGATCGGAGACGATCGGACGCTCCGAATATTCAAGTTGGTGATAAGGTTTGGTTAGATGCCTCTGACATCAGAACAACTCGGCCCTCCGAGAAGTTCTCCCACAAGCGCCTCGGACCGTTCAAGGTGCTCGCAGAGGTTAGCAAAGGTGCCTACAAGCTCGACCTCCCCCCGTTACTCCAAGCTCCACCCCGTCTTCCCCGCTGTTAAACTCGAGCTCGCTCAGGACGACCCCTTCAATGGACGACCCAGCTACGACGAACCGCCCCCCGAACTAGAGGACGGAGTCCCCGAATGGGAAGTCGAGGAAATCTTGGATGCCAGGATAAGGTATAAGTGTCTTAACTACTTCGTCAGGTGGAAAGGCTACGATGCTTCGCACGACTCGTGGGTTCGGTTCGACCGTGTCTTCGCCAGACAAAATTGCGGACTTCTATCGGAGGTACCCAGGTAAACCACGGCACATCGCCTCAGCGACCTTCGACTCCTTGCCCTTCCGAACTATGCGTCGGGACGCCGCATTCAAAGGGGGGGGATGTCAGGGGAACCCCCGCTTTGGCCTCCTTCGGACCCTCCGAACGCATCCGACCGGCGCCCCCTCGGACGCTCCGACCCACCCCGACCATCGTCCACGGCCTCCTTCGCCCGCACAATCACCGATCCGTCAAGACCCTCCCAACGATCACCTTGGGACAGAGCCTGCGACGCCGCTCAGGCCTTCTGCGCTCTACGTCGGCAGTTACGGACGACCAGTATATAGTTGGCGCCCTAGCAGGCGGACCCTTAGAGTTTCTTCTCTTTGGATCCTCCCCTGCTAGGTCGGTCCCTCCGTGTATTTCCTGTAGTCTTATTCACGCTTTGGATCCTCCCCTGCTAGGCTTTCGTCGGAGTCTCCAGGGTTGCCCTTACATGAATCAACACTTGAATCTGAGTCTGAACTTGAAGATTCAGAGCTGGTTGAGCTGGTTGAACTACTCCAGTCATCGTTATCATCAAGGTCGATGGTGGGCCACCGGCGGGGAAGACCAATTGAGGCCCGCAGTATACTGAGTTGGCTGGCTGCAGATAAGCCCAGTGTTTTCAGGCGGTGGCGGTGGCGGAGCAGCAGGTGCTGCCGTTGGCGAGCATAGGCCGTTGCTGATTTGAGTAGCGCTGCCACGCGTCCACGACGCGAGTCTGTGCGAGCCATCGCGACTCATGCAGAGAGAGAAAGAGGATAGGAGTCCTTGTCACACTTAGCGTCACACAGGGGCAGCATCGGCGTGTCTTGGTATCACCGTATCAGGCGCCCTTCACCATCTGTGTTCGGTGGTGCGGTCAAACAAGAACAGCGAATTCGGGACCGAATACAAAATCTACGCGACTTGTTCGGCATCACTTGTTTGGCACCCGTTCGGTCATGTCTGACCGTACCTATTGATAGTATAGGCTTCTGATGCAGAAACAATTTTTGTACCATCTGGAGAGAATGCTACAGCATGTATAGAGTAGAAAAAACTGTCATCAAAGCTAAGTTCTTCTGCCCCAGTAGCTGCATTCCAGATCTCAATCTTATTAGAGCCTGAAACCACCTTGCTATACGACAGTCTCCCTCTATCAAATTCATGGTCTCCATCCAAAATAATATTTTGACTTCCATAAACTTCTGTAAATGTGTGAAGATTTCCTGTAACCTTGGATTATCATGCTTGATGGAACTTAACTGGGCACCCCAGTTCTTGCAGGAATACCCCAGCTGTACTCCTATCCTTTGAGTGATTTTTGATTGCAAGTTGATATCCTCTTGGTCTGGTTTGGTATGATGACTGTAAATCACAGATGTTAAACCTCAGCCCTTCATTCAAAACCTTCAATGCTGTACATGCTTGGTTAATAAAGTAGTCGTTGGCCTCATCTTTATCTTCCAATCTTGCCCAATTCAGAATGAAGTCATCAAATGACTTATGATAGGAATAAATACACTTATTGGCTGGTGATATATATAATACAGAGTGAAAAGCTTTGATAGTGTGCTCTATAGCTAGCTCATCTGGCTGTTTAGAAGTGTTTGACATGACCAGTGGAGTAAGACTTCTGATAGTATGTGGCTGTCTAGCTGATACCACAGCATATTTTTTTTTTTTTTTTTTTTTTTTTTTTGGCTGTACCATATGCAAACTCTTGTGCAGTTGATAATTGATCATCCCACAAGGCTCTGGTAAAGGTTGGACATGTGAATATCGAAAGCAGTAAGACTTTATCCTACTACTCCACCGGGGGGAATGCATTTACGCACGAATGACACAGTGTGTGCACAAACAGTGTGGGACTCCAAGGCTCTTTGTCCTTAATACCCACTAGAACCCCTCGTTAGGCAGCTTTTGCTGGGATTGAACCCAGGACCTTTTTGGTTTACCTAAAGGCCAGGACAGGTGGAATGCCACTACACCACGAGTCCCAATACCACAGCATATTAATACATGCCTACGTAGAAGCATCTCAGGTATATCTGTTGGCAAGCCTTCAGAAAGGATATATCTGTATAAGGAGGCAATTTGAAGTTCCTCTCCTACATCTAGACTAGCCAGTTTCCCACTATTGCATAACTTCATCACTCTATCATGTTGTTCTTGTGATGTCAGATCATACTGTGAGGGCTTCAGATATCTGACAATTGTTGCAGCATAAATAAAAAGTCCTTGAGCTTCCTGAACAATATAGTCTCTATCATTTCCAGGTAGTTCAGGCAATTCAGTATCAATATACTTCTTAATGTCCCCAGTTGCTTGTTTCTTTGGGATCCACTCAAGATGATAAATATTCTCTTTCAGTTTCTGTGCATGCCTAGCAATTTGAGGATTTGGACGGCTTGTAATCAAAATCTTCAAACCCTTGAAGTCATAGTTAATTTCATCCACAAACTGCTTGAGAATGTCATGTCCTTTGCCACCTTCAATCTCATCTAATGCATCAATGACAATAAGATGTGGTGTAGTATGATGCTGCATAGATTTTCTCCAGGGTTCTATCAGCAGTTCTCTTACATGTGTAGCTGAAGAGGGGACTATAGTATCCAAACTGATGTTTGATAGACTTTGAGCATAGGGGCCATATTTATGAAGGAGCTGGCGGGCAATGCTGGGGATGATATTTGTCAACGTTCTTGACATAGCCTCAGTCCTGGAGCAGAAAAATGATGCAGCCAGTTGACCCTGTGCTTTCATTTCCTTGCAGATAGTATAGGCAACTGTTGATTTTCCAGAGCCTGCCATGCCACTGAGCCAGAATATCTGAGAGCTATTGGGGTCCTCAATCCAGTTTTCAAGTATCCCCAACACCTCTTCACGGGTTCCAAGAGTACATGAATTCCGTGAGCTACTCAATCCTTGATCTGCATTAAATAATGCTCTGGGTACAAAATATAGTTTTTCTGCCTAGTGATCTTCTGTTAAATAGTTAAATATTATAATAGCTTTTATACCATTGCGAATTTCATTGTCTTGGTCACATCTTGTGCTATGGATTGAGTTATTGTATCCTATGGGAATCAAGTCATCAGTAGAAACATTTACTAGCATATGCCTATATCACCCTATGCTCATCTAGCCCCAAGGGGGGGCGCAAGATGCCTATCATGGCTATGGGGCAGGGGGGGGGGTCCAGAGCCTAGAAAAAAAAACTTTTGTGTTTGGTGTAGGGATGCTTCAAGAGGTACTTAGGAGGCCTTAGGAGGCCTTTCATATGTAGATCTTCCATGTTAAATGCCATTTTATACCTTTGAATGCAGTGAAACCCAGTTTTTTTGGTGAAGTGACTAAACTTGTCACAGTCTTTGATAGCATCAACATATCATTATGATGCAAGAAGCAATACAACTTTATATGAAAGTTCATTTAAAGGCATAGGAACATTATAATAGCCTAGTTACAATTTAATTTAATCACATTTTCCATTTTCAAGACCTCTATCAATCATTTTGATGCGATTTTGATCGCATCAGTCACGTTTTCGTGGGAGATCATTACTATATAAGGCAGGAGGGGGGGAGGGGGGTCTGAAGGCCCAGAAAAAAAACATTCGGCCCTATGTACATAATTTGAATGTTGGGCCCCCCTTGTCTAGCCCTATAGTCAGTTCATCAATATAAGCTTGAATGCTTTTGGCAAGGCTATCAGGTTGTATAAAGTTTTGAATTCTAGCCTGCTTTAGTTTCTGTAGCTTTACAGCTTCTTTGTTCAGTAATCTGACATATCATGAGACTTTCAAAAATCAGTTTCTGGAATACATACTGAGCTAAGTGCTGCCTGCTCTTGATTACAATTGGGTTATATTTGTTGCCATCAGAGATCTGCTGATTGAGTTTCTCCAATGTGCCCATGAGCCTTGTGACTATGTGCTCCAAATCCTCCTTGTTGTCCTGATACTCCTATACAATGGTTAGATCTGTATTGATGGGACAGAATATTAACACATACAATAATGATAGCAAACAAAGTATTTAACAAATGCAGGGGAGCATTGAATGGAGCAGGAACCATAGGATCCACCACTTCCATAATTGCTGAAAGCCCCTTCAGAGTGCCTTGAACCTTGTTATACAATTTTGTCTTCCAGGAAGGTTGATTCTGTAATGCTTGTATTCAGAGTGGCCAGTCAATTATAATACCATTTACTACCTGGAGTTCCACCTCATTACCATCTGGTTGCTGTGTTGTGAGAAGCACTTGCAAGCTTCCAGCTCTCTCAACTCCAGGACCCAAAGACATAAATACTGCTACAAATTATTTCCATGCTAACTGAAATCTTCAAGTGGAGTGCTTACCAGGATCTCCAGTGGTGCTCTTGTCTAGCAGCTCCTGGACTTGAAATGTATTCTGGACAAGCAAATCGTGCTTTCCCCACTTGTGGTAGTGGAAAATGGCAAGATTGAGTTTTGTATCATTGGAGTCAATGACACTAGATATAAATTTGAGGTAGTTATGATTAGTGATGTGCCCACAACTCACATTTCTTCCCTAATACTCCACGGACCAGTCTGCGGGCTTTTGTTCTTCAGGCTCTTTGTTTTGACAAGAACTTCTCCAGTTGGGCTTCCTCGGCGGACAACAGCATAGAGCTTCGTGGTCTTCCTTGGTTTTGCGCTGTTTTCAGCCAGATGGACTGCAAAGAGGTCAGTAATGAAGGCACATTGGATAGAGGCTCACTTCGGAGAATGTGGGTCTGCGACATGGTGATCAAGTGCAAGCAATGCGGCGTCCACACGCCCTTGACCGTCCTTGACACCGTGTCACAAAAGAAGCAGCAAACTTGAGCACGGGATATATTTATGCGTGGACCACGGCCCGTCTCCGCCCGAGGGAGACTCGCGGTGGCCCGTGGGTACAATGTACAAGGGAAAGACCGTGACCGGCCCGCAATATAGAATTGCTCCACTGTCATCGAGAGATCCGGATTGTATTATAGTGCGATAGCGCAAAACCGATCCCACGCACGCAGTGCCCGTCACGGTGTCGATCGGGGTAACTCCCAAATACTGCCAACTTGACGGTGCTGCAGTTATTCAACAGTTACTATATCCACACACATGCACCGCTCGTTCAAGGACTTATCCCAACTTGAACTACTATTTTACGTTTTTAACTATTAGTAGAACTCAAGCTCGAGCTCCGCGGCGCCCATCCTGGCACTCACCTCCAACACAGCCGCCTCTGTTGCCCTTGGCATAACCCGCGCAAACGCATCCTTGCACGCTTCCGTGTGGCCGTCGAAGTACGGAATAACGCACTCCACATCGAGGCTATCGGCCACGGCCATCGGGTGCTCGGCGATCGCGGCGTCCAGCTCCGCCCACTGCTCGGGGGAAAGCGGGAGGTCGTGAGCCTCAAACTGGAACGTGATGTGCAGGGAAGTGAGAAGAGGGGTGGTGTAGTATTGGAGGAGCGCGGCGAGCAGGGCGGGCGGGTGAGTATCGGTGTCTGACAGCGGGACGTCTTCGAGGCGGAGCGTGGTGAGGTACGGGAAGGAGGGGAGCGCGACCATCTCGGAAAAGTGCGTGTCTGCAATGTTATTAGCATATTAATAGAAGAGGAAGGGGACAACACACAGTAGAACTCGATTGACAGCTTCTCTACTGACTGTGAGCAAAAGGCGAACCACACGCCGAGCTCGTCGTCGCTGCGCACCGGGGCAAGGGTGACATCGTGCAGAGCCTGCGGGGCGTCTTCAGGGTCGGGGAGAAGGTGGTAGATGGTCGGGCAATTGGAGACATCCAACGTCTCTAGCCCAATCGGCGCAATCTGATCCTCCTCCTGTTTGTCACCTCGGGCGACACCGTCAAGTACGAGCGCAGTGGCAGCGATGAGCACCCGGTGGAACAGTCGGGGCGTGAGGCCGCCAATGCCGCGGAGTTCGAGTCTCTCCAAACCGCGGAATATATCCAAGAAAACTTCCAGCGCTGCAGGGGAATACCCCGCCCACCGTCCGCTGTGCACCTCAACCCTCTTCACGCCATCCAGCAAATGCAGCACCGCCTCCGCCTTCCCCCGCTCCTCCGCCCATCCCGCATTTTCCGCATCGGGCAGCTGCAGCTTCACCGCCTGCACATACCCCGCCAAATGCGGGGCCTCTTCGAATAGCCTGGCCGCGTCAGCATACAGATGCACCGCGCGTGCCTCGATCGTCGCCGACCGCAGCACCAGTCTGGTGAACAACCTTCGCTGAGCTGGCCCGCGGAAGACCGACGCCGCAGCCGCACATGCGGTGAGTGTAGCGATGGGCACGCGCCCCGGGCCGACCGGGAGGTGCCCCACGATGGCCTCGATGAGCTCGGCGGGAAGCTCGTTGCTGGCCATGGTTATGGACCTGGTTGTCGGGGACAGAAAGTGTAGGTGTGATGCGATCATGTGGGGCATGTGAGGATCGAGTCCGATCGACTGATGTGTGTTATTGATTTACTGACAATTCACTGACGATCACCAGCCGTAAATCTTGGTACAGTGTGTTAAATATGCAAAGTTTGAAGTAGGATATGGCTGGTGATGTATATAAGCATGGTAATAGTGTTAGCTAATTCCACCTGTTGTAAGGAACTAGCTATGTTGTGACTTGTCGATAATGATATTAATCAGGGTAGCCTCGCAAGCAACTCGCAAGGCAAGGAAGTCTTGATAAGCCTTACTGTCCAATTGCTGTCCTCAAGAGATGCACCAAAACATACTTTTTTTTTTTTTTGCCAACTACACCTATAAGTGCTGTCACAGGTAGAAATCGACCAAAATAATGTGTTTGTAAGCATGAATGACTCAAATTTATAAATTAGGCTGGTAATATATAACTCATTCAGAGTTGTTTGAATATTCAGGGGCTTGTGACCTGTGACATTCAACCTGAATATAATGCTATACTGGTAGTTCTGGCTAATATTGTAAGGGCAACCATGGTGGCCTGGAGATCAGAGTCCTAGCAGGGGAGAATCAAAAGAGAAGAAACTCAAAGCCTGTGGGGTGCTGTGAGTAATTCATTTTGAATTACTCACCCCTGTTTCGACCCCTGTTTCGAAACCGGTTTTGAAACAGGCCCGTTTTGAAACAGTTTCGAAACAGGTGGCCAGGGTTAGGTAATCACGGCCACCCGAGCGATGGAGATGAAGCGAAGGCGACCGAGATCAGACCTTGATGCTGGTCACCAGCCAGCATGTGTCAATACCCCATCCGAGGGCCTGGGGCAGGTCGGCAGGGCCCATTTCCATGGACACCTGGCCGCTTAGCCGGTGATGGTCATGACTGTCACCGGCCGGGCATCTCGGGCCTGTTTCGAAACCAAGGTCAGTCCCCAGGGAATTAAAAACTCACAGCTGTTTTGAAACGGGTTTTGAAACAGCTACTACTCACAGCACCCTACTCAAAGGGTCCACCTGCTAGGGCACCAACTATATACTGGCCGTCCATAAGTCTAGGGTTGAGCACAGGTCCGGGTCCAGTGTCAAGCACGGGATGCGTTGAACGCTGGAAATTTGCTGGAACAGCCATCCGGGCCATTTTTGACCGGTCAGACATCGGCCGATGCGGACACAACCCGGCTGCGGCTGGCCAAGCCAGAAACGCGAAACGAACCAATGGCAAGTGCGTTTGGGCTCGAACACATCTCAGGCTGCTCAGACACACACCCAAACGCAGGGAGGTGGATAAAACATGAGGTGAAACCAAACGCGTGAGGTGCGACATGTTAGAGATGGGTGAAACATTAAAGTGAAACAGCATGTGACCGTGGCCAGGGCGGCCAGGGCCATCAAGATTAGGTAAATCTCACGTAAGCGAGTAGTGTATATTCAGCTTGTTTTTGTTAGTAGATACCCCAGAATTCAATGCACCCCCCATAGTGGAAAGGTCTTTGACAACGACGACGACAAACACTGTGATTATGTGATCCGAACCCGAGAACGCTACCCGACAACACCGAGACTACCCGAGAACACCAAAACTATCACCAATTTGTCTGATATACTGGAACTATTGTCAAATTTTGGATATTGAAGTGCTAGCTTAATGTGAAGACATGAAGATAGGGAAACTATGCTCAGATGCGCTTTGTAAGGGCAACCGCGGAGGCCTGAGATCAAGGTCCTAGCAGGGGAGGATCCAAAGCGTGAACATTGGTAAGCGAATACAAATGAAGCTGACCTAGCAGGAGAGGATCCAAAGAGAAGAAACTCTAAGGGTCCGCCTGCTAGGGAGCTGACTATATACTGCTTGTCCGTAGCTGCCGCTGTCAGGCACAGAAGGCTTGGGCGGCATCGCAGGCGAGGTCCCAGGGCGACCGTCGGGAGGGCGTTGACGGATCGGTGATTGTGCGGGCGAGATGGAGGGCCGGACCGGAGTCGGAACCGGAATCAGACCGGAATCGGACGCATCTCCGGGCCGAAAGGGAGGTTCCCCTGACATCACCCCCCCCTTTGAATGCGGCGTCCCGACGCATAGACCGGAACGGAATCGAGTCGAAGGTCACGGAGGCGATGTGTCGTGGCTTGCCAGGGTACTTACGATAGAACTCCGCAATTTTCTCCGGGGCAAAGACGCAGTTGAAGCGGACCCACTGGTCGTGCGACGCATCGTAGCCTTTCCATCTGACGAAGTAGTTCAGCCGTTTATACCTCACCCTTGCGTCCAAGATTTCCTCTACTTCCCACTCCGGGACTCCGTCCTCGAGGTCCGGAGGGGGCTGGTCGTAGCCGGGGCGTCCGTCGAAGGGGTCGTCTTGGGCGAGCTCGAGCTTGACAACGGGGAAGACCGGGTGGAGCTTCGAGTAGCGCGGAGGGAGGTCGAGCTTGTAGGCACCTTTGCTGATCTCCGCGACTATCTTGAACGGTCCGAGGCGGCGATGGGAGAACTTTTCCGAGGGGCGAGTCGTCCTGATGTCAGAGGCATCCAGCCAAACACGGTCACCAACCTTAAACTCCGGAGACGGAGTGCGTCTCCGGTCGTAGTAGCGTTTGTACTCCTCTTTGGCCTTTGTGAGCACAGCCTTGGCTTCAGCAACACCAGTGGCGATCCGGTCGCGGAACTCGTTCACAGACTCCATAGCGGAGCGGACTCCGGGTTCAAAGCCCATGCGCGGGAGGCGGCCCGAGTCCGTCATGAACGGGACTTGTTGCATGGAGGAGTGAATGTGGTTGTTGTAGGCAAACTCCGCGTCCGGAATCAGCTCGTCCCAGTCGTCCTGCTGATAGTTGGTGAAGATCCGCAGGTATTGCTCCAACTCCTGGTTGACGTGTTCTGTCTGCCCATCCGTCTGCGGGTGATACGCGGTGGACGTGGCAGGCTTGATGCCGATTAGACGCCAAAGTTCTCGGGTGAAGTCCGCGATGAACTGCGAGCTGCGGTTGGAGATGAACTTCTCTGGAGTCCCATGGTGCCGCCAGACGTTCCGGTAGTAGAGGCGGGCTGCCCCTATGGCATCGACCGTCGTATGACACTCCGAGAAGTGGGCGCGCTTTCCGAGGGTGTCAACAACGACCATGATCGCGTCGTAACCATGGGCTTCGGCGAGCTCTACGATGAAGTCAATGGAGACGGTATGCCAGCGTTCCGGGGGGGTTTCCGTGGGGTGCAGCTCTCCGTGGGGCAGTCTCCGGAGTGCCTTGGTGCGACAGCACAAGTCGCAGGTTGCAACGTACCGGCCGATATGGCGAGACATTTGGGGCCACCAGTAGTTCTGGGAGACCAACTCCAGGGTCTTAAAGCGACCGGCGTGTCCGGCGACTCGGGTGTCGTGGCAGAGCTCGATGATGCGTCTCCGAAGGTCCTTGTCCTTTGGTACGACGATCTTCCCTCGGAAATGGAGAAGACCACCGGAGATGGCCCACTCATCAGAACGTGAGGAGCGGGGGCCCACCTGTAGTTCCCACATATCCTTTCTAATATGAAGTGACGGTATACCTGACCGTCAATTCATATTAGAAGGAAAGTATCAAAAATCCCTGTGCTGCAATAAATGCTGGAAGAAAACTGCAATAATTTCTAGATATATGACCGAAAAACTTCTAAGTCAGTGGCTGCTACATATGCTGCAGTATCTTTGACATTTAACAAAGTATGCAAGTTAGTTCTATCCGATCATAGACTACTTAAAAAGGAATATAAATGAAGTCCTAAAATGTCAGTATCTGTGTAGGCCAATACCTACCAGGTTCATACACTTTGCTACATAGTGTGACATGACGTCACAGGGTGACATACTTCCCAAAAAGGAAATTTCCGCAGTTAAACAGCGGAATGATCAGAGAATGTCACAGATCGTCACAAAAAAATCAAAGTTGTACATTTTGACTATGGAAACAACTTTCAGTAAGTGACCTGTAGTCACAGCTCAATAAATGTGTCAGCACTGGCTAATCATTTGCTGATGTACCCCTGATGTAGTAATATCTCAGTAAGTAGATAACTTACACAGATGATTTCAGTACGACAAAGGGTACCTGTATCATAAGAATAATGCCCTTGACAATATAATGTTATTAAGATATATATATCATCTCATGATTATTCATCACACACATTGATGCACTAATATCTCCACCAATTCTACATCAAATTAGATGATTGTTATATAATAACCTAATGTAAACATGCTCTGATGTGAGTCTATTCTTATAACCTTAGGTTATACTGGTATCCCACTTTTCTGTACTTTTCCTTTTTTAAATTTGATTGAGCACCATGATCACTTGATATCTTGCTGAGGGATCCATGGATAAGCATGATTCAAGTTGCAGTATGGTCTATCAGATGTCCGTCAGAGCTATGAGCACCACCTATATTTTTAGGAATCCTATCTACCTGTATATATGCTGCATATCCTCTCACTCCAATCTTTTAATAACTTATTCAGAGGTGAGAGTTCCCCAATGAGATGAAGGTAAGAAGCATACAGAAAGGTCCCCCTAAAAGATGATATCCTTCTTACCCTATTGTATGCATGTAATACCTTGTTATTCTCCATTATACATATGACTGCTATCACACATCAGATATGCAATACCGCTATGATCTGCTGGTTGATTATAGATCAAAATATGTAGAATTCAGTTAATGAGGTATATATATCTAGCTACATCCTCTGATCGATCTCTGTGTGTGCTTGAAGGATGAATTGAAGCGCACATTCAACTGCAGTTCAGTGTGAAACTGGTTTACATGAATAGTAAGGTCTACAGACTGAGTATTGAATATTGAGGTGGGTGTATGATGATATTTGGATGTTCACTAGGACCCTATACTGTAATCAGTTGTGGTTCTGGCATGTGTGGCTGAAGGTAGCTGAAGAGAGGGTAGGTATCCATAGAGCCAAAGAGAGTGTCTTCGCTATTACAACTGGTCAGAAATTAATTTCAAGTATGATCCAACACTTGGACATAGGATGGTATAGACCTTCAAATGAACATGTCCAGCACTTGAATCAACCCCATAGCTATTCTGGATCTCTTACAATACCATTATCAGTGTTATCTATTCCAAAGATGATGGGTTCACCATGGCATGACCCTTGTGATTCTTAGAAAGCTGAGTATACCTATCAGTAGGGGTATGGTCCACCTCCCAGAAAGTGGTGCCCCTGACCCTATAGCATATCCCTATCCTGGGCTATATAGCACCTAAGGTCTCTAGCAATTGAATGACCCTAGCACTGACTGTATGGTCAAAAGTGGGTGGAGGTGTAGTGGAGCATTTTATGAAACTATCCCAACTTGGATCAAGATATTCTGGGCATGGTGTCTAAAGATATCAACAGAATACCTCTCAACTCAGCATTCATGCATGTTTATCAGCAAATAGATTGAGGTCATGGGGACAGATAATATGACTGAAGGAGCTAGGAGATGGTGACATGATACACCTTTCAAATGAGCTCTCTCCCAGCTTTATCCTCCCAGGCTAGCTGAAGATCCATGCTTATCTTTCAGGGTTGATGGAGATCAAATACCACTGATGAGCGAATGCATTGTATTCTCAGTGCTATATGCATGGTAGGTTAGAAGGTTGGAAGGTTGCATACTAGAGCCTTAGTCTAGAGTATCTAAACCTATAATCCAGCCACCTTACAGGTTTTGATTCTGAGATATTCTCTTTTTTATCGATGAATGGTGAATATAATAATCATATGAAATCATGCTGATCAAAAAACCCACTGATCAATGATACCTTTGAGGCCCTTCATTTGGTACTTGATTCATGTATGTAGCTGGAGTAGCTATAGAGATAGAGGCCCATTAGTTACCTATTAGCCAGTCATTAGACAGTTTGGACACATTTATTGAGCTGTGACTATAGGTCACTTAATGAAAGTTGTTTGTATAGTCAACAGACACAACTTTGATTTTGTGACAATCTGTGACATTCTCAGATCATTCTGCTCTTCAACTGCGAAAATTTCCTTTTTGGGAAGTATGTCACACTTGTGACATAACAAAGTGTACAGACTTGGTAGGTAGTGGCCTGTACAGGGGCTGAAATTTTACTAATGATTAGGACTTCATTGATATTCCTTTTTAAGTCATCTACGATCGGATAGAACTAACTTACATCCTTTGTTAAATGTTAGAGATTTACTGCAGCATATGTAGCAGCCGCTGACTTAGAAGTTTTTCGGTCATATATCTAGAAATTATTGCAGTTTTCTTCCAGAATTTATTGCAGCACAGGGATTTTTGATACTTTCCTTCTAATATGAATTGACGGTCAGGTATACCGTCACTTCATATTAGAAAGGATATGTGGGAATTACAGGTGCGGGGGCCTCGAGCTTGACCTTGGACCTTAAGGAGTTGCCGGGCCGCTAGTGCGACGGGCTCCTCCAGGTCAGGCTCACCAGAGAGGGCATCGCGGATATGGCGGAGAAGTTCAGAGCCGGGACCGGAAACGGAAACGCCCTTGAGTGCGCGGACGTGGAAGAGTTCAGGCCACAGAAGGACGCCATCGGAGTTGTCGGAATCGACTCCGTGATCGGGTCTCCGAGAGAGGGCGTCAGGTTGACCCATGTCGCGGCCAGGCTTGTGGTGCAGCGTGAAGTCAAACCGGGAGAGGTACAGGGACCACCAGGCCTGTCTCCGGTTGAGGTGCTGCGTCTTCCTGAAGTACTCCAAATTCTTATGGTCAGTCCAAATCTCGACAGGGTGCACAGCGCCCTTGAGGAAGTGTCTATACTCCTCGAGTGCGCGGATGATCGCAAGCATCTCCTTGTCGTGGATTTCGTAGTTGCGCTGGACATCATTTAATCTTTTGGAATAGAACGCTACAGGGTGCCACTTCCCGTCCGGGGCGGATTGTGAAAAGAACCGCCCCTGTCGCATGAGTCGGAAAGGCCGTGCATCGTCCGGAATCACCAGAACCGGTTCCGAGGTGACCGCGTCCTTGATTGCTTGGAACGCGGAGGCCTCCACGTTGCCCCAAGTCCATTGCTGGTCCTTCTTGGTGAGCACGAAAAGAGGGCGCACAAGGGTCAAGAAGTCCCGAATGAACCTGCGGTAGAAATTAGCGAACCCAAGGAACTGCTGGATGTCCTTCTTGTTTTCCAGAGTCGGCCAAGCGGAGACGCCTGCGACCTTGACGGGGTCCATTTCGACGTGGTTGTGGGAGATGATGACTCCGAGGTACTCGATTGACGATTTTTCAAAGTCGCACTTCTCCGCTCGAAGGTACAACTTGTGCTCTCGGAGTTGCCGTAAGACCTCCTGGACAATCTGCCGGTGTTTCCGGAGGTCGGAATGGGCGATCAGGATGCCGTCAAGGTAGATCATGACGTCTCCGGAGAGGATGAGGTCCTGGAAAATGTCATTCATCATCATTTGGAACGTCGCGGTGATGAGTGCGGAGTGGGGACAGCAAATGAGCTCTCTAACTAACCAAACCAACAAAAACTCAGATTAACTGTTTGTGTAAGGACAACCTCGCAAGGCTCGAAATCAGAGTCCTGAGCAGAGGGGGAATCCTTAGAGAACAAGCCAAGGAGCCCTCTGCTCAGGTGCACTACTATATACTAGTGACCAGAGTAATGATAGAGTGACTGCATAGCGACGAAACGACGCATGGGAGAAGTCAGGTGTCGCTAATGGACCCTAGGTGAGTGTCGAGTAGCCCTCGAAGCTCCGGAGAGGCAGGTTTGGGACCGTGATGCCAAGGGAGGAGCCCAGGCATCCTTAGAAGGCCTAAGAAGGGCTTCGGGAGGTCCAGGCTGCCTCTGAGCGTCTCCGCTTGTGACCGTGACCGTGACAACCGGAATCGGAACCGGAATCGGAATCGGAATCGACTCCGGGTGTGTGACCGTGACGTGACGGCCGGAAACGGAGAGGGAAGGCGTGGAGCGGAAAGGGAAGGAGTCTGGTCTAGCCCAAGGGCCGGGGAGTGTCGGAGAGGACCAATGGGAATGGCGGCCAGCCATGACCACTAGAGGGTAGCGACAGGAGGGTCACTCGGAGACGTCCCCGGACGTCTCCAAAGAGGTGGGTGTGAGGGCGTGCAGCCTGGGGCGCTGCGGTAGGCACGAGCCTTAACGGCAGTAGGCCTCACCCAAAGGGAGACCCGATGACGGGGGCCGTGGTGGCGGAGTGGGAAGCGGGGCCGTGGTGGCGGAGTGGGAAGCGGAGCCATGGCGAGGCTCAGCCATCCGAACGTAAGCCCGAACGCTGACATAGGTTGGAGACACCTAAGAGGTCCAGCAGGTAGAGATCGTAGGGAGACCTTGATAAGTGACAGCCCAGAGAGGCTGGCAGGCCATAGGCTCAAGGTCTAGAGGGAAGTGGTGCATCCACATCCGGAGAGGTCTCCGATGGCATTAGTGATCCCTGATGGTGACTCCGGAGAGGCTCCCGGAAAGGGGTGGCCAGGGAAGTCGAAGACTAGGGATTACTGGATGTGGGATGTGGTGCGGGCAGTGGAGGGAGAGCGTCAGGGTGTGGAGACACGGAAACACGAGCGGAGACGTGGAGACGCGAGCGGAGACGCGGCGCTTGATGGGATCAAGTGACGGCATCAGGGTTTCCCCTGACAGTTTGAAGGGAAACGCTCAGATACCTTCATCGCGTAAAAACCCTGTTGCGCTCCAAGGATAACCCTCGGAGCGTCCGAAGATGCACGGGATATAACAGCTTCCCAGCTTTCGATTGACACCCATAACTCGTATCTTGTGCGTATGGCCTCAGCGGTGGTTGTCCCAACTCTCCTGGCGCATTTCCAATGTTCAGATGATCAGTTCCTCGACAGTGTTTTAGAGTCGCCGTTGATCACAGGTCCAGGCCCCAATCAATTGAGTAGGTTTTCGCCGTTTAACCGTCCCTTGGCACTCTCGATCCTCCAGCATGATCCGAAACCACGTTCCAATGATGTCAGTCGTTGATACCAACAGAGATAGGGGGTGTCCCTTATCTAGGAGAAGTCGATCTCGAGTCTCCACTGAGCGCCAAACCGAATATGCCTTTTAGAATACACTCCCTTTGGGTATTTTGCATAGAATTGGATAGATTCTAGCAAGAAACAGGCTCTGCGAACTTTTCCTAGTCAAGATTTTGGAATCACTGAGAGCGATTTGATAGATTTCGACTGGATTTTGACTGGTTCTTGTGCAGGTAACTCCCTAGTTGACCATTCGGGACTCATGTCAACTCTGATACATGTGCTGAGCAACAAAATCGACAAAAATAGTCTTTTCCTGGTCTGTCCCAGACTGCGGCTTATCAGCGGGAGAGTTTGTCAGGCCGAAATACATCACCAAGGGCTCAAACAGGCCTCGGTTAGTCCGGAAAGCTGCCTTCCACTCGTCACCTTCCTTGATCCGGACGTTGTTGAAGCCCCAATGGACATCGAGTTTGGTGAAGTAACGAGCGCCTTTGAGCCGGTTGATGAGGTCATTGATCAGCGGAAGGGGGTACCGGTTTTTGACGGTCATCGCATTGAGAGCACGGTAGTCCTAGATAAAGCGGAGTCCGCCATCCTTCTTCTTGACGAAGAAGACCGGAGACGCCATCGGAGACTTGGAGGGGCGAATCCGGCCCGTCGACAGCTCTTCCTCGATGAACACGTCGAGCTCACGTTGCTCGAGGGGCGAGATGGGATACACCTTGCAGTTGGTGGGCTTAGCGTCGGAGACAAGTTCAATGGCGTGGTCCCAAGCTCTCCGCTCCAGTAGCGTATTGAAGGACTCCTTGTTGAAGACGTCCTGGAACTCCTTAGCCCAGTCCGGGATTTCGGAGGGCGGAGGGGCGGAGTTCCTGGCAAAGGCTTAGGCCAGGCGCTGTGAGACGGTGCTACCTGCGCGTATCTCCTCTGAGGGACGGAACGAGGTGTAGAAGATGCGGTCACCATCTTCGAGCTGGTCATCTTCGTCATCCGAGTCCGAGTCCGGTGTCAGATCAGGCAGGTCGGAATCGAGACCGGAATCGGAATCGTCTCCGTCTTCAGGGCCAGAGAGGTCCATAGTGCAAACCGAGGGGAACGGGCCGGAGCGGAGACGTTTCTGGAGCGACCGGAGTTGCTGCAGCTTGGTCCGTTCGACGGGCTCCTCCTCACGGCAGGTCGAGCAATTGCGGGGGCACCGTGTCATCTTGACCTCCTTGGTTTCCCAATTGATCTCTGGGTTGCGTTTCCGCAACCAGGAGTACCCCAGGATGAGGTCTTGCTTGCCAAGATGAGTGACGGCCAGTTGAACTCGTTCAGCATGGCCTTTGTAGCGCAAGACCAAGTCCGCAAATCGTTTGATGGAGCCAGCATCATTGGGGGTGCCATCGACATTGAAAACCGGAATCGGCTGATCAAGGGTGCGGACTGGAATGCCATTCCAAGTGAAATAGTTCGTGTCAATGAAGTCGGAGGTGGCACCACAGTCGACAAGCCCAGAGAGCGAGAGCTTCAACGCACTGGTGGTGGACTCTAGCTCCAACGGGAGGTGGAGGGAGTTCGCCCCAGGGGCGGCGGCAACGGTATACTGCTTGGGTAGTTTCTTTTCCCAGGCAGTGAGGTGGCGAAGGACGATGACCGGAGTCGCGGGCGGAGTCGGAGACGGAGTCGAGGCGGGGGCAGGAGAGGGTGTGTCTTTCGTTTCGGGCTCATTGTAGGGCAAGGAACTGCATTCATCATACAAAGAGGCAAAATGGTTTATAGACGCGAACGAGGGCACACCAGTCACTCGTCGCGGGGGACAAAATCCTCTCCGGCCATCGACTCCGCTGCCATCTCCGGCAGGGCAGCTGTGTCCATGTAGCGGGCGATCAACTCCGCTAACATCTCATCACCGAGTTGTTGGATCACCTCGTCGAGGATGTCCATTGAGCGGACATCGGCGGGGAGGGGGCAATCCCGGGCGAGATGGTTTGGGTCGCCGCACCTGAAGCAGGCGCGACGAGGGGCACCCCGAGCCCTGGTGCGATCCAACTCCATAGGGACGGGAGCTGGAGGCGCCGGAGCGGGGGCGCGGGCCGCAGGTGGCACGACCGGAGCCACCGGGCGGAAAAGGGCCGGAGCCGGGATGCGGTTGACCGGAAACGGAGTCCGAATCAAACCGCCAGGCGTCTTGGGGGCGGCTGACTTAATCGGCTTGGCCCGGACCAGGGCCTCGTATTGACGGAAGGCCCGGGTGCGCCAGCTAAGGTAGTCCCGGAGTGTAAGGGCAACCCTGGAGACTCCGACGAAAGCCTAGCAGGGGAGGATCCAAAGCGTGAATAAAAGCTACGGGAAAATACACGGAGGGACCGACCTAGCAGGGGAGGATCCAAAGAGAAGAAACTCTAAGGGTCCGCCTGCTAGGGCGCCAACTATATACTGGTCGTCCGTAACTGCCGACGTAGAGCGCAGAAGGCCTGAGCGGCGTTGCAGGCTCTGTCCCAAGGTGATCGTTGGGAGGGTCTTGACGGATCGGTGATTGTGCGGGCGAAGGAGGCCATGGACGATGGTCGGGGTGGGTCGGAGCGTCCGAGGGGGCGCCGGTCGGATGCGCCTCGGATGCGTTCGGAGGGTCCGAAGGAGGCCAAAGCGGGGGTTCCCCTGACATCACCCCCCCCCTTTGAATGCGGCGTCCCGACGCATAATACGGAAGGGCAGCGAGTCGAAGGTTGCTGAGGCGATGTGCCGTGGTTTACCCGGGTATCTCCGATAGAAGTCCGCAATCTTGTCTGGCGCAAAGACACGGTCGAACCGAACCCACGAGTCGTGTGAAGCATCGTAGCCTTTCCACCTGACGAAATAGTTAAGACGCTTATACCTTATCCTGGCATCCAAGATTTCCTCGACTTCCCATTCGGGAACTCCGTCCTCTAGTTCGGGGGGCGGTTCGTCGTAGCCGGGTCGTCCATCGAAGGGGTCGTCCTGAGCGGGCTCGAGCTTAACAACGGGGAAGACGGGGTGGAGCTTGGAGTAACGCGGGGGGAGGTCTAGCTTGTAGGCACCTTTGCTAACCTCTGCGAGCACCTTGAACGGTCCAAGGCCCTATACGGCCCATCGGACCCTCACCACCCTTAGAGCCCTAGGGCTTGACAAAGCCCTCATAATTCACAAGCTCAAAGCAATGAGCAACAACACTAATATCCCAGAGAAGGGACATAATCACGGATCGCGCTTTAGTCAGCCATCAAGCCATCATGACCCGCCATCAGGGATCATGATGCGCCGCCGGACGCCCTTGATAGC
This sequence comes from Mycena indigotica, assembly GCF_014461135.1. NCBI lineage: Eukaryota > Fungi > Basidiomycota > Agaricomycetes > Agaricales > Mycenaceae > Mycena > Mycena indigotica. Next base: position 21,457 of record NW_023503017.1, on the reverse strand, counting down.
GGGCCCAATCGGCCCTAGACAACCACAGGGTCCAGGAGGGAGCTCCTTACTGTTGCATTGTCAAACACTCCTTAGTGTCGACATTGGCATGGCTCCTTTCCAGAGGAATGGTCCCTGGGCTCCTAGCGGAGCGACCAGGGACGACCAGAGACATCCCCTGCTCCCTTCTGATCGACCCTCAGCGGGCCCGATCGGCCCCTAGCGCCCACAGTATATAAAGACTAGAGTATTACTCCTGTACCTTAGGTTTAGCATTGAAGTCTCTTTCCTTGAACCCTACTCCGGCCTGGTCCCTTCAAGCGGGGTTGCTGCGACGAATCCCCATGCAAGGGGTGTCCAGGCAACCCCTGACGCTCCAGGCTCGCTTGCCTCATTGACCTGAGCCCTTGGTTGGGCTGGACAGCCCAGGCTCTTGTCTCTTATGTTCACCCTTGTCCTAGCCACTTCTTCCTGCTCTCTGGCCTCAAGCTCTGGGTTCCCCTGGTACGGGGCGATGGGAGGGTGCGGGCCCGATCGGGCCCGCATGTCACGCGTCACACCGCGCAGTCACGCGGTGTCTAGGAGCCACAGCGACTCGTTTCTCCAGGAAAGGAGATATGTCGCCCCTTGGACTGGCAACCCTTCTCAAGCGCTCTAGGGGTCTCGGGCCCGCAGCCCCTGCTGCGGGGCGACTCCCCTCGACCCCCCGAACCGTCGGGCGTGACCGCGTTACGTCACGCCCCGCCCGAACGGCTTGTTCAACTGGCCCAGCCTATGCCTTGCCCTATGCCTTGGGCACCAACTCTACTAGGCAGCACTCTTTGGCTATGGACTCGTTCCCTTCAGCAGGGGTAGGACACTCTAGACGACTACTCGTATCCTGTGACACCGCTGTCACACAACGTGACAGCGGGGCGTCTCGAGTCGCCCCGAGCTGTCCCTACCCTGCTCTCTATTGCAGCAGTGGCACCATCTACGCTGCCTGGCTGCCGACCACCCAGCTATGGGGGTTGAACCATCTTTCCCACACTTGTCAGACTGGCAGGAGACCGTCACGTGGGCCCGGGCCGGCCCTGTTCCTGACAATGTCAGAGGCGTCCAACCAAACCTTATCACCAACTTGAATATTCGGAGCGTCCGAACGTTTCCGATCGTAGTACCGTTTATACTCGTCTTTGGCTTTAACGAGCGCGGCCTTTGCCTCGGAGCGCCGTTTGCTATCCGATCGCGAAACTCGTTCACCGACTCCAACTCTGAGCGGGCGCCTGGCTCGAAACCCATTCGGGGAGCCGACCAGTGTCAGTCATAAAGGGTACCTGTTGAGTGGAGGAGTGAACGTGGTTGTTATAGGCGAACTCAGCGGCAGGGATAAGCTCGTCCCCAGTCGTCTTGTTGGTAGTTGGTGAAGATCCGGATGTACTGCTCGAGCTCTTGGTTAACGCGCTCGGTTTGTCCGTCGGTTTGCGGGTGGTAAGCCGTGGAGGTAGCCGGTTTGACGCCAATTAAGCGCCAGAGTTCGCGCGTGAAGTCAGTGATGAACTGCGAGCCACGGTCCGAAATGTACTTCTCGGGGGTTCCGTGGTGCCTCCAGACGTTCCGATAGTACAAGCGGGCAGCTCCGACCGCGTCTATTGTCGTATGGCACTCAGTGAAGTGGGCGCGCTTTCCGAGGGCGTCGACCACTACCATAACCGCGTCATACCCATGGGCCTCGGGCAGCTCGACAATGAAGTCTACAGTGACAGTGTGCCAACGTTCGGGCGGGACTTCGGTCGGATGGAGCTCTCCATGCGGAAGCCTTCAGAGGGCCTTCGTGCGGCAGCATAAGTCGCAGGTCGCGACGTAGCGTCCGATATGGCGAGACATCTGCGGCCACCAGTAGTTGCGCGAAACCAACTCTAAGGTCTTGAACCGCCCGGCGTGTCCGGCGACTCGCGTATCGTGGCAGAGCTCGATGATGCGCCTCCTTAGGTCCTTGTCTTTAGGGACTACAACCTTGCCGCGGAAGTACAGGAGGTCGCCGGAGACGGCCCACTCGTCCGAACGTGATGAGCGGGGGCCCCGAACTTGACCTCGGACCTTCAAGAGTTGCCGGGCCGCAAGCGCGACAGGCTCCTCTAGGTCAGGCTCACCGGATAGCGCTTCCTTGATGTCGCGGACAAGTTCGGAGCCAGGCCCAGAGACGGTGATGGCCTCAAGCGCGCGAACGTGGAACAGTTCGGGGTGTAAGAGGGTGACATCCGAGTTGTCGTCGGAGATACCGTGGTCGGGCCGGCGAGAGAGAGCATCGGGACGGCCCATTTGGCGACCTGGGACGTGGTGCAGCGTAAAGTCAAACCTGGAAAGGTACAACGACCATCGGGCTTGCCGATGGTTAAGGTGCTGTGCCTTTCGGAAATACTCCAAATTCTTATGGTCAGTCCAGATCTCGACCGGATGCGCGGTGCCCTCGAGGAAATGCCGATACTCCTCGAGTGCGCGGATGATCGCAAGCATCTCCTTGTCGTGAATCTCGTAGTTGCGCTGGACATCATTTAAGCTTTTGGAATAGAACGCTACAGGGTGCCACTTCCCGTCCGGGGCGGATTGTTGTGAAAGAACCGCCCCCGTCGCATAATCTGAGCTGTCTGCTTCAAGTCGGAAAGGCCGAGAGTCGTCCGGGATCGCTAAGACGGGCTCTGAGACAACCGCGTCTTTGATAGCTTGAAAGGCGGCAGCTTCGGCGTCTCCCCAGGCCCATTTCTGGTCTTTCTTGGTGAGCGCGAAGAGGGGTTGCGCTAGGGCCGAGAAATCCCGAATGAACCTGCGGTAGAAATTAGCAAACCCCAGGAACTGCTGGACGTCCTTCTTGTTCTCGGGCGGAGGCCATGCGGAGACTCCGGCAACCTTAACGGGATCCATTTCGACGTGGTTGTGAGAGATGATAACCCCCAGGTACTCGATTGACGATTTCTCGAAGTCGCACTTCTCCTTGCGAAGGTACAGCTTGTGCATTCGGAGTCGCCGAAGGACTTCGCGGACGATCTCGCGGTGCTTACGGAGGTCCGAATGCGCGATAAGGATATCGTCGAGGTAGATCATGACGTCTCCTGAGAGAATGAGATCCTGGAAAATGTCATTCATCATCGTTTGGAAAGTCGCGGGGAGTTCATCAGGCCAAAATACATCACCAAAGGTTCGAACAACTCTCGGTTGGTCCGAAAGGCCGCCTTCCACTCGTCTCCTTCTTTAATCCGGACGTTATTAAAGCCCCAGCGAACGTCGAGTTTGGTGAAGTAACGGGCGCCCTTAAGCCTGTTGATAAGGTCGTTAATCAACGGAAGGGGGTACCGGTTCTTAATCGTCATCGCGTTAAGGGCGCGGTAGTCCTGGACAAACCGAAGTCCTCCGTCCTTTTTCTTAACGAAGAAGACGGGGGAAGCCATCGGAGATTTCGAAGGGCGGATACGGCCTGTGGCAAGTCCCTCCTCGATGAACTCGTCAAGTTCGCGCTGTTCAAGGGGGGAGATCGGATACACCTTGCAATTAGCGGGCTTCGCGTCGGGAACGAGTTCGATAGTGTGGTCCCAAGCCCTCCGCTCTGGTAACGTATCGAAGGACTCCTTGTCAAAGACGTCTTGGAACTCCTTGGCCCAGTCCGGAATCTCCAAAGGCGGGGGGGCCGAGTTACGGGCGAAGGCCTCTGCAAGGCGTTGGGACACGGTGCTCCCAGCGCGAATCTCCTCGATTGGGCGAAAGGAGGTGTAGAAGATGCGGTCGCCGTCTTCAAGATGCTCGTCGCCGTCGAGATCTGGTGAGGGCTGCGGAGGGTCCGAAGCAGCTCCGAGCTCGTCGTCAGCATCATCTGGGCCAGCGATATCGATAGCGCAAACAGTGGGGAAGGCGCCCGCAAGTAGTCGTGATTTAAGGAGTCGGAGCCGCCGAACCTCGGCGCGTTCGGTCCGCTCTTCGTCACGGCAGGTAGAGCAGCTGCGGGGGCAACGACTCATTTTGACCTCCTTTGTTTCCCAGTTGATCTCGGGGTTATGCTTTTTGAGCCAGGAGTATCCGAGTATCAGGTCCTGTTTCCCAAGGTGGGTTACAGCCAGCTGAACGCGTTCGGAGTGTCCGTTGTATCGTAGGACCAGGTCCGCGATTTGGCGAATAGACCCAGCATCATTGGGGGTGCCGTCGACATTGTAGACCGGTATGGGTACTGTCAGACTGCGGGTCGGGCCGTGCAAGGACCTCTCCTAAGAACGCGCGCCCGGAACAGAACAGACGAATAGTCGGGCCCGCAAGTATGGCGGGCGGGGTAGATCGAAACCGAAAGGGCCCGTGAACTCGGTCCCTTGCCGTAGTCGGTGGTCGAAGGTTCGAATCGGGTCGTGTCGGGCCCGATGAGTCGATAGCGTCTCCTCGCACGGAGTAAGGTAGTTCTTCAGACGATCTAAGCGATAGAGTACAGGGTACACTATCGCGCATTATATACGTGGCCCCGCAAAGGGGGTGATCGGACACCCTGGCCCCTCCTCCTCCTCCTCACTCCCGTTCCTGGCCGCAGAGGGGACGATCCCACATCCCTTGCGGGCCAGGCGCTACTCCTGACCTCCTAGCACTCCTCCCCATTCCCCTGGTGTCGAAGTTGGGCTCGGCGACGGCTCGACGCGTCGTTCTCGGTCACGTGCTTCCCACGTGTGCGTTCCTCCTACTGGGGCGCATGTTCCCCGTCGTCACGTGCTGCGTGTTACGGGCCCGCAATGGCCCGACACCAGCGCCGGAGCGGACGGGCCGGGTCTTATCCGTGACATCACCCCCTCCCTAGGCCACTCGTCTCGAGTCGGCGTGGCTCGGTCGCCCGGTTTCTCGGTTTTAATTTTGACTCTAGCTCGTCCTTCCAATCGCAAATTCCATCCAGCCCATAAGCTTAAGCTAAGCTTCGGCTGCGCATTTTAATCTCCGCGGCTTCTGACGCCTCGTGGCGTCCGCAGATCGATTCTTCCTGTCCATCAAGTGTTTCACCGCGGTCACGTGCGGCGTAGCGTTTCGTGTTGCCAATTCAGTTGCGCGTCCTTTGTTCATATTGCTTGCGAGTGGGCTGTGCTGCGCGCCTCGGTCGAGTTCGATATAGAACGCGTTCGTTCCCCCATATAAGCCAGGGCTTTTCCCTTCTGATCCTCTTCATGTCGTCCCCCAACTTGTACCGCTCCGGGTTGTTGCCCCCCTTTGGCTCTCAGATGGTTCCCCCGTCGTCGGAGCCTGGTCGCCTGTTTGTTCGTTTTGCCTCCATGTCGCTCGTCGAGTTCCCTGCTTCCTGGCCCCTCTTGCAAGGGCGAGACCCGTCGTACCGGGAGTCATTCGAGCCCCTCCGCCTGTTGGAGGACTTGCCTCCGTCTCAAGCCGCCGACTATTCTTCCAAGCTGTTCCCTCGGTTAGCCCCCGTAGTCCGTTCCCATCGAGCTTCTACTCTCCCAGTCCCCCCTGCCGCGCCCTTACTGCTGTTGAAGTTCTGATGGTCACAGTGTGACTCGCCGGAATGTTCTGGCACTTTCCACCTTATGCTGACTGATATTTTCCTGATTCCCTTAGAATATACTAGAAGAATGTATAACTAGTATATAAAACAGAATAGATAGTCAGCGTAGGGCATCGTTTGCCCTAACGCACAGATCCCTCACAGGAGTGTGATTGCAAACTGATTGCGCTCACTTTGATCCCATCGCTCTCCGGATCACTCGGAATTTCAACACAAACGATCACGGTACACGGCACCGTTAACCCGCCCAGCATCGCGCCTCTGCCCGCGCATGCGTTGGCTGCTGTCTGACCTCACCGTCGACCGCCTTCCCTGGCCACTGCCCATCGGCTCCACGCGCCGAAGCCCACGTCACCTCCGCGCTTCTTCGCTTGGCGTTCCCACGCGCTCCCACGACGTCTCGGACTCACCGACGCCGGGCCGAGCCCGTTCTCTCGCTAGAGGCCATTGTCCGCCGCCTCTCGCAACTGGCTGCCGCCACCCATCTGTTCTTAGGCCGGCAACCACCCCACCCCCATCGCTTTGATGCGATTGAACTGTCAGCATTGACGCCGCCGGCGTGCTGGACTTTTCTCACTCATTGCACCTCCGGGACTTGGCAACCGCTGTCCCACCTTCGGTCTTCCGCTCGCCACCGGAGCATCGCCGATCTCCCGCCATGGCTGCGCTATCCGACGCGCTGCTCATTGCGCCTCTGACCCGGCCCTCAACTCAGCCGGATCAACACCCCTGGGACCTGCTCTCTGTCCCACTGGCTACCCGCTCACAATCGGAGCGAGCGCCATTGCTGCCCGCTGCTTATGCGCCATTCACTTGGCATTCACGCGGCCTGTCGGCACCTCAGCCGTCCTCCCCGCACCTATTGCTGCTTGCACCGCGGACCGACGACGACGCTCAATGATGAAATTGGATGCACCCCTTCCTTCATCGACTATACCCCCCACCTACCCTATATCCATTTCTAATCAACAAATTCCTACCTTCCCACCCTGGATATTTACTCCTGACGGCACCTATGTCCAAAACCCAAACAGTACTTTGACCGTGACGATCTGGACATGTAGGCCTCAGCAATCCGAGTGTGCTGACACTTGCGGATGAGGCGCGAGCCGGCGCGACGAACTGCCAAAGGGCTGCGTAACTTGGTGTACTACATGATGCCAGAGGTATCTATGGACGGCAATCAGTTGATGGGGGAGCACGGACGGAATGGGGGAGCGGCTCGTCATGGGGGAGTGTTGAAGTTCTGATGGTCACAGTGTGACTCGCCGGAATGTTCTGGCACTTTCCACCTTATGCTGACTGATATTTTCCTGATTCCCTTAGAATATACTAGAAGAATGTATAACTAGTATATAAAACAGAATAGATAGTCAGCGTAGGGCATCGTTTGCCCTAACGCACAGATCCCTCACAGGAGTGTGATTGCAAACTGATTGCGCTCACTTTGATCCCATCGCTCTCCGGATCACTCGGAATTTCAACAACTGCTGTCGTCCTCCCTTCGAATCTTGTGGCAGGGCGACTTCGACCGCCTGATGAAAGCCGGTCTGTGGCAGCCGGTTGTCTTCGGGCCCCACCACCTTTACTTTGGCGTTTTGTTTGATGCGTTCCCCTCCTCCTTCGTCTGGCGTCGCGAGGACGGCTCCCTTCAGGATATCCGCCCCTTGTTCGGACAACTGGGCCGTGGCCTCCTTGCCCATCTCCTTTCTGCCGACACTTCCTCCCCGATGCTTTGTTCTTTCCCCGTTTGTGGCGTTGGGTGGTACGTTCCCTTCCTTGCCCGCTTCTGATCGTGTGCTGACGGTCTCCGCCCAGCGCCTCATCCTTCACGCCTTGTCTTGCGCTGCCTCCGTTGGCCTCCCCTCCTTCGTCTCAGACCGATTCCTCGTCTTGGCCCACGTGGCCGCTTTCGCGTGTTTCCCGGAGAGAATATAACTCGGCCCGATACGCTGGCCCGTCTGCTGGGCCCTCTCCCTCCGTCTCTCGTGCCGCCGTTCCTTCACGCCGACCGGTGGTCGTCATTCGTTCGGGTAGTCTTCTTGCCGGATCCTCGGGACGAGGTCGCGTTCTCCGGTGGCCCTTCGTTGGATGAGGCGGAGGCGGGTGTCTCTTTTAGCTTCCTCCCTTTGGCAACTTGGTTAGACGATCAATTCCCGAGCCCTGGAAGTGATCCGGAAGGTGCCGGGGTGACGGCCCTGATGGGAAAGCGCGTGCCCCCTACGCCCGTGGCTCGGGCGCGATCCTCCCCCTCTATGGAGATCGACGTGGAGCATGACGGTGCCCCGCCTGTTTCGACCCTCCTGTTCCTCCCCTCTGATCCGGACTCGAGTTCGGATGTGGAAGTCATTGCCGGCCCCGTCGCTTGTCCTCGCTGGGGATCGACCCTTCGGAACACGATTCGGTAGAGGATGAGCTTGACCCTCCTTTTTCCCCGGCCTCGTCGCCTACCCCGTTGCACCGGGATTTCGGCACCCCCTTGGCCCCTCGTCTCGAGTCCACTGGACAGCTGGCGCTTTTTCGGGGAGAGCCCCCCCGTCGCCCGGGGACCGTGATCCGATCCCTCTCCCCTCGCTGCGAGTATTGCATCGCTCATGATCGCTTGTGCACCGTGTGGGGCGCCCCAGACAGTTCTCCCCAGAAACTCCCTGGTCCCGTGCGTCGGGCTTGTGACGCGTGTAGCCCGCTCCATCGTGCTTGTCTGCGCTGGCGGTCTTTTGCAGATGCGTACAAGGCTCGCTCCGCGGCTCTGCACGATTTTTCCTTCGAGTTTTGGGAGCGTCAAGTCGAGGATGGCGAGTTTGCGCTGCTACGTCCCGATCCCCGCCGCTGATCTAGTCGGGCTGTCCGCATCGGTCCCGTACCGGTCCTTCTTGTTCTCCTATTTGCCCCGATCAAACGAGGATCGGTTCGGGCGGAGCCCAACCCCGACGGTCGGGCCTTCTTCGGGCCGTCGTCGCCCCCGGTCGTCCTTTCGTCAGCGTCTTCTCGGGACTCCTCCCCGTCCCCGTGCGAAAACGAAGTTCGCACCCGCTCGCCGTCTCCCCCACCATCGTCAAGTCGGCCCCCGCCGAGGCCCCCCCACTTTCCGCCGGCCGGCCTCCCCTGTCGCGAATCGCTCGTTAGGAGAGGCCTCGTCCCGGCCATCCGTCCCCTGCGGGTGAGACCCACCCTCTTTCTTATCCCACCATGGGTTTCCAGGTGCCTTCGTTCCCTCGAGTCTCCCTGTGGTTCGGGAGGGGATGGGACTTGGATCGGGCCATTGCCGAGTCTCGCCGGTTGCATGGGGACCCGTCGGTACCCGCCGATCAGCGCTTGTCTCCGTTGGGCGTGCTGTTGCTGCAACAGTCGGCGGTTCATTCGGCCGACGGGGGCTTCCCGGATGCTCGGACCCGCGCACTCGCGGAGTTGTCGTCGATGCGTTCCCTGGATGCAGACCTCCGGTTGGTGAACTCGCTGGAGTCCCTGACCGCCTCGCGGGGACGTCGCCCGGCGTGTGCCGCTATCTGGGCGCCATTCTTCTGGCTATCCACCCGTCCGAAGGAGAGAGGTCGGGATTCTGGGAAACGCCGGAGGGTTTAGAGCGTCGGGCCGCTGAACGAGAGGTATATGCGAATGTGTGCCGTCAGGACGGCCTGAGCTTCGACATGATGGACCTGGATTAGGCTTCGGCGGGTCGTTCGTCGTCTTTCGGCGACCTCGGCCGGAGTTCCCCGTCTACTTGGGTCGCGGCGTTCGGGTATCCTCCTCCTTTTGTTTTGCTGTCATTGTTCGCGCGCTCTGTCCAGTCGGCCCCCTCCCGTAGGGCGCCCCCGTGGTGATTCGGACCGTATCGTGTTTGTTTTTGGTCTGCGTGTTTTTTTCCCCTTTTTTTGTATTTTGGCTGTTTTGTAATCGATCGATTCGTCTTGCGCTCGTCCGTTGTGTGATGGGTGAAGAAAGAGTTTTATTATTAGGGGCAGAGGCCCCGCCACAGATTAAGTAGAGCAGATTACGAGAGAGATAAGAACGGGCCCCCAGGGCCTTCGTGCGGAGGGAGGTGTGTCCCATTTCGTCAGGCAGAGTGTGCCGGTGGCCCGGGGCGGTCCGAGACGATTCGGATCGGGGTTCGGCCGTACGCGGGGAGGGGCGGGGAGTTGTTGAGGCGTCGGGCGCTTTGCGGCGGGCCCGGCGCCCTGGGCCGGGCAAGTGTGTTCCATGTGCCGATGGTGTTCGTCCAAGGAGACCCGCCTAGGGGTGCCCCACTTCAGGGCGGGCTCCTTTCTCCCGTAGAGGACGCGGTTGAAGACCACGGGCTGGGCTTCGAGGGTGCGTCCGTATAGGTAGGCAAGGGAGGCGATGACGATAGCCACTATCGTGGCCCACGCCGGGAGTGCGATGACGGTGGTAGTGTCCATTCTGTTGCGGGTGTAGGGGGATCGCTTAGATTCTGTCAGACTGCGGGTCGGGCCGTGCAAGGACCTCTCCTAAGAACGCGCGCCCGGAACAGAACAGACGAATAGTCGGGCCCGCAAGTATGGCGGGCGGGGTAGATCGAAACCGAAAGGGCCCGTGAACTCGGTCCCTTGCCGTAGTCGGTGGTCGAAGGTTCGAATCGGGTCGTGTCGGGCCCGATGAGTCGATAGCGTCTCCTCGCACGGAGTAAGGTAGTTCTTCAGACGATCTAAGCGATAGAGTACAGGGTACACTATCGCGCATTATATACGCTGGGCCCGCAAAGGGGGTGATCGGACACCCTGGCCCCTCCTCCTCCTCCTCACTCCCGTTCCTGGCCGCAGAGGGGACGATCGCACATCCCTTGCGGGCCAGGCGCTACTCCTGACCTCCTAGCACTCCTCCCCATTCCCCTGGTGTCGAGTTGGGCTCGGCGACGGCTCGACGCGTCGTTCTCGGTCACGTGCTTCCCACGTGTGCGTTCCTCCTACTGGGGCGCATGTTCCCCGTCGTCACGTGCTGCGTGTTACGGGCCCGCAATGGCCCGACACCAGCGCCGGAGCGGACGGGCCGGGTCTTATCCGTGACAGGTACTGAGAGATTTCGGACTGGCACGTTGTTTCGGTTGACGTATTCTGTGTCGATAAAGTCCGAAGTGGCTCCGCAGTCGACCAGACCTGAGAGGGAGAGCTTGAGCGCGTTCGCAGTGGACTCAAGCTCAAGAGGAAGGTGGAGCGAGTTAACCCCAGGAGCGGCAGAGATGGTATAGCTGCCAGGTAACTTTTTCTCCCAGGCAAGTCAGCGAATCCGAACGGGGGCTTCGGAGGGGGCAGGGGGTGCGTCTTTCGTTTCAGGCTCGTTGTAGGGCAAGGGAGTTGATTCATCATACAAACAAGTGAAACGATTTATGGACGCGAACGAGGGCACACCAGTCACTCGTCGCAGGGGACAAAATCCTCTGCTGGAGCCTCCGAATGCGCCTCTGCTAAGGCCGCGGTGTCGGACAACCGCGCAAGTAGCTCTCCCAGCATCTCATCGCCAAGTTGCTGGATCACCTCGTCGAGGATGTCCATATGGCGAACATCGGCGGGGAGCGGACAGTCCCGAGCCAAGTGATTGGGGTCGCCGCATCTGAAGCAGGCTCGACGAGGGGCGCCCCGAGCCCTAGTACGATCCAACTCCATAGGGACGGGAGCCGGAGGTACCGGGACGGGGGCGCGGGCCGCGGGTGGCGCAGGTGCGGCCACCGGGCGGATGGGGAACGGAGTTGCCGAACGAGTGATGGGGAAGGCGCCGCGCGGAGCTCCCGAAGCGGTCCGCGGGGTAGCCGTTCCCTTAATGAGCTTCGCTCGCACCAGGGCTTCATATTGTCGGAAAGCCCGAGTGCGCCAGCCCAGATAGTCACGGAGGTCTGGGGGGTCGTTCGAAGACGTGATGCCGTTGTTGATCAGGGGGTCAAGTCCGTGGCGGTACTTGGTCACCTTAACCAACGCGTCTTCGAATCCGGCAAGGTCCATCAGGTCCTCGAAGTCGTCAGTGTACTGGTAGACATCCTTTGTACCCATGTGATAGGTGGAAGTCTCCAGCTTGGAGAGAGCGTGATCTTGCTCGTTCTCCTCGACAAACCGGAGTCGAAACTCGGAAACGAACGAGCCCCAAGACGGAAACGGAAACGGGGCTTTGCTTCCGTGGCGCTCCGCCCATTGCTGAGCGGGTCCTTCTGCCATAAACGACATGGCATAGCGGACGGCCTTTTCCTCGCTCGCCTCTCCGTTGACCACAAAGGCCTCAGGGGCGAGGCGGGCGTAGGTACGGACCGTGTAGAGGAATGCGCGGCCGCGTTTCCGGTCACCGTTGAAGGTGAACGGGGGGTTTGGTCGCAAGACCAATTTTGAGGCGAGGTTGATGTTGCCGAAAAGGGCTTCGGAGTTGCCCTGAACCGGAGTCGGAGTCGGAATCGACATCTCCGGCGATGGTGTTTGGGGTCCGCCAGCATTATTAGCGGCGGCAGCGGCAGCGGCAGCGGCAGCGGCAGCGGCAGCGGAAGCCTGGTTGGTGAGTAAAGCAAGGGCCTCAGTTAGGCTATCGATTTTCGCCTTGAGTGAGTCCAGCCGGGCGTCTGCGGTAGGAGTGACTCCGGACGGCATGACGGGTGCGGGGACCACAGGAGTAGAGGAGGAGGGGACAAGTGGCAGGGGCGGTGACGAGGGCGGAACGGACTCGTACTCCGAGCCTGAGTCAGCGCCGAACCTGGCAATCTTGTCCGGTTGATCCTGTAGAGAGTTTCTTCTGCTGTAAGGGCAACCCCGGAGGCCTAAGATCAAGGTCCTAGCAGGGGAGGATCCAAAGCGTGAACATTGGTAAGCAAATACAAATGAAGCTGACCTAGCAGGGGAGGATCCAAAGAGAAGAAACTCTAAGGGTCTGACTGCTAGGGAGCTGACTATATACTGCTTGTCCGTAGCTGCCGCTGTCGGGCACAGAAGGCTTGGGCGGCGTTGCAGGCGAGGTCCCAGGGTGACCGTCGGGAGGGCATTGACGGATCGGTGATTGTGCGGGCGAGATGGAGGGCCGGACCGGAGTCAGAACCGGAAATCGGACGCATCTCCGGGCCGAAAGGGGGGTTCCCCTGACACATACACTTCACACCAGTGCTATAGAGATGAATAATAAGAGAGTTGCCGCTGTAGTTTAATTCATTCTGGCTCATTAATTGTTTTACAAATCATTTCCTTTTCAGAACTGGCCTTAGGCAAACTGGAGGGCTGATGCTAAGGCCTCAGGGCAATTGCTGCGAGTCACTTCTACTAAGGACTTCAACTGTAAGTGGAAGCACTTGAAATTCTGCTTCCACCGGTCTGGTCAATACTCAGAAGCATTATACTATCAGCACTGGCGTCAGACGAAACACATCCACGTTGGGCAGTCCAGACTTGGGAGCAGAAAAAGTGTGATGAAATCCCTATTGAAAGACTTATGACATCATCAATATCGGCTGGCTGTCACGGTCACGCGCGTCGCTCATCCCGCTTGGCAGCGGCGCACCTCATCCTACGCACCCACTCGCTCCATGGACGGCGCGAAGCTCCTTCCTAATGCGGCGAACATTGGTCCCCACGAGCCGGTTCAAACTCCGCATTGTCCACATTGTGCCCCACAAAGCGTATTTTGATAGGCGGCGGCCTCGTGGGGATGGACGGTGCACCGGTCGGTGGGGTAGGGTATATAACGCGTTACACGGGGCTCGCCAGCCACCCGTCACCGGCTCGTCGTCCGCCTCGTTGTCGTCGCCCTACCCCACCCTACCCTACCTTATCCTTATCCTTACCCTACACTTCTACATGCCTTCTTTCACCGTCTACTGCGACGCGCCGGACGCCGACCCGTTCGTCGTTGCCACCCCCGTCGTTGTGCCACCCACCACCACGGTCACGGCGAAAGCTGTGCCTGCCCGCGGCCGCCCCGTCAAGCGGCCCTCCTACGCAGCAAAGGAGAACCTCCACCCGACCACGGGCAAGCGAGTGCCCGCCGGCCCTAAAGACGCCCCCCACCGGTGCCAAGCGCCGCGCCCCTGCTGTCGGCGCCGCCGTTGCCCGGCCCATCGTGCTCGCTGTGCGCCCCGTTGATGCCCAGCCCGTCAAGCGCGCCAAGCTCGACCTCGCAAAGGGCAAGTCCAAGATCCCGAAGCGCCTCCCGCGCCTCTCGGAGGAGTTCATCCCCGCGACAGACTTCGCGGCCGCATACGATGCCGCGTTTGGCCTGAATTTGGAGGTCGATTTGGCGGCGCTGCTGGGCAAGGTGTCACTGAAGGATGTGGAGAAGGAGGAACGGCTGTTTTCTCAGGTGCGTCCGCGGCTTTTTTCACTGTAATTCGTTCTAATCACTCATTGCAGTCGACATCGAAGAAATCCCCCCGACTCGCTGCGTCCACCTCCGCTCTCCCCGAGAAGCATTTCACCACGCCCGAGCGCGAGTACATATACTCCGCCTTTACTTTCACGACGCCTTCGCCCATCAGCCTCACCGCTTCCTCCTCTGGACCCAAGGGCGATGGCCAGGCGTCGCCCACCCCGAAGGCCGCGTGGTCCGACCGCGAGGCCCTCCGCTTCAAGTTCTAGTGGGCGTGTATTTCGTATTTTTCCCGCATTTATGTTCCGCTCGCATCGCATCCTTGTACTACTCCACTGCTGTTCGCGCCAAAATATTGTCCACCTCGATAAGCATGCATCGCTGCGGGTCGATCGTGCTCGCATTTGAATTCGCAGCGCCGCACGGCCACGCTGGCTCTCAGGTTCTGAACCACACTGACTTATCTTTTGAATCTGAAAACGACGAGAGAAAGAAAAGAGAATCTATGGACTCATCGGCCCGGCGCGGGTCGATCACACGCGGGCCTGTGCCTGCAAGTACTCTTTAGCTGCTGGCCATGTGTCTTGGCATTGGCATCTATGTAGTGTGGTTTATCCCACTGGGCGTTTATAATCCTCCCTCTTTAATATGGTTGCTCTGGCGGTAATATTACTTGAAGAGGTGATTTTTGTTTGGCCACCATGTGATCTATTTGATTCATAAAACTAAGTCATCAATGTTTATGGTTTTATCGGTGCCTCCAAGAATACTATGTATTCATAAATTAACATATAATATCTAAAGTTGTAGATTTCCAGAGGCAGCCGGGGATTCTTCCAATCAATTAGAAGCACTTACTACTACTGACCTATTTCGATCAATTCAGCGGGCCTGTGACCGTGTGGCCGAAATGTTCAATTCGGCCGCAGGCCGAATTACGCGTGACCTATTACCCAATTAGGAAATTTAGTGCGCGGAAAATTTAAAATCTTACCCAATTGGGACACTTTGGGACCAAAGAATTTTGCTGTGACCTGTGACCCACCGAAATATTTCGGCCAAAAAATCCGATGTGACCGTGACCGGCCTAATTGAATGAAATGGGTCAGTATATCATACCAGAATATTAGCTAATACACGTAACACAACCTACATGAATGATACTATCGAGAATGAGGGACATTAATTTGATGGATTTGCCCACCTTACTTTTCCTCTCAAAAGCATTTGAGCTCATCCCTTCATGTTAGAATGTCCATCCCACTGTGCCGTTCATTCTAGATAAGTGGCATTAATTTAGTAGGTGTCCTGGTTTTCAGGTAATCTGTGACTATCATATAATATTCAATAATATACTACAGTAAGTACTGCCCACAATAGTCATCAAAATATTTATAACTTAAAGGTAATAAAACAATCACTATATATTACATGCTGTAGTTGCAACATTCTGTAGTTACAAACAGTCTCTCAAAACTCTTTCTTTGATAATAAACTTCACAACATCTGAAACACCAGGACGATTGTGTTGCTTAGAAGACCAGCATTGCACAATGAAATCCCAACAAGGGTCAGTTACATGCTTCTGTGGGGGTCTTTCAGGATGCTGACGTTGCTGAACTACAAGATTGAAGATTTCCATATCTGTCTTGTCATGGAAGGGAACATTCCCAGAGAGGATCTATTACATGTAAGATAAGATGATCCCTTATCAGAAGGTACTTACATGGTATATCACACTGCCAAAGGAGTAGATATCACTTGGGTACCCTTTCTTTGGTTGAAAATTGATATCTTCCCAGGTAGGAACAAGTTCTGGTGCAGCCCAATGTAATGCACCAGGACCAGCAATTGTAGTTGTCATATATGATGTTCTAGCAAACTCATCCACAACAAATGACATGCCAAAGTCTGAAAGAACGGCATTCTGGTTGCTGTCAAGTAGAACATTTGCCTAATAATTGATAATCAAGATATAATGTAATATATCATTAATAAACTCACTGTGGTTAAATCACCATGGATAATTTGATTATTATGCACTGCCATGGAATTAGTCTGGTATCACATAGGCTCAATGACAGGACTCACAATACTGAAGACCATCAGCAATCTCATTGATCTACAGAATCAATAAGATTTTCTTTCAATCAGCATTGGATAATGAACATACAAATTTGAGTTTCTTCTCAATTCCCAATGTGTTCCCCTGGCTTTTTATAAAGCCACTCAGTGGACCACCTTCCATCCATGGGGAAATCATAGACATATATTCTCCATGGTCAAAGGAGATTCCAAGAAGAGGAATAATATTAGGGTGTTGAAGTCGCCACCACACTTTAACCTCACGGCAAAGTCTCTGCACAAAATGGAAAATTTCTTGAGTAAGCATAACATGAAATAGCCAAACATACCTTTTGGAATCTCTCATCATCAATTATCTCTCTTTTAATGAATACCTTGACTGCTACAGCCTTTATATCTTGTTAGAAAATAGAGTAAAGAAGATATATGGCTTAAACCACTCACCTGTCTAGTGTATTCATTGCTATACATTCCCTGATAAATAGAACCAAATCCTCCATTTGCAACTATATGTTGCTGAGTCAACTTGACTGCATACCCAATATCTGGTGGCATGTCTGATCTGTTGGGATGGCTATTCTCCTCTGAATCCTCGTCAGGTTTAGCTTTAATAAGCTTGTATGTATGCTCTAACAGAGATTTTGTTGAGAGGAGAATCATTCTGTCTGGATCAAAGGGTTCTGTGACTTCAGCAATTGACTTTATTAAGTCTTGATAGTCATTAAGTCTCTGCAATGGAAGAGCCAGGAGATCATGAAT
Organism: Mycena indigotica; assembly: GCF_014461135.1. NCBI lineage: Eukaryota > Fungi > Basidiomycota > Agaricomycetes > Agaricales > Mycenaceae > Mycena > Mycena indigotica. The sequence continues at coordinate 4,836 of NW_023503017.1, read as the reverse complement.
GTATTTCTCATATTCTGTGGATAGAGAGGGGATGCTTGCAGAAATTTGAGCACAATGTAGACCATATTGACGATATAGTCTAGCAAGTTCATGGAACATGCCAGCATTAATCTTGTTAATGATGCTCTGTCCTGGCTGCATGAGAGCTTGTGATAAGCTCTGAAGATTCTTGATATTGCATAGGAAATCAGAGCTAATCAATTTGTTATCATCTGAAAGGGAGATATCAGGCAGTAGAGTGGGAGGCAAATAATAGAAACTCACCTCTGAGCCTCTCAATGCAGCTGAAAAGACTTTCCAAGTCCTTGTGATACATGGCTTCACTATGCCATAATATCTGGTGTAAAACCCAATTCTGTGGATAGGTAGTTCCTGCATATACCATCGGGAGCAGAAAGGGCTGTGGGTTCTTGAGTTCAATTTTTTTCGCCAAGTCTGGGGACAAAAGAATAGTCAAGGGTTTCTCTAGACTTTCTGTAATATTGCTGATGTGGCTTACAGCCTCTTTAACCAATGCCAGTGCACATATAAGCATTGTACAACCTGGCTTGCTTGGGTTAGGAGAATCTTGGATCAGTCTAAGCAGATAACCAAGCAAAGAAGGATAGTGGTGAAGTCTGAAGAGGGGAATGGACAGCAAATTGATGATGCTAGCCAGCTTCGGGGGGATATTGTGGGGATTATCAAGGTCTATATCTTTAAGAGCAATAGGCAGCTTTTCAATGTATGTTTGATGGGCCTCCAGAAGGTGAGGGACTGTGGCCAGAAGCATGTGCCCTAGGTATGATGGATCAATATGATTCTTTGAGATGGCTTTTTCCAGGCCTCTGAGGAGAGCTTCGGAAAGATCTCGCAATTTCCATGATGTTGCGAGGAGATCATCAATTCCATCAGAGAAATGTGTAAAGTTCACTACAAGAAACTGAAATCAGTTGGGAAGATAAAATATAAACAGCACTGAACTATGATCTCGGGCACTGTGGTATTGCATAGACATCTCCAGGTCCAGGAGATAGTAACTCTCGGTCTTTTCAAAAGTCATCAAGGCAAGCATATCTTTCGAGTAGTCGATCCCTGCATAATGAAGCTGCCACTGGGGTTGGTTGAGGGTTGCATGCTGGATTCCCTGATTGATATTGGGGTTGGTTATATCTGCAAGCTGATCCTCGAGGTCTTGGTAGGGAAAGAGCAGGTTTACTGTCAATGCTAGTTCATCGTCGGTGAATTCCGGGAAGCCTCCACCAAAGTCACGGTCAAAGTCATCTAGGACTCCAATCATTTTAGTTTGAAATCATTTGTAAACGATAATAAATGTTTAAATAATCATTTTGTTTGACTGATTGGCAAACAATAAACAAATAAAAATAAATGATTCAAACATTAATCCTGTGAGATACTCACTTTGAGCATCTTTTCTGGGGTTGGGGCTTAATAACATGGTAAAACCCTAAGACTTATAGTGACTCTAAGCAGTATCTTGCTCATTAGACCCTGTACAATACCTGTATTCACTAAGAAGACTCTAGCAGGTGGAAATTAGTCATCAGTAATGTAACCCTTGTTGTGGATCAAAGCAGTCAATACCTCATTATAGTTAGTATGACACCTGAGTTGTTGTGTTAACACCTTGTATATTGCAGTTTTTATTTTCAGCATATTTTCAATTCCTAGATAATACTATTATTGCCTAATCTTAGTAATGTAGCTATCTTGAAATATAATATCTTAAGAATTAATATTGTCTGGTAATATGATTTGGTCTTACAGGAAAATTACTCTAATTTTTGTCCTCAATGTCTGCTCAGAAAATTATCCTTCTATAGAATCATTTGTAAATGATTTAAACCATTTTTAAACGTTTATTAATAGTTTTCATTTAATTTAAAATTGCCACAAACGAAAACTAAATGATTGGAGTCCTAAAGTCATCGGAGTCGCCGTCACCCCACATGGTTTGTTGCTCGGTCGCTGTGTGATTTTTTTTGGGGGGGAGCAATCCGTTGCAGGCACAGAGTGAATGTATTTAAGCTTCTCGTGGGGCTTGGATACTATCCCGCATTGTGCGAAACACGCAGTTGAGAAGTCTCCGCATCCTGATCATGTGGATGATGTCGATAAGACTCCCCCCGGCGCCAATCCAATGCTTTAGGCGCCGATCGTTCAAGGATCAGTTGACGAATGTTCCCAATAGCCTCAGATAGGGTCATTAGGTTCCATACAAGTCTGTCGACAAGATCGGCACAAATACCTAGTCTCGGATACCCAGACGTTCGCTTAGTAGCCGGATTCGTGTCCATATATGTTAATTGACGACGTGTTTGACATTTGATTGATGATAGAGAGGTGGGAAAATTTTTGGACGTACGAACGTCTGGGCCGGTCATCATAGTCACACCTACCGTCACTCGGCTTCAGCCCATAGCTATATAGCCGGGCATCCTCAAGGACCTCAGCACTACGCTGTCGGAGCGCTGGGTGCTGGCCCTCATCCCCCACAGGCCTTCCTTGAAGAGCCTGGCTTGCAAAGACGCGGAGGGGCACCCAGGATTGGTCCAGGAATTTGAGGCAGAGGAGTGACGGTAGGTGTCACTATGACGAGTGGCCCAGACGTTTATACGCCCTAAAATTTTCCCACCACCGCAACATCAATCAAATGTCAGAAATGTCATCCATTAACATATTTGGACACAAATCCGTTTGCTTCCCCCTCTTGAATTGCGTATAAACGTCTGGGTTTCCGAGACTACAAATACCGACAGTTCGTTGTCAAGATCGCTCCGTCGTCAAGGATTCCGTTATTGGTTGGAATGTTCAATGCAGGATTGTCGCATCGACACTGACATCCAAGCTGTTGTGCGCCAGTGCTACTCGCAGCATGGATATTGAGATGCTTTGCCTGGACCGGGACTTGTAGATCCGCAACCAAAACAGTATGATTATTGATCCATCGCCCGCATCAACGGCGACATGTGGTATTAGCTAGTATTGCAACAGAAGGTGGTCATGTCAGATTTTGACACGCGGCAGGGACTGCCGACCGCCAAGCGCGGACCCCAGTCTACCCTGGTACTGTGGTTCCCCGTGACTGTGCAATCTCCCCCTGAGTGTGTAATCACGACTTCCTTCCATCCCTCGAGAATAAAAGCCTCCGGTATCGCCCGGAATGCATTGTTGTAACTATCTTACATCTATGTACACATTTGTTTCAGAAAATCTGCTGAGTATAAGCAACGAAAAACAATTACCGAGCCATCAAGGTATGTAATATTCTGATAACCTCGACTGTTTGGGAGCATCCTCGCTGCTCTTTGAGCCCAAAAAACAGTGTGAGATGTCAGGAGGACTCTTGCCTCAACCTCTGTGTGAAAATTTTGCTGGTCCGGGATGTAGTTGTTCTGCCAGAGACTGCCGAAAATAAAGCGTGACATTTCAAACTCCACTGATCTCGATGAATGCGGCCATCAACTTGTCAACCAACACAGGCTCGTCAGATGCCATCCGCCAGGAGCCAGGCATGGGCACGGGACGAGCCTCTCGTTCAACAAGCATGTGCATGGCTCAAACAACAAGCCAACAACGGCATCAAGCCTATTGTCTCGGAGGCTGCCCGAAAGTTCAAGGTCAATTACAGCAAACTCAATTCTCGCTTTCGGAACAAGCGTGTTGCCTTTTCTGAGGCGCAGGCCCAGAAGCACTACCTCCCGTTACCAGTGGAGAATGTACTTGCAAAGTGGATCACACACAAGGGTAGTAGTGGCGAACCTGTCTCAAAAAAAGGTTTCAAATTCCGTGCTGCTATGCTTCATCCTGAGGGTAAGCAGCCCGGGAAGAACTGGTGCTACAAGTTCAGGAAACGCCACCCGGAAGTCGTTCTCACCCGTGCTGCTCCCATTTCCCCACAACGTCAACGTGCTTTCAACCGCGCCAATGTCATGGGCTATTTTGACAAGCTCGAGAGCGCAATCCGTGATTTCGACATCCCGCCTGAGAATATCTACAACATGGATGAGAAAGGTTGCCAGCTTGGCGGGGGACGGCACATCAGCCAAGAAAAATACTTTTTCTCGCGCGCGCAAAAGGCCAAGCTCAAATGCAGCAGCGACAGTCTCCAACTTATCACAATCATCGAGACTGTCAATGCGCTCGGGGAGGGGTTCTATCCAACGTTTGTTTTCCCTGGCCAAGGTTTTTTCCCGGAGTGGTTTTCAGTCCATGACGATATTTGGTATGTGTATCAGATCTGTTCGTGCTTGATACTTACTCGATGATATCAGCATCGCAACTTCCTCGACTGGCTGGACAGACAACGATATCGGCTACCAGTGGTTCACAAAGTGCTTCATTCCACAAGCGACCGCCAAAAACACGTCTGGGAAAAAACTTCTCCTTGTTATGGACGGTCACGGATCGCATGAAACCCTTCTTATCCTTGACTACGCGGAAACCCACAATTGCTACATTATCATCCTCCCTTCCAAAACAACCCACCGCCTCCAACCTGCCGATGTCGGTGTTTTTGGTCCATTTTCACGAGGTTGGCTTGAACGCTGTGACCAGATTGCGCATGACACTGGCGCAACTATGGATATTGCGGATTTTGTGAAGGAATATATGGCTGTTCGGGAGAAGACTTTCAAGCCGGAGGTGATTCAAGCGGCATTCCGAAAAGAGTGGTCTTTGGCCTGTCGATCGTACTGTGTTCACGGATGAGGATTTTGCGATGAGTGTCCCTTTCTCAACTGAGACGCCGGATCGCCCGGAGCTCCCCCAATGATAGAGGAGCTTGAGACTGTTCTCCCACCGGATTCGGCTGCGCTCCGTGCTCTTCGTGCCATC